>NC_138536.1:9528010-10128010 GCF_964234715.1 Podarcis melisellensis
CATTCAACTTGGCTCAAAAAGTTTTAAGCTTCAGCTGATTAGAAGTACGTAGATCCTAGTAAATCTTAGACAATAGAAAGGGCAGAAGTTTAGATTGGGTTTTCTCCTTCTTTAAAAAGCCACCCAAATCTTGTCAGAAATTACCTTCATTTATGACTCCCGTGCTTCAGTTGTTTAATTTTTTGGTCCAGCGGGAGAAAGAGGCATCCAGTTATCATTTGCCTCCTGCAACTACCTTGCAGAACCTTGCAGCACAGGTTCAAAGAATTACAATAGTATCTTAAGTTCTACTCAGACTCATTGGATTAATGCACTTAAGCCAGTTTTGTCTGTTAATTTATGCTCTATGATTTACACGTGTATCATTATTATTTATTAAATTTGTATTCCGCCCTATACCCGTAGATCTCAGGATGGTTCGCAACGTAAAATTACAATATAAAAAACAAGCTATCGTTACCTTACCAGTGCTGCCTAAAATTGCAGCATGTTCTACCAGGGTTGCCTCTACCTCTGCGGCCTTTTCTACTAATGCTCCCTTAGCTGAGCTTACAGGGCTGCAGTGCGATCTTCACCAGACATCGTTTCCGGGTACTATAAAGATGGAGGTTGCTCTTCGCAAGAGAGTGCTGTCCCTCCCATTGGATAGAGAATAGAATGGGATTCATCTAACCCAACCTAGGGCTGGGCAATATCTGCTTTTTAACAACATGATACATTAGCAGCTAAATATTGTGATATGTTGATATATCACAATGTCTGCAACAGATGTCAGTTGCTTCTTCCTCAACACCTTAGCCAGAAGGTTTGAGGACTTCCTTAAACTGCTCAGCTGCAGGGCAGGAAGCTGTATTACTGTGTTTTAATGGAATTTTTTAATTGTTTAGTTATGTCACAGATATTTTGTTTATAGGTGAAGCAATAGCAAGTCATATTTGGCCAGGATTTTGGAAATGTGATCTGTATAGAAACATGAAATAATCATTTATTTTTAAAATTGAGTCCCTTTAAGTAAACTGGAACCAGATTGGGTCAATTTGAGTTGCCTTGTGCTCCAAGATCCCTTCTTGGAAGCCGATTCAGACTGTTAAGAGTATATCATTTTCTCATAGCAAATGGGCCCGCATTCATTAAGCCCACAAACAGCACAGGACACATTTGTGAAGGTTGTGCAGTAATTCTAAAATTTTGGTGTACTGCTCAATACCCACTACCTCACATTGAAGACTACTTTGGTGCTCATAATGCTGGGAAATGTTTTCGTAAATTAGACATTTAAGAAATTGATTATCTCACTGGTATTCTGAAATTCAGCAAGAACAAATATGGGCCACAGCTACTTGTCTTCTCAAAAATGGATATCATGAATTCAGATTGGGGAAGAGCATCTCTTGCCAGCTTGTAAAAGCATCAAGTGGCTGATTCGGTTGGGCTGTTTGCAAATTGAAGGAACATATTGGGGTTGCTGAAGTCTAGTCTTTGTCAGTTGTCTTCCTAAGAACTTTAGGAGTTTGCCATTTTTTGTGGCAACTGGATGTCATTTATTCTGGTGGTATCCTTACACGGGGAGCTAGCCAGGCGTTCAGTGATTTTGGACAGTGGATGTAAGATGCTCACATTAGTAGTCATAGGACCTTCGTTTTGCGAGGCCTCCTCCGGAGGTTGTTCTGTCTGCTTGAAACCTAGTTCCTCCTCATCTAGATATCTCATTTTAGTCCAAAAGCCCAGAGAGATCTCCTTGAGGGTGGTTTTCCTTTTAGGCGGCAATATGCTGCCCTCCCTTATGTGTTGTGCTTTCATAATTAAAGGCGAGTTTATCTCTGCCTTTACCTGGAGGTTATGTGGACACCAACCTGCTGAGTTATATTCCTGTGTAGGGATCATTTTGGAGGAAATCTGCCCCTTTTTTAGATCATCCTCCTTGGTATCATTATATGCATCTTTCCCAGCCAGTCTGTTTCTAGTCTTTATAGAATTTCAGCTTGGATTGAGGACAGGAATGACCAGAATTGACTTACTAGAGTGTTTTCTTCTGTAGAGAAATTGTCCTTTCACTCACTCACAGGGCATTCATATTGGGGTTGGGTCTTTCCCCCCCAGAGTGAAATTGCCCTAAAATCATGCTTTTCTGTTAACTTTTTACAATTCTGGGTGTTTTCATTTAGAGCGTCAAGAGCCAGGATCGCAAATCGGAGAGTAGAGAAAAAAGCAGAGAGAGGCCCTTCAGCAAAGGCAGAGATCAGAAACGGCTGAGCGAAGAGCCACACCGGTAAGATCCTGTTTTGGCAAAACAAAATTTGCTTCTCAAACAAATTTTCTCCACCACCACCCTTCCCTTCATCCTTCCCTTTTTACCTAAATGTGATATATATTTCTGTATATACATGTGATATATATTTCTGTACTTGGGTCAGCACCTCACAGGCTAACAGTGAACAAATAGGGCGTGCACACACCCCAGTTCAGCAGCTAGTTTTGCTGGTGAACTACTGTGGATGGACCTAAGGGTCAAGACCCCAAAGTATCCTGCCTGCAGAACCACCCAGCCACAATCCATCGCTTTCTTTAGCTTGCTGGATTGGCAGTTGGGGCAGGCAGGCAAGCAGTGCTACTCGTGGAGACAGATTTGTTCCTAGAGACCCTGTGCTTGCCTCACCCTAATGGCTCATCTTTTAACACCTAACTCCTCCTACTCGAGGTCTGAAGTAGGCTGCATCTTATTTTTAAACCTTGGCTCTGGTGGCTCTCTGTGGCAGGAGCCTAGAGAGCCAGAGGCAGCACCCGTAGCAGTAGATGTTTCCTCACCACCTGCAGAGTGAGAAACAAAAGGTTTAACTTCACATACTTGACATCGTGCCCACTCTGCCTGGAAATGTAGAACAAGTTGGTTCTGCCCTTGGTCTCTAGCCTGGACCACAATCTGCGCGTGTGTTTCCTGTCTCACTCCGGCCTTGGTAAAGAAAGACTTCTCTTGATGCTGGCAGAGCCTCTTGGTTGGCACTGACAACAGAGCCATTCCTATCTAGTAACAGCCTGATGATCTTCTGTACTGCTCATCTAGCTTAGGAGAGGAAAGGAATAAGCCTTGGGAATTCTGATACTTTCCTGCCAAATCTGGATCCTTTTTGGCCACAGGCCTGGAGAAAGGACAGCAGTGGGTCACCATGGCAGCCCTGTGACAGATTGCTCAGGGAGAGAGTTTTCTGGAACTAAGAACCAGGAACAACCAGCGTCTTACATGCAGGCTCCACCTCTCCTCAAGATGTCTGAGGCCCTCCTGACTCTTGAGACATTAAGCTGGTCATCCAGTCCTAGAGATTCCCACAGAGTAATTCCCAGAAGATAACCGGATGCTTTGATTCTGTAAAATATTGCTCAAGAATCCAGGAAAAGGGAATTGATCCATGTTGGCTCGGGGAAGGTGGAATTCCAGATGCGCAGTTCCAGCACCATTCCCTCCAGTTGTAAGGTGCAAATGACTCCAGAATTCAGCAGTGACAAGGACACCGAGTCGGAAACTACAGTACTGCAAATTGCCTTCCTGGGTGCCACATGTATACTTGAAATCTCGTGTAATGGAGAACACTGTCTGAAAATCCTGTAGAGGTAAAGGGACCGTTGGGTCCAGTCGCGGACGACACTCTGGTTGTGGCGCTCATCTCGCTTTACTGGCCGAGGGCGCCAGCGTACAGATTCCGGGTCATGTGGCCAGCATGACTAAGACGCTTCCGGCAAACCAGAGCAGCGCACGGAAACGCCGTTTACCTTCCCGCCGGAGTGGTACCTATTTATCTACTTGCACTTTTGACGTACTTTCGAACTGCTAGGTTGGCAGGAGCAGGGACCAAGCAATGCGAGCTCACTCCGTCACGGGGATTCGAACCACCGACCTTCGGATCGGCAAGACCTAGGCTCTGTGGTTTAACCCACAGCACCACCCACGTCCCTTCAAAAATCCCGTAAGCACCCTATAAACCTCTGGAAATCCAAAAACAAAACACTTTAAACTCCACCACAATTGTTCCTTCCAAACCTCCTTTCTCAAACTCCCAACTCTCCACAGGTCGCAAAGGTCAGCATAAAAGCTCATGGGATTGGTAGCTGTTTCTCACTCTTTTTGGGCCATTTTTGCACCTTTTCGCAGTGTGTTTATTTTCCAGTGCACGCAGTTGCACGCAAATCGAACGTGTGTAACTGGAGAGACACAAGTACTAGCAAAAGAGCCAGACCGGGTTTCTGGCTCATAGCCTGGGCATTACTAAACCTGAAGCTGCCAGGCCCACTGATGGAGCAAGACTGAAGAAGCAGAGCCAAGATCCCTCACCAGGTGCCTTCCCTGGGCTGGAGAAGGAGTGCCTCCCTTGATGACATTGCAGGTCTGGTAGGAGAGGGAGCAATCGAATGCAGGAGCCGTGCCCAACTTTCGGGCCAAAGAATTGGCCGTTTTGAGTACTCCGAAAGGGAGTGGACTGGAGGCATCCTGGGTGCTGCAGCAACAGACCTGCCTCGGCAGTTTGCTCCTCCACAAAGTCAAGGTATGTCCTCTTTGCTGATGCTCCAGCAGCTGCATGTTAATCTCTGGATCCTGGGGATAAGAAGAATTGAACAGTGCAGAATTCTTTAAAGGCTTGGTGATGGGAGCCACTGTCAGATAATGGACCAGATGGGCAAATAGACTGGCCAGGTATAAATCGGCTTCCGGGTTCTCATCAGATCATATTCAGCCAGAGGCACCGCCAGGGTTATACTCCCATGTCTACAGCGTCTCAGGTTCATGGTTTTCAACAGCTCTTCTCCATCTACAGACCCCAATGTCTAGAACTGCGTCAAAAGGGCTCTTTCTGTCTCCAAATCCCCCTCAGCTGTGTCCAAAGTCTGCAAACCTCATGCACCAGTCTCACAATTCGGTTCAATTCCAGAGCGCCCTGAGGAAGCAAGGAGGACTTTCACACACGTTAATAAATCATTTCTTTGGGAGGGGCTCTCCTTTATTTATGTTTCTGCTGCCCACATATTCCCCAGCTGAAACTCAATTGTAGTTTAAAGATTTCCCCCACCCCAGCCCGAAAACCCTTGGAACGCCACCCCTGACCTGTTTCAGCACACTTCTAGTCACGTCTACTCAAAAGTACTGTTGAAATCCTAGGTAGGTGAGGCTAGGATTGCAGCCTTTGAGATCTTACCCAGCAAGTGGTGGTTTTGATGCACCTCATGCGCAAGGATGTGGGAAAAGCATCTCACATCAGCCAAGCAGGAAGAAAGAAGAGGTAACTCGGCCGCTCACTGGCACAAACAATCTCTCATGCAGTTCGACATGAAGACAAAGCCTTCCTTCTGGAGCTTGAAAAACCTGGTGGTTCTTCAGATTCTTATCTATATTAGTAACTTTGTATCAACGTGACATTTTCACCGTATTTTTCGCTCCATAAGACGCACCTGACCATAAGACTCACCTATTTTTTATAGAGGAAATGCAAGGAAAAAAATATTCTTTAAAAGGGAGCGCTGAGCAGAGCCTGTATGCACCCCAGGCTCTCCTCAGCACTCCCTTTCACGAGCCGCATGGAGTGTGTGTGCGGAATTTGCAGGCTTTTTCTCCTTGGGGAAAAGCCCCCAAGAGCCGCACGGCTCTTTAAAGGGAGTGCAGCTCTTGGGGGCTTTTCTGGGAGGTGGGGGAAGGGACAGAGGGGCTAGGCCACAAGCTAGAACAGCAAGAGGAAGCGCTGTGCAGCGATCCCTCTCACTCTCACTGTTGTAGCTTCTGGGATAGCCGCGCAGCCTGCATTCACTACATAAGTCGCACACACATTTCCCATTACTTTTTAGGTGGGGAAAAGTGTGTCTTATAGAGCAAAAAAATACGGTATATGTAATTGTATTTTTGTAATACTTTTAAGTGGTCTGTTGTTGCTTCAGTTTTTTGTACGCCACATTTTAAATACATCAAGCGGCATAGAAATTAAATAATAAACGATGCTTCGAAGAAGCGGATTGAAACGTTATTTTCTCTTTCTGCCCCCCGCCAGGCGCCAACTTGAATAAAATAGGGGGGTTAATCCCCACCCTGCATAATTGATCACAAGACGCAGCGCACACCCACACCATTGAATGGCAATCCCATTAACTTTGGCCTCAAATATTTTATTGAGGGGCTGGAGGGACCTTGGCCCCTCGGAGTTGGCTCCTATGCCCCCTGTCCATCTTTAGTTTGACAAGGGTTTGTGCTGATTTCATGATGACACTTCTGTTCGAAGACCCATCATTTTGCCCCCATGGTGATCAGTTCTCCTCTTGCCTAAGGGTTTTCCCTGTCCTTCCTTTCTTAAAGAGTAATCTTCATTTATCATGTATTTGCTTATATTTATATCTTGCCTTTTCTCCGAGGAGCTCATGGCAGCAACATCCTCTGCTCCTTTTTATCCTCTGTGAGGACCAGGCTGGCAAAACCTAGGTATTGAACGTGTCTCCAGGACATATATGTTGAAGGCATCAAGGCATTCTGACAGTCTGTATCCTATTGTTCTTTAGTCTCTGTGTTTGTGAAGGCTGTAGAAGGATTTTGTTGCGTACTTGGTTTAAACTGTGTAAATTTTGGGTTGTGTTTTCAGCGTCTCCGTATGCTGCTTGAAAAAACTTAGTCGCACGACCATATCCAAATGTGGTAAATAAAATTTTTAAATACAAGCCCATCCCTCAGGAGTTGAGGCCCCTTAGGTCCACCCTCAGCAGGCAGATTGGTTTAGCGTAAGAAGTCAGTAGGGAGAAACGCCACCAACAGAATTGCTGCCCACTCAGTGCGCCTCACAACCACTGTGGCCATTTGGGTGTGATGCCGGAAGGACTTGGCTGCACCCCTCCTTGTTTCAGGCATCACATTATCTCCCTCTTGCCCCTTCGGATCCCTTCTTCAGCAGGAAGGGTCCTCCTAACAGGTTCTCTTTAATTCCACCCTGTGATGTAGACACTTTTCTTGTACATCCCTTTTCTCCTCTTCTGCTGAGTGAATGTGAATGGAGGTGTGTGGCATGAGGTTCTCTTCAAACAGGAGAGCAAGCAGACCTACAACTACCACCACTGCCAGCCATCATAGAAGGCTGCGCTGTGAGGCTTACGTAGGCGTTCGTGGGAGTGTGGAGGGGTTTTGTTATGTTTTGTTTTTGCCACATACAACACCTTTTTTAAGGGTCACCTGGGAGTCCTTTAATTGTTAATGGTTTTGTGAGGACTTTTGTAAAGTTCTACACCTCCTCCACAAACTGAAACAGAGGTTTCACTCCTGGTTTGGGATGTCAAAGTTTGCTGGCTCTGCTTTTTGATGGAAGCAGAGTTTAATCTTTTTACTACCTGCGCTCCCACATGCTGGAAAGAAGGAAACAGAATGGTAAGTCTCCATACCTTTGCAGATTTAGGCAGCTATTGAAGACACACCTCTTCTCCTTGGACTGTCAACTTATTATAGTCAAAGCCTCTCATTTTCTGAAACTTGGGAAGCCACAATCTTGGCAGGTTTGAAAATAGATCCTTTATGTGCTCTGCCTATTTAATTACATAATCTGTGAATCAAGAAATAAGTAAACCATGTGGTCTGATGTTAAGAACTTTGTACAAACTTGGTTTGTGCAAATATTTTGTTGCTGCTTCTGCCTGAAAATGGAAGGTGGTTCAAATCACTTCTGCTGTTTGTACAATTCCTGTTGTTTTGCGGGGTGGGGTGGCTTGTACAGTTAAGCTCTGGCTTAAGAAAATAGGCCTTCCTCGGACCATAAAGACTCAAACTCATGTGAATTCTCTCTCATGTGAATTGAACATAGTAGGAAATCATCTTCAGTGAGGGCTAGAGAGAATGAAAAATGTTTGGTATTACCATTTTGGAACAGTTTGTACAAGACACATAGGCACCCCCCCCCCCCCGTAAAGGGACCCCTGACCATTAGGTCCAGTCATGGCCGACTCTGGGGTTGCGGTGCTCATCTCGCTTTATTGGCCTAGGGAGCCAGCGTACAGCTTCCGGGTCATGTGGCCAGCATGACTAAGCCGCTTCTGGCGAACCAGAGCAGTGCACGGAAACGCCGTTTACCTTCCCGACGGAGTGGTACCTATTTATCTACTTGCACTTTGACGTGCTTTCGAACTGCTAGGTTGGCCGGAGCAGGGCCCGAGTAACGGGAGCTCACCCCGTTGCGGGGATTCAAACCGCCGACCTTCTGATCAGCAAGTCCTAAGCTCTGTGGTTTAACCCACAGCGCCACCCCTTCTATATATATGTGGTTAAAAATAAATTGAAGTGGGTTGTTGTTCTTCCATCAAAGTAATGTAACTGTTCAGCTGAAACCACAGCAGTACAAAACAAACAGATGGAGCAGTTGAATAAGCATGTATTTAAAGGTACAGCTGTTTTGTTCCCAAAGCAGCTAACCGCAGAAAGAAAGCAGCTCAATCAATAAAAAGTAGCAGAATACTGTAATCAAAATATCAGAATAATGCTTTGTTAACCAAACTTAACCTATATTCAGATGTAAAGCAAATCAAAGCCACCTTTTTGTCAAGCGCAGTAATAAATAACGACAACAGCCTTGCCTTCTGGCCTTGATGTCCCCAATGTTACCTTCGTTCCCATGATGTTGGGAGCTTGTGTTCCACAGGGGTGATCCCATGCTACCTGTGGACTGAGTATCTTTTCAAGCCTGTGCTTTCTGCCCCCTCCCCATGGGTGTTGTGTAAGGCAGGTGAAGCAACGATTGGACCTGTTAGAGGGACGCACTAGACGCTGCTTTAGATAGTCCCAGTCAGCTGGCTGCTCAGTGCCAGCGGGAGCGAGAGGAGCACTGGGAGTGATGCAAAATAAGTAGCAGCCTTAGGCCCTTGGGTTTCCAGCTCCTCATCTTGCCAGTGTCAGCATTCCACTGCTTCCACCATTGCTAGAACCCCCGCTGCAGGCTGATGGTCTCTGCTTGAAGGCTGCAAAGCACAGGGCTGGTGAGCCAAGGCGTTTTTACCTGTAGAGAGCGGGGAGGAGACAAGACACACCCTGCCCCAGTTTCGACAGACATTCCCTCTCGGCCTTAAACCTTTACATGGGCGCTAAGGCTCCCGTCTGTGGGGGGTGGGCCTTCATAAAATTTCACCCGCCTCCTTTTAAACCAGGAGCCGTGACCGGCAGAAGCAGCGCTTGCACTCCATCTGGGAGCAAGAGGAGCGCGAGAGGCTGGAGATCACTCGGGAGAAGCTGGAGTTTGAGCGGTCGCGCCTGGAGAGAGAGCGGCTGGAGAGGGAGCGCCTGGAGAGAGAGCGCATGCACATCGAGCGCGAGAGGAGGCGGGAGCAGGAGCGCATCCAGCGCGAGAGGGAGGAGCTGCGTCGGCAGCATGAGCAGCTGCGCTACGAGCAGGAGAGGCGGGTGGCCCTCAGGAGGCCGTATGACATAGACGGGAGGTAAAGCTCCTCTCTCCCCATGAGCAGACTTCAGGAAATCCCTCTGGTTGTAGAGGGAGGGGTGGGGAACTTGTCATAGTCCCAGCAACATCTAGAGTTGGATTCAGTGTGGTTGCCTTTAGCTAGGCAAGCACCACCCTCCTACCAGCCTGCAAACTGCATATATGTGCTTTTGGAAGCCGGAAGGAGCAGGGAAAATGGGGGGAGAGGGGTAAGTGGATTTCTTGGGTGACCACACCATTGTGGTGTTTGAGACAGATTTACCCAACGATTTTAACTGTTCACAATTTTTTAGAGATACATTATAAGTTTTCCCCATTATTAAAAATTTCGGTCTTCCTGATTTCCGATTTCTTCCACTCATTTTAGCCATTCCAGCATAATCCATCAACTTGGTAGGATTGGTGGTTTAATGGTGAATGGAGAGGTTAAAAGATTTGGATTATCATAAAAGGTGCAGGAGGAAATGATTAACAATAGGACCCGCAAAGAGGAGGAGGAGGGAAGTCCAGGAGATTCTTTAGAATCTTGTTGTATAACTTTACACATGCGTAGAAATTGAGTCCCATTCTTGGCGGGAAAGCATACCTGCGAGAAGGAACAGGATGCTTCCTGTCTATCAGACTAGCTCCAGGACATGTTTTTCCTGCCTGAACATTCTTGGCACATTACTAATACAGTCTTGAGTCAGCAGATTTCCCCAACAATATCCTTTCATGCTCTCTTTAGGCTTTCTTATCAGAGCATATACTAGGGGTCTGCAGGCGTTTGAAGAGCTGTATTCTTCATCTATCCTAGCGAGTCAGGACATTCCACGCAGTTTGCACTGCTCCAGAGTGAGAAACCTAGAAAATGGTCTTACAGCTGATCAGACTATTGGTTCATCTTTGCTGTCTCATGCCAACAAAGGTCTGACATTGAGGGAAACAGACCTTTTTTCCCGTGAAGCTGTCTCTTTGCCACAGCAGGGGCTTTTATCATCAAATTGTAACAACCGTTGCATAGCCTGATGAAACAAATAACAAAGGATTCGGAGGAGGCGAATACTTGGGGGCTTAATTTAGATTAAAGCAGGGAATAGCCAGTGCAGTGCCCTCCAGCTGCTGTTGGACTACATCTCGCATCATCCCTGTCTGTCAGCCATGCTGGCTGGGGTTGATAGAAGTTGAGACAACATCTTAAGGGGGCCACATTAGCTACCCCTGAGTTAAAGCATTCAGTTAAGTGAATTATATTATATGTACTTTAGCGATTGAGGGGCAGAGTATGGTAATCTCTTCTTTATCGAAAGCCGTTTTATTGTCCTTGGGGTGTCTTTATTTCCTTCGATCTTTTTTGTCGTGTTGATATATCAAGAACACAGAGTGGCCAGAAATCTCCTGTCTTGACCTCTTCCTCTACCTCCTTCCTGCCCCCCTGCAGGAGAGACGAACCATATTGGCCAGAGGCAAAGCGGATGGCGTTGGATGATCGCCATCGCTCGGATTTCAGCCGCCAGGACCGGTTCCATGACTTTGATCACAGGGATCGTGGGCGGTACCAAGACCATTCCCTGGACAGGTGAGCCAGCAGAGTGATGAGCTTTGCCTCCTGCTGGGGGAGATGCTTATTTAAAATAATTTATATGCCTTCAGCGGGTGACGCTGTGGGTTAAACCACAGAGTCTAGGACTTGTCAATCAGAAGGTCGGCGGTTCGCGACAGGGTGAGCTCCCGTTGCTCGGTCCCTGCTCCTGCCAACCTAGCAGTTCGAAAGCATGTCAAAGTGCAAGTAGATAAATAGGTACCACTCTGGCGGGAAGGTGAACGGCGTTTCCGTGCGCTGCTCTGGTTCTCCAGAAGCGGCTTAGTCTTGCTGGCCACATGACCCAGAAGCTGAACGCCGGCTCCCTCGGCCAATAAAGCGAGATGAGCGCCGCAATCCCAGAGTCAGTCACGACTGGACCTAATGGTCAGGGGTCCCTTTACCTTTACATATGCCTTCAACAGCAAAAATTCCCTAAGCAGGTTATACAGCTCATTTTCTGAATTGTGTTTTACCCAGGCAGAAATTTCTGGGAAGGAAAGTCTGGGGCAGGGGAGATGTGAAAAATACAGTGTCATTCCTACCTAGGGCATCCTAGTTAAAAGGTGCAGGATTTATTTGGGAACCTCCATAATGAGTCAGTGTTCACTGGCAAAATGCCTTCTGTGGCGAAGGGAGGCGGGGACCTGCTACTTTGCAGACTGGGTGGCTCTAGCAAGCCTACACTGAGATGCCATATCAGTCAGCCCTCGAGTCTACCTGTAACTCCTCTGGAAGGGAGAGCCTTCTCACCACCTGCTGGAGAATCCACACACCTCTTTTCAGCTTTCTGTGTATTGTAACAGTAAGCTGCTTTGGGAACCAGCCTTGGATTTAAAAAGCAGTATATAAATCTGGGAAGAGGACTCTTCAGGTGCCACTAGGCGACAATTCTTATAATCCCTGACCTTGACCTTTGGGGCTGAAAGGAGTTCAAGTCAGCTGGGGGTGGCGTACAGTTTCTGCACCCTAGGATAAATATGGATTCTGTCCTTAAGCAAATGTGGCAGTTGAGTGAGCGTAGCATGAATTTCTTCCTCTATCCAAGAGGAACAGGTTGCCGGTGCTCCTTTAACCTTGAGCCTGATGTCGATTATATTGTTCTTTCCAGGAGAGAAGGGTCGCGAGGAATAATGGGAGAGCGAGATGGACAGGTGAGCTGTGTTGGTTGTGAGCCTGGTAATACAAAACCACTTACCGTATTTTTCGCCCCAGAGGGCGCACCTAGTTTTTTGGGGGGAAATAAAGAAAAAAAATTATCCCCCACCCAGGTGCAGGGCTGGGGCGGGGGAAGCCTGAGCTTCCCCAGCCCCCAGAACAGGCTGCCTTCCGCAAGCCAAGGGAGCCCGGCGGGAAGTTGCGCCGGTCTCCCCAGGCTTGCGGATATCTGCCCAAAGCCTGGGGCGCGCTGAGCTCAGCGCGTCCCAGGCTTCGGGATGCAGGCAGCTCTCCGCAAGCCTAGGGAGCCTGGCGGGAACTCCTGGGAGCTCCCAAGGCTTGCGGATAGCTTCCTGAAGCCTGGAGAGCGAGAGGGGTTGGTGCGCACCGACCCCTCTTGCTCTGCAGGCTTCAGTGAAAGCCTGAATTCGCCCCATAGGATGTACACACATTTCTCCTTCATTTTTGGAGGGGGAAAAGTGCGTCCTATAGGGCGAAAAATACGGTAAGACTAAAAGCTGCTTGCTTTCTTTGACTGCATGACACCATTTCCTGTCTCTGCTCCTGCAGCATCACACAGATGACCACCACGGGGGACCAGAACGCCACTCGCGGGATGGCTGGAGCAGCTATGGGTCTGACAGGCGCTTGAGCGAGGGGCGGGGGATAACCCCACACTCCCGGTGAGTGTACTCAGGTGGTAGTGGAGCAGCAGCCGCCACACCAGCGCTTAAGTCTTGGTGTCCTTGCATATATGGAGCAGCTTAACTGTTTTTCTTAATAGTTCTGTCACCCAAGAGGCTCGCAGTTGAAGAAAGGAGTGTGTTTTCAGCGGGGCAGGATAATCATAGAATTGCAGAGTTGGAAGGGTCTAGACCTGTGGTTCCCAACATGGGGCACACGTCCCACAGGGGGGCGATTTTTATTTTTAAGGGGGGCAGTTTGAGAATGAGTTATTAACAGTTAATGGCCTTTTAGGCTCCCTCCACATGAATAGTTCACTTTTTGAATAATAAGAATTATATGTCCATCAGGATTTTAGAGGTGCTTAGGTGAGGCATGGCCAAAGAAAGGTTGGGAACCACTGCTCTAGACCCAAGGGTCCTCTAGTGCAACCCCTTGCAGTGCAGGAATAAGAGGTTGGGTAAATAAAGTTGCTGAAAACACAATCTGCTTTAAAAGAAAAAAGAAATATTGGATCTTCATTACCAATCTGCATTTGAAACAAAAAGCAGTCTTGTTTTTTAGATTACTCCTGCTGACATAACAGGCAATCTTAGAGGGTTCGATCCTAAAGGGAGGGTGTTTTTCAAGATAGTGCTTGCCATCTACATTTTTCTTTTTTAAGTACTTGTATCTGTTAAAAAAAAAAAAAGGCCACTGTGACGTAAGGTGTTTGTTTTTGTTTTTTAAAAAAGTTGATTAATTAAAAGCCCTGTTTTTATTCCACCTTGAGAAGACACTCAAGACTTGCTCTTTGGCGAGTTGCTGAAGAGAGTGTATTCTGCAACTGAGGGGGTCAGGCACTAGGAATGTCACTCTGTGGCAGTCCTGACTCAGCCTAAGTTGGAACTTACGTTGAGCCTTCGTTGTGGCAGAACATGAAGGCTTCGGGGCTGCTTTAAAGCTTTATAGGTCGTCAGCACATTGAAGTGAGCCCAGAAGGAAGCAGGGAGACCGTGTTGGAGCTTTGATACATTCTGCCCAAGCACCTTTTGAACGAAGAGGTGCAAGATCCTGCAGCAGCTGGAGATTCTGAGCCGTCATAATAGAATTTGATTTCCATGATCTTACCTAAGTACATTAAAAACTGCCTTACAGCAGCAGGGTTTGCCAAGTTTTTTGGGCCAGGAGGCACATTTGGAATTTTGAGAGGGTGTCACAAAATGGCTAGAGTGGGGGCTGCCACATCTAAAAGAGCAGCAAAGTGAACTGTACCATGAAATGGTGTTGGCATGCCTTTGCCTGGTGCAGTTTTCTAGAAAAAGAGGTGCCAGAACTCTCCGTGGACGCCTTCCTTGTTCTCTTGCAACGGCAGTGGCACTTACCTGACAGGTGCCGGAACTGAGTTCTGGCTGGGGGGGGGGGATAAGCGCTGCCCTTGCCCCATCAGCTGTCCCGTTAAATGGGGACAGGGAGGGACAGATGGGAGAGGGGACATCCAGTCCTGGCATGCAGTGAAATGTGGGCTTGTTTCAAGGTGTGTGTTTGGTATAGGGGAGGCCGAGCCAGGGCAAACAGGAACTGAGCAGGGATTGCATAAGGGCCTCTCATTTTGGATGGGATACCCAGAGAAACCTAGGACTTGCCGATCAGAAGGTCGGCGGTTCGAATCCCCGTGACTGGGCGAGCTCCCGTTGCTCGGTCCCTGCTCCTGCCAACCTAGAAGTTCGAAAGTACATCAAAGTGCAAGTAGATAAATATGTACCCCTCCATTGGGAAGGTAAAACAGCGTTTCTGTGTGCTGCTCTGGTTTGCCAGAAGCAGCTTAGTCATGCTGGCCACATGACCCGGAAGCTGTACGCCGGCTCCCTCTGCCAATAAAGCGAGATGAGCGCCGCAACCCCAGATTCGGCCACGACTGGACCTAATGGTAAGGGGTCCTTTTTAGGAGGCAGCAGCAGACCCACAGACGCCACTCCAGTCACCTCTGTCTTGATGGAGAAAGGGTCTGCCTAGTCCCTGCATCCCGTTTCCAACCGCTGGCAGCTACGGTACTCCCAAAAAGTATCCCAAGCATAGCACGGCGGCAATGCTGTCCTCCGCTGCCTGTCCCCAAAAACTGGTATCCAGTGGTGGAACACAGAGGCTCCATTTTTCTATCTTGGTCCAGAGAGAGAGAATGAAAGAAACTTTCAGGAAAGACAGCTATCAAAGTTGATAATTCAAAATATTTGTCTGTGTGTGTTTTGAAGGGATTTAAGTGTTTTCTTCTGCAGGTAGATTAAAAAAACCAGTGTCTTTAAAATAAAATAAACCTTGCATTTCTTTTTCCCCAGAGATGGGCGTGACTGGGGAGATCATGGAAGAAAATTCGAAGATCGCTCCTGGCAGAGTAACAATGGGGGTGCGATGGGGCGAGATCATGACCGGTGGCGAGGTAACTCTCTTCCTGTTCAGCTGCTGGGTTCCCTCTCTCTCCCCGCCCCCAGGGATGCTGATGCTAAGCTCTATTCAAAAGTAGCCGCATAGAAATCAGTGGACCCAAGTTGGTTGTGTCCTTCAGTAGGCCCAGTGGTGGGTACTTGTCCGAAGAGCCTGTTAGCTAGACAAGGGAAGGGTGGAAGAGAGAAAGCCATTAGAGCAGTGTTTCTTCACCAGGGACGATATCTGAAGGTTGGGGAGAATGTTTCCAAAAACGTGTGCTGCAGAAGTAAGAAAAATTAGAAGTCGCAAAATTTCAGTCCATCCGAAAACTGAAATAAACTACTTAAGAGGAGCTAGGTTTTAAGGGGGACGTGGGATTTTTATGTTGGCTAAAGGGGCACATGGTCTTCAAAAGGTTGGGAGACACTGAGCAGCAGGGCATGTTTGTTGTTACTTGGAATCCTGTGGAATTTGCCAAGCTGCTGTCTCTGCCTCAGTTCCTGCTCTGTGAAATGGAAACATTTATTGCCCTCCTCGATAGGGGTACCACCAGGACTCTTTAGCCTTGCAGGCTCACAATCGCTCTGCTTTCAAAGCTCTTGGGGGGGGGGGTTTGGCCTTTTTGCTGTAGTTCTAGGGAGAAAAACATGATAAACTAGGCTGAGAGCATCTCAGATGTATTGAGTGTGCCCTGCCCTTAAACTTCCTCTTGGTTTTTCCCCAGGTGGGGGCAGAGGGAGGCGTGGCCACATCTTCCATCGAGGCGGAATGTCTGGGTAAGAACCCTCTTTCAGCCGTGCCTTCAGAATTAACTTACTTCGTAAAATTAATAATTGTTGTTGTTATTACTGTTCTATATTTATATATACCCTGCCTTTTTCCCCGACAGGGACTCAAGAGACTTAACACACAGCTTGATTGTAAAACAAAAACCCTCAAATCAGGTTTTTTAAAAAAATAAATGATTGGTTAAAACAAGTTTTAAAAACAATTTAAAACATTTAAAAAGTTATAATAAGTAATGAAGCAACTACATTTGTCTTTTTTTCTTGTTCTGTGTTGCATCCAACTGCTGTCCCCGCCCCAATCTTTTTTTTCTCTTTTTTTTAAGAATATTTATTAAGATTTTACAAAGTCATAAATACAAAAATGCATAAAAAAGAAAAGAAAAACAAAAATACAAAATACAGAAAACGAGGAAAAAAAGAAGTTAAAAACAAATCCATTTTTTATAACTTTACACTCATTAGCTTGTTTCTTTGACCTCCTCACACCTCCCTTTCTTGTATTCCCATTTACATAATCAAATCAGCAAATCCTTACCCTCCCCGCCCCGATCTCAGAACAACTCTTTCCAAATCTACCTCCCGGCTTCACTAATAAGAGTGAGTATTTTCTGGCATTGCGTTACCTAATTGCTGCCTTACACACACATCCTGTGGGGTCTGGTGGCACTAGAGATGCCACTGCCATTTAATTTCCTGTTCTGTCTGAGCGTTATCTAGTTGACAGTTCTTGTTGCATAACCTCCTCCTCCAGCAAGGCCAAACAAACCCACAGCCCCATTGCTGCTGTTGCTCCTTTCGAGTTCCGCAGTGTTGCTTTCTCTTTTTTTAAAAAAAAAAGTTCAGTTTTAGCTATTTCACGTCCACCTTGGCTTAACACACCTTTATTTAAAGAAAAGAAAAATATTGTGCACAAGCGCAGGTCAAAAACTTGATTTCCACATGTGGGAAACTGCAGTAGGACGAGAGGGCTCATTTCATGTTTGCAGGTTTCCCACGGGCGTCTGGTCAGGCTGGATTAAATAGACCCATTGGCTTGATCCCAGAAGTTTCATCTTACTCTGTTAAGTGTTTGACCCAGTCTTGCTCATGAGGGCAAGAGTTTCCTTGAGAGCCAGTGTAGTGTAGTGATTAAGAGCGGTAGAATTGTAATCTGGGGAACCAGGTTCGCTTCCCCACTCCCCCACCTGCAGCTGCTGGGTGATCTTGGGCCAGTCAAGCTTCTCTGAAGTCTCTCAGCCCCACTCACCTCACAGAGTGTTTGTTGTGGGGGAGGAAGGGAAAGGAGAATGTTAGCCGCTTTGAGACTCCTTCAGGTAGTGATAAAGCGGGATATCAAATCCAAACTCTTCTTCTTCTTGCCACTTTCCTTGCACCTGGTGCTTAAATGGACCCCTCCCACAAATCCCCCAAAGCTTCAGGACCCCACTGCAGATTTGAGTCCTGGCAGACTGAGATGCAAGGCAATATGCAAAAACTTTTCTTTCTTTGTTTTTCCCCCAACTTTTTTTATTGATTTTCCAAAAATTTAAACAAACATAAATCTCAGCCATATTTAAACCAATTTTGGTGACATTGTTAAGTGACTTCCTTGAATCCCCCTAGTTGAATTTCAGTGTACAGTGGTACCTCAAGTTAAGTACTTAATTCGTTCTGGAGGTCCGTTCTTAACCTGAAACTGTTCTTAACCTGAAGCACCACTTTAGCTAATGGAGCCTCCTGCTGCCGGAGCACGATTTCTGTTCTCATCCTGAAGCAAAGTTCTTAACCTGAGGTACTATTTCTGGGTTAGAGGAGTCTGTAACCTGAAGTGTATGTAACCCGAGGTACCACTGTATATCATTTTAACAGTTTTCAAAACCAATTTTCTCATAAAATTAACTTAATCACTTAACATCTTTCTTTCTTTCTATTTTAGCTTTAAACATATTAATTCCTAACATTACATATTTTAATCCTAAGCCTATTTGATATTTGCAAGCTTTTCCAATTAAGTTATTTTAACATAGTGAACTAAATAGTCTTTGAATTTCATCCATTCCTCCTGGTACTCCTCCTCCTTCTGGTCACAGACTCTTCCGGTCAGTTCGGCTAGCTCTGAAAAATCCATCATCTTGATTTGCCATTCCTCCACTGTTGGGACTTCTTGTGTTTTCCAATTCTTAGCTAACAAAATTCTTGCTGCAGTTGTGGCATAGAAAAACAATTTAACATCTTTCTTGGGCAATTCTAAACCTGTTATTCCAAGAGGAAAGGCCTCTAGTTTCTTAATAAATGTACCGTATTTTTTCGCTCTATAAGACGCACCAGACCACAAGACGCACCTAGTTTTTGGAGGAGGAAAACAAGAAAAAAAATATTCTGAATCTCAGAAGCCAGAACTACAAGAGGGATCGCTGTGCAGTGAAAGCAGCAATCCCTCTTGCTGTTCTGGCTTCTGGGATGGCTGCGCAGCCTGCATTCGCTCCGTAAGACGCACACACATTTCCCCTTTTTAGGAGCGGAAAAGTGAGTCTTATAGAGCAAAATATACGGTATATTTCAACATTTTTTTTCAATTCATTATAAATCTTCTCCCAGATGTCTTTAACCTTTCGGCAGGTCCACCACATATGATAAAAGGCACCCTCCTTTTCTTTACATTTCCAACATCACTGTTGTGGTAAACCTTTGCTAATTTTACAGGGGTTAAGTACCATCTATACATCATTTTCCATAATATTTTCCTTTAACACAGTACATGCAGTGAACTTGACCCCTTTCTTCCACAATCTTTCCCCGTCTTCAAACATGTTGCGTCCCACATCTCTTGCCCAGTCTATCGTCACGGATTTAACTTGTTCATCCTTTGTATGCCATTCCAACAATAAATTAGACATTTTAGACATTTGTTAACTTTAGAGTCCAACAGCTCCGTTTCCAACTTAACTTTTTAAAACTTTTGTTTGTTTTATGTTGGTTTGTGATCACTTCCTTAGGCGGGGAGGATTCTTGCCAAGTGCCCCGCCAGCCCAGGCGTCTCACAGCGAAGAGTCACAAGGAGAAGGCTTCTCGGGGCAAGACAGAGGAAGCAGGCCTGGCGACCCTCGCTTCAGTCGCCGCTACTGAATGTTCCAGCGTTGTTGCTTTTTTTTTTAACTGTACAAATGGCAACAGATGGGGGGAGCGCGCACACACACACACACTACTGCTACTCCTCCCCGCCCCCAGTGTACCACTGACTGTGACTTTTAAGTTAACCTTCATTGTTTTACTTCATAGCTCAATATGTGAAAGAAACAAAAGCCGTTCGGGTTTTTTGGTAACGTGTATTTTCTGTATGTGACCCCCCCACCCACCCACTCCGCACACACACGCAAACTTGCCCTCCTCTCCCCCCCCCCTCATTAAAAGAAAATGTTTCTTTTACGGGGCATTCCATTTTCTATAAATAAATAAATAAACCCAGTTTACAATTACGTGACAGCTGCTTTTTTTTGGGTAGTCTTTTGCATGATCTTGGTGGTTTCCCCCCCCCCCCCAATTGCATATTTTGAGGAGGGGTGTTGGAATTGCAATCAAAATTCGAGAATAGGAAGATGAATGGAGCGGTTTTAAACTTGAAATCAGTTTTTTTGCTCCTGATGGAACTGGGAATAGATCTTCTGTTGAGTAACAAGTCTTATATATCGCTTACCTGGTGACATGTTCAGCAGGCAATAATTTTGAACGCATACACAGTAGTGGTGTGCTTCAGATTCAAGTGGGCTGCTTTGGGTAAGTGTCCTCATACTGCATCACGGTGCGGTACGCTGCTTTGACATCATCTGATAGGAAGTGCCTACAGAGGGTGGTGAATACAGCACAAGATACTATGGGCTGTCCCGCAAAGCCACTGGACGAAATAGCGGAAAAAGAGTGAAGAAAATTCTCAGGGATGATTTACACCCTACCCTGGCCAGCACTTTCTTGATCTCCTGCCTTCAGGCAGAAGATATAGAAGCATGATTAGTCGTACCAACAGGGTAAAGAACAGCTTCTATCCTTGGGCTGTTAGGCTGCTGAATGAAAAGATAACAACAGGGCAACTGACTTTGGGGTTTGGTGGGTGTGCGTCAGTAAACGAGGGGAATTAAGACTTAAGCTGAGTGGGGGGTGCTCGTGTAATCTCACTGTATACAAGTTGTACAAGTGACAATAAAGTATTTCAATTTGGGACGTGTGGAGCTTGTCTAAAGCAGGATCTTTCCGAAGCGCAAACCTCTATATAAAGTTGAAGACAGTGTCCAGTGTAACTCGTTCCCAGAATAGACCCATGGAAATTGGTCAGCACAGCTAGCTCAAATCCATTCATTTCAGTGGTTCTTTTCTGAGTACCCATTGAAATTGGTAGACCTAAGTCACATTTTAATGCTTACTCTTGAGTACGGCTCATGTTGGAATACAACCCAGTGTGTCTGCAAAAACTGACATGTTTCTCCTGCTTGGCATGTAAGGAAAAGACCAGGTTGGGTAGATTTGGGGACAGGTTTGGGGGGGCGGAGTGACCCTCGGACACCAAGCCCAAACCCCAATCCTATAACAATACATAAAACATGCCACAGAAGCACGTACGGTAGCGGGTGGCAAATATGCTCCGCCTCCAGGACCACAGTCTTAGACTTTACCAACTGGTGGGGCCTGCTCCCGGGAGGGAGAAAGGAAGTCAAATGACACTGAAAGAGTTTATTCTGCTCTCCGGATA
This sequence comes from Podarcis melisellensis, assembly GCF_964234715.1. Lineage (NCBI taxonomy): Eukaryota > Metazoa > Chordata > Lepidosauria > Squamata > Lacertidae > Podarcis > Podarcis melisellensis. The sequence goes on from NC_138536.1 coordinate 9,548,759, forward strand.
GCAGAAGGACTTGCGTGGTCAGCTCACAGCAAGTCCAAAGAAATGAGAAATTTCATGCAGTATATATATCCTCCAGGCACCCTCTCCCCCCCTTCCCCAGGAATCCAACCACGTCAGCTTATACACGTAAGTTGACATCCATGACCATAAACAGATATTCCTGTTCCGGTACTCTTGACCATAAAAGGTTGTTCCTGTTCCTATACTCTTATCTTGGGGCAGGAAGGTCACCAACTCTAAGAGCACTCCTGGCGCCGTTCCCAGTCTGTTGTCAAACCTGACAAGGTATGTGCGTCAGTGTATAAGATAAGACCCAGATGTGCCATCCCTGCTCCACTCGGAACTGGCAAGGCCATCCATTGCCGTCACGGACTGATAAAGGAGAGGGCTTTGAGCACTTGTTTATACAGCTGGGTTTCTGTTTATACATTGACTCAAGTGCTTAAGTTAATGCATTTTAGAAATGCTCCCTTGGAAAAGGAAAAAAGTGGATTTTGGGTCCCGTTTCAGACTGACTGCACAGAAACCCATTCCTTCACTTCGTGGGGAACCTTCCAAAGGCCACTTATCAATCAGGGCCAGAAACAAAATCCCAGACACTGGTCAGAGGTTTCTACAGCGGCAGAGAGAGAGTAGCAGTCAGGTACAGCTGGGGGAGGTAGCATTGCTCACCTGGCTTCCCAATGTGCTGCAAAGGGAGCCGGAGCAGCCAGGCTGTGGAGAAATCGGTGCTCTGTGGGCTAGGCAGTGGCACCAATCCGACACTCGTGCTGTTGGGCCGGTGCTCACCTCCCCACTGCTGGTGGTGGTGTCACAGTTTAAGCCATGGGTAGGAAAACTAAGGCCAGGGGGCCGGATCTGGCCCAATCGCCTTCTCTGGCCTGCGGACGGTCTGGGAATCAGCATGTTTTTACATGAGTAGAATGGGTTTTATTTAAAATGCATCTCTGGGTTATTTAGTGGGGCCTGCCTGGTGTTTTTACATGAGTAGAACGTGTGCTTTTATTTAAGTTGCATCTCTGGGTTATTTGTGGGGCATAGGAATTCATTCGTGGGGTTTTTTTCCTTAAGAATATAGTCTGGCCCTCCACAAGGTCTGAGGGACAGTGGACCGGCCCCCTGCTGAAAAAGTTTGCTGGCCCCTGACTTAAGCACACATTTCAGCCATGCGCATGAGGAGGGGATGCCACTGAAGGGTGTGGTCTGGTGGGAATCCTGAAGGCCACATTTCACCATAAGGGTGAAAGACAAGGCAAAGCTGAACGATGCAGTGCTTTGCAGAGGCAATGGTATTTTTGCCCTCCCAAACAGTGCCTGAACTTTCCCAGGTTTCGGTTTCCTTGGAATGAAGGTCAATGGAGGCTGACCCAAAGTCAATAAGACCCCCTGGGACTGCCCCTAACTTAATAGGCTCTGGAGAGGTCATGCAAGACCTCTGGGAAGCTCTGAGAGCTTTCCAGAGGCCTCACGCAATCTTCCCAAAGCCCAGTAAGCAAGGCGGAGAGCTCAAAAACTTTCCTTACCAGGAAAACAGCACAGGGAGAGCTTTTTAAAGCCTTTCATACCGGGTTCCAGACAGGCCATAAGAAATCTCAGGAGATCTTGTTGTAAACAAAAATTGCCCTTTTCCCTAACGGGGTATCCAAGAGCACATATAGAGTCCTTACATAGGTTCCCTGTTGGTAGGAGAAAATAACAGAGGCCAACCAGAGAATATTGAGAAGCAAAGCAGCTAGTAAGCCTGATCTTTATTGATCTGTTGCAACAGGGTGCTCCCCTCACCCGCAGGAGAGAGGAGGGACCCAGAAAAATGGCATGCAAGGCCTTATATGGACTTTTGAAATTGCCACCCTGTAGATCAAGACCATGGGACGCAGGTGGCGCTGTGGGTTAAAGCCTCAGCACCTAGGGCTTGCCGATCGAAAGGTCGGCGGTTTGAATCCCTGCGGCGGGGTGCGCTCCCGCTGCTCGGTCCCAGCGCCTGCCAACCTAACAGTTCGAAAGCACCTCCGGGTGCAAGTAGATAAATAGGGACCGCTTACCAGCGGGAAGGTAAACGGCGTTTCCGTGTGCGGCTCTGGCTCGCCAGAGCAGCAATGTCACACTGGCCATGTGACCCGGAAGTGTCTTCGGACAGCGCTGGCTCCTGGCCTCTTAAGTGAGATGGGCGCACAACCCCAGAGTCTGTCAAGACTGGCCCGTACGGGCAGGGGTACCTTTACCTTTACGTTTAGATCAAGACCACCCTTAGAAACAGCATACATACATCACAGAAGGGGTGTAACCTAAGACCACCCCCAGATACATCACACCTACATCACAGAAAAGGCGGTCTAAAACAGAAATTTGAATATTGTTTTTCTCTTGTACTTGTTTATCTCCTGTCTGGCAGGTCACTTGATTGGATTGCCTGGGGAGCCTGGCCAGTCTTTTATAATGATAAATACTTAGTTCCTGGGCCAGGTCATAGGCTCACATCCTATTCAGACACAGACATACTCTTAAGACAGGATTTGTGAAGGAAAAGACAATGGGGAGGCTTTTCCACTTTGACCTTGCAGAGAAAACATTTGCTCATTATAGGAATCAAAATGGCTTCAGGTCGGTCTTCCTGTGCTGATCTATGTACATGCGGTTATGAACATTACCATATATCTAAGACTTCAAAATTCCTATCACAATCTCGTAACCACCTCTTCCAACTGTTCCTTCCATTTCCATCATTTATCTTCATACCACCTGGCCAAAGCTGTAACCATGTAAGTAAATCACACACAAGTTGTCTGTCTACTTGTATATACTGCCTGAGCACAAGGTCAAAGGATTCACAGCATTAACACGCCAGTAGATTTTCCCCATTAGGAGGTTCGCAGGAAAAGCCCAAGCTGCATAGCTTTGGGTCCAGAACAGCAAGGCAAGCCTGTGTCTCCAGCATTAGCCAATGCACACACACACACCAGCTTATTGAGCTTCTCGGCTGCTAAGCAAATCAGTCTCCTAAGCCAAGAAATAGTATTCTTTATGAAATTGAATATCGATATCAATATACGTATCAAGGCTTTGAGATTAGACCACTGAAGAAGCCCGGAAAACTATATTGGGTGTGTGCTACCTGCAAGCCCCAGTTAAAGGGCCCCATGGGGGGCAAACGGCGACCTCTTCATTACAGTACTTGGACTGCCAGGGTGAAACGGGTGCAAAACGCCGGCACCCTGTCTACAACTTCACTAGCATCTCTCAGTACAGTGGTACCTCGGGTTAAGTACTTAATTCGTTCTGGAGGTCCGTACTTAACCTGAAACTGTTCTTAACCTGACACACCACGTTAGCTAATGTGACCTCCTGCTGCTGCCACGCCGCCGGAGCACGATTTCTGTTCTCATCCTGAAGCAAAGTTCTTAACCTGAAGCACTATTTCTGGGTTAGTGGAGTCTGTAACCTGAAGCGTATGTAACCCGAGGTACCACTGTACTGTGAACAACACCAAACTTAGCCTTTGTTGGCATCTTCATGAACTTACCTAAAAAGAGAAAGAAAACAAAAGACTTGAGTTAAGCATTTGAAAAATCCATTGAAACCAGACATTGTAAGTTCATCTTAGGTTGGGTAGTTTGTAAGTCTCCGTGGCTTTGCACAAGGTTTTGTATATTTCAGAAGATTGATAAAGAATTTATAATTATTTTGGTAATTATTGTGTGTACATTAGTCGCCAATGTGTTGCATGAAAATGGTCAAAGGCCTGGAAACGATGCCTTATGAGGAACGGCTAAGGGAGCTGGGCATGTTTAGCCTGGAGAAGAGGAGGTTAAGGGGTGATATGATAGCCATGTTCCAATATATAAAAGGATGTCACATAGAGGAGGGAGAAAGGTTGTTTTCTGCTGCTCCAGAGAAGCAGACACGGAGCAATGGATCCAAACTACAAGAAAGAAGATTCCACCTCAACATTAGGAAGAACTTCCTGACAGTAAGAGCTGTTGGACAGTGGAATTTGCTGCCAAGGAGTGTGGTGGAGTCTCCTTCTTTGGAGGTCTTTAAGCAGAGGCTTGACAACCATATGTCAGGAGTGCTCTGATGGTGTTTCCTGCTTGGCAGGGGGTTGGACTCAATGGCCCTTGTGGTCTCTAACAACTCTATGATTCTATGAGTCGTACCACTTGGGTCCAGAACAGAGCAAGGCAAGCCTGTGTCTCCACCATCAGTCAAAGCACAGACACTGGCTTATTGAGATCATCTGAAGATAACACTGCACCCAACCAGGTGAAGTGGGAAACGGACCAGTCTGGTAGCATGGCATCAGATGGTGGATGGCTATCGGTCATGAACGCTTTAGTTGAGATTCCTGCAATGTAGGGGTTTGGACAGCGGGTGGCGCTGTGGGTTAAACCACAGAGCCTAGGACTTGACGATCAGAAGGTCGGCAGTTCGAATCCCCGCAATGACGGGGTGAGCTCCCGTTGCTCGGTCCCTGCTCCTGCCAACTCAACAGTTCGAAAGCACGTCAAAGTGCTAGTAGATAAATAGGTACCGCTCTGGCAGGAAGGGGTTGCGGCGCTCATCTCGCTTTACTGGCTGAGGGAGCTGGCGTACAGCTTCCGGGTCATGTAGCCAGCATGACTAAGCCGCTTCTGGTGAACCAGAGTAGCGCACGGAAACGCCGTTTACCTTCCCGCTGGAGCGGTACCTATTTATCTACTTGCATTTTGACGTGCTTTCGAACTGCTAGGTTGGCAGGAGCAGGGACCGAGCAACGGGAGCTCACCCTAGCTCGCTCCGTCGAGGGGATTCGAACCGCTGACCTGATCAGCAAGTCCTAGGTCCTGTGGTTTAACCCACAGCGCCACCCGCGTCCCTTCAAAAATAGTATGCAGCTCATAAAACATTTTTACTAGGAGAAAACAACTTTTGAAGAGAAATGGCGGGACTTAACTGGCCAGCTCAGGCCATGCTCTTACAAAGGAACTTTGTTCAGATGCCTCTTATGCTAGAATCTAAGCCTCCTAGGAAGAACTGAGGGTTTGGGGCCCATTGGCTACCCTCACCTGGTTTTGCTGGCCGGTCAAAGCCATTTCTTGGGACTGTGGCCGCTGTCACCTGCTGACAGCTTCTAGGAGCTTCTAGATGAGAGCTGAGTGCAGGGTAGCGACCAAAGGTGGACAAACTGCCCCCCCACCAGAAGTACTATCCCCTCCCCTAACACCCCATACATTATGTTTTTAATGCTACACCACAGTTGCCCCGTACTGGCAGCAAGGAGCTGGAACTCAACTATCACCAGCCCAAGCTGCAGCCTTCGAATTCAACAAGTCTGTGCAGGATCCTTCCTGTGTTGTGATGCCTTTGCCTCAAATGACGAACCTTCTCTGAATTCCGACACGCCCTAATCGGAAGAAGGAAAAGAGGTCTCTTTCGCGCCATGCTGGCCTTCTGGTATTTAAGTTTCCCTTTTTGGAGAGTGATTCTTTCCCAAACGCCTGGCTCAGGTAGGATTCTAATACCATTTTTCTTTCCCCACTTGCTCTCTTCCCTTGGATTATGTCCCACGAACCTCCTTTTTTTTTATTATGCTCTCGATGAATCAAAGATATTTCACATTACTTCCATAGTCTGTACCCCTGCCAAAAAAAAAACACCCCTCCATGTATGTTTACATAGCAGCCTCTTATCAAAGTTCAGGCAGAAAACTTCCAATAGCCATTATTTTTGGTTTTCTTTGTTTTTAAATATATTTGAGATAGCAGGAAGTTGTTGCAGGAGTCATGTATATTAGAATAGGGTAGAATAAGGTGGAATAAGGGGCACAGGTGGCACTATGGGTTAAACCACAGAGCCTAGGACTTGCCGATTAGAAGGTCAGCAGTTCGAATCCCCGCGACGGGGTGAGCTCCCGTTGCTCGGTCCCTGCTCCTGCCAACCTAGCATTTCAAAGGCACATCAAAGTGCAAGTAGATAAATAGGTACTGCTCCGGCAGGAAGGTAAACAGTGTTTCCGTGTGCTGCTCTGGTTCGCAAGAAGCGGCTTTGTCATGCTGGCCATATGACTCGGAAGCTGTACGCCAGCTCCCTTGGCCAGTAAAGCGAGATGAGCGCCGCAACCCCAGAGTTGGCCATGACCGGACCTAATGGTCAGGGTCACTTTACCTTTAAGATGGAATAAGGGCTTAACTCCATCCAGAGTTTAACATGGAACTCCCCCTCCCTGGGCCTGCTCCACACCCTCCCATGGAAGGTTGCCTGGAAGGAAATAAAAATAAACAATTTATTGTACCCCGTCCATCTGACTGGGTTGCCCCAACCACTCTGGGTGGCTTCCAACAGAGCAACACAACGAAACACCAACCATTAAAAACATCACCATACAGGGCTGCCTTCAGATGTCTTCTAAAAGTTGTGTATTTCTTTATCTCCTTGGCATCTAATGGGAAGGTGCTCCACAGGGCAGGTGCCACTACCGAGAAGGCCCTCTGCCTGGTTCCCTGGAACCTCATTTCTTACAGTGAGGGAACCACCAGATGGTCCTCAGAGCTGGACCTCAGTGTCCGGGCTGGACAATGGGGGGTGGAGATGCTCCTTCAGGTCTACTGGGTTGAGGCTGTTTAGGGCTTTAGAGGTCAGCACCAACACTTTCAATTGTGCTCGGAAACGTACTGGGAGCCAATGTAGATTTTTCAAGGCGGGTGCTATCTGGTCTCAGCAGCGGCTCCCAGTCACCAGTCTACCTGCCGCATTCTGGATGAGTTGTCATTTCCAAGTCACCTTCAAAGGTAGCCCCACATGGAGCGCATTGCAGTAGTCCAAGCGGGAGATAACCAGAGCATGCACCACTCTGGTGGGACAGGTAGGGACTCAGCCGACTTACGAGATAGAATGTGGCCCTCAGTCTGAGGAGAGAGACCCTTGGTGCTACCAGCAGCAGGGATATTGATGGATATGTGGCAACCATCCGACTGAATTCTGACCCTCAGTTCCTGCCATCCCAACAAAGCCCCCTTTGAGTCTCTCCCTCTCCGTTTAAGCAAGCGCGTTTGCACACCCCAGAGCCTACGTTAAGCGCCACGAGAGGCTGTCTTACGACAGAGGAGCTTTGGAGAAGATGCATCAAGAGTCAAGGAAGGAAGGAGACGGGAGATCGATCTTGCTCGAGTTCCAAGCCTACCAGAGGTACAGTAACACCATCCATTCAATGTAGGGATTGCTATGGGATTGCTATGAGGAATTATAACAAATATAGAGTAAGCCATCTGTGTCAGCAATGAAAGCATTGCGTTGACTGGGTTTAAACTATTTTGATATGATTCTTGATCAATCCACACCTCTGCATCCCGGTTCCATTTCTCTTTTTTGACAAGTCAGGTACACAGGCAGGCAGGCAGGCGTCCTGGGTCATCAAAAACAGTGGGCAGTTTCTTTGATGTAGCTTTTCTGATATGTTAATCTTAGGATGTTAATCTTAGGGCCAGGAAACAGATCTCACCTGAAGGTCAAAACAAAAAAAAATTCCTTCCAGTAGCACCTTAAAGACCAACTAAGTTAGTTCTTGGTATGAGCTTTCGTGTGCATGCACACTTCTTCAGATACACTGAAACAGAAGTTTCCAGACCCTTCTATATAGTGAGAAGGTGGGGAGGGGTATTACTCAGAAGGGTGGTGGGAATGGGTGATAGCTGCGATGAGCCTGTTGATGACTCTTAACGACTGCAATAGGTCTTACAGGAAAAAGCAAGGGGTGAGAAGGTGAAAATGTCATTTTTTTGTTTTGACTATGGCAGACCAACACGGCTACCTATCTGTCACCTGAAGGTGATAATGATGCTCCTCCTGCCCATCCTTCTTATGTATATTGCTTGTTTATCACCTCTGGGGTTGCCCAATGGCACTCCTTTTGTAGTTCTGTTTTGTTTACCCCAGAAATATGTGCTTAATTAGTTTTGGTGGTTTAACTTTTCCCCACGTGGGGTTTGTCAGAAGAATTCTGATTGGTTCTTAGAACACTCTGTAAAAAGGTCTTTTGTGAATAAAACGACCTGGGCCAGGGGGTGGAGACAAGAGATTATTATACGCACCCTTCCCACAGTCTTGCTGGTTCAAGCCTCTGTGTGTATTCTTATTAATCAGAGTTCAATCCTTCCTTTACTTTGGGAACGCCTCAGTTCAACAGCCTAACTTTTGCATGAGTGGGGCAGGTATCTGTGGGCAATACTCAGTCAGTACAGCATGAGACTTGAACTCAGGGTCATGAGTTTGAGCATCATTTAGAGCAAAACATTCATGCATTGCAGGGAGTTGGACCAGACGACCCTTGTGGTCCCAACTCTACAATTCTGTAATAATAATAATAATATTTTTTATTATCTATACCCCACCCATCTGGCTGGGTTTCCCCAGCCACTCTGGGCGGCTCCCAACAGAATTAAAAGCACAATAAAACATCAAACATTAAAAACTTCCCTAAACAGGACTGCCTTCAGATGTCTTCTAAAAGTCAGATAGTTGTTCATTTCCTTGACATTTGCTGGGAGGGCATTCCAAAGGGCAGGTGCCACTACCGAGAAGGCCCTCTGCCTGGTTCCCTGTAACCTCAACATCTTGCAGAGAGGGAACCGCCAGAAGACCCTCAGAGCTGGACCTCAGTGTCTGGGCTGGATGATGGAGAGACCCCACAATTTGTCCCTTTAAAAAAATGCAACAAAAGTTATTCACTCTGGTGTCCACATCAAGCAATGAGTTCCGCAAGCTAAAGGCATGTGTCAAAACTGTGTTTCAGGGTCTTCAGACTGAGACTATGGAGGGACAGGAGTGTTTTTGCAAGAAGCATTGAGATCACCAGGAGGAATGGTGACGCTGGGCCCACGAACCTCTCTTTCATTTACTCTGGTATCCTGGAAGGTGACAATTTTTTTATTTTTTATTTAAATTGGTCTGGAAAGAAGTCAGCACCTCACAAAGGGGATAGAAAAAGAATGCATTCTCTGTGTCTCCCACCTGCCTTTCTTTCTCTCTACCGGAACAGAATTCCAGACCAGTCTGCCTTCCACATAACTCCTATTCAGAGCAGATGCTCTGAAATTAATGAATTCAAGCTTTGATTTTAAAAGGAGAGGGAGAGCAAGCTTCTGTAGTCCTTAAGGCAGTGAAACTGTGCTTGCAAAGTCCTGGGGCAAAGGCTGGGAAAATCCCACAGGGCAGGGTGTGCACAGCGCTTTGAATGAATCAAGATGAATAAATTGTGCAAAATGGATGCAGATTTACAAAGCTTCCCCAACTTCAGGGACTGGGAGCCCTTGGCCCTCTCAGATGGACTACGACTCCCATCATGCCTGAGTGTTGCCCATGCTGGCTGGGGCTTATGGGAGTTGGAGTCCAAGGACATCCCACCTGATGCCTGCAGCTTGCAGAGTTGCACATGGGTCACATAATTATAGTCAGTGTGTGTGGTTTGGGAGCTGCACGGTCAGGGGGAAAACAACGCTGTCCTGGGTTGTAAAGACTGCAGAGAGAATAATTGGGTGCCCTCTTCCCACCTTGGATCAAATCTACGCTTCCAGGTGCCATAAGAAAGCTGCAGAGATAGTGCAGGAGAGTGCGCACCCTGGAAATGTTCTCTTTCAGCTTCTGCCTTCTGGAAGAAGGTCCAGGGTTATAAAGACTAGGACTAGCCGCCTGAGAAACAGTTTCTACCCAAATGCAATTTTGGTTTTAAACGCAGTGTAAGGAGTCTCTATGGGAGTATATTGTATTTAATTATCGGGTATCAGAGTTAGGACTTGCCAATCAGAAGGTCGGCGGTTTGAATCCCTGCGATGGGGTGAGCTCCCGTTGCTCGGTCCTTGCTCCTGCCCAACCTAGCAGTTCGAAAGCACGTCAAACTGCAAGTAGATAAATAGGTACTGCTCTGGCGGGAAGGTAAACGGCGTTCACCAGAAGCGGCTTAGTAATGCTGGCCACATGACCTGGAAGCTGTACGCCGGCTCCCTCTGCCAATAAAGCGAGATGAGCACCTCAACCCCAGAGTCGGCCAGGACTGGACCTAATGGTCAGGGGTCCCTTTACCTTTTAACCAGGCTGGTATAGCAGGCTTGTTGGTTTTTGAATGTCTGATGTAGATTTTTTTCAATTTCGTTGCTCTGCATGGGACAATGACAATAAAGATTATCATACTGTATTGTATAATGGTTGGATGGATGGACTTTAGCCCAGCCTGCGCTGATGACCCTGCTGACCTTCCCGCAGGAGAGCCAGGTTCCTCTTGCCACGGGTCCATCATCAACGGCCTCTTTGAGGGCTTCATCCGGACGCAGAACGGCACCTATTACGTCGAATCTGCTGGGTCGCCTTCCTCCAGCCAGACCTCTCCAACTCATTCATTCATCCATCATGAGAGTGACTTAGGTCAGTGGCTTTGAACTCATGTGCAGTTGCACCCTGGGGTGCCTTGAATGGTGATCGGGGGTGTCACAGGCAACACTGACCTCTGTCCCTCTGCCCTTATTCCCTTATGGGGTATGCAAGACCCCATATAGAGTCCTTACATGGGTTCCGTATTGGTAGGAGAAAATAACAGAGGCCAACCAGAGAATATTGAGAAGCAAAGCAGCTAGGAAGCCTGATCTTTATTAAAGCTGTTGCAACAGGGTGCTCCCCTCACCCGCAGGAAAGGAGGAGGACCCAGAACAAAGGTGTGCCCGCCCTTATATAGACATTTTAAATTCACTGGAGCTCAAGACCACCCCTCCATACATCATACATACATCACAGAAGGGGTGTAGCCCAAGACCACCCCCCACAAACATCATACCTACATCACAGAAAAGGCGGTCTACAACAGAAATCTGAGTGTGTTGTTGTTTTTCCTGTCTGCCAGGTTCTCTGATGATGTCTTATCTGATTGCCTTTCCTGGTAGTCTGCCCATTCCTTTGAGATGGTGATTACCCAATTCCTGAGACAACGGGAATGTTCCCTCACCCCCTCCCTCCTTGCAGAGAAAACATTTGGTCAGTTTGGGAATCAAAATGGTTTCAGGTCGGTCTTCCTGTGCTGCTCCAGACATGTGGTCCACAAAAGTCACAAAAGTGATTGTGCTGATTTTGGTAGTGGGCTGCATGGGCATGATATCTGCTGGAGGGGTAACCCCCCCCCAACCTAGACGTAAATTCCTGCAACAACTGGAAGGATCAGATTGCGTTATCATATTCCTTAATGGACGGGGGTCATGTAAACTGCTCTACTGAATTATGCTTTCTATGGGGTAGGGGGGCTCTGGGGGTGACGGGTGGTGTAATAGGATTTTTGTGGTCTTAGATATATGTTAAATGTTCATAAGTGTACCAACCAAGCATGTACGTAGACCAGCACAGGAAGACCAACCTGGAACCATTTTTGATTCCCAAACTGTCCCAAACTGACCAAATGTTTTCTCTGCAAGGTCAAAGCAAAATGGACAAGCCTCCCCATTGTCTTTTCCTTCACAAATCCTGTCTTAAGGATATGTCTCTGTTTGAATAGGGTGTGAGCCTGTGACCTGGCCCAGGAACTAAGTATTTATCATTACAAAAGACTGGCCAGGCTCCCCAGGCAATCCAGTCAAGTAACCTGCCAGACAGGAGATAAACAATGACAGCAGAAAAACAACATTCAAATTTCTGTTGTAGACCGCCTTTTCTGTGATGCAGGTGCGATGTATCTGAGGGGTGGTCTTAGGTTAGACCCCTTCTGTGATGTATGTATGATGTTTCTGGGGGTGGTCTTGATCTACAGGGTGGCAATTTCAAAAGTCCATATAATGCCTTGCACGCCATTTTTCTGGGTCCCTCCTCTCTCCTGCGGGTGAGGGGAGCACCCTGTTGCAACAGATCAATAAAGATCAAGCTTACTAGCTGCTTTGCTTCTCAATATTCTCTGGTTGGCCTCTGTTATTCTCTCCTACCAATAGGGAACCTACGTAAGGACTCTATATGGGCTCTTGGATACCCCATAAGGGAAAAAAGGCAGATTTTTGTTTACAGCAGTGGCTTGAAAAGATTTGGGGATCCCCTGGTCTAAATTGATTCTAGATCCTGCCGTGCGGCTGGTGGATTGAAAACCCTCCCCTTGGCAAGGTTATCCACACCTTTTCCTCTCTGCGCATGCCCAGGTGAACGAAGGAGCATGTGACAGATCTTGGTACCGACCCACGCACAACATCGCTGGGCAGGTGTGGCGACATAACACTCCTCAGGTGGGAAAATGCAGCATCAGTCTGCAGCAGGCTATACCGTATTTTTCGCCCCATAAGGCGCACCGGACCATAGGGCGCACCTAGTTTTTAGAGGGGGAAATCAAGAAAAAAAATCTTATTTCCCCATCCCCCCAGAGCAGCGTACAGGCTGCGCACAACCTCTCCCTGCAGGAGGGGTTGCGCGCGGCTATGGCACAAGATCCATCCCGCTCGCTGTCTTGGCTTGTGCCATAAAGAAGGATAGCTGCGCGGGGCTATCCCTGAAGCCTTCGGAGCACAGCGTGAGTTCCTGCTGTGCTCCAAAGGCTTCAGGCGGCTATCCCTGAGCCTGACGAGCGAGAGGGGCCGGTGCGCGCTGACCCCTCTCGCTCTCCAGGCTTCAGCTAAAGCAACGCGAAGCCTCCGGAGCGCAGAGGGAGCACTCCCTCCATGCTCCGGAGGCTTCGCGTTGCTATCGCTGAAGACAAGCACCCTGCATTCGCTCCATAGGACGCACACACATTTTCCCTTAATTTTTGGAGGGGAAAAAGTGCGTCCTCAGAGTGAAAAATACGGTAATTCTTGGAACGAAGCCAGTTCCCCACAAAGCACTTTTCAGGGGCCAGAAAATCTGCTTTAAATCTCGACTGTGTGTGAGGAAAACAAAACCCAAGTGCTTGTTGGACTTCGAAAACAAGGATCCCTCAGGGGAGTTTCGCTGTATGAAAAGATTCCCTCTTGTCTTGAGACTCTGCAGTGCCATTGTGGATTTTTTTTTTCCTTCCCCGCTGCTAGACTATCAACTCTGGGGAGATTCTGAATCCGTGACTTTGGCTCGGCAGACACACCAGCGCATGCAGGATTTCCAGCAAAAGCTCACAGCAAAGGTGAGGGTTAAAAGCTGAGAAAGGGGGCTTTTTAGTTTTGGGGAAATGAGAGCAAGAGGTGACAGGGTGGACGTTTATAAAAGTACTGTATTTTTTGCTCTATAAGATTCACTTTTTCCCTCCTAAAAAGTAAGGGGAAATGTGTGTGTGTCTTACGGAGCGAATGCAGGCTGCGCAGCTATCCCAGAAGCCAGAACAGCAAGAGGGATTGCTGCTTTCACTGTGCAGCGATCCCTCTTGCTGTTCTGGCTTCTGAGATTCAGAATATTTTTTTTCTTGTTTTCCTCCTCCAAAAACTAGGTGCGTCTTGTGGTCTGGTGCGTCTTATAGAGCGAAAAATACAGTACTTAAAAAAACAACAACAACTAGAGTCCTTTTTGTTGGGGATAGCTCAGATGGAAATTCCTAGGTGTCAAAAAAGATTATTTAGGTATGCAACAACTGTGGCCTGTGTTTTGTTAGCCCCAAAGTAGAAAACAAGTCTCCATTGAAGAAGAATAGCAACTTAAAATTGATGGAATATGCGCAGCTTGTGGATCTAACACATGGGTAGGCAAACTAAGGCCCGGGGGCCGGATGTGGCCCAATAGCCTTCTAAATCTGGCCTGCAGACAGTCTGGGAATCAGCATGTTTTTACATGAGTAGAATCTGTGCTTTTATTTACCGTATTTTTCGTCCCATAGGACGCTCCGTTCCATAGGACGCACCTAGTTTTTTGGGGGGAGGAAATAAAGGGGGGAATTCCTTTATTTCCCCCCCCCAAAAGCTGGTCGGAGAAACCGAACCAGGTCGAGGAACAGCGGGATGGTGGCGCTGCGCCTCCCTGCTGTCCCCCGAGTTTGTGGGGCTGGCCGATGTCTGCCCAGCACGAGGGGCGCTCTGCTTCAGGGTGCCCCACGCACCGGGCAGCAGGCTGCTATCCGCAGTGTGGGGAGCCCTGCGGGGAACTCCTGCAGGGCTGTCTAGGCTGCGGATGTGTTCCCGAAGCGCCGGGCGCTCTCCTTTCAGCATGCCCGGCGCTCCGGGAAGCAGGCTGCTATCTGCAGCCTAGACAGCCCTGCAGGAACTCCCGCAGGGCTGCCTAGGCTGCAGATGTCTTCCTGAAGCTTGTAGAGAGAGAGGGGTTGGTGCCCACCGACCCCTCTCGCTCTCCAAGCTTCAGCGAAAGCCTGCATTCACCCCATAGGACGCACCCAGATTTCCCCTTCATTTTTGGAGGGGGAAAAGTGCATCCTATAGGGCGAAAAAATACAGTAAAATGCATCTCTGGGTTATTTGTGGGGCATAGGAATTCGTTCATCCACCCCCCCCAAAAAAAAATATAGTCTGGCTACCCGGATAAACAAGGTCTATCTCCCTGCATCACCCTTTCTCCACAACAGGATCCGGACCATTTGCTGCGGCGGAAGAGAAGCCTGGATTATTCAAAGACCTCTTGTTTGTTGCACATTCAAGCTGACCACCTTTTCTACCGAAGGTTTGGCTCCATCGAAGCCGTGATCGCCCAGGTACCAGAATCTGCAAAGAAAGCCTCTTAACCAGGGGCAGGGGGTGGGTAGGGAAAGTTGATTCCATTCTCATTTAAGGATGGATTTATCCAATTTGCAACTTCCCAAAAACAACACGAGAACCATAGTGTGCACTCCCACCGTCGCCATGTTTTCCCTCACGGACACTCAGAAAATTGGAACGGGTCTCACAGGTTTTGGGGTGTTTTTCCTTTTCTTTGGAATGATCCTAGAATCATAGAATCATAGAGTTGGAAGAGACCCCAAGGGCCATCGAGTCCAACCCCCTGCCAAGCAGGAAACACCATCAGAGCACTCCTGACATATGGTTGTCAAGCCTCTGCTTCAAGACCTCCAAAGAAGGAGACTCCACCACACTCCTTGGCAGCAAACTCCACTGTTGAACAGCTCTTACTGCCAGGAAGTTCTTCCTAATGTTTAGGTGGAATCTTCTTTCTTGTAGTTTGGATCCATTGCTCCGTGTCCGCTTCTCTGGAGCAGCAGAAAACAACCTTTTCCCCTCCTCTATGTGACATCCTTTTATATATTTGAACATGGCTATCATATCACCCCTTAACCCCTTAATTTTTGACAAAGCACTTTTGGCTATTGGGAATGTTTTATTCGCGGCTGGCCTGGCTTTTGTGATTGGGTTAGAAAGGACTTTCAGATTCTTCTTCCAGAAAAACAAAGTGAAAGCCACAGATTTCTTTCTGGTTGGTGAACTTACAGTTCTTATTGGCTGGCCCTTGATAGGAATGGTCCTTGAAATTTATTACTTCTTCCTCTTATTCAGGGACTTTTCCCCTGTGGTGTTTGGTTTTATTAGAAGAGTGCTGGTCCTTGGCTATCTCTTGAATTTACCTGGCATTAGCTCACTTGTAATTAAAGTTGGAGGGACGCGGGTGTTGCTGTGGGTTAAACCACAGAGCCTAGGACTTGCTGATCAGAAGGTCGGCTGTTCGAATCCCCGCGATGGGGTGAGCTCCTGTTGCTCGGTCCCTGCTCCTGCCAACCTAGCAGTTCGAAAGCACCTCAAAGTGCAAGTAGATAAATAGGTACCACTCCAGCGGGAAGGTAAACGGTATTTCCGTGCGCTGCTCTGGTTCGCCAGAAGCAGCTTAGTCTTGCTGGCCACATGACCCGGAAGCTGTACGCCGGCTCCCTTGGCCAATAAAGCGAGATGAGCGCCGCAACCCCAGAGTCGGCCACGGCTGGACCTCTGGGAACGGCAGAGGGAGCTCAGCATACTTAGCCAGGAAAAGAGGAGACTGAGAGCCGATATGAGAGCCGTCTTCAAATATCTAAAGGGTTGTCGAAAGGAAGATGGAGCAAGCTTGCTCCATATTGGTTTGGGAAGTGCAAATTGGATAGATGCGGCCAAACCAACTTTCTCCTCCGTCCGAGCTGAGATCTTGTTGTTGTTGTTGCTTAGTCATTTCCTCCTCTTCCTGACCCCCTGGACCAGAGCACGCCAGGCACTCCTGTCTTCCACTGCCTCCCGCAGTTTGGTCAAACTCATGCTGGTAGCTTTGAGAAAACTGTCCCACCATCTCGTCCTCTGTCGTCCCCTTCTCCTTGTGCCCTCCATCTTTCCCAACATCAGGGTCTTTTCCAGGGAGTCTTCTCTTCTCATGAGGGGGCCAAAGTCTTGGAGCCTCAGTTTCAGGATCATTATTTTTGTTGTTGTTGTTTAGTCGTTTAGTTGTGTCTGACTCTTCGTGACCCCCTGGACCAGAGCACACCAGGCCCTCCTGTCTTCCACTGCCTACCGCACTTTGGTCAAACTCATGTTCGTGGCTTCAAGAACACTGTCCCACCATCTCGTCCTCTGTCATCCCCTTCTCCTTGTGCCCTCTATCTTTCCCAACATCAGGGTCTTTTCCATGGAGTCTTCTCTTCTCATGGCCAAAGTCTTGGGGTCTCAGCTTCAGGATCTGTTCTTCCAGTGATCACTCAGGGCTGATTTCCTTCAGAATGGATAGGTTTGATCTTCTTGCAGTCCATGGGACTCTCAAGAGTCTCCTCCAGCACCATAATTCAAAAGCATCCATTCTTCGGCGATCAGCTTTCTTTATGGTCCAGCTCTCACTTCCATACATCACTACTTGGAAAACCAGAGCTTTTACTATATGGACCTTTGTTGGCAAGGTCATGTCTCTGCTTTTTAATATGCTGTCTAGTTTTGTCATTGCTTTTCTCCCAAGAAGCAGGCGTCGAGCACTGCCTTGCCGTAGCGAAGGGGCTTGAAGAACTCAGAGGAGCTGAGACCTAGCTGCCTTTTACGCCAGTAATGTTTGCGTGGCCAAAGTACCTAGTCCTCATGATTCTAAAGGAAGGGCTGATTTAATCAGGAATATATAGGGAGGTAGCTGATACTGAGCGAGACAATACAGGTCATTCGTCAGCAGACCATGCGACTCTTCGTCTCAGGGAGGTGGGTTTGAACCCTACTATTCTGAAAGCTACTATTCTGTGATTCTATGGCTAATATGGGCTATTTAGAGTCTTCTCTCTCTGTCTTTCTCTCCCACCAGATTGCCAGCTACGTAAAAGCTGTAAATGCCATTTATGAAGGGGCAGAATTTGATGGAATCAGGCACATCGACTTCAAAGTTAAGACCATCAATGTAAGCACAGCTCTCTTCTTAGTAGAATTTGTACGGGGATATATGCCCGGTATTTATCACCCCTGCTATGCAAATTCTCCAAATGAATCCAAACTTCAATGTCTAAAATCCCTGGTAGAGGACAAGGATCCTGAGATCACTTTAAGGGTAGGCAAATTCTGTGCAATTGCCATAAAACTTAGGAAACAAGCTGTGCTATCATAATGATTAAGGTTTTAAATGATAATTTTAGGTTATATGTTAGTGACTAAGTTTTAATTTCTATATTTTTTAACTGTTGGATATCTGTATTGTCCCTGTTATACCTAATTGCAAATTCAAATGTATCCCTATTATGTTTTATGACTTCCTTGATATTGTATGTGGGCTGGAACTGGTCTGTGACCAAAATAATAAAATTCATTCATTCATTCCTCTCCTTTCCCTTCCTCCCCTGCAACAAAACTCTGTGAGGTGAGTGAGGCTGAGAGACTTCAGAGAAGCGTGACTGGCCCAGCAGCTGCATGTGGAGGAGCGGGGAATCGAACCCGGTTCACCAGATTACGAGTCCACTGCTCTTAACCACTACACCACGCTGGCTCTGGGTTTCAGGCAGTCCCTGAGGTGCCCTGGGTCAAAGTTGTTTCTGGGCTTTGTAAATCAATGCAAAATACTAAAGCAGCGCCACGTGCCCAGGTGTGTCTTATCCGTCTTTCGCAGATCGTGGAGGAGGAGGACCGCTCAGAGTCGCCCTTCATCAGTCCAGAGATGCTCCTGATGATGCACTCCAGAACCAACTGGAACAGTTACTGCTTGGCTTTCCTGCTCACCGACAGGGATTACAGCGGAGTTCTGGGCATCGCTTTCAACGGACAACCTGGTGAGTGAGCAGAGTGGCTGTTCAACAGCCCCAGTCTTTACCTTTGGAAGGAGGAACATACAGCCACAGACCAACCTATCTGGATAATTTTTTATTGCTCTGTTAATAACTCGCCACCCGTCTCCAAATAAATCTTAGATAAATAATACAAACCAACAAGACATCCAAAACACTGGCGACACAAACGAGAATAAGTTAACAATAAATAACAGTCTTTAAAAGCAGAGACTTCACCTTGCCAACAAAGGTCCGTATAGTTAAAGCTCTAGTTTTCCCAGTAGTGATGTATGGAAGTGAGAGCTGGACCATCAAGAAGGCTGATTGCCAAAGAATAGATGCTTTTGAATTCTGGTGTTGGAGGAGACTCTTGAGAGTCCCATGGACTGCAAGAAGATCAAACCGATCCATTCTTTAGGAAATCAGCCCTGAGTGCTCACTGGAAGGACAGATCCTGACGCTGAGGCTCCAATGCTTTGGCCACCTCAGGAGAAGAGAAGACTCCCTGGAAAAGACCCTGATGTTGGGAAAGATGGAGGGCACAAGGAGAAGGGGACGACAGAGGACGAGATGGCGGGACACTGTTCTCGAAGCTACCAGCATGAGTCTGACCATACTGCGGGAGGCAGTGGAAGACAGGAGTGCCTGGCGTGCTCTGGTCCAGGGGGTCATGAAGAATCGGACATGACTAAACCACTAAACAATAACAACAAATAAGAGGACAGGGTTTTAAACACATACACACATTTAGAACCACAAAACAGGTTGGGGTTTTTTGACAGGTGCTCAAAGAACAGGGGGACATGATAAGTCTTTTCACACACACACACACACACACACACACACACACACACCAGACCCTGCTTTTGACGTATAAGGCCACTTTCCATCTTTCTTTGATTTCTTCCGCCTCACGAGGACCAGAATCTTACATTATCTTTAAAGGAAGAACCGTAGGTTTGTTCCCTGTCATCTCCAGGCAGGGCTGGAACAAGACCCTGGAATCCTGGAGAGTCGCTGCCAATCCATGTTGACAATATTGAACACCATGGCCTGATGGTCTGACCTCCAATGTCCCTGATCTCTTGAGTTTGGGTTTTTTCCCCTTCTTGTTAATATCTACCTCCCGGGACGCGGGTGGTGCTGTGTGGTCTAAACCACTGAGCCTCTTGGGCTTGCCGATTGGAAAGGTCAGCGGTTCAAATCCCCGTGCCGGGGTGAGCTCCCTTTGCTCAGTCCCTGCTCCTGCCAACCTAGCAGTTCGAAAGCATGCCAGTGCAAGTAGATAAATAGGTACCGCTCCGGCGGGAAGGTAAACAGCGTTTCTGTGCACTGCTCTGATTCGCCAGAAGCGGCTTAGTCATGTTGGCCACATGAACTGGAAAAACTATCTGTGGACAAACGTCGGCTCCTTTGGCCAGGAAAGCGAGATGAGCGCCGCAACCCCATAGTCGTTCGCGACTGGACTTAACTGTCAGGGGTCCTTTACCTTTTTTTATCTACCTCCCAGGTGATTCTGGAGGGATCTGCTCGAAGCAGCGCACTTTCCAAGACAAGGAGGTCTCGATGAACACGGGGCTGATCACGTTGCAGAAATATGGACAGCTCCTTCCTCCGAGGATGATCCACATCACACTTGCCCATGAGCTCGGACACAGCCTGGGCGCCTACGTGAGTTTGGTGCTTTTCCGGCGTGGAAAACAAAGCCAGCTTCCCACACCGTTTCCTTTCGTGATGAGTCCACCGTCCTGGGTGCTGAGCTCAGACAGAACGGGCAATGCTAAGTCATCTGAAAAGCAAATACCTTTTACTTTTGATTCAGGCTTCACTCCATGGTAACCCTGGTAAATGCATTTATTGTATGTTTCCAAGCACAATTCAAAGTGTTGGTGCTGACCTTTAAAGCCCTAAACGGCCTCGGCCCAGTATACCTGAAGGAGCGTCTCCACCCCCATCGTTCAGCCCGGACACTGAGGTCCAGCACCGAAGGCCTTCTGGCGGTTCCCTTGCTGCGAGAAGTGAGGTTACAGGGAACCAGACAGAGGGCCTTCTCGGTGGTGGCGCCTGCCCTGTGGAACACCCTCCCTTCAGATGTGAAGGAAATAAGCAGCTATCTTCTTTTTAAAAGACATCTGAAGGCAGCCCAGTTTAGGGAAGTTTTTAATATTTAATGCTATACAGTGGTACCTCGGGTTACATACGCTTCAGGTTACAGACTCCACTAACCCAGAAATATTGCTTCAAGTTAAGAACTTTGCTTCAGAATGAGAACAGAAATCGTGCTCCGGCGGCGCGGCGGCAGCAGAAGGCCCCATTAGCTAAAGCGGTGCTTCAGGTTAAGAACAGTTTCAGGTTAAGAACGGACCTCCGGAACGAATTAAGTACTTAACCCGAGGTACCACTGTATTGTTTTTAACACTCCATTGGAAGCTTCCCAGAGTAGCTGGGGAAACTCAGCCAGATGGGCGGGGTATAAATCATCATCATCATCATCATCATCATCATCATCATCACATGGTTCAAAGTCGGAGTTAACTCTTTATTAGCAAGGACACGATCTGCACAGTCTTGGCAGTGTCTAATGAGCAAAGCAGCTCATCCCTGGTAGGTCTTGCCCCATGGAAGTCCCCACCTCCCCACGGCTGTCTAAATCCCCTGCTCTCCAGGGCTTCCCCAAGCAACCGGAGACTGCGCCTGCTTCCATGCAGCCAGCCTCTGCTCCCACCCTTTTCATGCCTCTCCTGGTTCTGGCACACTGCAAGAACACAATTGAAGAGGGTGTTTGACTATGACAATGAATTTTATTACGGTCACATACCAGGATAAAAAGCAACAACATATAAATAAAATAGCAGTTAGGATATTTTTTTTTTAACTAATAAATGTTGGCGCAAATAAGGACAAAGAAACAAGCATAGGGTAAAACATCTGAATGAAATACAAGATTAAACACAGATAATGGATGGATAAAAACGGATAATTAAAACAGATAAGAACTAACAAACAAATAAAAACATGCAGTTAAAACTTAACTGTAAGAGCGTAAGAACTAAAAAACTCGCAGTTAAAACAACTATAAGAGGCTGCAGAGTAGAAACCTCTGAAAGAGATGACATTAGAGACTGATGTGGAAATATGGTTAAAACAGACAATGAAAACAATGTACAACAATAAATTTAGAAACAATGTGCAACGATAAACTATCCCAGGGAGTTGACTCGGAGTCACCCATGGAACCGAGTTTGGGGATATTTTGAGTTGGGCGATGGTCCTACAGATTTGTACACAGAATCTGGCGACCATCCAGGTCTTCTTCTGATCTCTGCCTAACAGCAAAAGGTTAAATTTTTGCTTTTGCGGGAAGTCGGTGAGCCTCACCGGTAGGGGATCAATGAACTTACTACGAAGAGGGTGTGTTTTTTTCCAGCACGATGAAAGCAAAGAGTGTTCCAGTTTCCACATCGACACCACCAAGGGGAAATACCTGATGTTCAGCTACGCCACGGATGGGGAAGAATTCAACAATGACAAATTCTCCCCATGTAGCTGCGCCTACATTGCAAACCTCCTGAGGCTCAAGAAGGACAACTGTTTCGTTGGTGAGAGAGCCGGACTGTCCTTGGGTGGTTGTTTAAACCCGCTGCCTTATATTGGTTGAATTGGTAGGGGAATGAGTTATTTAGGGCTGTCAAAAGTAGGAAGGGATGGATCAGGCTATTTTCCTTTTTTTTCCCCAAAAGATTTTTATTAAGGTTTCAACAGATTTTATAATAACAAACAAAACAAAACAACACAATAACAAACATAAAGGATCAACTCTTAGCTTCATATAACTTACTTTCCCAACTTCCTCACATCTCCCTTTTCTGTATTCAAAATTCCAAATTATTTTCAGCAAATTCTTCCTCTATTTTGACTAATTTTACTATTACTTAATTTCTTTTAAATTAACCATTCCCGCTGCTGTCCACTTATCTTCTAATCCCACATCATTGATTAATTTTGCCGTGTTTCTTTACTTGTTACTTATAAAACATCTTTGCACATTCCTTTCTACTTTGTCACTAATGCCACATTATCTCACTATCTTGCATCGCTTTAACATTCAAATAATTTACAATGTTTTTGCAGATAATCTTTAAATTTCTTCCAATCTTCTTCTGTTTGTTCTTCTCCCATGTCTCGGATTCTGCCAGTCATTTCTGCCAGTTCCATGTAGTCTATCAGTTGCATCTGCCATTCTTCCAAGGTGGGCAAATCTTGTGTCTTCCAATACTTTGCGATAAGTATTCTTGCTGCTGTTGTAGCAGGATCAGGCTATTTTCCTTCCATGGGGCCCAACAGAATCTTCAGTCCACTTTCCACTGTGTGCAGAATTATTACTTTCTTAAAAACATTAAAATTTGCATTTAAATCATTGCAATTTTCCAGATGTGCTTTCCATAGTAATAATAATAATTTTTATTTTTATTTATACCCCGCCCTCCCCAGCCAAGGCTGGGCTCAGAGCGGCATACAAGCAATAATAAAAACAAGCTGAATGATTACAACTTAAAAACAAAATTAAAATGCAACATTAAAATATTGAAACATTAAAATATTAAAATGTAGCCTCATCGCAGGAGGAGAAGGAAAGGAAAAAAGAAAGAGAGGGAGGGAGGGAGGGAGGGAGGGAGGGAGGGAGGGAGGGAATCATATTGGCTCGAAGCCAAAGGCCAGGCGGAACAACTCTGTCTTTTTTTTTTTATAATATTTTTATTGGTTTTTTACACATATAAGAGACAATACAAAACAAAACACAAACATCAAAAACATACAACAAAAATTTGACTTCCCCATACCTTCCCTTCGTCACATCCTTATTTTGCCATTTTTTCGAGCAACTCTTCAGTCGATTTTTAATCAAATCCCTTTTAAATTTACTTAAAGTTTAAGATTTACGGCTGTAATTCTTTATTTCTTACCCCTTGACATCTTATCAGTCCACAATTTCACAATAATTTTTGAGATATATTTTAAATTTCCTCCAGTCCTCTTCCACTGTCTCTTTCCTCTGGTCACGGATTCTGCCGGTCATCTCTGCCAATCCCATATATTCCGTCACCTTCGACTGCCATTCTTCCAGAGTAGGTAGTTCTTGCATCTTCCAATACTTTGCCAACAGAATTCTTGCTGCTGTGGTTGCATACATAAAAAATGTCTTATCCTTCTTTGGTACCAATTGGCCGACCATGCCCAAGAGAAAAGCCTCCGGTTTCTTTGCAAATGTCCACTTAAGGACTTTCTTAATTTCATTATAGATCATTTCCCAGTAGGCCTTAATCTTTGGGCAGGTCCACCAAAGATGATAAAAAGTGCCTTCAGTCTCATTACATTTCCAGCATTTATTATTGGGCAAATGGTAGATCTTTGCAAGTTTGACTGGGGTCATGTACCACCTATAGATCATTTTCATTATGTTCTCTTTCAAGGCACTACATGCCGTAAATTTAATACCGGTGGTCCATAACTGTTCCCAGTCAACAAACATAATATCATGACCGATGTCCTGTGCCCATTTAATCATAGCTGATTTCACCGTTTCATCCTGTGTGTTCCATTTCAGCAGCAAATTATACATTTTGGAACAACTCTGTCTTACAGGCCCTGCGGAAAGAAATCAGATCCTGCAGGGCCCTGGTCTCATGAGGCAGAGCGTTCCACCAGGCCGGGGCCAGTGTTGAGAAGGCCCTGGCTCTGGTTGAGGCTAATCTGACTTCCTTAGGGCCTGGGACCTCTAGGGCGTTGCTATTTATGGACCTTGAGGTCTTCCGTGGGGCAGACCGGGAGAGGCGGTCTCGTAGGTACGAGGGTCCTAGGCCGTGAAGGGCTTTAAAAGTCAAAACCAGCACCTTAAATCTGACCCTGTACTCCACCGGGAGCCAGTGCAGTTTGAAAAGCACACAGCATTATATTGAACTAAAGCCCTACTCAGAGTAGGCCCATCGAAATGACCAAACGCCAGTTAGCCACGCCCATTGACTTCAATGGGTCTACTCTGAGTAGGACTTACTGATAAGCTCAGTAAGCAATATCTTTTCCAGCATCGCAGGAGGTTAGATTAGATGCCCTTTGGGGGGGGGGTCTCTTACAACTCTATGATTCTATATCTCTTTGGATTTCCTGCACATCCTATAAGATCCAGTTCTGCAGGTACGATCCAATTTTCGCAAGGCACAGCTGTGAAACGAAAAGAAAAGCTCTCGGACCCCTGGGAATTAATCAGGACACAACCCAACCAGAATATGGGTCAAGCAAAAGTGTGGATGAATCCTAAGAAAGCAGGCAATGTGAGAGCCAATGTGTTAGTTTATATTTGGTTAAAAGTAAAAATGCTATAGATTATGGTAAAATAAAAGGAGAATTCTCTGGATATCCAGGTTTGGGGCAAGTCTTCTTTGGTGAGAGAGCTCCAGCAGAGATTTAAAATATGCAGCAAAGTAAATTGTGGAAATATAGGTTGTTAGACCTTTAAAATATCCCCTTCTCAAAGTCCCCTCCCTTCCCTTACCATAAAAAGAAACCACATTTTTCGGAAGTTACAAATGGTTTACTTACAAACTCTCCAAAGGTCACATTCATGTGTTTTTCCATATAGCAACTGCAAAAAACCACAGGCAGTTTAACTTAGGTTCCCAAAATGGTAAAATGTTTCTAAATCGTATGCATAAAAACACAAAGATGGCTTCCTAAAGCCAGGTGGTTAGAGCCCCCCAGCTTAGACCCCTTACTGGTAGGGTTCACATGGTGGAAGTGGGAGAACAAAGAGTTTGGCAAGGCGAGAAGAAGAGTTTGGATTTGATATCCCGCTTTATCACTACCCTAAGGAGTCTTAAAGCAACTCACAATCTCCTTTCCCTTCCTCCCCCACAACAAACACTCTGTGAGGTGAGTGGGGCTGAGAGACTTCAGAGAAGTGTGACTGGCCGAAGATCACCCAGCAGCTGCATGTGGAGGAGTGGGGAAGCGAACCTGGTTCCCCAGATTACAAGTCCACCGCTCTTAACCACTATACCACACTGGCTCTTGAGGGGTGTATGACCTAGCTAAGCCTGGCAGGACAGCTTACTCTATGGTCTTAACCCCTTCATGCATTAATTAGGGTTAAGCACGTTGGTTACATGAGGCTGGATATATCCCAGAACTGCATCTTTTCTCCACAACCTCTTCTTCTGCATTTTCCTTCCAGAAACAGACCGTCCCATCTGCGGGAACCGGATTATGGACCCAGGAGAGGAATGTGACGTTGGCAATGATGCCACAGACCCCTGCTGCTATGGTGCGGCAGAGCCCAGCGGGATCCGGTGCCGGTTGAAGCCGGGAGCTCTGTGCAGGTAACGGTGGGGACACGTGGCTCGCTTTGCCCTCTGCTTTCACAAATTCGTGCTTCGAGTCTTCACCGTTAAATCTCTCCTCCATCCTCTCTCCGTACTCCACAAGCTCATCTGCATAGCTGTCAACCGTCCCTTATTTGGCGGGGAAGTCCCTTATCCCAGCGCCGTTTCCCGCTGCTGTCCCTTATTGATGATATCCCTTAAATTTCCCAGGTTTCAAAGGAAGCAGCTCCTCTCCCTCCCTCCCTGCTGGCCAGGGAGGAGGGAGGCTCCAGCTGTGTTGCTTGGCTGCGTTGCTCACCCAATAAGGAGTCTAAGAAAGACTGGGGGGTGGAGCTTGCATGCCTTGTGCTGATCAAATCGGCCGCGTTGCCTGGGGACTCGCCTTTGCTCAGCGCTTCCCAGCGGAGAGGTGACGGTGGTTTTCCTTGCTGCGTCCCCTTTGCCGGGTTGCTGTGCTGTGGGAACCACCGCTTGAGGCTTCGTTTGGCTGCTGGCTGGGCTTTCTGCCTTTGGCTCGGAGGGGCTCAGAAGTTGAACATACCTGTGCTGGGAAAATCCCTTATTTTGGCTTCTGGTCCCTTATTTTTGAGGCTGCTGGTCCCTTATTGTCAAATCTGTAAGTTGAAAGCTATGCTCATCTGTTCCTTTGCCCTGTTTTGCCTCTTCCTCTTATTCTCCCACCAATAATTTTTATTCATTCAAATATGACACATACTGTAAAACAAGTAACACCAAAATAAATAAAAAAACAAATAAAACTAGTAAGACGAATAAAAACAAAAAATATAACAACAAACACATAAACAACACAGATTAATTAATTAATTCCAATCTCTTAAACATATTATTTGACTTCCACTAGTCCCTCCCATCTGAATTTCCTTGTATCTGAATGTAACAGTTTTCCAATATCATTATTCCAAAAACGATATTCCATTTACTACCAGATTTCTTAACTTTTCTTGAAATTCTAAATCCCATTTATTTAACTAACTCCTAATTTAATCCTAGGCCTGTTTGGTACTTTCAAGTAACTTCTAATTTTTAACATTACAATATTTATTCAAATAGTCTTTAAATTTCTTCCAATCTTTTTGATATTCCTCTTCTTTCTGGTCGTGAATCCTTCCAGTAAGGTCAGCTAGCTCCATAGTAAAGGTAAAGGGACCCCTGACCACTAGGTCCAGTCGTGGCCGACTCTGGGGCTGCGGCACTCATCTCACTTTACTGGCTGAGGGAGCCGGCGTACAGCCTCTGGGTCATGGGGCCAGCAGGACTAAGCCGCTTCTGGCAAACCAGAGCAGCGCACGGAAACACGGTTTACCTTCCCGCCGGAGTGGTACCTATTTATCTACTTGCACTTTGACGTGCTTTCGAACTGCCAGGTTGGCAGGAGCAGGGACCGAGCAACGGGAGCTCACCCCGTCACAGGGATTCGAACCGCCAACCTTCTGATCGGCAAGTCCTAGGCTCTGTGGTTTAACCCACAGCGCCACCCGCGTCCCTCAGCTAGCTCCATAAAGTCCATCAAAATTCAAGCAGCGGTTGTGGCATACAAAAATACCTTTACATCTTTCTTGGGCAAGTGAAGACCTGTTATTCCGTGTAAAAAGGCCTCTGGTTGTTTTGCCTCTTCCTCTTAGGAATCTCATCTCTCTTTATTTTGTTTTTAAAAGGGAATGTTTTGGTCCTTAAGGTTCCATAGGTAGATCAATTTGAAAGCAGACAGGGATAATCCTGGGTGTGCGCACACACTGGATTATAGTTGTATTTTCCTCTACGGTTTGCTATAAATTCTGGGCTGTCCATTACATGTGTGGATGACAAAGGGGCTGAGGTTTTTTTTTAATCCTCCGGCTTGTCAAGAACTCATCCCATCCTGAAAAAACGAGAATACAGTGGTACCTCGCAAGACGAAATTAATTCGTTCTGCGAGTTTTTTCGTCTTGTGAATTTTTTGTCTTGCGAAGCACGGATTCCCTGGGTATTAACTGTTTTAAGAAAAAGGAAACAAACTTGCAAGACATTTTCGTCTTGCGAAGCAAGCCCATAGGGAAATTCGTCTTGCGAAGCAACTCAAAAAACGAAAAACTCTTTCGTCTTGCGAGTTTTTCGTCTTACGAGGCATTCGTCTTGCGAGGTACCACTGTAGTAGGAGAAAGAAGTTTAGCACAGTCCTTTTACTCGGGTGCTTTATCTCTACATTGTTTCGGGTTCATAGGCGCTGACTCCATGGGGCCTGAGGCGGCCCGAGCCCCCTCAAAAAATCGTTTGGGGGGGCTCCGCCCCCCCAATAATTTAAGAAAATTATTAGTTATATTATGCTTTATAAAATCACAAAATTATGTTGGTATTTTTTATTTTCCTTGTTTGACGATAGTTACCTTTTAAAATACATTCAGTAATGAGTTAAAACAAAGCCACTCCCGATCTAGAGAGGGGGTGGGGTTGCGGGCTCTCGACCCATCAACAATCTGGAGGGGCTGGTGTCAGCCCCTCGAGAAGCGGGGATTCCCCCTAGCTCATTAATATTCACCGCCCACGGCGGCAGCCAATCGGCTGCCGCAAAGGGCGGGCCCTCACAGGTTCACTTAAGGTCGGGGCAGCCCGGGGCTCGCCCCTTTCGTTCCCCCAGCAGCAGCGGTTTGGAGGTCTTGGGCCCCCCCAATATTTTTTATAAGTCGGTATGGGCCCCCGCCCCCCCAATATTTTTTATAAGTCGGCGCCCCTGTTCGGGTTTTCTGATTCAAGTATGACACACAAACATCCACGCAGCGGTGTCGTTGCCCAGGGTCACAGTGGGGTGTGTGTGTGTGTGTGTGATAGACCCATTAATTTTTGGGAGGTGGGTTCCAGCAGATTATCTATGTCAGCATCCTACAAATCCAACTCCCTATAAGTTACCGTATTTTTCGCTCTATAGGATGCACCACAAGACGCACCTAGTTTTTAGAGGGAGAAATCAAGAAAAAAAAACTCCCAGAACTTCTCGGGGCTGCGGGGGAAGCCTGGGCCGTCGTCCCCCCCCCAGCCCCAAAGAGCAAAGAAGCCAAGACAGCCAGCGAAATCCATCCCCCTGGCTGTCTTGGCTTCTGCCATAGCGATGCAACCTCTCCAGCCGGGAGCTAAACCTCTCCAGCGCATCTAAAGAAGTGTGGCTAAAGAAGCCAAGGCAGCGAGCAGGATGGATCGCGCTCACTGCCTTGGTTTCTTTAGCCTTGCGCAGCCTCTCCTGGCTGGAGAGGCTGCGCGCGGCTATGGCAATTCCCCCACCTCCCGCAAAAGCCCATAGGAGCCGTGCACCCTTTAAGGAGCGTGTGGCTCCTGCAGGGTTTTCTAAGAGGAGGGAGAAGGGACTAACTGGCCGCATCAGTCCCTTCTCCCTCCTGGGGAAAAGCCCGCAAGAGCCGTGCGAAGCTTGTGTGCAGCTCTTGGGGGCTTTTCCTGCCAGCCTCCCGCCTGCATTCGCTCCATAGGACACACAGACTTTCCCCCTTAGTTTTTAATAGGGAAAAAGTGTGTCCTATGGAGCGAAAAATACATTACATTTTGCACCAGTTCATGCCTTGCTGCTGCAAATTTCTGGGGTTAATTGCCCTCTAAGTAGCTAAAGAAGGAGCCTAATAAATCATCAGTTTCCTCACCTACCTTAGATTTGTAGTTTTGCAAGAGAACATCCATAGCTAAGGGTACTGGCTCTGCTTTCTGCTTCCTCCTCTCCCCAACTTCCATTCTCTGGAGAAGAGCTTCATATGAACTCCATTGGAACAGCCATAATAACAATAATAATTTCTATTTATACCCCACCGTCCCCGGCCAGAGCTGGGCTCAGGGCGGCTAACACCAATAAAATTCCAGTAAAAACATAAAAAGAAAAAAAGAAAAAGAAAAAAACAATTTAAAATATAGGTTAAAATGCAATTTAAAATGCAGCTTCATTTTAAAAGTCAAAACCATAAGGGGAGGGAAACATAAGGGTCAGACTGAGTTCAAACCAAAGGCCAGGCGGAACAGCTCTGTCTTGCAGGCCCTGCGGAAAGATGTCAAGTCCCGCAGGGCCCTGGTCTCTTGTGTACAGAGCATTCCACCAAGTTGGGGCCAGTACTGAAAAGGCCCTGGCCCTAGTTGAGACCAATCTAACCACCTTGTGACTTGGGACCTCCAAAGTGTTGTCATTTGTGGACCTTAAGGTCCTCCATGGGGTATACCAGGAGAATGTCATTAGAGTGGAAATAATAAGTCCGCAGAGTTTGCCAGTTGAGGATTTTGCAGATGGTTCTAAGCAGTTGGCCCCTTATCTCTCTCGCCCTGACCTAGCCACTGTGATCCATGTGACGGTCACCTCCAGACTGGATTATTGTAACTCGCTCTACGTGGGGCTGCCCTTGAGACTGACCCAGAAACTCCAGCGGGTGCAGAATGCTGCAGCGAGACTCCTTATGGGGTCTTCCCTGTGAGATCACATTCATCCGGTACTATACCAGCTGCACTGGCTCCCGGTGGAGTACAGGATCAGGTTTAAGGTGCTGGTTTTAACCTTTAAAGCCCTATACGGCCTAGGACCCCCGTACCTACGGGACCGCCTCTCCTGGTATGCCCCACAGAGAAACCTACAGTCTGCAAATAATAACATCCTCAAGGTCCCAGGCCTCAGAGAGGTTAGGCTGGCCTCAACTAGAGCCAGGGCCTTCTCGGCTGCAGCTCCAATCTGGTGGAATGCTCTGTCACAAGAAACTAGGTCCCTGCGGGACCTGAAATCTTTCCGCAGGGCCTGCAAGACAGAGCTGTTCCACCAGGCCTTTGGTCATGGCGCAGCCTGACTCCCTCCTCTGGCAACCTGCACAGAATTTTGCTTAATCGGTTGCCATCAATTTGATTTTAATTAATTTTTATAATGAAATATTTTTAGAATGTGTGATTATTTGACTGTTTATTTGATTGTTGTTAGCCGCCCTGAGCCCGGCTTCGGCTGGGGAGGGCGGGATATACATAAAAATTATTATTATTATTGTTATTGTTGTTGTTGTTGTTCGGCTGGGGAGGGCGGGATATACATAAAAATTATTGTTGTTGTTGTTGTTATTATTATTATGATGTGTGTTGTTTTTTAAGCCCTAGCCAGGGACTCTGCTGCGGCCACAAATGTGCCCCCAAACCCCGAGGGGAGCGATGCCAGGCGGAGACCGACTGCGCTTCAGAAAGCACCTGCTCTGGGGCAGCAGCAAAGTGCCCGGCACCCCTTCCGAAAGCAAACTTCACCCTCTGCGGCATGCAGTCCCGGGTGTGTCTGAACGGGGTGAGTTTTCACAGAGTTGGAGGCTATTGGCCCTTGGCCGTGACGTCCAAGGGGATACCTCCAATTTCATGGGGCACTCTGCCTTCCAAATACTGGGAACTGAGAGCCTTCCTTCCTCTGTCTCTTTCAAGCTCTGTGTGGGCTCCCTCTGCACGCGGCACGAATTGGAGCAGTGCGATTGCGTCACCGATTCCCTGAGAGAGAGGTGCCAGCTCTGCTGCCAGCTTCCAGGTACTAATTCATTTTAAAAAATAATAATAATTAAGCAAATGTATTATGGTGGTGATAGTGTTGCAAAAACCAAACTCTACAAGCATCTCTTATTACAAAGAAGGGGGGGGGGCGTTGCGGTGCTCATCTCGCTTTACTGGCCGAGGGAGCTGGCGTACAGCTTCCGGGTCATGTGGCCAGCAGGATTAAGCCACTTCTGGCGAACCAGAGCAGCACACGGAAACGCTGTTTACCTTCCCGCCGGAGTGGTACCTATTTATCTACTTGCACTTTGATGTGCTTTCGAACTGCTAGGTGGGCAGGAGCAGGGACCGAGCAACGGGAGCTCACCCCGTCGTGGGGATTCGAACCGCCGACCTTCTGATTGGCAAGCCCTACGCTCTGTGGTTTAACCCCCTAGGGAACCCCCAAAGGAAAACGGCTCAGAGCCCAGGGAGGGGTGGTGGGACGACAATGAGTGGTCAGACAGAGAAGAATGGGAGGTTGTGGGGTCGGAATCTGAAGAGGCAACAGGGTTTAGTGAGAAGAAGAAGAAGAAGAAGAAGAAGAAGAGGAGGAGGAGGAGGAGGAGGAGTTTGGATTTGATATCCCACCTTTCACTCCCCTTCAGGAGTCTCAAAGCGGCTAACATTCTCCTTTCCCTTCCTCCCCCACAACAAACACTCTGTGAGGTGAGTGGGGCTGAGAGACTTCAAGAAGTGTGACTGGCCCAAGGTCACCCAGCAGCTGCAGGTGGAGGAGCGGGGAAGCGAACCCGGT
Organism: Podarcis melisellensis; assembly: GCF_964234715.1. Classification (NCBI taxonomy): domain Eukaryota; kingdom Metazoa; phylum Chordata; class Lepidosauria; order Squamata; family Lacertidae; genus Podarcis; species Podarcis melisellensis. The sequence continues at coordinate 9,580,497 of NC_138536.1, forward strand.
TCCCCAGATTACGAGTCTATTGCCCTTAACCACTACATCACACTGGCTCTCTGTCCAGGAAGAGTCTGTGGCAGAGAGTTCAAAATCAGAAGCTGAAGCAAGAGAGGTGGGAGGCCAAGAGGCAGAGGAGAGTCCAGCTGTAGTCACGGGTGTCTTCTCCTTCTGCTGCAACCAGCTCTTCTTCCCCCTGGACTCACAGAATCAGGAGAGGCATGAAAAGAGCGGAAGAGAAGTTAGCTTCATGCAGGCGTAGTCTCAGATTGCTGGGGGAAACCCTGGAGAGGAGGGAACTTAGGGAGCTGTGGGGAGGTGGGAGCCTTCAATCTTGGCAACTGATCCATGGGGGCAAGACCTGCCAGAAGATGAGTTGCTGTGCTCATTAGGCCTGACACCCCTGTGCAGATCGTGCTTTTGCTAATAAACAGTTCATTCCCACTTGCATGGTGGCTCACTCCTGACAGTTCCCCATCTCTGATTGTTGTCGTTTAGTCCGACTCTTTGTGACCCCCTGGACCAGAGCACGCCAGGCCCTCCTGTCTTCCACTGCCTCCCGCAGTTTGGTCAAACTCATGCTGGTAGCTTCGAGAACACTGTCCAACCACCTCATCCTCTGCCGTCCCCTTCTCCTTGTGCCCTCAATCTTTGGACGCCTTCCGGCCTGAGGGGCTCATCTTCCACGTCATAACTTTTATATGCCTGTTGTCTTTGTCCATGGAGTTTTCTTGGCAGGGATACTGGAGTGGCTTGCCGGTTCCTGCTCCAGGTGGATCACGTTTGGTCAAAACTCTCCACTATGACCTGTCCATCTTGGGTGCCCTGCTCGGCATAGTTCATAGCTTCTCTGAGTTATTCAAGCCCCTTTGCCACGGCAAGGCAGTGATCCATGAAGGGGTCCCCATCTCTGATAGAACATGTAAAATCTAGACAGAGGACAACTGCCCCTGACCAGTTTTTATTGATTCAAAATATTTCCAACACGACTTCTGAGTCTATTCAGCTCTAATTTATTGAACAGCCTCCAAGGAGCTGAATGCAGGCAGGCAAGAAAAGGAAAATTGAAATTAGACTGCCCCTGAGCCTTATTGGTCTTGGCTAACTCTCTTTTCCTAACCCACTTCTGCCAGGGAGAGCCGACACGTGTGCCAGCACTGCCTCTGCTGCCTGGGGCCGTTTCTTCAACGGCTCCGAAATCCCGCTGATCCCGGGTTCGCCGTGTGGTGGCAAGGCCGGCTACTGCGACAAATTCCACATCTGCCGATTCGTCGATGAGGACGGGCCCGTCGCGCGGGTGAAAAACTTCATCCTGGACTTCATTGAGATGGAAGACGTCGCCACCTGGATGAAGGTGAGGCGCAGGTTTCAGAGACCCTCCGTGGCTTGGTGAGAAGATAGCTCAGTCGGTAGAGCGTGGGACTCTGAATCTCTGGGTCGTGGGTTTGAGCCCCATGTTGGGCAAAAAATGCGTGGCAAGGGGTTGGACCAGATGTCCCTCAGGGTCCCTCGCAACTCTACAATGCTATGCAGGAGGAGTCCCAGCTTCAGTCTCCAGCTGTTGTTGTTGTTTAGTTGTTTCGTCATTTTCAATAGGAGTATAGCATCTAGATCAAGGGAAGTAATAGTGCCACTGTATTCTGCTCTGGTCAGACCTCACCTGGAGTACTGTGTCCAGTTCTGGGCACCACAGTTCAAGAAGGACACTGACAAACTGGAACGTGGCCAGAGGAGGCAACCAAAATGGTCAAAGGCCTGGAAACGATGCCTTATGAGGAAGGGCTAAGGGAGCTGGGCATGTTTAGCCTGGAGAAGAGGAGGTTCAGGGGTGATATGATAGCCATGTTCAAATATATCAAAGGATGTCACCTAGAGGAGGGAGAGAGGTTGTTTTCTGCTGCTCTAGAGAAGCGGACACGGAGCAATGGATGCAAACTACAAGAAAGAAGATTCCACCTCAACATTAGGAAGAACTTCCTGACAGTAAGAGCTGTTTGACAGTGGAATTTGCTGCCAAGGAGTGTGGTGGAGTCTCCTTCTTTGGAGGTCTTGAAGCAGAGGCTTGACAACCATATGTCAGGAGTGCTCTGATGGTGTTTCCTGCTTGGCAGGGGGTTGGACTCGATGGCCCTTGGGGTCTCTTCCAACTCTATGATTCTATGATTCTATTCTATGACCGACTCTTCGTGACCCCCTGGACCAGAGCATGCCAGGCACTCCTGTCTTCCACTGCCTCCCGCAGTTTGGTCAAACTCATGCTGGTAGCTTCGAGAACACTGTCCCACCATCTCATCCTCTGTCGCCCCCTTCTCCTTGTGCCCTCCATCTTCCCCAGCATCAGGGTCTTTTCCAGGGAGTCTTCTCTTCTCATGAGGTGGCCAAAGTCTTGGAGCCTCAGCTTCAGGATCTGTCCTTCCAGTGAGCACTCAGGGCTGATTTCCTTCCGAATGGAGAGGTTTGATCTTCTTGCAGTCCATGGGACTCTCAAGAGTCTCCAGTATCTCCATACAATTATAGATGTGATGGTCTGGGATTTGGACTCGGATGCTGAACCTGAGGGATCCCAGCCTGCACAGGAGTCCCCGTTTCCGGAACCAGCTGAGCCGGGGCTGGTGCATGAGCCTGAAGTGTCCTCACCTGTGCTGGTTCCTCAGGTGCAGGAATCAGCTGAGTCTGCTCTGGCTCCTGAGATGATGGAGGACCCATTGCCTGCAGGTGCTCCACTCTCAGTCCCATCAGAGGAAGCTGAGGTTGCCTCTGGGTCCGGTAACCCTCCAGCTTCTCCTGAGCTGCAGAGGCTTAGGGCAGAGAGGCGGAGGGAACTGAGTTCCCGCAGGAGGAGTGCTTGCCTCCAGGCCAGGAGAGGCGAGTCACCTGAGGATCGTGGCTGCCCTATGCCTCAGGGCAGATAAAAGCCAGCCAGCCCAGTCCCAGGTTGCGGGAGCAACGTCGTTGGTTGCTAGTTCCTGTCTGCACCCTGTCCTGCTTTCCTGCCTGAGCTCCTGACCTGCCCTGGCTCCCTGCTTGTTTGCCTGTTCCTGACTTCACCCGACTCCCTGCCCTGCACCCAGATTCAGCTACTACGGACTGCCTCCACGTTCCACCTTTGGCCACGGACCGGACTTGGACCTCGCCTCTCGGGTACCCCACGGGACCAGCACAATAGAGTTGGAAGGGACTCCTAAGGGTCATCCAGCCCAACCCCCCTGCAACACGGGAGGGAGGGGACGGCAAAGACCCATGCCCAGACCCATAGAAGGGACCCATAGAAGGGAGGCTTATGCAAATCAGAGGCCCCTCCTGGTTGTGGTTCAGTGATGGAGGGCATTCTTGAGTCTGCGGATTCAATCTATCTCCAGTTAGGTGTGAGGAACCAGCCTCTGACACCCAATTTCAGATTTTCACCCTGGCTGGGAGAATACGACCGTCTGGATTTGGAAACCACGACCTACTGACCTACATGCAGCCACTGGGAGAGATCATCAGGAGGTTTGGGCTGGGTGTTCATCAGTATGCAGATGATACCCAGCTCTACCTCTCTTTTAAATCAGAACCAGTGAAGGCGGTGAAGGTCCTGTGTGAGTTTCTGGAAGCAGTTGGAGGATTGATGGCAGCTAACAGATTGAGGTTGAATCCTGACAAGACAAGAAGTACTGTTTTTGGGGGACAGGAGGCGGGCAGGTGTGGAGGATTCCCTGGTCCTGAATGGGGTAACTGTGCCCCTGAAGGACCAGGTGCGCAGCCTGGGAGTCATTTTGGACTCACAGCTGTCCATGGAGGCACAGGTCAAATCTGTATCCAGGGCAGCTGTGTACCAGCTCCATCTGGTACATAGGCTGAGACCCTACCTGCCCACGGACTGTCTCGCCAGAGTGGTACATGCTCTGGTTATCTCCCGATGGACTACTGCAATGCCCTCTACGTGGGGCTACCTTTGAAGGTGACCCGGAAACTACAACTAATCCAGAATGCGGCAGCTAGACTGGTGACTGGGAGCGGCCGCTGAGACCATATAACACCAGTCTTGAAAGACCTACATTGGCTCCCAGTACGTTTCCGAGCACAATTCAAAGTGTTGGTGCTGACCTTTAAAGCCCTAAACGGCCTCGGTCCAGTATATCTGAAGGAGCGTCTCCTCCCCCATCGTTCTGCCCGGACACTGAGGTCCAGCGCCGAGGGCCTTCTGGTGGTTCCCTCACTGCGAGAGGCCAAGTAACAGGGAACCAGGCAGAGGGCCTTCTCGGTAGTGGCGCCCGCCCTGTGGAACGCCCTCCCATCAGATGTCAAAGTGATAAACAGCTACCTGACATTCAGAAGACATCTTAAGGCAGCCCTGTTCAGGGAAGTTTTTAATGTGTGACATTTTGGTGTATTTTTGGTCTCTGTGGAAGCCGCCCAGAGTGGCTGGGGAAACCCAACCAGATGGGCGGGGTACAAATAATAAATTATTATTATTATTATTATTATTATTATTATTATTATTATTAGTGCTCCCTCTCTCCACAGACACGCTGGTGGGCTATCCTTCTGATGGTTTTGACTTTGGCGGCGATGATGGCAGCAACCATCTTCCTCTTTGGGAGAACGGTCGACACAGAAGCAGGTACTTTGGGGGGAGAGGTGCTTTTCAGCCACTTTTTAATCCTACCCCACCCCCGTGGCCTGTCTTGCAGTGTAAGAACCCTTTCCAGATCTTTACCAACCGTGGGCAAGGTAAGGCAAAGCGAGTTGCAAAATTCAGAGACATTTTCAGCATTTCAAACAAAGGGTGTATTTCAGTTTGGCTATTTCAAATGATAAATTTAATAATACTACTAATAAATTTTTATTTATACCCTGCCCTTCCCGGTTCATGAAACCGGGCTCAGGGTGGCTAACAACAAATTTAAAACACTTACCGTATTTTTTGCTCTATAAGACTCACTTTTCCCCACTAAAAAGTAAGGGGAAATGTGTGTGCGTCTTATGGAGCGAATGCAGGCTGCGCAGCTATCCCAGAAGCCAGAACAGCAAGAGGGATTGCTGCTTTCACTGCACAGCGATCCCTCTTGCTGTTCTGGCTTCTGGGATTCAGAATTTTTTCCCCTTGTTTTCCTCCTCCAAAAACTAGGTGCATCTTGTGGTCTGGTGCGTCTTATAGAGCGAAAAATACAGTAATTGTAGAAGCAGCATAAACTACAGTATAAAAACATGAATAACAGTAAAATTCAAAGTTCAGAAATCAGTTTAGGGAAAATCCATCTAATAAGCATTAGATAGTCACCAGGGCTAGCTGGCTGAATTGGTCCTACTTGGGCCAGCGAGGAGGTCAGGGGAGAATTAGCTGTGGGGTCTCAGAGCGGGTGATCTTCATAAAATCATCATCATCTTCATCATCATCATCATGCTGCTGCTGCATCCAACTAAGTTCTACTCAAAGTAGAACTCATTTAAATTAATAGACCTAAGCTAGTCATATCCATGTATTTCAGTGGGGCTACCTTACATAGCGAGAGGGACACGGGTGGAGCTGTGAGTTAAACCACAGAGCCTAGGACTTGCCGATCAGAAGGTTGGCCGTTCGAATCCCCACGACGGGGTGAGCTCCTGTTGCTCGGTCCCTGCTCCTGCCAACCTAGCAGCTTGAAAGCACAAAGTGCAAGTAGAAAAATAGGTACCACTCTGGCGGGAAGGTAAACGGCGTTTCCGTGCGCTGCTCTGGTTCGCCAGAAGCGGCTTAGTCCTGCTGGCCACATGACCCGGAAGCTGTACGCCGGCTCCCTCGGCCAATAAAGCAAGATGAGCGCCGCAACCCCAGAGTCATCCACGACTGGACCTAATGGTCAGGGGTCCCTTTACCTTTACCCTACTCTACATAGCACATGCAAAACATGAATTCCAAAAAATCCCGGCAGCGCACACCTCTCTATCCCCCACGTCTTGAGAGAAGCTGAGTGTTTTCTCCCTCATTTCCTGCAGATGAGAGAGCGACGAGGGTTTCCGATAAGAAGATTTCCCTCAACCAGCACCCAGAGAACCAGCATGCTTTCTTCTACTGGGAACACGAAGAGATCTATATTGAATCCCTGCGGCAGGAGTACGAAACCATTATATAGAGCCCCCCACTCCTTCAAAAGGCTATGTTTGAATCTCCTTAGCCTGCAGCTTCTCGAGGAATCCTAGAGTTGGAAGGGACACCGAGGGTCATCTAGTCCAACCACGCCTGCAATGCAGAAATCTCAGCTAAAGCATCCATGACACATGGCCATCCAATCTCTGATTAAAAACCTCCAAGGAAGGAGAGTCCACCACCTCTCGTGGGGGTCCGTTCCATTGTTGGGACAGCTCATACTGTCAGTTTTTCCTGATGTTTAGTTGGAATCTCCTTTGTTGTAGCTTGAAGCCATGGGTTCGAGTCCTGCCCTCCAGAGCAGGAGAAAACAAGCTTGCTCCATCTTCCATGTGACAGCCCTTGAGATATTTGAAGATGGCTCTCATATCTCATCTCAGTCTCCTCTTCCCCAGGCTAAGCATACCCAGATCCTTCAACCGTTCCTCATCAGGCTTGGTTTCCAAACCTTTAATCATCTTGGTTGCCCTCCTCTGCACACCTTCCAGCTTGTCAACATTCTTCTTAAATTGTGGTGCCCAGAATTGGACACCGTATTCCAGGTGTGGTCTGATCAAGGAAGAACAGAATGGGACTATGACTTCCCTTGATCCGGACACTAGACTTCTGTTGAGGCAGCCTTGAATAGCCTTAGCCTTTTTTGTTGCTGCATCACCCTGTGGGCTCATGTTAAGTCTGTGATCTACTAAAACCCCTAGATCCTTTTCACATGCACTGCTAGTATGCCAGGTGTCCCCCATCTTATATTTGCACAGCAAGCTTAGATTTGTTCTTCCTTGTTAAGATTCCTGCTCCGTGATTGCAGTCATGGGATTGTTGTCTATCTCATGACGGTGTACGTTTTGACGCCACAGAGTGGGAAGTGACGGAGACAGGATGTTTGTGTTACTGTGTTCCGTGAAGTGGGACTATTGTCTTGTTCTTTCTCTTTGCTGTCTGATGCTAGAGAGAGAGGGAGCCATGTTGCAGTGCTCCGTGTGTGTTTATATGTAAATAAAGTAGATTAGCCAAAATGCTGAGCTACTGAGTTCTGTTACGCAACTGCGAAATACTCTGCGGATCTGTAAGTGTGCTGATGTTTTTTGGCATCAGTTGCTGTGATGTTCGGGCAGAAGAAAGCTTTTGAAGCTCCCGATCGACCAGTCGGCCATGTGTCTCTGCCATGGTCCTAATCGAGAGTTGGGGATCCTAACATTCCTTAGTGTAGAACCTTACATTTATCCCCCACTGAAATTATTTTTATTCATTGGGGTCCAGTTCTAATTGGGGTCCAGTTCTCTTATCCGTTAAGGTCACACTGAATCCAGATTCGATCTTCTCCATCCTTGTTGATAAACTCCAGCAAATAAATGCTACCAGCTGCCAGGAAGCACTTCATCGTTCCATCACACTCTTGTGTGACCAAGAAAACAGGCTGTGGGGGCGTGGCTTTGCGAATCAAGGGGCAAAATGCCCCGGGGAGCAGCAGCCTTGATGCTTAGTGGATGGGGGTTTTGTGGGGTCACCACCAAATCTGTGTAGACCAGGGGTGCCCAAACTTTTTTTTTCAAAGAGGGCCAGATTTGTTGAAGTGAACATGCGTGAGGGCCAACCATAGTTGATGATCTTTTTCTTACAGTTTCCCCCCAAAGTTGATGGGCTTTTTTTCGGATTCAAGTTGCTGAGCTTTTTTAAAAATTTAACCCCCAAATTGTTGAGTTTTCTTTAGGATTTAACCCAAAGTTGTTGAGTTTTCTTTAGGATTTAACCCAAAGTTGTTGAACTTTTTTTAAGATTGAAGTTGCTGAATTTTTCTTAGGATTTTACCCCAGGACATATACTGCCACAGGGGCCTCATTAAATCAACCGGCGGGCCAGATTAGGCCCCAGAAACAGACTTTGGCCATGCCTGGAGTAAACCCTTTCCCTTTTCCCCACACAGGCAAACAACAGCCCGGAACTACTTTCATTCTCCCCTTCTCTGTGTTGCGCACTGGGTGCCACCCACCCAACTGCTGTCCCATTGCCCTCACACTACTACAATTCCCAGAATTCCCTGCAAAGTGTAAAAGCACTCTGGGAATTGTAGCTCTGTGAGGAACGGGTGTGTGTATGTCTCCTAACGACTATCAGCACCCTTATCAAACTACAATTCCCAAAATTCTTTGGGGGTTTAGTTTCCCCACAGAAACTAAAGCTTAATTAACTAGGCAGTGAACACAGAGCAGGTCCAACGCTACCCGGGTGCATTTGAAAGTGCTTGGACTACTGCAATGCACTCTACATGGGGCTACCTTTGAAGGTGACTTGGAAACTACAACTAATCCAGATAGACTGGTGACTGGGAGCGGCTGCCGAGACCATATAACACCAGTCCTGAAAGATCTTCATTGGCTCCCAGTACATTTCTGAGCACAATTCAAAGCGTTGGTGCTGACCTTGAAAGCCCTAAATGGCTTCGGCCCAGTAATTACGGTGGAGGATCCAAAAAATTTTCTTCCTGGAGTGATAGAAAAGATTCAAGAATTTGGGGGAAGTGGCAGGATTTAAATTAAACAGAAACAAAAGTAAGCTATTAGTAAAAAATTATATATTCTGGACAGTCTTTTCTATCCACGGTCAATGTTTGCCTCTTTATATTTAACATAAATAAAAATATTCAAAATATAACAGGAATTGGGTTCATGTATCCATTTCTGAGGGACGCAGGTGGCGCTGTGGGTTAAAGCCTCAGCGCCTAGGACTTGCCGATCGAAAGGTCGGCGGTTCGAATCCCTGCAGCGGGGTGCACTCCCGCTGCTCGGTCCCAGCGCCTGCCAACCTAGCAGTTCGAAAGCACCTCCGGGTGCAAGTAGATAAATAGGGACCGCTTACCAGCGGGAAGGTAAACGGCGTTTCCGTGTGCGGCTCTGGCTCGCCAGAGCAGCGATGTCACGCTGGCCACGTGACCCGGAAGTGTCTCCGGACAGCGCTGGCCCCTGGCCTCTTAAGTGAGATGGGCACACAACCCCAGAGTCTGTCAAGACTGGCCCGTACGGGCAGGGGTACCTTTACCTTTTTACTATCCATTTCTGAGCACAATACAAAGTGTTGGTGCTGACCTTTAAAGCCCTAAACGGCCCAGTAACCCTGAAGGAGCGTCTCCACCCCCATCGTCCAGCCTGGACACCAAGGTCCGGCTCCGAGTGCCTTCTGGCATTTCCCTCCCTGCGAGAAGCCAAGTTACAGGGAACCAGGCAGAGGGCCTTCTCGGTGGTGGCGCCCGCCCTGTGGAACGCCCTCCCACCAGATGTCAAGAAAACAAACAACTATCTGACTTTTAGAAGACATCTGAAGGTAGCCCTGTTTAGGGAAGTTTTAAATGTTTGACGTTTTATCGTGTTTTTCATATTCTGTTGGGAGCCGCCCAGAGTGACTGGAGAAACCCAGCCAGATGGGCAGGGTATAAATAATAATTCTTATTCTTATTATAAAGTCTTTTATTGCAGCCCTTGAGAAACAGGGGCCAGATTCTGGTGCTGAACACCTCCCCATTAAGGGCGGCAAGAGGGGGCCTTATCAGAGAGGCTTCATTTGATGAGGTCTTTCATGTACTTCCATCCATTCTGGGTATATTCACTGGCCCTGGTGGGGGCTACGGAGAGAGCACCGATTGTCGTCCGAACCCCTGCAGAAAAAACAAGAGCAACAAGAAAATTAAAGCAAGAAACTGCAACGGAAAGTTGCAGCGTGGACTGATATCCCTGCTCAGAATTCCATTCCCCCACTGCCAGTCAAGTTAGCAATCTGCAGCCACTGAGCATACTCAGTCCCTGTCAAACGGTCTGTGTATCTTTTCCACTGTTTTTTTGCGGGGGGGGGCATGTTTCCATTTATCCCAGCTTTTTTTCTCCAAGGAGCTCGGAGGTGGCGTGTGTTAGAATTCCTGCTCCGTGATTGCAGTCATGGGATTGTTGTCTATCTCATGATGGTGTATGTTTTGACTCCACAGAGTGGGAAGTGACGGAGACAGGATGTTTTGTGTTATTGTGTTCCGTGAAGTGGAACTATTGTCCTTTTGCTGTCTGATGCTAGAGAGAGAGGGAGCCATGTTGCAGTGCTCCGTGTGTGTTTATATGTAAATGAAGTAGATTAGCCAAAATGCTAAGATGCTGAGGTCTGTCACACAAACTGTCCAAACTCTGCGGATCCCTAAGTGTGCCGATGTCTGTTGGCATCGGTCGCTGTGATGTTCGGGCAGAAGAAAGCTGTGATGTTCGGGCAGAAGAAAGCTTTTAAAGCTCCCGAACAAACGACCAGGAGGGAGAGAACATGCCAGTCAGGCATGTGTCTCTGCCAGAGTCCTACTCGAGTGTAGGCTGAACTTCTGACAGCGTGTACACAGTTCTTCTCCCCATTTGATTTCCCTGCAAGGTAGGTTAGGCTGAGAGTGGCCCCGTGAGCTCTGTGGATGAGCGGAGGATTTGAACCGCTCAAAATGATGTCACGCGCATGCGCAGAAGTGGCGAATTGCGACCCGTGCACATGCAGACGCGGGGTGCATTCTGCTCATGTTGCGAACGGGGCTCCAGGACGGATCCCGTTCGCAACCAGAGGTACCACTGTATCCTTAACCTCTATCAGGGATTTTAAGCACTGAGGTTCAGATCCACTTGGAATTTTCTGTATAACAGGGGTGATAAAGACCGAGCATACATCCTCATAAAAACGACATCGTAGCAAGACGTGAGAGACGGTTTCCACATCTATCACGCCGCAGGGGCAGACTCGCTCTGCGTACGGTTTACCCACATATTTGCCCGGGGGGGAAGAAGATAATAGGAATTGGCATGCGTCAGGGGTTGAATGTATGGAAGTGAGAGCTGGACCATAAAGAAGGCTGATCGCCAAAGAATTGATGCTTTTGAATTCTGGTGCTGGAGGAGACTCTTGAGAGTCCCATGGACTGCAAGAAGATCAAACCTCTCCATTCTGAAGGAAGTCAGCCCTGAGTGCTCACTGGAAGGACAGATCCTGAAGCTGAGGCTCCAAGACTTTGTCCACCTCATGAGAAGAGAAGACTCCCTGGAAAAGACCCTGATGCTGGGAAAGATTGAGGGCACAAGGAGAAGGGGACGACGGAGGACGAGATGGTTGGACAGTGTTCTCGAAGCTACCAGCATGAGGTTGACCAAACTGCAGGAGGCAGTGGAAGACAGGAGGGCCTGGCGTGCTCTGGTCCAGGGGGTCATGAAGAGGCAGACACGAGTAAACGACTAAACAACAACAACAGGGGTTGAATTAAAAAGCCTTACCTGAGTTCCAGTAGCTGCAGAGAGAGAATTCAGTCTTCGGGACAGCAGGAAGCTGTGGGAATGAAGAACACAAGCAAGGCATATAAAAAAAGGCTGGTGGCGCCTTGGAAAACAGCTTGCATTGCAAAAGGTTCTGGATTCAAGACCTAGGAATCTCTGTTTAGAGCCGGTGTAGGGAACCTGTCAGCCACCAATGCCACTGGATTCCACCAGCTCCAAAGACCATTCGTGCAATGGTCAGGGATGCAGAATAATGAATAATAATAATAATTTATTATTTATACCCCACCCATCTGGCTGGATTTCCCCAGCCACTCTGGGCAGCTTCCAACAAAACACTAAAATACAATAACCTATTAAACATTAAAAGCTTCTCTAAACAGTAATAATAATTTATTATTTGAATAATACACACACACACACACACAATTTATATATGAATAAAATAAATGCAATTTTATACCCGACTTCCTTCAGTAAGGTTTTCTTTTGAAATGTTTAAGATCTTTTTTTTAAAAAAATAAAATATTATCTTTGCTGGGTTAAATGCACATTCTGCAGTTGGCCTCCTCTGTCATGCTTCATTTTGAAATCTTTAGCGTATTTTAGTTTTCTGTTGATTTCTTTGAATAGCTTTTGGGTTGCTCGTTCTTCCTCCACCGCTGCCGCCACCACCAGGTTTGTGGTGTGGTGAACCAGCTTATACTCGAGTCAATAAGTTTTCCAGGTTTTTTTGTGCTAAAATTAGGTGTCTCCGCTTATATTCGGGTCGGCTTATACTCGAGTACAGTGGTGCCCCGCAAGACAAACGCCTCGCAAGACGGGAAACCTCTAGACGAAAGGGTTTTCCGTTTTGGAGGCGCTTCGCAAAACGAATTTCCCTATGGGGTTGCTTCGCAAGACGAAAAAATCTTGCGAGTCCCCGCGGGTTTTTTCCGCTTTTTCCGCCCTTTTCCTAAGCCGCTAAGCCGCTTAACAGCTGATCCGCTGATAAGCCGCTTAACAGCTGATCGCTAAAAGCCACTAGACCGCTGTAGCGCTAATCCGCTAAGCTGTCAATGGGCTTGCTTCGCAAGACGAAAAAAACGCTAGACGAAGAGAATCGCGGAACGGATTCTTTTCGTCTTGCGAGGCACCACTGTATATACGGTGTGTATACACACACACACACACGTTTGCCATCATTACATAGGTTTAGGTGCCAGGAAAAAACATTCCTTCTTTCATAAAACCTTTGGATTTCAATTATCTATAGGCTTATTGCATGGGTGGGGTGTTTCATTCTAGATTTTTTTTATATAAAAAAAGAGAGAACTGCCTTTTGGATTTATTTATTTTAAAAATGCTAGTTCTAAGGTGTGCATGCGTCGGCTTTTTGCTTAAAATATGTGTCAGCTGGTTTGAGTTGCCGTGGCAAAAAAACAGAGTGAGCAGATACTAAAATTTAATAATAATAATCTTCAAGAAATTAAAAGACGCCTGCTTCTTGGGAGAAAAGCAATGACAAACCTAGACAGCCTCTTAAAAAGTAGAGACATCACCCTGCCAACAAAGGTCCGTATAGTAAAAGCTATGGTCTTCCCAGTAGTGATGTATGGAAGTGAGAGCTGGACCATCAAGAAGGCTAATCACCGAAGAATGGATGCTTTTGAATTCTGGTGCTGGAGGAGACTCTTGAGAGTCCCATGGACTGCAAGAAGATCAAACCTCTCCATTCTTTAGGAAATCAGCCCTGAGTGCTCACTGGAAGGACAGATCCTGAAGTTGACTCCAATACTTTGGCCACCTCATGAGAAGAGAAGACTCCCTGGAAAAGACCCTAATGTTGGGAAAGATGGAGGGCGCAAGGAGAAGGGGACGACAGAGGACGAGGTGGTGGGACAGTGTTCTCGAAGCTACCAGCATGAGTTTGACCAAACTGCAGGAGGCAGCGGAAGACAGGAGGGCCTGGCGTGCTCTGGTCCAGGGGGTCACGAAGAGATGGACACGACTAAACGACTAAACAACAACAACAAAAATAATAATCCTCAAGAGCTCTGGAAACCACAGCTCAGCCAACGCTCCCATGAGCTCTTACCTTCCAGCCGAAATATTTCGCCCATTCTTCCACAGCTGGGGGGAGAGCTTCTTGGGCTTTTCGGAGGGCTTGGGCCCCCTCCTCGCCCCCGCTCAGCAAACCTTGGCTGTAAACCACGTAGATGGCTCCCCCTGCCAGACCGCCTTTGACCAGGAACCTGAGCAGAAAAATCATAGGATCACAGAATTGTAATAATAATAATAATAATAATAATAATAATAAAATTTTATTTGTCTCCTGCCCTCCCCGGCCAAGGCTGGGCTCAGAGCGGCTAACATCATAAAAACAACACAATATGCATAAAAACAGACATCAATTAATTAATTGTAGAGTTGGAAGGGACCCGTAGGGTCATTCATCCCAACCCGGAGAATGCCCAATGCAGGGCTCAAACCCACAACCGTGAGATTAAGATAAGGTTACCAGATTTTTTTCAATGAATCCAGGGACACTTTTCAACTTCCAATAGATTTTGTATAGGGACTGATTTGTAAATCCGGGGACTGTCCCTGGGAAACGGGGACGTCTGCTAACCTCAGATTAAGAGTCTGACGCTCTACCTACTGAGCCATCTCAGGAAAGGGACGAGACTGGCAAAAGATATATAAACGATTTTGCAGTTGATGCCCGAGGATTAAGGCCTTCTGGGAAATGATCTATAATGAAATGAAGAAGGTACTTAAATGTACCTTTTACAAGAAACCAGAGGCTTTTCTCCTGGGCATGGTCGGCCAATTGGTGTCAAAGAGAGATAGGACCTTTTTTATGTATGCTACTACAGCAGCAAGGGTACTTATAGCAAAGTATTGGAAGACACAAGAACTACCCACTCTGGAAGAATGGCAGACGAAGGTGATTGACTACATGGGACTGGCTGAAATGACTGGCAGAATCCGTGACCAAGGAAAAGAGACGGTGGAGGAAGATTGGAAGAAGTTTAAAGTTTATCTTAAGAATGATTATAAAATCAATGAGTGCTAAAATGTCGAGGTTAAGAAAAAAGAGGATTACAGCTGTAAATGATAAATTAAGTGAGGATTTGCTGAAAGAAATTTGGAAATAGGGATGCAGAAAGGAGCGGTATGGGGAAGTCGGAGAAGTAATATTTATGAAAAGAAGGATGTGAAATTATATTTGTGTGTGTTTATGTGTATATTTGTCTTTGTAAAGTGTATTGTATTGTGTTTAATAGGTGTTGGAAAATCAATAAAAATATTAAAAAACAAAACAAACGATTTTGCAGTTGAAACCAGGAGACAGTTCAGCCCCACAGAAGGCACAATTTGAGTCTCTCGCTTTCTCTCGTCTGTAGCCGTAGTCTACCTTGCCAGGGTGCTTGTGAGGACAAAGTATGCAAAAGTCTCACACCTCCGGAGGACATAAAATATGAGAAATACAACACTTTGCACGGAAGAACCAGTTCAGATCAGAAGCAATGCAAGAGGATACTTGGGGAAAGTTAATAATGAGTTTTGGCTTGGGGTTTTTCTTTTCCGTTATGTATTTTGTGTTTTTATCCCTGTGATCTTTGGATGAAGGGCAGTATAGAAATTTAATAGATAATAATAATAATAAACTTCCTTCCTCAGCGGGAGGGGATGAACTCTGCATATGCTCAGAGGCACCAGAGATTTTGCTAACAAAGGGCAGCCAAATGTCAAAGAAACTTGTGTTGGTCACGGGACAGGCAGAATTCCAACAGGTAAAGCTTCCTCCTCTTCTGCAGCCCATAGACACAATGAGAGGGGCTGATTTTTTTTTTGGGGGGGGCACAGTATTCATAGGCAGAGGGCAGCCCTGGAGAGAGAGGGAGCAGGTGCAATATAAGGCCCCAAATCATGGGCGTAGCCAGGGGGGGCAGAAATCAATAAAAATACTTAGCAAAATGAGGTTCTGCCCCCCTCAACAAAAATCCTAGCTACGCCCCTGCCCCAAATAAATTATCAAGCTTCTGTACAACACTCAGAACAGGTGGAAGTTGAATTAATAATAATAATAATAATAATTTATTATGTATACCCCGCCCATCTGGCTGGGTTTCCCCAGCCACTCTGGGCAGCTTCCAAAACAATATTAATATACAGTAATGCATCAAACATTAAAAGCTTCCCTAAACAGGGCTGTATTCAGATGTCTTCTAAAAGTTTGGTAGTTGTTTTTCTCTTTGACATCTGGTGGGAGGGTGTTCCACAGGGGGGAGCCACCACCGAGAAGGCCCTCTGCCTGCTTCCCTGTAGCTTTGCTTCTCGCAATGAGGGAACCGCCAGAAGGCCCTCAGAGCTGGACCTCAGTGTCTGGGCAGAACAACGGGGGTGGAGATGCTCCTTCAGGTATACTGGACCGAGGCCATTGGGGGCTTTCAAGGTCAGCACCAACACTTTGAATTGTGCTTGGAAACGTCCTGAGAGCCAATGTAGGTCTTTCAAGACCGGTGTTATATGGTCTCAGCAGCCGCTCCCAGTCCCCAGTCTAGCTGCCGCATTCTGGATTAGTTGCAGTTTCCGGGTCACCTTCAAAGGCAGCCCCACATATTGTGCATTGCAGTAGTCCAAGCGGGAGATAACCAGAGCATGCACCACTCTGGCCAGACAGTCTGCGGGCAGGTAGGGTCTCATCCTGCGTACCAGATGGAGCTGGAAAACAGCTGCCCTGGATACAGAATTGACCTGCGCCTCCATGGACAGCTGTGAGTCCAAAATGACTCCCAGGCTGCGCACCTGGTCCTTCAGGGGCACAGTTACCCCAGTTAGTTTTTGCCAGTGAAATGGGAAGGGCTGTTTGAATCCAACAGGTTACGGTGGAAAGAGCTCACAGAGACATATTTTGCAAAAGGCGATCCCTTTTGTTATCAGGATTTGCTTGATGAAATAAATATTATGACAGTGAGATCAGCACCAACATTATTACCCCAAGAAAAATCAGAATAATCTTTATTTGCATCAGCCCCTAGCCATAGCAACCAAAGAAGCTGTTTTAATATTTCTGGGCATCAGGTTTTTATTTCATTTTAAAATGCACATTTCAGTTCCAAAATAAAATGGGGGTGGAACAGAAGGGTTGTTCCTTTTCTCTTTTTTTGCTGCTGGGATTTGCAAAAAGCTCCAAAAGAACCAAGAGGCATTTCCCACCTGGTCATCCTTGCTCCCTATTTAACATAAGGAGAAAAAGAAATTAAAACACAAAGAAATCAAAGGAGGCCCGCCCGACTCACTTGACAATGGGGAAGATGCGGGGAGCCATGACGGGGCGACGTCTCCGCGCGCGGCGCAAGGGCAGCTCGGCGCCCGCCCGCACCGTTTCCAGAAAACCCAGCCAGCCAGCGACGCCTCTCGCGGGACTTTTCGGGAATTGTAGTCCGAAGGCGGGCGGGTCACATGCCCTCCCACTGAAAGTCCGCTCTAGCCTTGCGACTCGTTGGTTGCACCTCCAACTCAAGGTTTTCTTCTTGGTTAAAGGCGCAGGCGCTTGACAGCCTCTGTGTTTTTTTTTTTTAAAGAACATTTATTCGGGAGTAAGTCCCAAAGATAAGCATTTCCCCGTTTTTTATTTTGCAGATTTAGTGGGGGTTTTAAATTTTTTTTGGGGGGGGGTGTTGCGGATCATGCTGCAACATTTTGTTGCAGTTCCCGCTCATTGGGAAAAGTCCCCACCAGAGAAGAATGGAAGATCAGTTTGATGGACTATGCCGAAATGGCCCAAAATAGCCAGAAGAATCAGAAATCAGAAAGACCAAAATTTTAATAAGGAATGGGGGAAATTTATAACTTGTCTTAAAAACCATTGCAAACAGTTAACAGGACTGGAATATCACTTGTACAGTGGTACCTTGGGTTACAGATGCTTCAGGATATATACGCTTCAGGTTACAGACTCCGCTAACCCAGAAATAGTACCTCGGGTTAAAAACTTTGCTTCAGGATGAGAACAGAAATCGCGCCGCGGCAGCAGCAGGAGGCCCCATTAGCTAAAGTGGTGCTTCAGGTTAAGAACAGTTTCAGGATAAGAACGGACCTCCAGAACGAATTAAGTACTTAACCCGAGGTACTACTGTAGTTTAATGGTGAATTTTAGACACGACAGAGAAGGTAGAAGATTTTGGATCATCATAAAACGAAGATCATGGCCACTGGTCCCATCACCTCCTGGCAAATAGAAGGAGAAGAAATGGAGGCAGTGAGAGATTTTACTTTCTTGGGCTCCATGATCACTGCAGATGGTGACAGCAGCCACGAAATTAAGAGACGCCTGCTTTTTGGGAGAAAAGCAATGACAAACCTGGACAGCATCTTAAAAAGCAGAGACATCACCTTGCCAACAAAGGTCTGTATAGTAAAAGCTCTGGTTTTCCCAGTAGTGATGTATGGAAGTGAGAGCTGGACCATCAAGTAGGCTGATCGCCAAAGAATGGGTGCTTTTGAATTCTGGTGCTGGAGGAGACTCTTGAGAGTCCCATGGACTGCAAGAAGAACAAACCTCTCCATTCTGAAGGAAATCAGCCCTGAGTGCTCACTGGAAGGACAGATCCTGAAGCTGAGGCTCCAATACTTTGGCCACCTCATGAGAAGACTCCCTGGAGAAGACCCTGATGTTGGGAAAGATGGAGGGCACAAGGAGAAGGGGACAACAGAGGACGAGATGGTTGGATAGTGTCTTCGAAGCTACAGACATGGGTCTGGCCAAACTGCGGGAGGCAGTGGAGGACAGGGGTCCCTGGCTTGCTCTGGTCCAGGGGGTCACGAAGAGTCGGACACGACTAAACGACTAAACAACAACAAAAAAGATGAAGGAGAAAATGATTAATGATAAGACCTACAAAGGGGAAGAGGGAAGTCCAGGAGATTCTTCGGAATCTTGTTTTTCTGTTGTATGTTCGATGTGCGACTGTAAAATTTTAATTTGAAAAAACAAATAAATAAATTATATATAAGGGACGCGGGTGGCGCTGTGGTCTAAACCACTGAGCCTCTTGGGCTTGCTGATCAGAAGGTTGGCGGTTCGAATCCCTGCTATGACGGGGTGAGCTCCCGTTGCTCGGTCCCTGCTCCTGCCAGCCTAGCAGTTCGAAAGCACGTCAAAGTGCAAGTAGATAAATAGGTACCAGTCTGGCGGGAAGGTAAACGGCATTTCTGTGCGCTGCTCTGGTTCGCCTGAAGTGGCTTAGTCCTGCTGGCCACATGACCCGAAAAAACTGTCTGCAGACAGACCCCTGCTCCCTTGGCCTGAAAGCAAGATGAGCGCGCAACCCGAGTTGTTCACGACTGGACCTAACGGTCAGGGCTACGTTTACCTTTACCTATATACAGTGGTACCTCAGGTTACATACGCTTCAGGTTACAGACGCTTCAGGTTACAGTCTCCGCTAACCCAGAAATATTACCTCAGGTTAAGAACTTTTCCTCAGGATGAGAACAGAAATCGCACGGCGGCAGCGGGAGGCCCCATTAGCTAAAGTGGTGCTTCAGGTTAAGAACAGTTTCAGGTTAAGAACGGACCTCCGGAACGAATTAAGTTCTTAACCCAAGGTACCACTGTATAGGACTTCTCTTACTTTGCATAATTTCTCGATTAACATTTACTATGCTGAAGGATGTATTCTCCTACTGGTGGGATGCGGGTGGTGCTGTGGTCTAAACCACGGAGCCTTTTGGGCTTGCCGATCGGAAGGTCGGCAGTTCGAATCCCCGCGACGGGGTGAGCTTAGATATTATCTATTGTAACCATTGTGTGGATTTCTGTTTAACTTTTACCTTTTTTTTTTTTTAATATAATTTTTATTAAGTTTATAATATACAAAATCCAACTTCCAAATACATATTTCCATAGATCTAATAGACTCCCCCCATCTTCCGAGCACTGCATTCTCTATCGATTCAAAACCTCAGCAATTTGTTAACTTATTTTAAACATAATAATATGTCTTCCATTTTATCGTGATATCTAGTCTCTAAACATTACAGTCCAAATCCATTAATTTTTAGTTTCAACACAATAAAATTATTTCATTACACCACTTCTGTCTTGTTATACCTTATTTTCCAATTCAAAAATTTTCCGATGCTGAAGCTGTAATTTCCTAAAAAGGAGCATTTTTTAACATTCATACAACTTATAATGCTTTTTCAAATAATCCTTGAACTTTTCCCAAACTTCCTCCGTTTCTTCTTCTCCCGAGTCTCGAATTCTGCCAGTCATTTCAGCCAGTTCCATATAGTCCATCAGCTGCGTCTGCCATTCTTCCAATGTGGGTAGATTTTGTGTCTTCCAGTGCTTTGCCATCAAGATCCTTGCTGCTGTAGTAGCATACATAAAGAAAATTCTATCTTTCTTTGCCACCCTCTGGTCCACCATGCCCAGGAGGAAGGCCTCCGGTTTCTTAGGTAAGGTAAATCTAAGCACCTTTTTTAGTTCATTATGTATCATCTCCCAGAAGGCCTTCACCTTCGGGCAGGTCCACCAGAGGTGTAAGAATGTCCCTTCCTCCTCTTTACATTTCCAACATTTGTTGTCAGACAGGTGATATATCTTTGCAAGCTTGACTGGGATCATGTACCACCGGTATATCATTTTCATAATATTTTCCTTCAGGGCACTACATGCCGTAAATTTCATTCCGGTGTTCCATAACCTTTCCCAGTCTTCGAACATAATGTTGTGCCCCAAATCCTGTGCCCACTTTATCATGGAGGATTTAACAATCTCATCCTGTGTATTCCATTTAAGCAGCAAGTTGTACATTCTCGAAATTAACTTAGATTTTGGCTCTAGCAACTCTGTCTCTAATTTCGATTTTTCCTCCTGGAAACCCACTTTTTTGTCCGCTTTAAAAACTTCCTGGATTTGGGCATAATGCAACCAATCTCGCACCTTGTTTTTTAACTTTTCCATACTCTGCAACCTCCAATTATCTCCAATTTTTTCAATTATTTCCCAATATTTAGGCCAGTGGGCCTCCATATTGAGTCTTTTACGTGCTTTGGCCTCCATCGGTGAGAGCCACCTCGGAGTTTTACTCTCCAATAAGTCTTTATATTTTGACCAGACCATAAAAATTGCCCTTCTGACAATATGGTTTTTGAACAATCTATGAACTTTAACCTTGTCGTACCACAAATATGCATGCCACCCAAAAGCATTATCAAATCCCTCCAGGTCGAGGACATCGGTGTTCTCCAATAAAATCCAATCCTTCAACCAGCAGAGGGCTGCAGATTCATAATATAACCTCAAGTCCGGCAGGGCAAACCCCCCTCTTTCTTTCGCATCAGTTAGTATTTTAAACTTTATTCGGGGCTTTTTGCCCTGCCAGACAAATTTAGAAATATCCCTCTGCCATCTTCCAAAACATTCCACCTTGTCCACGATCTGGAGGGCCTGAAACAAAAATAACATTTTCGGCAATACATTCATCTTTATAGCAGCTATTCTACCCAACAAGGAAAGTTTCAGTCTTGACCATGTTTCCAAGTCTCTTTTAATCTCTGACCAACATTTCTCATAATTGTCCTTAAACAAATTCAAGTTTTTGGAGGTCAAGTACACCCCTAAGTACTTTACTTTTTTAACCACATTTAGTTCCGTTTCTTTTCTGAACTCCTCTATTTCAGTAGTTGTCAAATTTTTTGCTAGAACTTTAGTTTTTTGTTTATTCAGCTTAAATCCCGCCACCCGACCAAAGTCAGAAATTAATTCTAACGCTCTTTTAGTACTAGAGGCTGGCTCCTGTAATGTTAATACCAAGTCATCTGCGAATGCTTTCAGTTTATATTGTTTCTCTCCGACCACAATTCCCTGTGCCAACCGGTCATTTCTGATCATGTTCAATAGCACCTCCAGGACTGAAATAAACAGCAGAGGAGATAGAGGGCACCCCTGTCGTGTCCCTTTTTCAATTTTGAACTCCTCTGTCACCACGTCGTTTACTATCAATTTAGCTTTTTGTTCTGAATAAATTGCTTCTATTCCATTTTCAAACCCCCGCCCTACTCCCATCCTTTCCAAATTTTTCTTCATAAACATCCAAGAAATGTTGTCAAAGGCTTTCTCCGCATCAATAAAAATCAACACCGCTCTTGTATTTGAGTTTGTCTGTAGGAATTCCAAAATGTCAATGATGTTTCTTGTGTTATCAAATAAATGCCTGCCAGGGAGAAAGCCTGCTTGGTCCTTATGAATCACTTCATTTAATACTTTCTTAAACCTGCTTGCCAAAATGTCTGCAAAAATTTTATAATCCACATTTAGGAGTGAAATAGGACGGTAGTTTTTAAGTTGGGTTTTTTCAGTTTCTAATTTTGGTATCAACGTGATGAAAGCTTCTTTCCACGTTTCCGGTGCCTTCTTCCCCTCCATAATCTGGTTACTAACTTCCAACAGTGGTTGTATCAACGAATCCTTCAGTACCTTATAGTATTTGGAAGTAAGTCCATCTGGTCCTGGAGACTTGCCCAGTTGGAGGTTCTGAATGGCGCATTCAATTTCTTGGAACGTAATATTACAGTTCAAGGTTGCTCTCATTTCCTGAGGTATTTTTTGTAATCCATTAGTTATGAAAAATTGGTCCACCTCCGAATCTTTTTGTGGCCTTTGTGAATAAAGTTCTTTGAAGTATCTCTGGAAACACTTTCTAATTTCCTCGGGTTTCTGAACCATTCTCCCTTCGATCTCTAGATTTGTAACTGTATTAAGCTTTCGTCTCTTTTTCAACTGCCAAGCCAGCAGCTTCCCACACTTGTTAGCAGATTCAAAGGATCTTTGTTTCATTTGTTTAATTTTCCATTCCACCTCCTGATTTATCAGTTTCGAATATTGTGCCTGGAAAAACTTCACTTCTCTCAATACTTCCTTTGATTTAGGCCTGGATCTCAATTTTTTCTCTCCTTCTCTTATTTTCTCCAAAATCTTCTCCTTCTTTTCATTCCAGAGCCTTTTTTTGATCGTATTCTGCTGTATTAGAAACCCTCTCATAACTGCTTTACTTGCGTCCCAGATTGTTCTTTTTTCCACATTTGTCTTTAGATTTATTTCAAAATAATCCTTTAAAGCTTTTTGGGCCTTCCTAACAATCTCCTGATCTCTTAACAAAGCGTCATTCATTTTCCATCTGAAAGATCCGGTTGTGTTTAATCTCAGTTCCATTCTCAAAGCATTGTGGTCGGAGCAGGTTTTTGGGCAGATTTCCACTTTTCTAGTCTTAGGTGCCAGTCCTCCAGTTATCCATATTTGGTCGATTCGCGTCCATGTCATATGGGCCTCAGAAAAGAACGTTCCTTCTTTCCCTAGAGGGTTCTTGATCCTCCATATATCAGTCAAGTCCAAATTGTCAGTCATTTCGAAAAAAGTTTTTGGTAGTCTGCCGTCTTTCGTTATGTTAGCACTTTGCGACTTATCCATATTCACTGAGACGACTCCGTTCATATCTCCCAACATGATAATGTTGTTGTAATCCAAATAGTCCAGCATAGTCTCATGCAGCCTCTTGAAAAATTCCGATTTCCCTTCATTTGGGGCGTATATTCCTAAAATTAAAAACTTTTCTCCTTGTGTCTGAATTTCAACCGCCAAAATTCTGCCCTGTTCATCTTTAAATACAAATTTTGGTGACAAGTTCTCCTTTGCATATATCACCACTCCTCTTTTCTTGACTTTGTCCGATGAAATAAATTCTTGGCCTAACCTTTTATTAATTAACACTTTTCTGTGGAGTCTTGTCACATGTGTTTCTTGCAAGCAGATAATGTCCAATTGTTCTTTTTTCAAAATATGAAATACTTTTCTCCTTTTTTCTGGAGAGTTCCCGCCATTTATGTTCCAACTAAGAAGCTGTAGAGACATCCTGGTCTAGTACTTAAGTATCACAGTTGGGTATCTATGTTATCCTCCGTTCCCGAAGGATGTGGTGCCGGTCCGCCTCCAGATGGTCCTGGTGGTAATCCCGGTGGTGGAGGCCAAGAATCTACGGCTCTCTTTTGGAGGTCCTCCTCGTTGTCGTGCAGGAACTTCTGCTGGTCCTCTAGTGTTTTAATTCTTACCTTCTTTCCTTTATAGGTAAATGATAAACCTTGAGGGAATTCCCACCTATAAGGAATTGCGTTGTACCTTAACAGTTTGGCCAAGTCTGTATATGAGGCTCTAAGATCCAACAGATATTTAGGAATGTCTCTATAAATTTCTGCTCTTTTGCCTTCAACTTCCAGAGATTTTTTAAAATGTTGGCCTAATATCTTGTCTCTTTCCTCTCTTGTTCTCAAGCAAACCAAACAGTCTCTGGACTTGTCTTTCTTAGCCGATCTTCCCAATCTGAAGGCCGTCACAATTTTAAAGTCTTTGTCTTCCTCAACCCCCCAAAATTTAGAAAATAACTGCGTCAAAAATTCCTCTAGGTTGCCCTGTTCCAGTTCTGGGACGGCCCTCAGCCTAAGATTGCATTCCTTACTTTTCAATTCCACCATTGACAGGTAGGCTTGCTGTTCTCCTACCTGTCTTTTCAGAGGTCTTACTTCCCCTTTGATCTCCTCGACCTTTTTGCACGCTTGCTCAGCTTTTTGGTTGGCTTCCGCAGCTAGTTTATAGTTCTCTACCGTAGCTCCTTGCAATTTCTCAATGGCCTGGGTATGCTGGGAAACCTGATCTGATAACTTACTGATAGTAGATGTAGCTCTGTCAATTTTAGATGACTGATCATCCACCTTTTTATTCAGAAGTGCCAATTGTTCCAAAATTTGTTTCAAGACTGGATCAGTTCCTCCAGTTGCCATATCTTCTGTGGCAAGCGTTTCAACTTCTTCCTCCTGCGCCGTCAGCACAGTTGGTACAGAGGATCTACGTTGATGGATTAACGTTGTTTGAACAAGCTGCCCAGCTCTCTTATCTTTTTCTTTAGTTTCCTTAGCTTTAGCTGCTCTTGTTTTCCCTGAGCCACTCATTCCCCAGCTGCCTCTGTTCAAGGTCAAATAGTCTTTCAATCCATGAGAAAGGCAAGTCCAGAATGTAAACAATTAAACCACAAAAAATCTCAATATGGTACAGTTCCCAGACCTCTATACCTCCGCAAATCCACTAGGGGGGGTGTTTCATAGGAAGGAAAGTTTCTTTTCCACCATCAAAGTTCCTATTTCAACTTTTATAATCCCCAAGTTCAAAAAGGAGGCTTCCAGATAAATCTGTTTCAAAGTAGTGCCACAAGGTGACAGAAAGGTTCCAGTATCAGTATTAAAGCGATAATGTATCCATCAATGCGACAATTTGTACTTCAGAGAAAGTTTCAACAGCCTGACAGTTCTCCTTTGCAACACTGGCAGCCCGACAGCTCGGTTATCCCCTTTAACTCCACGTCACTCCACAGTAGGGGGAAGGTTCCGTGGCAAAATAAACCAAAAGATTTAATCCTTCAATCCTTTTACTTTCTAAAAACACAGTCTATTGATGCCCCTTCGTGCTACTTTCAGAGTCTCTTTTTAAGCGCTTCAGCCCACACCGAATTCTTTGCTTTGCTCTGATTAGCAGGGTCGGGAGACGGACTTCCTGTTACTCGCCT
Source organism: Podarcis melisellensis (assembly GCF_964234715.1). Classification (NCBI taxonomy): domain Eukaryota; kingdom Metazoa; phylum Chordata; class Lepidosauria; order Squamata; family Lacertidae; genus Podarcis; species Podarcis melisellensis. Next base: position 9,605,480 of record NC_138536.1, read on the forward strand.
CCCGTTTTCAGCCGAATTAAATGAATTTAAGTCAATCTTTAAGTCAATCTTTAGTACTCCTTACTCACGGGTAAATTGCAGCCAATTCCGATGTTTTTCAAGAAGAAAGGTCGACGCTCATCAGCAGCAGCAGCGCGGTTTCACTTCCGCGAAAAGAGCGATGAACTCACAGCGCCGCTCCCCCTTTCACGCTCCGGAGCCTCTTACGAGGTCCCTTCTCCGTTTCTGGGGGGGCTTCTGGCACCCGCCGAGTCCCACGGCCGCAGGCTCGCTCTGCCTGCGGTTTGTCTTAATGGGTCTCCGCTTTGCCGCAGCGGACGACCCTTTTTCGCGGAGCCCCTCTTCACAGTGTAAAGAGGACCGCCATTGCCGTTTTGCGCCACCTCCGGAAGTCTGATTTCTGTTTAACTTTTATATGTCGATATTCTTTTTTTTATACTATTCTAATGATTTTTGAATGTTTTTTGATGTAGGTTGCCTATTTTAAAGTTATGTTTTATTATCACATTTTGTATTGCATTAGATTGTTATAAGATGTACAGTGGTACCTTGGATTACAGACACTTCAGTTTACAGACTCCGCTAACCCAGAAATAGTACCTCAGGTTAAGAACTTTGCTTCAGGATGAGAACAGAAATTGCATGGTGGCTGCATGGCAGCAGCAGGAGGCCCCATTAGCTAAAGTGGTGCTTCAGGTTAAGAACAATTTCAGGTTAAGAACGGACCTCCGGAACGAATTAAGTTCTTAACCCGAGGTACCACTGTATATAAAAGAAAAAGCCGCTTAGAAAATAAGAACAAAAGGAAAGTACACAAGGGGTTTGCAAATCACATTTTTAGAGGGCCGCTTATCGAAGTTTGGGAAAGATATCAAAATTTGTTAGAGCCGAAAACACCACATTGGCTTTCACCTCTCGAAGTAATGAGTATAAAAACCATTAATATGAGAAGCAATTGGGCAACTTATGATCAGCTACTAACTAAGGTTGAAGGGAAATGGAAGCTAAAACCGTATGAGCAAACAAAGGAATATGTTTACGATTGGCTACATCACCATCAGGTGAATCAGATGTTTAGTAAAGATATCAAAGAAAGAGGTTATGCAGATAAAGACTCAAAATTCCAGACAGAAATAATAAATAATAAAGTGAAAATTATATCTAAGATATATAGAATGTTGTTGGACTGGAATTTAGGCGATGAGGAAGTCAAATCGGTGATGATCCATTGGTCTAGGGATATAGGTCATAGTATACAGTTTGAGGATTGGGAGAAACTTTGGAAGGAGGGGGTAAACTTTACGGCGTGTACTTCGATAAGGGAAAACGTCATGAAGATGTTTTATAGGTGGTACTTGACACCCATGAAATTATCAAAAATGTATAAGGTGGATAATAAGTGCTGGAGATGCAAAGACATAGAGGGCTCCTTCTACCATATGTGGTGGGAGTGCAGAAGGGTGAAACAATTTTGGGAGAAAGTACACACTGAATTGAAGAAGATATTAAAGTACACGTTCATAAAGAAACCAGAAATCTTTCTTCTAGGGATATTAGGACAAGAGATAAAAAAGGAAGATCGCAGATTGGTATACTATGCGGTTACGGCAGCAAGGGTAGTATTAGCTCAGAGGTGGAAACTACGGGAAACCCCAACGGTGGAGGAGTGGAGATCTAAGTTGTCGGATTACGCAGAGTTGGATAGATTAACAGGAAAAGTTAGATACATAAGAGACCAAGTGTTCACCAAAGATTGGGAAAAGTATGTAGATTATCTGGAATGTATTAGCGAAGGGCAAATAACGCTAAAGGGATTTAGAGACGCACTGTGAAAGACTAAGAGTTATTGTGCAAAGCAAATAGGAATTAGGAATCGGTATAATGACAATATAAGTAATGAAACGTGTAATTTTATTTATTGCTTCGAATGATTTATGGACAGGCTGAAGGAAGTCCCGTAAGAGACGACTATGTTATATGGATGATATGGAAATGATAATTGCTGTTTATTATTTTTAATTTTTTTCTTCTGTGTATTTTTTTTTTTGTATTTGTGTGTTACCTTGTGTTCTTTTTGGAAATAACTAATAAAAAAGAATGAGAAAATAAAAAAAAAGAAAATAAGAATAATCTGAATGAGCCTCTATTTCAGGCATCCCCAAACTCAGCCCTCCAGATGTTTTAGACTACAATTCCCAGCATCCCTGACCACTGGTCCTGTTAGCTAGGGATCATGGGAGTTGTAGGCCAAAACATCTGGAGGGCCGCAGGTTGGGGGTGCCAGGTCCAAGGTGACGTTGCACCAGTTTGTTGTTGTTGTTGTTTAGTCGTTTAGTGGTGTCCGCCTCTTCGTGACCCCATGGACCAGAGCACGCCAGGCCCTCCTGTCTTCCACTGCCTCCTTTGAGAACACTGTCCCACCATCTCGTCCTCTGTCGCCCCCTTCTCCTTGCGCCCTCCATCTTTCCCAACATCAGGGTCTTTTCCAGGGAGTCTTCTCTTCTCATGAGGTGGCCAAAGTCTTGGAGCCTCAGCTTCAGGATCTGTCCTTCCAGTGAGCACTCGGGGCTGATTTCCTTCAGAATGGAGAGGTTTGATCTTCTTGCAGTCCATGGGACTCTCAGGAGTTTCCTCCAGCACCAGAATCCAAAAGCATCAATTCTTCGGCAATCAGCCTTCTTGATGGTCCAGCTCTCACTTCCATACATCACTACTGGGAAAACCAGAGCTTTTACTATACAGACCTTTGTTGGCATCAGTTTAACCCACCCCAAAGGATCAGGTTGTTGGGTCTCTGGGGTGGTTTGTCCCAGGGGGCCAGAGAGGCAAGCAGGGGGCCGATTCAAAGGCTGCGCCTGAGAGATGGATGGAGAGGCCCCCATCCCACAATTTCAACAAGTCCCCCCTCTTTTTTCCCCAAAAGCCACATAAGATCACTTCTGCCACCACCATCACGTGGTGCCAGAATCCATCCCGATTCAAATGCAGCACAGCACAGAGACAAAAATCTCCGTGGAAGGAGCTCCTCCAACGCTCTTCTAGAAGTTTCCACTGGGAGGCCAAGATAGCGCACGGCTGCCGCCACCTTGTGGCTGTCAGGAATAGCAGCTAGAGCAATATCTTTAAAACTGGATTTTTTAAAAAAATACAGTACCATACATTTCACACACCTGACATGCACATTCTTAACTCTTGGTTTGCAGCCCACGAGTTTATTATTATTTCAAATTAGCACATTTGAAAGGAAGGCAGGTTCCTTCTCGGTCCTTTCCTCTGCACTTAAAAAGCCATTTCATAGGATCGGCTGCGATTATTTTTAGATGCGGCCCTCGTTTTATTAGGGAATATAGCTGTTTCCTGGCATTTTTGGAAGAATCGGTATGCTGGGATATGTAAATTGTGATTCAGTGGCACCCACGAATCAAATTCCAACGGAGAACACAATCCCATTGGACACAGTGGGTAAGCGTGCTCATTGTATTAGTTGTCTTATAATAATTTTGCCCTGGTTTTCTAGCAAAACAGGGGGTGGGACTCCCGGAGTAGCTTGCAAAGGTCAGTGGCAAGACAGCTTCTGCAGTCTAAAATGCTTGTGGCCTTTTTTTTCTTTATTTAAAGGCAAAACAGACAAGGAAAATGAGAGGAGGAGGGAGGAGGAAAATGCAAACACAAGTGCTTAAACTTTCCGGCAGGGGACAGCAAACTTTTTCAGCAGGGGGCCGGTCCACTGTCCCTCAGACCTTCTGGGGGGCCGGACAATCCTGGGAACGGCTTTGACTGGCCGGCTAAACCAGGTGAGGGGAGCCAATGGGTCTCAAGCCCTCAGTGAGTTAGGGGCTGCCCCTGCATGTGAAAACAGGCCCTGGCAGACGGAAATGGATGTGTCAGGGAACTGCCATCGGAGCCAGAGGGAGAGGGAAGGCTCCGGAGGGATGCCGGAGAGGGTCCCAGTAGGGAGAGAGGCAGCCCATCTGCTGCGGAAGGAAATCAGCGTAACACCAGTGGAGAAGGGGGGCAGATGGGGGAATCGGAGAGGAGGCTCCAGGACTCCTCGCCGGAGACCAGCGGGGAGAGCACGGGTCCTCCGCTGCCCACACCCACCCTGCGCAGAAGACCTCCGCGCAGGGAGAGTAGGAGGAGACTTGGCGTCAAAGAACTTCTTTGCTGGAAGAAGTTCAAGAAACGCCCACTGACGGATTCTGCTAGCGCCTGAAACAGCCACAAAGTGAAGGGCTGTCCAGACAGAAAAGGTTTAACCAGGCAACCCAGCCAGGAGTGGCGGCAACCTACGCACGAGCAACCCCTATAACCATTACAGGATGAGACCAAGAATGGGTCAAGAAGGCGGTTTCTGCCTGTGCTGCAGAGGGAAGCGAGGCGCAGGTGGGGCTCATCCACCTGGGGAGGGAGCCCATCTAGAAGAAGGAAAACTCTGATCCCAAGCCTCCACTGTCTTGCAGGATATTGTGATAGGAATCTTGAGGTCTTGGATATATGTTAAATGCTCACAAGTGTACCAACCAAGCACATACATAGATCAGCACAGGAAGACCGACCTGGAACCATTTTGATTCCCAAACTGAGCAAATGTTTTCTCTGCAAGGTCAAAGTGGGAAAACTCACCATTGTCTTTTCCTTCACAAATCCTGTCTTAAGGGTATGTCTGTGTTTGAATAGGGTGTGCGCCTGTGACCTGGCCCAGGAACTAAGTATTTATCATTACAAAAGACTGGCCAGGCTCCCCAGGCAATCCAATCAAGTAACCTGCCAGACAGGAGATAAACAAGGACAGGAGAAAAACAACATTCAAATTTCTGTTTTAGACCACCTTTTCTGTGATGTAGGTGTGATGTATCTGAGGGGTGGTCTTAGGTTAGACCCCTTCTGTGATGTATGTATGATGTTTCTGGGGGTGGTCTTGATCTACAGGGTGGCAATTTCAAAAGTCTTTATAAGGCCTTGCACACCACTTTTCTGGGTCCCTCCTCTCTCCTGCATGTGAGGGGAGCACCCTGTTGCAACAGTTCAATAAAGATCAAGCTTACTAGCTGCTTTGCTTCTCAATATTCTCTGGTTGGCCTCTGTTATTCTCTCCTACCAATAGGGAACCTATGTAAGGACTCTATATGGGCTCTTGGATACCCCATAAGGGAAAAGGGCAATTTTGGTTTACAACAATATATTTCGGAGAAGAAAAGGCTCAGGAGTAAGCGTTACACAAATCTACAGTGGAGTCCCTAAGGCGCTTTGCACTTCTCCTTCCAGCCAAGCTGGTGCCCAACGTCTTGTTCTGTTTTCCTTTGGACCAGCAAAGCCGAGAGGGGGGTCTTGTTGTCTGGGCAGCTCAGGACCTCCAGACACCTGGCCAAGGCATGTGCCCCAGGGAGGTCACTACAGTCATAAGGTAAAGGTAAAGGTAAAGGGACCTCTGACCATTAGGTCCAGTCGTGGCCAACTCTGGGGTTCCGGCGCTCATCTCACTTTATTGGCCAAGGGAGCCGGCGTACAGCTTCCGGGTCATGTGGCCAGCAGGATTAAGCCACTTCTGGCGAACCAGAGCAGCGCACGGAAACGCTGTTTACCTTCCCGCCGGCGTGGTACCTATTTATCTGCTTGCACTTTGATGTGCTTTTGAACTGCTAGGTTGGCAGGAGCAGGGACCGAGCAACGGGAGCTCACCCTGCCGTGGGGATTCGAACCACTGACCTTCTGATCGGCAAATCCTAGGCTCTGTGGTTTAACCCATAGCGCCACCCGCGTCCCTCACTACAGTCATATCTTGGGTTAAATATGCTTCGAGTTGAGCACGTTCGATTTGCACTCCTCGGCTACTTCCGGGTTTCGCGGCTTGCGCATGCGCAGACGCTCAAAATGACGTCAGGCGCATGCGCAGAAGCGGCGAAAACCAACACGCGTGCGCAGACGCGCCGTCGCTAGTTCCTTTTACCTCTAGATGCAAACGGGGCTCTGGAACGGATCCCGTTCGTATCTAGAGGTACCACTGTAATGCTTCACTGCCAAAGGCACCCTCCATTGTCCCTCGAGACAGATGGGTGCCTGATGGATTTTCTGTAGGCCACCCAATGTAGTGTGATTGTACATGCTCAAAACATCCCTTGTGGGTGAAGGGTTGTGTTTCGTCTCTGCGCGTTCTCCATCTGCTTTGTATAATTAAATCTGCATCAGACCACAAACCCTCACGAAAATCCATCAGGGTGCGACTTTCTCCCGAGCTGAAAAAGTGCACAGAGGTGCTGCGGTCCTGAATTTTACATTTACCCCCCAAACACACCGCCTCCATCCTGAGTTATTCCCTGCCCCAGGGCAACTCTGATCAGTGGACTCGGGTTCTAGTAAACACACAAAAAAACATACTGGATCCTGCAAGCCTTTGAAGTCTGTAAACCCTGGCATGTTTAGGGAAGCTTTTGATGTTTGTTGTATTACAGTATTTTAATATTTTTTTGGAAGCTGCCCAGAGTGGCTGGGGAAGCCCAGCCAGATGGGTGGGTTATTAATAAATAATAATAATAATAATAATAATAATAATAATAATAATAATAATAATTTAGAGCCTCCAGGTACAGAGGCAGTCTACCATAGGATGTCAGGAGCAGCAACGACGGAGGCCTCTCGTGCCCTGTTTGTGGCCTTCCTGGAGGTACCTGGTCAGTGTTGAAAATGCGGTGCTGGGTTAAATCGAACAGATCCATTTATTGTGGTTCTCTGTTTCCATAACAGCCTTTTTGTATGCTGTCTTCACTGAAATACACATTTTAACGCACACTTTCTCCTCTACTTTGTGCAATTACTTGGCTGGAGAATTTAGCATTGAATTACTAGGATAATGTGCAAATTTTCAAAGGATGGCTGCATTTCGGTTCTTGCGGGGATTCGGAAACTGCAAACTGAATTTAATCCCCGTTTCCGCCACCTTTTCTTTTCTTCTTAAGGGGAAATCAAGAAGATCAAACCTCTCCATTCTGAAGGAAACCAGCCCTGAGTGCTCATTGGAAGGACAGATCCTGAAGCTGAGGCTCCAAGACTTTGGTCACCTCATGAGAAGAGAAGACTCCTTGGAAAAGACCCTGATGTTGGGAAAGATGGAGGGCTCAAGGAGAAGGGGACGACAGAGGACGAGATGGTGGGACTGTGTTCTCGAAGCTACAAACATGAGTTTGACCAAACTGCGGGAGGCAGTGGAAGACAGGAGTGCCTGGCGTGCTCTGGTCCAGGGGGTCACAAAGAGTCAGACACCACTAAACGACTAAACAACAACAAGGGGAAATCAAAACACAGTAACACTCTCTCAAGAGAAAAATAAAAGTCTTTCACCTGAAGCAATTGAGACTCCAGCCCGGTCCCTATTTATTCAAATAAATTCCATTTGCTTGGGGGTTTTTGGGGGGTTTTTTATTATTCAATAAAAGTCGTAAGATTCTTAAGACCACAGCAAGTTGCTGGACACTCAAGTCTATTGGTATGATTTCACCTGCAAACATCGGAAATTCTTGCAGCAGTAATTGTCAATGGAAAAGTTGGTAGGTGGGGGGTGAACGGGGAGGACTGGGATACTCCCCCCTCCCCTCTTATTTTCACACAGTACTTCAAAATGTCCTTTTAAGGTGGAGAGAAGGAATGTGGTTGGCAGGTGGGGGTTATAGGTATATATATATTTAAATATATATATATATCTTTTTCAAGTTCAAAATTAAGGTTCAGCCATCATGAAACCAATCCATAGCAGAAATAGAACGACATTGTACAAATCACATACGGAATTGATGGTTTTTAAGTATTAAAAAAACCTGTATTTACAGCTGTAAACGTGGACTTTAGAAAAACAACAACTCACAAATCGTTCACGCTGTTCCAGGCACCCTCCATACGCTCCCTCTGTTCCGAGAGGTGCCACACACACACACACACACACACACACACACACACACCCCTCCCAAAGCTCTGGAAAAGCGGTAGGCAATTCTGATGGAGCCCGTGGCAGAACTTGGAAATTCCTCCTCAATGAGATATAGCCACTTGAGATGTCAACCCTGCCTGGAATTTCCTTGGCTTTCTTGAAGCGGGCCTGGGCAAACCCAGTGTTTGTCCTGCAAACGGGATCTTTGGCAGCTGACTTGGAAAACGGTGTTGGCTTTTCAATAACGCGGAGAATTTCATTTCGGTGTTCTGTGTTGGTTTTTTGCATCCGAAGCTCCTTGTGGGCATGATTTCACCCTTAACAACAACCTTTTAAAGCGGGCCAGTATTAATTCTCTCTCTGCGCGTTGCCCATTGCAGATATCGGAGGGCAAAGAGAATACTGGTCCGCCAAGGCGAGATTGAGGTCCATAAATGACAGCGCAACCTTAGGCATCTCTCTACTCGGAGGTCATGGCAGTCCTCAAGAGGGAAGTGGGCTGAGGGTGGCAGCTGTTCAGACAGACCCTCTGCCTGTCCTCCTCAGAAGCAACACCCTGCTGTGCTGCAATGGGGCTTACCTCTGAGTAGACCTGCAAAAGGTTGCATCGAAAGCCTCCAGACCTGATGCACTTCCTGGGGCGAAGGAGGCAGGGCTTTGTACTTAGAGAGGACAGTTCTCTGTTAGAGGACTGTGTCTGGCCAAAGTTTAGTTTGAAGATGAAGAATCCTAAAAAGGGACAAAAGGAGAATTGGCCCATCAACTGCACCTGTTCTGCAGAAGGAGCTGCTACACACCTGGGACTCAGCTACACTCGACAATTACCGTATTTTTCGCTCTATAAGACGCACCAGACCACAAGACACACCTAGTTTTTGGAGGAGGAAAACAAGAAAAATAATATTCTGAATCTCAGAAGCCAGAACAGCAAGAGGGATCGCTGCGCAGTGAAAGCAGCAATCCCTCTTGCTGTTCTGGCTTCTGGGACAGCTGCGCAGCCTGCATTCGCTCCATAAGACGCTCACACATTTCCCTTTACTTTTTAGGGGGGGAAAGTGAGTCTTATAGAGCAAAAAATATGGCATATTTTGTAAACATGTGACACTAGATGCCGCTGCAGAGCAGCGATCCGTCACCAATGGGATTTTGCATTGAGAGCTTTTATAGCTTTTATTTTTCTATAGCGGTTTGTTGTGTTTTTTTAAATCAGTGTAGATCCAGCCCTGGAATGAGATGCATTTCTGGTCGAACTAGAGCCATTACTTCTTGATTTGCTTTCGGCTATATGTGCAAATTTGTGGGCAGTGGTGAAGATCCTAGGCGACGCCTAGCAGGGCAGACCTCCCCGGGAGTAAGTCCCATTGAATCCAGTGAGTCGAGTGTGAGAATTGCAGCTTTTGTCTCCCTCGGGGGCTCTGCTGTACCAGATACTAAACCAGCGACTAGCTTTGGGTGGATTCCTGACAGGACCCTGTAATTTAGTGGCCGAACACCTGCTTTGCATGCAAGAGGTTCCGAGTTCAAGTCCTGCCATCTCCACTGGGAGAGACCCCTACCCAAAACCCTAGAGGGGTCTGCAGGCCAGTGTACTGATGTCCTGACTCGGTTTAAGGCAGTGTCCTATTTAAGTTGGCCTCAGAACGATGAGGACGAGAGTCGTACTTTTATTTCTATGGGAAGGTGGGTAGCAGCTGCTCTCCAGGTAAGTGAAACCCTGGGGATCCACTGGACAGAACAGAGATCTGATTGGGTGCAAGCCTGCTTCCTGTTCTCCTCCGCCCAAAAAGGGGGCAGAGACCAGTTCCTTTGGAATGGGCGTTTCCTGAAAAGCTAAAGAGGGCAGTTTGGTTCCTTGGCAGAGAGAGGCAATTCCACTGGCAAACCCTCTTGCGCCAGGAATATATTATCCCAATTTTGCAGATGGAAAAACTGAGGCTGGGAGAGCAGAGGTCTTGTCCACTGAGCAATGGGACCTCACAGTTCCTCAGGCTCCTGACTGCTCTGCTATGCCAGCCCTGAAAAATCAACAAGGCTGGGGGTTAAGGTGCCCTAAACTGCTTTTGCAATTTTGACCCCATGAGAAGCTGGGTTCTGTTTGGGGGGCGGGTGCAGAGACTTCGCAAGCTGCCTGAGGCTTCGCCCCGCCCCTCCCTTAGTTGTTGCTGTTTGCATAGGTAGTTTTTGCAATGTTTAAAGCTGTTTTGCATATTTTGCTCTGAGGGGCGAGGAGGCAAAGCAGAAATCCTGAAGGGGCACTTTTCCTTTGACGCCAGTCAAAGCAGGGGTGTGTGTGTGTTTACTTCTGAGTAAATGCACACATCTAAGATCACTCTGCAAAGTGCTGTCTCTCCCACACCACCAAACTACACTGGAACTGGCTCCCGAGACTTTGCCAGGCCTTGCCCATGTGATCCCAAGAACACCTTGGAAACAACAGGGGCTAGAAGCTTGCTCTGTTTGTTTGCTTCTTTAAAACAAGAAATCAAGATTCTCAAGAAGCCTAGTCCTGAGGCTCAGCCTGCCCTCTGCAGCCACCAGAGAATCGTGCACTAGCCTGAGGCTGCTTCTATTTGAAAAAGCCAACTTTAAAAAAAAATAAAAATTAAAAAAGCTGTTAAATGCAGCTGCAATTTTTTAATAAGGCTCTGACGGTAGAAAAGAAGGGAAGCTTCCATCTTCCAAGTTATACACAACTCTCCCACGAACCATCTGTTCATTGGCAATCGTATGTGTTTAAAATCCTTTTTTAATTTACTTCTTTTTTCGTGGGGGTGATTTTTTTAAAAACGAATTTGCTGGACTTTCAGAGGAGGCTGGCAAGGTGTGTGTGGACCAAATTACTCGTGCCCAGACTTTCTAAATACACAGGGGGGAGGGGATAGACTGTGACCCTCCAGATGTTGAGTTCCAGCTGCCACCAGTTTCAGCCAGCATGCCCAATGGCCGGGGCGAAGGGCGGCAACATCTGGCGAGCCAAAATTTCTCCATCCCTCTGTTACGCCGCAAGAGCCACACCTGTGCTGCAATCCTACACACTCCCACTTACTCTCCAATTCAATGGCATGCGCTCCTGGGGAGGTGCCCTCAATTGGGGCATGGCAAGCTGGGGGTGTGTGTGCCAGGGAGAAAGAGTTGCCTTTCTCTGAGTCCAACAGCACAGCTACGCCTCTTCAATGAACATGGTGCTTTCAGACGAAGGCTCTCTTATCTAGTTCAAATGCATCTGAAAGTGGGGAGAAGGCTGTTGTTAACAAGGAGAGCATGTGTTTTGAATACAGGGCCTGGATGCTCTCCCCAGAATGCTCGTCTTTTTTTTTTTTACACAATCTTTTAAATTTAAATCCTTTAAATTCCCAGGAGTTTATCTCAGTGAAGACCTTACTTGGAAAATCAGTACAACCCAGGTGGTTAAGAAAGCCCAACAGAGACTCCGTCTCCTCAGAGTATTGCGGAAGAACGATGTCAATCAACATTTGATGACCTCCTTCTACCAGTCCACAATAGGAAGTGTCCTTTCATACTGCATCACGGTGTGGGACGGTGGTTTGACATCATCTGATAGGAAGTGCCTACAGAGGTTGGTGAATACAGCACGAGATATGATGGGCTGTGCCGTGAATCCGCCGGATGAAATTGCAGAAGAACGTTCCCTCACGAGAGTAAGGGAAATTCTCAGAGATGAATCACACCCTGGCCGACAATAAAGTATTTCAATTCAGTTTCAATTTCCCTTTTGCCCAGTTCTGGGAGCTGTTGCCCTCTTCATTTCCTCATCCGGCGCATGTTATTCACCATATTTTTCGCTCTATAAGACGCACCAGACCACAAGATGCACCTAGTTTTTGGAGGAGGAAAACAAGAAAAAAAATATTCTGAATCTCAGAAGCCAGAACAGCAAGAGGGATCGCCGCACAGTGAAAGCAGCAATCCCTCTTGCTGTTCTGACTTCTGGGATAGCTGCGCAGCCTGCATTCGCTCCATAAGAGGCACACACATTTCCCCTTACTTTTTAGGAGGGAAAAAGGGAGTCTTATAGAGCAAAAAATACGGAATGTGGTTGGGATAGCTTTTCTTAAAAATAAAAAACCTCTACGTGGACAGAAGAAGCCCTGAATTGTTTGTTAGATAGCCAGCTGCTGAGGACAGGCTGGCTTGCCTTGGGATATTGCCAAAGTCACCGCTGCAGGAACATGCCCCCTTCTGACACCAGGTTGCCCCCACTCGCAATGCTGCTTTAGGTCGGGGTGGGGACCCTCTATGCCCTTCCAGATGGCGCTGGACTCCAACCCCCAGGAGCCAGCAGGGGCAGTAGTCAAGCATGATGGGAATTGTAGTTCAGCAACTTTTGGAGACCCATAGATTCCTCTCTCTCTCTCTCTCTCTCTCTCACACACACACACACACACACAACAGGAATGTTTAAGTATATAGTAAAATTCTGGCATATTTCAGACTAGCCTGCCGCAGGAGATCTTGTGTAGCAATACATATACATATATATAGATATATCTCTATGTTTAAAAAGATACTTTTTTTGGTCAAATCGCTACCCTTGGCATGTTTGGCTCTCCTGCTACCAAAGCTAAGCTGTGGGGTGTGAGTGTTTTAAAATGTGCTTTTAAATCTGATATACGCCCGGGATCGAGGGTGGGGGTTGGGGGTGTGTGGAAGGGTGGCTGAGAGCGGAGGTAATGGGTGGGATGAATCTAGGGAGGAAGTGTGGCCTAATGGTTAGAGCGTTGGACCTGGAAGAGCAGAGTTCGAATCCCCCACTCAGTCATGAAGCTCACCGGGTGATCTTGGAGGATGAAACGTGGGGGGGACGGGACGGGACCTTTTGCCCCACCTAGAGATCATTGGAAGATAAAGATGGCATATAAATGAAATAAATAAACAACGATAATAAGTAAGAGCCAGGGAAACAGAGCTTGGGCTTCTGGATAAGGAAGGGGTAGCAGCCTGGGGAGATACAGTTGTTTCTGGGTGACAAACTCCACAAAGGAGGCTGGGACTGATGGGAGTTCTGAGGTTTGGCCATATCTGAAGGGCCCCAGACATCTGTCTGTCCCCACAGCAATGGGGTAATGGGGGGTGGAAACAGAGACGGGGTGGGACAGGGTTAAAGGACTCCACAGCCTGGGGAAAGGGGTGGTTGAGAAAAACCCCTGGGACAGACAATGCGCTCTACGTGGGACTACGCAGGATGAGACCCTACCTGCCCGCAGACTGTCTCGCCAGAGTGGTGCATGCTCTAGTTATCTCCCGCTTGGACTACTGCCATGCACTCTATGTGGGGCTACCTTTGAAGGTGACCCGGAAACTACAACTAATCCAGAATGCAGCAGCTAGACTGGTGACTGGGAGCGGCCGTTGAGACCATATAACACCGGTCTTGAAAGACCTACATTGGCTCCCAGTACATATCCAAGCACAGTTCAAAGTGTTGGTGCTGACCTTTCAATCCCTAAACAGCCTCAGTCCAGTATACCTGAAGGAGCATCTCCACCCCCATCGTTCTGCCCGGACACTGAAATCCAGCACCAAGGGCCTTCTGGCGGTTCCCTCATTGTGAGAAGCAAAGCTACAGGGAACCAGGCAGAGGGCCTTCTCGGTGGTGGCGCCCACCCTGTGGAACGTCCTCCCGTCAGATGTCAAAGCGATAAACAACTATTTTACTTTTAAAAGACAACTGTTTACGGAAGTTTTTAAATGTCTGACACTGTATTGTTTTTAATATTCGGTTGGAAGCCGCACAGAGTGACTGGGGAAACCCAGCCAGATGGGTGGGGTATAAATAATAAATTATTATTATTATTATTATTATTATTATTATTATTATTATTATTATGCCAGTGGCCCATCTAGTAATGCAGAACAGCAGGCTGTTCTCAAGGCAATGCTGGTTCGGCACGCATTCTGTTCTCTTTAAACCAGCCTTGCTATCAATTCAATTGTATGCTATAATAATGTTATTAACATGCTACAAAGCTGCCTTGAAATCCCAATTTTTTTGGGGGGGGGAAAGGAGGATACAAATATAGAGAATTGTAGAGGTGGAATGGGTCTCATGGGTCATCTAGACCAACCCCCTGCAATGCAGGTAATAATAATAATAATAATAATAATAATAATAATAATAATAATAATAATTTCAACATCCTGTTCTCACAGTGGCCAACCAGATGATTGTGGGAAGCCTACAAGTGGGATTCGAGCACAAGAGCAACTCTCCCCACCTGTGGTTTCCAGCAACTAGTTTTCAGACGCATTTATACCTCCAACTGGGGAGGGGGCTGATGGCAATAAGGCCCTGCAAGGCCCTCCAGTGCCCCCTGCAACAGAGATGCACTTAGATGCAGCCGGTTGGCAACTAAGAATACACCAGCCAACAGGACTCTCAGTCTGATGCAAGAAAACCAATTCTGAATGACCCTGCAATTAAGACAATCTGATGGGCGGTTAAGACTGCTAGAACAACTGGCTTTTAAAAAATAGAAATAAACTAAACACGGGGCTGAAGGGGCAGTTTGTCGTGCCACCGTCCCCTCTAAGAATGAAACAAATTCACGGGAGGATTAATAAGCAGTTTTTTTGGACATGGCAGCCAAACAGAACCTCCAAGGACAAAATTAATTGGAGAAGCTTGCAAATAGCAGATAGGCTTAGGGTTTAAATATGTAATGTGATGAATTAATATGTTTAATGCTGAACTGGAAAAGGGAAAAAAATATGTTACATGAGTAAGTTAATTTTATAAGAATAACGGTTTTAAAAACCGTTAAAATGATATACAGGTGAAACTTGAAAAATTAGAATATCATGGGAAAGTTCCTTGATTTCAGTAATTCAACTTAAAAGGTGAAACTAATATATGAGATCGACTCATGTCATGCAAAGCGAGATGTGCGTCTACTTGTCAGAGGTCCAGTCTTGCTCAGTTTGCAATCCTTGTTTTGCTGATTTCCTTGAATATTCTAATTTTCTGAGATTGTTAATTTGGGGTTTTCATCAGCTGTACGCCATGATCATTGCAATGATAACAAATCAAGGCTTGACATATCTCGCTTTGCATGTCACGAGTCGATCTCATATATTAGTTTCACTTTTGAAGTTGAATTAGTGAAATAAAGGAACTTTCCCACGATATTCTAATTTCTCGAGTTTCTCCTGTACACTGAAATTCAACCAGGGGGATGCGAGGAAGTCACTTAACAATGTTTCAGAGTTTGGTTTAAATAAGGTTGAGATTTATGTTTGTTTGTCTATTTGTTTGTTTAAATTTTTTTTGGAAAATCAATTTTAAAAATAGGGGGGGAAAGAACCTCCAGTGACAGGGGCAGTCTACCTCTCAGCAACCAAAGGGAGTTGTGTGTATGTAAGCAAGTCTTTTCATGCCCTGCTGCTTGTGAGTGCTCTAAGGCTGGACACTGTCAGAAACAGTCCACTGGGCAGATGAGGTATTGGTCTAATCAATCAATACACAACAGATTTTTTTTTGGGGGGGGTGGAATGGTTGAATGCAGATAGAATGGGATGTGGGAAGAGGGTCTGGAAAGGCAGTGTGCTATTGGGTGGGGAGGTGGGGGGGGGGGGCTGGCGTTCCAGATCTCTGTTTCCAAGAATCAGCCATGCCTTTGGGCTGTGCAAAGTCTCTAAGCTGCGTTGTGTATACAGAATCATAGAGCTGAATAGTCCAATGTAGGAATAACCCTCTGCAATGCATATATATATATATGTATATCTACACACACACATACACACACACACAGAGAGACACGTGTATCAGTTGCATACTGTTTGATTTGTTCCCCTGAAGAGAGAACTCTTCTGCAATAATATTTTGCTTGCATCTTCTTGGGTTAGCAGGTTCACACACACACACACACTCATACACGCTGGAAACATCGGCTATCTGCAGAACAGTAAAAAATAAAATAAAATTCAAGTCTGTAGCTGGAGGCAGTGTTGTAACCCTTATCAATAGGTTCCTTTCCTTTTCCTCGCTTCTTCTATTTTTTTAAACAGTTAGCCCTCCATTTGATCAGGAATATTTGGCTGTTGAGGAAGGGGGCGAGGAGGAGAGCCTCCCCCCCCTCGCCCCGCTGCGCTCTTTCCTCTTTCCGTTTCGGCGCAGCCACGAAAATGCCGCCGCGAAGGCACTTCTACCTGCCCTCATCCGCGGAGCCTTCTTCAAAGACGCGCCCCAGCATCCCTTCCCCTGGCCCTTCGTCCGCACTCCGTCCCGGACGCCAAGGCGGAAACAGCTTCTCCTTTTGCACCCGGCAGAGCTCTTGGGGGGGAAAAGACCCAGGCCCTTTCCGACGCCATTCGAAGATCAGGCACTATCTGTCGTCTCGCATCGACTCACCCGCCGTAGAAAGGAAGAAAAATTTGGTCCTGTGGTTTTTCTTTTTCTCTTCTTCTTTCGAACGTTTTAAAAAAAATAGAGTTGCTGTAATATATATCTATATATCCTTATATATATATATATATCTTTCTCTTTCTCTCTCTTCTATTTATATACACAACACGGTTTAAATTAGAAAGCCAGCTGTTAAAACGATGCAGCCAAGTTCTTCAGGTTGGTCCATTGGCTAACTGGGGGCAGCTGTCCGTGGTGCTGAATTCCCCCTCATATGAACACCCTGTGAATCCTTTCAGGAGGACGTTGTGAAAGGTGTTGTCGTTGTTGCTGGATGTTGGCTGGGTTTGTTTGTTGTCGTCGGCTTCCCTCTGGCCCCCACTCCGCCCAAGGAAGGTGGGGAATTGTTTGGGGGGGGGAAATCCCTTCTTTAAAACGAAAGAACGAAATCAACTGGAAGAGGGGGTGCTTAACTTCACCTAAAGGAGAAGAAGAGAGAGAGAGAGGTTGGACTGCAAGGTTGCCAAAGTCACGCACCTGTCGTCCCCCCCGCCATATGATAAAATACAGCATGATCGCATTGTGCATTGGGGGGGGGGCCGTGCGCGTTCAGATCAGATCAGGGATCGAAACCGTTAGAGGCTGCAAGCTCTTAAAATATTTTCGTGCCCCATGCATATATAATTCAAAATATAAAATAATAATAAACGGTGAAGTGAAATTTTATTTTTTCAAAATGAAATGAAGCCTACGGTAAGATGGAAGGTGATGCTTATTTTTGTATACTTCCACTTTATTCGAATTTTTCTTTCCTCTCCTCCTTTTTCTAAAAGCCTTTGATCAGATCCTCAAAACTAATCTGGCGTCTATACCTAGTGGAGATCAGGCCCCCAGCCTGCCTAAATAATAATAATAAATTTTATTTATACCCTGCCCTCCTCAGCCAAGACCGGGCTCATTGCAGCTAACACCAGGTAAAAACAATTGATTAAAATACAACTTAAAAACAAGATTAAATACAACATTAAAATGCAGCCTTTTTCAGTAGAAACTCCAATCAAAAACTTTTTGGGGATGAAAACGTCAAATCTTCACCAAGGCCAACTATCCAGACTGGTCCTAGGTGGGCCAGAAAAAAGCCAGGGAAGTCCCCAAATAGGAGTTCCATCACAGAAGGAGAAAGGAAAAAGGAAAGAGGGGGAGGGGGAGGGGATCAAGTTGATTCCAAGCCAAAGGCCAGGCGGAACAACTCTTGTTGCATGGTTGTCGTACTGGGGTTTTTGGATAGATTCCAGCAGAGAAAATGAACGCTCAGCCGAGCAACTGGTGAGGATTAATGTTAAAAATCCGGAAAAGGAATATTTTTTGAGGTACTTCCCTTGATGCCCTAAGCATGTACCATATTTTTTGCTCTATAAGACGCACCAGACCACAAGACGCACCTAGTTTTTGGAGGAGGAAAACAAGAAAAAAAAATATTCTGAATCTCAGAAGCCAGAACAGCAAGAGGGATCGCTGCGCAGTGAAAGCAGCAATCCCTCTTGCTGTTCTGGCTTCTGGGATAGCTGCGCATCCTGCATTCGCTCCATAAGACGCACACACATTTCCCCTTACTTTTTAGGAGGGAAAAAGGGAGTCTTATAGAGCAAAAAATACGGTATTTATTTTGCGTATTGGTTCATCCAGTCCTGGTTCGAATCCAAGGGGTCCAAACCCCTGGAGGTGCCCCATGGCTGGCGGGTGAGAAAGAGAGAGAGTATCCCCACTACTTTCAGAGGAAGACTTGCCCAAATGCTGCAATTCTTCCTCCGAGGGGAGTTCTTTCAGTCCCTTGTATCGCTTTGGTTCCCCTTTTGCTGGAGCTTTCCGGACTCCGCGACATTCTGGCATTTACGTACTGCGGGACTGCAGTCTCCATCGCAGAGACGCACAGTTCAGTAGGGGTGGCTGGCGTCCTTAGGCCGCTTCAATTGCACCTTCAATCTTTTCATCCCAATCTGGAACCCATTCATAGCTTGGATGGCTGTCTGGGCACTGGATGGGTTGTCGAAACTCACAAAGCCTGAATAAAAGGGGGAGGCAAAGATACGACATGATACGATGATCTTTATTGTCATTGTCCCATACAGAACAACAAAATTGGAAAAATCTACATCAGACATTCAAAAACCAACAATAATAAATTTAATAATAATAAATTTTATTTATATCCCGCCCTCCCCAGCCGAAGCCGGGCTCAGAGCGGCGAACAACAGTAAAACAACAAAACATTCTAAAATCATTTCATTATAAAATTAATTCCAATCAAATTAATGGCAACCATTGGGCTAGATGTTCTGTTAGGATTGCCAAAGGAGGGAGTCAGGATGCGCCCTGGCCAAAGGCCTGGTGGAACAGCTCTGTCTTGCAGGCCCTGTGGAAAGGTGTCAAGTCCCACAGGGCCCTAGTCTCTTGGGACAGAGCGTTCCACCAGATCGGAGCTACAGCCAAAAAAGCCCTGGCTCTGGTTGAGGCCAGCCTAACCTCTCTGTGGCCTGGGACCTTCAAGATGTTTTTGTTTGAAGACCGTAAGGTCCTCTGTGGGACATACCAGGAGAGGCGGTCCCGTAGGTATGAGGGTCATAGGCCTGCTATCCCAGCCTGGTTAGCCCACTAAAAACTCTGATACCCCATAATTAAATACAATATATTCTCATAGAGACTACCTTAAGGTAAAGGTAAAGGGACCCCTGACCATTAGGTCCAGTCGTGGCCGACTCTGGGGTTGTGGCGTTCATCTCGCTTTATTGGCCGAGGGAGCCGGCGTACAGCTTCCAGGTCATGTGGCCAGCATGACTAAGCCACTTCTGGTGAACCAGAGCAGCGCACGGAAACACTGTTTACCTTCCCGCCGGAGCAGTACCTATTTATCTACTTGCACTTTGACGTGCTTTCGAACTGCTAGGTAGGCAGGAGCAGGGACCGAGCAACGGGAGCTCACCCCTTCACTGCAGGGATTCGAACCACCGACCTTCTGATCAGCAAGTCCTAGGCTCTGTGGTTTAACCCACAGCGCCACCCGCATCCCTAGAGACTCCTTACACTGCGTTTAAAACCAAACTTGCATTTGGATAGAAACTGTTTCTCAGGTGGCTAGTCCTAGTCTTTGTAACCCTGGACCTTCTTCCAGAAGGCAGAAGCCGAAAGAGATCATTTCAGGAGTGCGCACTCTCCTGCGCTATCTCTGCCTCTTTCTTATGGCACCTGGAAGCTTAGATTTGATCCAAGGTGGGAAGAGTGCACCCAATTATTCTCTCCACAGTCTTTACAACCCTGGACAGCACTGTTTTCCCCCTGACCGTGCAGCTTCCAAACCACACACACAGATCATAAGTTAAGGCACCCTCTACAGTACAATGGTAAAATGCCATCAACAGGTCCTTTGAGAGATTGTTTTTCCGGGTCAGGTTTGCTGACGAGACTAAAACACTCAGGGTTGTTAAAACAAAAGGAGATTGCAAAGGACCTCTCCAAACCGAGGGCTTCAAATTGCCTGTCCTGTACCTGCCCCTCTTCCCTCCCTCCCTCGATTGCTCACCGAAACATTTGCTCTGGTTTGTTGCGCGGTCCATGAAAACTTTGGAGGAGATGATGTTCCCAAAGGGAAGGAACATCTGCATGAGTTCGTTGTCGCCAAACTCCTGGGGGAGGTGGTAGATGAAAAGGTTGCATCCTTCGGGGCCTGCGGTTAAAGAGGCAGCATGGCATAGTGGTTAGAGCATCAGACTAGGAGCAGGGAGGCCTTGGGTTCAAATCCCCCCATTCAGCAATGACTATGTGTGACTATGAGCCTGTTGCGTTATTTGGCTTGTGTCCCACTAAGTGGGGGGTGGGGAAACCTCTGGCCACCATGAAGGAATCCAAGTGGTCCTCCTGCAAGCACTTTCCACCAAACTGAAGGAATGGGTTTCCCAAATCTAAAAACCTGACTGTGCAGTCAATCTGAAACCGGCCCCCAAATCCCATTTTTCCTTCTCCAAGGGTGCATTAGCTAAAAACCCTTAACTTGAGCTCTGGAGCAAATGTATAACAAAAACACAGCTGTATAAACAAAGCTCTCTCCTTTATCAGTCCATGACGCCTAATGAATGGCCTTGCCAGTTCCAAAGTGAAGCAGGGATGGCACATTTGGGTCTTATCTTACATCCTGACCACAATGACGTACAGACCTTGTCAGCCCCCCAGGAACGGCGCCAGGAGTGCTCTTAGAGTTGGTGACCTTCTTACCCCAAGATAAGGAATACAGGAACACCCTTTTATGGTCAAGAGTACAGGAACAGGAACATCTGTGATGTCAACTTACGTGTATGAGCTTACGTGGCTGGTTTCCGGGTGAAGGGGGGGGAGAGGGTGCCTGGAGGAAATACTGTATATATTGTATGCAATTTCTCTTGTTATTGTGCTTGCTGTGAACTGATTCACGCAGTGCCTTCTGCTATCCGGAGAGCAGAATAAACTCTTTCTCTGAACCAAATCTCGGTGTCATTTGACTCCTTCCTCCCTGTTCTGGGAGCAACTCTCACCCTACCAATCGGTAAAGTCTAATAAGGCTACAAAACTATGCCCTCCCATTAGCAGAAGATGACTTACCTTCTCGTTGCTGCTGCTGGATTATTGGAAGGGGCTGAGGGATGGGCTGAGTGACTGGGGTGATGGTGGTGGCTGGGTAGACAGCTGGGCGGGGAAAGAGAGGGGAGACAGAGCATTCATTTGATTATTTTTCATGTATTTTGGTTTTTCAAAACATATTTTTCTTTCTTCAAATTTCGTTGAGTTGACCGGAAATCAAAATGCGAAATGCCTCAAATCAGAGCAAAACGCCGTCAATAAATTCAGCCTGATACTATATACAGTTTGCATTTTAAAAAAACCACACAAACAAATAAAATAATCAAATTAAGGAAAGGAAAAACCAAGAAATAAAGCTACTAACATACAGATTCAAGTTAGAATTTCAGGTCACCGCAATACAAATATCTATCTGTGTCCATTTTGCTCATGGAAAGTCCATATAGCTCTGCAATCTTATATACTTCACACACACACTTGACTTTGTGTGCATTCAGGTGGGCTACTAGTTTAAGAACTGAGTCAAACTCTACTGTATGTATATCAGTTTTAAAGCATGAAACTCTTAATCTCAGGGTTTGGGGTTTGAGCAAAAGATCGCAGGGGGTTGGACCAGGTGATATTCGTGATCCCTTCCAGCTCTACAATTCTATTCTAAGTACAGTGGTAATTTGCTTTGCAAGCATAATCCGTTCCGGAGGTCCGTTTGTAAACCTGTTATTGCCTCGAGAGCGAAAGGGCAAGACCCCCCACTGGTCTTTTCAAATGCTTTATTATTGGTGCAAAAACATTTACAGTGCAGAACGTCTCAATTCCATGTCTTGCTCAGTCACTAGCAGAATCTGAGAGTGGGTGGTCCTTAAACTTTCCCCAGCAGAGTAGTCTCATGAAGGAGCGTCTCCACCCCCATCGTTCTGCCCGGACGCTGAGGTCCAGTGCCGAGGGCCTTCTGGTAGTTCCCTCATTGCGAGAAGCAAAGCTACAGGGAACCAGGCAGAGGGCCTTTTCGGTAGTGGCGCCCGCCCTGTGGAACGCCCTCCCATCAGATGTCAAAACGATAAACAACTACTTGACATTCAGAAGACATCTTAAGGCAGCCCTGTTCAGGGAAGTTTTTAATGTATGATATTTTAGTGTTTCCTGGTTTCTATGGAAGCCGCCCAGAGTGGCTGGGGAAACCCAGCCAGATGGGCGGGGTACAAATAATAAATTATTATTATTATTATTATTATTATTATTATTATTATTATTACCCCCAGCCGACACCTCCTGTGATGGCCTGGGAATCCGATTCAGAGGCTGAACCGGAGGAATCCCAGCCTGCACAGGAGTCCCCGCCTCCAGGGCCGGCTGAACTGGGGCAGGGCCTTGATTCTGAAGCACCTACACCTGTGCCGGATCCTCAGGAGCAGGCACCAGGTGAATCCACTCTGGCTCCGGAGGTGGTTGAGGACTCAGTGCCTACAGGTGAGTCTCCCCCTGGGCCCAGTAACCCTTCAGCCTCTCCTGAACTGCAGAGGCTCAGGGCAGAGAGGTGAAGGCAACTGGTTTCTCCCAGGAGGAGTGCTCGCCTTAAGGCCAGGAGAGGCGGGTCTCCTGGGGGCCGGGACCGCCCTTGGCCTCAGAGAAGATAAAGGCCAGTCAGCCCGGTCCCAGGTTGCGGGAGCAACGTCGTTGTGGAGTACCTGTTCCTGCCCAGACCTGACCCTCCAGTGTTCCTGTCCCCGCCCGGCTTCCTGCTTCGGACCCCGCCTCGCTCCTTGTGAACTGTTTCAAGGCTGGTGACCCAGGACTGGACTTTGACTACGCCAACGGTAACCGTCCACCCGGGACCAGCACACCTCCCCTCTCTGCGCGTAAACCTACTGCGCAGAGAGGGCGTGGCTAAAGGGGGATCTGCCTCCCCCCGCGCTTTGTGCATGCTCGGTGCTGTGGCTCCCCCTTGCATCCTCTGGACCCTGCCTCCCCCACTGGAGGCGGGGCTTCCCTCCTCCGCGGAGGAAGTCCTGCTTCTCACGATCTTTGGAGGCTCCCTGTAACCCAGCTGCCCTTTCACCTCTCGCCTCTGAGCTGATGGCAGTTCCCTGACAAAACCAAAACAGGTTGTAACCCAAGGTGCGCTTTCACCAATGGGGCCTCCCCAAAAATATTGTTTGTAATAAAAAAAAAAGGTGGGGGTTGTGTCAGGTGCTGGTGGTGGTTGCTCGCGAGTAACCAGGCAGGACTCCAACCTGTCTTTTACAGGTTTTATTTATTTACAGAGCATAACCACAAAGTTCATGTCACTTGCAGTTTCCGGGAGTGGCCCCTTCCAGTTGTTGGAAATTCAAGCCCTTCTCATGAGAAGCTGGCAGCAGTCCCAGGCACCCGGCTTGATTCCCTGTTGACCTCCCTGGCTGCATTCCCCAGCAGACGCAGGCAAGGTCTCGATCGGCGATTCTTCTCAAACGTGAGAAGAACACCCCCCCCTCTTTCCTGCCTCCCCCAGGCAGGGGAAAGAGATAGACAGAAACGTATTTACATGCTTTTATTTCTGTCTTTGCAGCGTTACAAAAAACATGACTGCTCTCTCCATACTCCAGCAGTGTTGTGACAAAAACTCCCTGTACATCCTGTACAGCTCATATTACACTCTGAGGTAATTCCGGTGCTGCGCACTGTGAAATGACTGCCCCTCTGTTCCCACAGCAGTCCCAACATTCCCATCATGTTTACACTTCAAGCTAGGACTTTGCAGCTGCATTGCTTCATTATCGTAACACCGGTTTCCCCCTCCCCCAGCATAAGAACTTAGACACCCCGAATCCCCGCCTCCCCTCCTTACGTTTCACCCCTCTGCGAAAGCTGGGCGATGGAAACGGCATGTGTGCCTCCTGGTCGCCGGGCTAGGTGAGGTGTTTGGGCTCTCAGCAGCATCTTTGAGCCCTCCCTTCGCTTGGCTGCCCCCTTCCTTCTCTTCTCCACTGGAGGTGTGGTTTTCCCCACTGCAGGACAAGGAGCTGCTCCTCAGAAGTGTCAGACGCTCCCTGTATCCCCCTGCCTCCCTCCCCTGTTCCGTTGGCAGTCCCCTGACAGGTTGTAATCCAAAAAAAAGGTTGCAAACCGGGACACACACTTCCGGGTTTGACATGTTTGTAATCCAAAACGTATGCAAACCAAGACGTATGCAAACCAAGGTACCACTGTAATTCTGTACGTTTTCAAAAGCAGTGAGCTTAAGGTGAGTCGTTCTACATATTTTGAAACTGCCCTTCATCCTTGCTGTCCCCTCTGGCCCTGATCAATGCCATACGCAAATCTTGAAATTAGAATATAATCTATAACGCTTCCGCCAGCCTTAGAAAAATGTGTGTATTCCCCAGGTCAAGTTCCACTCTCATGTACACGGTACCTGCATACTGCTGGACTCCGGTGAAGGCTGGGTGCATAGTCTCTGCTACCGATGGGTTCTGGGCTAAAAGAGGAGAGATCTTATTTTATTTTTCTAAAGGAACAGACCTGTTGAGAAGAAGGGAAGTCCTAAAATGTGAACGAGCCAAAAAATAATAATGAATTGGAGTTGGGAGTGGAAATTGGGAGTCGCAACAGCATTTTGAACCATTGCTCAAAACAGACATCAGAACGAAACAGCCAGCAACCAACTCAGAACCTTGAGGACTAGAATGAGCAGGTTTACTGAAGATGGTAGTCGGGAGAGGTGAGAGTTGGAGTCCACCATCATCTGGGAGGAGCATAGGCTGCCCATCCGTATCCTCCTCTCTGTGCCTGTTTCCCACACCCCACCTTTCCCCTTTCCTACCTGTGTAGGGAAGAAGCCCATTCGTATAAACGGCCTCCAAGGTGGGATGGCTGCTAGGAATGGGGACCACTCCTGCAAAGCTGTTGGTGATGGGGGCCACCAGTCCCGGGATGGCAGTCGTGCCCAAGAGAGGAGGCGAGTGTAACCCTGCAGAGACAGAAAAGCGGGTGGGTGTAACTTTCCTTTTAACAACAACAACAACAACAACAATCTTTATTACGGTCCAGAGACCCAACAAATCGTTACAAAGCAATACACAATTCATACAGCCTACCTCCAGGTTAAACAAGCATTTTGTTCAGAATATAGGGATCATTGGTTCTTGCAACCACCGATAAAAACTTGGCCACTGCTAATGTTCTAGCATTTGTCCGGTCTTCCAATAGGAACCTGACATAGTGAGCCTCTGATTTTCCCGGGAAAGGTACCAGTAAGGGTAGTATCAGTTCAGCCCTGGCTTGCTCATATTTTGCACAATGCAGCAAAATATGTTTTATGGGATCGATGTCTTGAGCACACGAGCAAAGTCTGTCCTGGTAGGGAACTCCTCTCAACACTGCAGAAGGAAAGACGTTTAGTCTGGCTTTGGTGAAAAGCCTTCGATAGTTTGGTACTGTCAGGTTTTTAATGTAAGATGTTAACTTAAAGACATGCCCATATTGTACCCTTTTAACAGCTCTGGGGACAGCATTGGAGCCTGCCCTTCCATGCATCCAGATGTGCCTTCCCCCCTCAGAAGCATCTTTACATCAGGTGCTTGTTCGTCTACTGTTTACACTGAGCGGCATCTTTCGCGCACGCTTTTCAACCGGGGCTGTCAGGAATCGAACCCGGGACTATCTGCATGCAAAAACAGATACTCTTCCCATTGAACTAGCTCTCCAGGGAGAAAAAAAGAAGAGGAGCTGCTTTGTACCAGGTCAGAACGTTTACCTGTCTGAAGTCCTGGATTCTCTACCATGGCAGAAAATATAAAATTAACGGGCAATCCGCCTCCATCTGGATTGTGGAAAATACAGTGGTACCTCGGCTTCAGGTTACATACGCTTCAGGTTACACACTCCGCTAACGCAGATATAGTGCTTCAGGTTAAGAACTTTGCTTCAGGATAAGAACAGAAATCTGGCTCCGGCGGCACGGCAGCAGCAGGAGGCCCCATTAGCTAAAGTGGTGCTTCAGGTTAAGAACAGTCTCAGGTTAAGAACGGACCTCCGGAACGAATTAAGTACTTAACCCGAGGTACCAGTGTAATGTAGGAGTGCAAATATCCAGAGTGTTGGGATACTATGAGGAATTATAAAATATGCATCAAGCCATTGTGTCCGCTATGAAAGCATGGCGTTGACTGGGTTCGATTCATTGACAATTTCCGATCAAATCCCACAACCCTCTGCATCTCTGGCCATTTCCTCTACTGTCCATTTCTCTCGCTTGACAAGTCACGTACGCAGCCCAGTTGCCAGTTGCTGCACGAGGCATCCTGGGTCATAAAGTTGATAGTTAGCTTTGATGTAGTTTAATCTTTAGATAGATCTTAGGGCCAGGAAGAGGGTTCACAAGAATATGATAAATACTGCCATCCTTCCTTCCTTTATTGCTTGTTTATGACCTCCGGGTTTGCTGAATGCATTCCTCCTTTTTAGTCCTGTTTTAATTACCCCAGAAGTATGCATGCTTAAATTAGCTTTTTGTAGTTTGACTTTGTCCCCACATGAGGTTTTTTGAAATGCTCAGAGGAAATCTGATTGGCTCTTACGTACACTGCATAAAAAGTTCTTTTGTGAATAAAACGACCTGGGCCGAGGGGTGGACAGGAATTATTATAATACACACTCCTCCCAGAGTCTTGCTGGTTCAAGCCTCTGTGTGTATTTTATTATCAAAGTCCAATCCTTCCTTTACTTTGGGAACGCCTCAAATATTTGTTGGATCGAAGTCAGAGCTGGTCATATAGTGGAGAAGTACAAACCTACTAGATTTGGCTTGGATCTATCATTAGGCCAGCCCTATCATTAGGCAGCTGGGGCTGAAGGAGGGGAGCAGTGTACTGTAATAGAATTTTAAGGTCATATATATATAATAAATGTTCATAAATGTACCAATATCTGGAGCGGTACAGGAAGACCTCCTTGAAACCATTTTGACTCCCTGAAATCATTTTGACTCCCAAGCTGACCAAATGTTTCTCTGCAGGGAGGGAGGGGGTGAGGGAACCTACCCATTGTCTCAGGAATTAAGTAATCACCATTTCAAAAGGAATGGCCAGACTACCAGGAAAGGCATTATCAGATAACCTGGCAGACAGGAAAAAACAACAACGCACTCAAATTTCTGTTGTAGACCACCTTTTCTGTGATGTGGATATGATGTTTGTGGGGGGTGGTCTTGGGCTACACCCCTTCTGTGATGTATGTATGATGTATGGAGGGGTGGTCTTGAGCTCCAGGGAATTTAAAATGTCTATATAAGGGCGGGCACACCTTTGTTCTGGGTCCTCCTGCTTTCCTGCGTGTGAGGGGAGCACCCTGTTGCAACAGCTTTAATAAAGATCAGGCTTCCTAGCTGCTTTGCTTCTCAATATTCTCTGGTTGGCCTCTGTTCTTTTCTCCTACCAATAGGGAAACCATGTAAGGACTCTATATGGGCTCTTGGATACCCCATAAGGGGAAAAGGGCAGAGTTTGTTTCCAACAGTACAAAGGGAAAAATCTCATATATAATTCTATTTATTAAGCTTTTACAAAAAATACATTAAACAGAAAAAGAAACAACAACACACATTTTAAAAGACAAAGACAAAGTAAAAAGAGGAAAAAGAAAACAAGGAAGAATTCAGAGAAAGCGAAAAGAAAAGAGACTGAAGAACAAAAAAAAGCACACTCAGATCATCACATTTCGCCATAATACAAACATATTTACAGACACTTGACCTCCATCCATCTCGGTTTAGGTTAGGTATTCTTATAATCTTTCTGCAGTTGTATTATACTAACTCTCTACATTGCAGGTGTTAAATTCCGTCCACTGTGACTTTAATGATTCCCAAATTAATTTCAATGTAACTTAAATATTTATTCCAATCGTTTTTTAGTTTTACATTATTTTGATGCCTAATTCTTTGTGTCAATCTCGCTAGGGAAAAATCTCATTGGCTGCTCTGTCCCCTTTCCCCTCTGACTTGCCCAGGCGGCAGAGTGGCCCCCAGGCTGGGAAAACTTCCCCACCCCTGATACCAACGATACGCACCTGAGGTTTGTGCAACAGGAGTGGCTGGCAAGCCGTTTAGGCTGACGGTGCCGATTTGCTGGATGTGGCAGGGGGAGAAGGTGAGGCTTGGGTTGACGAAGCTTCCATGAGATGCCGAGAGAACGGTCTGCTGCTGCATCAGCTGCGAAAAGAACAATGCAGGCAAGTCTCCAGTGATGCAGAGGTTACTGTGTGTGTAAGTGAAGTCGTGTCTATTGGGAAACACCATTCAAAAAGCCTGCAAACACACTCTAAATCTAAACCAGGCTTCCTCAGCCCTCCAGAGGTTTTGAGACTACAGTTCCCATCATCCCTGACCACTGGTCCTGCTAGCTAGGGATCACGGGAGTTGTAGGCAAAAAAACATCTCCAAACTCGGCCCTCCAGCTGTTTTGGGACTACAACTCCCATCATCCCTAGCTAACAGGACCAGCGGCCAGGGATGATGGGAACTGTAGTCCCAAAACAGCTGGAGGGCCAAGTTTGGTGAAGCCTGATCTGGAGGGCCGAGGTTGAGGAAGCCTGCTCTAAACCTCTGGAAACCCTTTAGAAAACCAAAACTCCACCGCAATAGCTCCCTCCAAACCTCCGTGTTCAAACTTTCCATAGGCCAGTGCAAAGGCTCCTGGGATTGGGCGATGCTGTTTTTGCACAATTTTCATGCTTTTGGGGTGCCGTTTTTGCCCCTTTACGTGCCACTTCCTGGTTGGTGTTGTGCCTTAAAGGAATGTAAAGGTAAAGGGACCCCTGACCGTTAGGTCCAGTCGTGGCCGACTCTGGGGTTGCGGCGCTCATCTCGCTTTATTGGCCGAGGGAGACGGCGTACAGCTTCCGGGTCATGTGGCCAGCATGACTAAGCCGCTTCTGGCGAACCAGAGCAGCGCACGGAAACCCCGTTTACCTTCCCGCCGGAGCGGTACCTATTTATCTACTTGCGCTTTGATGTGCTTTTGAACTGCTAGGTTGGCAGGAGCAGGGACTGAGCAACGGGAGCTCACCCCATTGCGGGGATTCGAACCGCCGACCTTCTGATCGGCAAGTCCTAGGCTCTGTGATTTAACCCACAGCGCCACCCACGTCCTGCGTCGTGCCTTGAGAGTGTGCAAATAACAATCCGCAGCAACAATACCTCTACAGCTGAAGGCCGCAATGCTTCTTTGACTTCCTTCCCCCTCTTTCTGCAGTTTCTTAAATTTATTATTTCATATATTCTGCATATCCAGATTAACTTATTTTGCTCATTTATTCATCTGCTTTAAATCTATACTCTAGAGTGTTGTTTGTACTGTACTTTTGTACTGTTTTATTTTTGTTAGCCGCCCTGAGCCCGGCTTTGGCTGGGGAGGGCGGGATATAAATAATAATAATAATAATAATAATAATAATAATAATAATAATTATTATTATTATTAAACTGCAGGTTATTGCAATAATCCTGCAAATGTTTTAATCTGTTCACAATTTATCTGCAAATATTCAATAAACCATTTCCATTCTTTTATAAAGAATTTGTTATCTTGATTTCCTATTCTTCCGGTAAGTTTTTGCATATTCCATAAACTTTTGTATCCATTCTTCCTTTGCTGGGACCTTTGCTTCTTTCCATTTTTGGGCAAGTAACATTCTTGCTGCTGTAGTAGCGTACATAAATAAATTTCTATACAACTTAGGTAGTTCTATCCTTATAATTCCCAAAATCAAAGCTTCTGGATTTCTTTGTTTTTAATAAAAGTTATTTTGAACATCTTTTTCAATTCATTATATATCATTTCCCGGTAAGCTTTAACCCAGTAAGCTACAAGACCACCACATATGATAAAAATAACCTTCCTTCGCTTTACATTTCCAAAATTTGTTTGATTTAGATTTATACATTTTTGACAGTTTACTCGGTGTTAGATACCAACGATATATCATTTTCTCTTAGAAGAAGAAGAGTTTGGATTTGATATCCCGCTTTATCACTACCCGAAGGAGTCTCGAAGCGGCTAACATTCTCCTTTCCCTTCCTTCCCTACAACAAACACTCTGTGAGGTGAGTGGGCCTGAGAGACTTCAGAGAAGTGTGACTGGCCCAAGGTCACCCAGCAGCTGCAGATGGAGGAGCGGGGAATCGAACCCAGTTCACCAGATTACGAGTCTACCGCTCTTAACCACTACACCACACTGGCTCTTAGATCAGGGCTCAGCAAACTTTTTCAGCAGGTGGCCGGTCCACTGTCCCTCAGACCTTGTGGTTATATATATATTTGAACGAATTCCTATGCCCCACAAATAACCAAGAGATGCATTTGAGATAAAAGGACACATTCTACTCATGTAAAAACACAAGGCAGGCCCCACAAATAACCCAGAGAAGCATTTTAAATAAAAGGACACATTCTACTCACGTAAAAACACGCTGATTCCCAGACCATTCACGGGCTGGATTGAGAAGGTGATTGGGCCAGATCCGGCCCCCGGGCCTTAGTTTGCCTACCCATCCAGCCTTTCTCAACCCGTGGGTCACCCGGTTGTTGTTGAACTACAACTCCCATCCCTCCTAGCTAGCAAGGCTAGAGCTCAGGGATGATGGGAGTTGTAGTCCAACAACATCTGGGGACCCACAGGTTGAGAACTGTTGTCTTAGTCCATAAAGGTAAAGGATAAAGGGACCCCTGACCATTAGGTCCAGTCGTGGCCGACTCTGGGGTTGCGACGCTCATCTCGCTTTATTGGCTGAGGAAGCCGGTGTACAGCTTCTGGGTCATGTGGCCAGCAGGACTAAGCCACTTCTGGCAAACCAGAGCAGCGCACGGAAACCCCATTCACCTTCCCGCCAGAGCGGTACCTATTTATCTACTTGCACATGATGTGCTTTCGAACTGCTAGGTTGGCATAACATGCTGCAAATTTTATATCCTGATTCCACAATCCTCCCCATGTTGCTCTTCTTCCGTTCTGACGGCTGTGTCATGACGGAGGCCCTGCTGAACGCAGGCACGCACAAACACGCAGCCCGAATTCACCCCCCCCCCAGCCCTCCCTCTGCTGTCTCGCGTCCAGGCAGATACTCACAGCCTGAGCATATGTGCTGTACGGGGTGAAGGGCAGCGCAAAGGAAGGCGTGAGGATCCCCAGTTGCCCCACCATCTGCTGCATGCGCCGGAGGGTCCTTTCTTTGTCTGTGTCGGCAAATTTTACCACAAGGCTGGAGGAAGCGCCCTAGTTCGCAGGAGGAGGAGGAAAGGTCAGCCGGAGCAAGATGTGCATGTGAGGAAGGGAAAGGGGGAAATGGGTTGAGAGGCACAGGAGTCGTGGGGCGTTCCCAAAGTAAAGGAAGGATTGAACTCTGATTAATAAGAATACACACAGAGGCTTGAACCAGCAAGACTGTGGGAAGGGTGCGTATAATAATCTCTTGTCTCCACCCCCCTGGCCCAGGTCGTTTTATTCACAAAAGAACTTTTTACAGAGTGTTCGTAAGAACCAATCAGATTTCTTCTAAGCATTTCAACAAACCCCACGTGGGGACAAAGTTAAACTACCAAAACTAATTAAGCATGGGGCAAATAAAACAGAACTACAAAGGAGTGCATTTGGCAACCCCGGGAGGTGAAATACAAGCAATATACATGATAAGAAGGATGGCCAGGAAGACAGCGATCATTATCACCTTCAGGTGAGATCTGTTCCCTGGCCCTAAGATTAACATCCTGAGATTAACGTATCAGAAAAGCTACATCAAAGAAACTTCCCACTGTCTTTGATGACCCAGGACGCCTGCCTGGCGAAGCAACTGGCAGTGTACGTGACTCGTCAAGAGAGAGAAATGGAACCGGGATGCAGAGGTGTGGATTGATCAAGAATCATATCAAAATAGTTTAAACCCAGTCAACGCAATGCTTTCATTGCTGATACAGGTGGCTTCCTCTATATTTGCTATAATTCCTCATAGCAATCTCACCACTACAGAGTCGGACTCTTTAGCCATGACTCTGGCATTACGGGGGGTTGGACTAGATGACCGCAGGGGTACCCTCCAACTCTGCAGTTTTATGGTTCCACCACTGGCCTGAGATTGGCTGCGGGGAGCCTCCTCCTGCCTGCCACTCCTCTAGCACAGCAGCAGCCAAGGAGGACTGGGCGCGACTCCCTGCACAGCTGCTGCCAGTCCGTGCAGACAACAGCAGCCAGGGAGGACCAGCACAGGGCAGTTCAGATTTAAATCAGCCCTTTATTCCAAATCATGTGGACTGGAGTCTTGTTTTCGGCGAGTGCAGCTCGGTAGCCAATCTGGTTAGAGCTGCCCGGAACCCTACAAAGCCCCACTGACAGTCATTAACGGTTCCTTCCCCCCCAACCCCCCCCCCAACCCTCTCTGTTAAAACCTGCCTGGAAAGAGAGAGATGTCAGGAAATTGAGGGTAGCCAAAGAAGAAAGAGAGAGAATAAAAATCTGATCAGAGCAGCATCTGAGAGCCTCGCCAGGGCGAAATCCCACCTTCCCTCCCAGGAACTCAAGGTGAGATACACAGTTCCTTCCTGCCTTATTTTATCCTTACAATAACCCAGGGGCGCCGACTTATAAAAAATATTGGGGGGGCGGGGGCCCATACCGACTTATAAAAAATATTGGGGGGGCCCAAGACCTCCAAACCGCTGCTGCTGGGGGAACGAAAGGGGCGAGCCCCGGGCTGCCCCGACCTTAAGTGAACCTGTGAGGGCCCGCCCTTTGCGGCAGCCGATTGGCTGCCGCCGTGGGCGGTGAATATTAATGAGCTAGGGGGAATCCCCGCTTCTCGCGGGGCTGACGCCAGCCCCGCGAGATTGTTGATGGGTCGAGAGCCCGCAACCCCACCCCCTCTCTAGATCGGGAGTGGCTTTGTTTTAACTCATTACTGAATGTATTTTAAAAGGTAACTATCGTCAAACAAGGAAAATAAAAAATACCAACATAATTTTGTGATTTTACAAAGCATAATATAACTAATAATTTTCTTAAATTATTGGGGGGGCAGAGCCCCCCCAAACGAATTTTTGAGGGGGCTCGGGCCCCCTCAGGCCCCATGGAGTCGGCGCCTATGCAATAACCCTGAGAGGTAGTCAAAACAAAAAAAAATTCCTTCCAGTAGCACCTTAAAGACCAACTAAGTTAGTTCTTGGTATGAGCTTTCGTGTGCATGCACACTTCTTCAGATACACTGAAACAGAAGTCACCAGACCCTTCTATATAGTGAGAAGGTGGGGAGGGGTATTACTCAGAAGGGTGGTGGGAATGGGTGATGGGCAGATAGCTGTGATGAGCCTGTTGACGACTCTTAACGACTTACAGGAAAAAGCAAGGGGTGAGAAGGTGCTTTTTCCTATAAGTCGTTAAGAGTCGTCAGAATTTAGTGGATGAATTGGTTCGATTAAATAACTTTTTTAAAAAAAATGTTGTCGGTTAATTAGGCAACTTGGGAAAAAGTTTATTTTTAAGCACAATAACTGTAGGTGGCAGCCATCATCTTTAAAAAGGCATTTCGGAACCACCACCCACCCTGATCAAGGGAGGAACTCTAAGATGGAGCTGGCTGTAATGCAGATTAATTATTTTTAATTATTGCATGTACACCGTTTCCTGCAAGGGCTTCAAGGAGGTGGGTTAGACTGAGAGGCGGTGACCTACCACCAAGGGTCACTGAGTGAGGATTTGAACCCAGGTCTTTCACACGTCCTTGTCCAACGCTCTAATCCAGACTTTCTCAAGCTTGGGTCCCCAGGAGTTGTTGCAATACAACTCCCATCAGGACCAGTGGTCAGGGATGATGGGACTTGTGGTCCTGCAGCATCAAGGTTGAGAAAGGCTGCTCTAAACACGGCCTGTGGCTTTGAATATGTTCTTTTATTACAAAGCGAGAGACCAGGACAGACACGGCCTGGACTACAAATCCCATAAGCCGCAGAAAAGCAGGGACAAGGGGAAGCGGAGCCTGGCACAGTGAGGTCTCCTTCATCGGATGGGAGCCCTATAGGTTCTGACAGTAAGAGCTGTTTGACAGTGGAATTTGCTGCCAAGGAGTGTGGTGGAGTCTCCTTCTTTGGAGGCCTTGAACAACCATATGTCAGGAGTGCTCTGATGGTGTTTCCTGCTTGGCAGGGGGTTGGACTCGATGGCCCTTGTGGTCTCTTCCAACTCTATGATTCTAGGATTCTAGGTTGGCCTCCATTTGTCTCAAGAGACTATCGAGGGTGCCTATGGTGTGTGTGTGTGTGAAGTCCAAACGCTGTGTTAGCAGCACTGAAGCGACCGCCCCAGGGCCCAAGCCTGGGCAGCGTGTCTGGATGTGCTGGGCCCATGGATAACCCATGAAACGCGGTCCAGGACCAGTCCAGAAACCGAAGGTTCTGCTGGGAGTCAGTCCGACAGGGTCAAGGCAGGAAACCAGGCAAGGGCAGGTGCAGGATCTAGCAAACAGCAACGTTGCTCCCGCAACCTGGGGCAGGGTCCGACAGCCTTTTGTCTTTGTCGGGGTAGCGGCCGGTCCTGATCCCCCGGCGACTCACCTCCCTGTCTCGCCCGAAGGTGAACACTCCTCCTGCGAGTACTCAGGTCTCTCCTTCTCTCAGACCTGAGTCTCTGCAGCTCGGGAGACGTCGGTGGGTTACTAGACCCAGAGGCCGCCTCAGCCTCCCCTGACCCAACCAGTAGTGGAGCAGCTGTAAGTGATGGCCCAGCTGGAGGCAACGAGGTCATCCCCACATCTGGAGCCAGGGCAGGCTCAGGCCCCTGACTCAGCCCAGTTGGTGCTTGTTGCACGGAAACCTGTGCAGACTGGGACTCTTCAGAATCAGGCCCCAGACTAGGTTCAGCTGCCACCTGAGGCAAAGGATCCGGTGCAGACTGAGACTTCTCTGGTACAGAGTCCGAGCCCCAGTCCCAGGCCATCACACTGGAGGTCCTGGGCTGCCCGATGACAAGAGCCCCCTCTTGGTCTCATGGAGATGGTCCAGAGCAAGACACTTGGGACCAGCTTGGCTGCAGGAGTTTCTGGAAGGAGTTTTACAAGGCACCATCCAACCGCCTTAGGGATTTCACTCTGCTTTTGTGGAGAGTTTACAAGTGTCCCTATTTTCCAGGGACAGTCCTGAATTTACAGAAGCCACCTTGGTTTGATCCCGGAATGTGCCGCTTTTTCTTGGGATGTCCCTATTTTCATCGGAGAAATGTTGGAGCGGATTGAGTTATGCGACCCCTGAGCCAAGGAGATAAGTAACTATAAAGGTAAATGGTTGAATTCTGGTGCTGGAGGAGACTCTTGAGAGTCCCATGGACTGCAAGAAGATCAAACCTATCCGTTCTGAAGGAAATCAGCCCTGAGTGCTCACTGGAAGGACAGATCCTGAAGCTGAGGCTCCAAGACTTTGGCCACCTCATGAGAAGAGAAAACTCCCTGGAAAAGACCCTGATGTTGGGAAAGATGGAGGGCCCAAGGAGAAGGGGAGGACAGAGGACAAGATGGTGGGACAGTGTTCTCGAAGCTACCAGCATGACTTTGACCAAACTGCGGGAGGCAGTGGAAGACAGGAGGGCCTGGCATGCTCTGGTCCAGGGGGTCACGAAGAGGCGGACACGACTAAATGACTAAACAAAGGTAAATGGTAAAGGACCCCTGGATGGTTAAGTCCAGTCAAAGGCGACTACGGGGTTGTGGCGCTCATCTTGCTTTCAGGCCAAGGGAGCCTGTCTGTTGGTCCACAGACAGCTTTCTGGGTCATGTGGCTAGCAGGACTAAACTGCTTCTGATGCAATGGGAAACCAGAGCGCAAGGATACGCCGTTTACCCTCCCGTCACAGCAGTACCTATTTATTTACTTGCACTGGTGTGATTTTGAGCTACTAGGTTGGCAGGAGCTGGGACAGAGCAACGCGAGCGAGCTCCGTCGCGGGGATTTGAACCGCCGACCTTCCAATCGGCAAGCCCAAGAGGCTCAGTGCTTTAGACCACAGCGCCACCCGCATCCCACTGTAAGTAAGCCTTTAGAAGACAACCCTGTATAGGGAAGTTTTTAAGTGCTTAATAGGAGGTGGTAATAATAATAATAATAATAATAATAATAATAATAATAATAATAATAATAATGGAATAGGACATTCCTATTTTTATTGGAGAAATGGTGGAGGGCATGTGCTCCCGAATCTGTTCTTCTCTCAAACACGTCCCGTAAGACGGGGGGGGGGTTTGGATCAGAGCTTTCCTTCTCCCAGATGGGCGCCTTTCTCTTGTGTCTGCTTAAGTCTCCTTCATCACCACAATGTCATGCAGCAGCCCAAACTTTAATCTGGGTGGAATCTACACACATATTTTTAAAAAATGCTTTTTTAAAAAAAAGTTTTGAAAAATAAATTGAATTTTGTATAGCTCCCTGTCGCCACCTAGTGTTACATTTGTACATTGCACTTAAAACGCTTTATTTGCAGCTGTATAGCTGGGTCCTTGGATAGGGCACCACTGGTACCCCCACAAACCTCCCACACGGATCCGCCATATTGTGACTTGTTTTCCCATCAGCTGTTCCCCTCTGGAGGATTTTGACTCGCCTTGGGCAAATGGTCGGTTGCGACGCTGGCTCACACCCCAAAGGAACCCGACCACCCACCCACCCACCCCAAATTCTGACGGTACCTTACTCACAGGCATAGTTTGGCTGCCATGAAGGGCGTGGATCGCTGCCTGGGCCTCCGTGTGAGAGGAGAATTTAACAAAGGCACAGCCTGGAGGGCATCGGAGGAGACAGAGAGAGACAGAAGAGGAGGACAGAAAGGAAAGCTGCAAGTGAGAACAGAGCTGGAGGAAAGTATAGTTTATGGAGCATTGCCCTGTTCAAATGGGAGGGAAGAATCCCATGGACCCCTCTATGTGCAAAATTCCCATGGCTCCCCACCCTACTTAATTTCCCATGGACCCCTCTCTGTGCAAAATTCCTATGGCTCCCCACTCTACTTAATTTCCCATGGACCCCTCTCTGTGCAAAATTCCCATGGCCCCCCGCCCTACTTAATTTCCCATGGCCCCCATTCATGCCAGGAGCAACTCCACACTACAAGCAAGCATATGGCATGCCTTTTGAGCCATAGTCGACCTTCCAGCCACACAAAGCTTATAAGTTTTTCCAGAGAGAGAGAGAGAGAGAGAGAGAGAGAGAGAGAGAGAGAGTCAAGAAAGAGTCATTATCACAGTTCAAATACTCGGGAAGGTGTGGTTTTGAGGGCCAGGCAGAGAGCCCTGGGGGCCACATTGGGCTCTCCAGCCCGAGGTTCCCAACTCTTTTCACACACCATAATAACATGCAACCCTGCACAGCACATCAAGAAGGTCTTTCCCCCCTCTTTTACATTAGCCGATAGCCTTGCTGAAGGTATAAGAGCACTGCCACCGATTATTTATTACAATGGCTCTCCAAAACTCGCCACTCAAACCTGGCAAGGCATAAACACAAAAGCAAGAGGCTAGTCCTCTTGGTAAATGCCTTTTTGCTATTGTTCCCCCCCCCCCGCCCCCTGTGAGAGATGCTGTGAGGCACCCGAGTGCTAAGAATGTAATAATAATAATAATTAATAGTAATAATAATGCAGCCTGAGGACAGCCAATACCCAGAGTTCTTTGCGGAGTGCTTTGGGAGTGAAACCAGTTTCAAAACGGATTGAATTTGCAAGCAACTGTTCCCTTCGAGAAGAGGTCAAGCCTGTTCTTGAAGGGACAGCTCAGCTAGTAGAGCACAAGACTCTTAATCTTAGGGTGGTGGGTTCGAAACCCACGTGGGGCAAAAGATTCGTCCCCCATCCTAGATGGACGGAGGACCAGAGACTGACCTTTGCTGTTGCCGTCCGGCCCTCTGAGCACCGTGCATTCGTCAATGACGCCGAAAGGTTCAAAGAGGCGCAGTATGTCTTCTTCCGATTGCTGCTTATTCAACATTCCCACAAAGAGCTTTCTGTCCCCTAGAGGGTAAAAAAGAAAAGAAAACCACAGAACCATCAACTTTCTGTGGGTCTCTCAGGATGGAGGGGGGAAAGATGGGGCAATCAGTAGGAGTGCAAAGGAATTATAAAATATGCATCAAGCCATTGTGTCCGCAATGAAAGCATTGTGCTGCCTGGGTTTAGAATCATAGAATCATAGAGTTGGAAGAGACCACAAGGGCCATCGAGTCCAACCCCCTGCCAAGCAGGAAACACCATCAGAGCACTCCTGACATATGGTTGTCAAGCCTCTGCTTAAAGACCTGTCAGGAAGTTCTTCCTAATGTTGAGGTGGAATCTTCTTTCTTGTAGTTTGGATCCATTGCTCCGTGTCCGCTTCTCTGGAGCAGCAGAAAACAACCTTTCTCCCTCCTCTATGTGACATCCTTTTATATATTTGAACATGGCTATCATATCACCCCTTAACCTCCTCTTCTCCAGGCTAAACATGCCCAGCTCCCTTAGCCGTTCCTCATAAGGCATCGTTTCCAGGCCTTTGACCATTTTGGTTGCCCTCCTCTGGACACGTTCCAGTTTGTCAGTGTCCTTCTTGAACTGTGGTGCCTAGAACTGGACACAGTACTTCAGGTGAGGTCTGACCAGAGCAGAATACAGTGGCACTATTACTTCCCTTGATCTAGATGCTATACTCCTCTTGATGCAGCCCAGAATTGCATTGGCTTTTTTAGCTGCCGCGTCACACTGTTGGCTCATGTCAAGTTTGTGGTCAACCAAGACTCCTAGATCCTTTTCACATGTACTGCTCTCAAGCCAGGTGTCACCCATCTTGTATTTGTGCCTCTCATTTTTTTTGCCCAAGTGCAATACTTTACATTTCTCCCTGTTAAAATTCATCTTGTTTGTTTTGGCCCAGTTCTCTAATCTGTCAAGGTCGTTTTGAAGTGTGATCCTGTCCTCTGGGGTGTTAGCCACCCCTCAATGTTTGATACATTGACAATAATTTCTGATCAAATCCCACAACCCTCTGCATCTCTGGCCATTTTCTCTACTGCCCAGTTGCTTCGCCAGGCAGGCATCCTGGGTCATTAAACATAGTGGGCAAGTTTCTTTGATGTAGCTTTTCTGATATGTTAATCTTAGGATGTTAATCTTTGGGCCAGGGAACAGATCTCACCTGAAGGTGATAATGGTCGCTGTCTTCCTGGCCATCCTTCGTATCATGTATATTGCTTGTATATCACCTCCCGGGGTTGCCAAATGCACTCCTTTGTAGTTCTGCTCTTTGTTTACCCCAGAAATATGTGTGCTTGACTCGTTTTGGTCGTTGACCCCACGTGAGGTTTGTTGAAATGCTCAGAAGAAATCTGATTGGTTCTTACGAACACTCTGTAAAAAGCTCTTTTGTGAATAAAACGACCTGGGCCAGGGGGTGGAGACAAGAGATTATTATACGCACCCTTCCCAGAGTCTTGCTGGTTCAAGCCTCTGTGTGTATTCTTATTAATCAGAGTTCAATCCTTCCTTTACTTTGGGAACGCCTCAGAAATCCAATACCCCAAGGAACCCCAAAGATACTAGTTTTGCAAAGGTGCCGTCTATTATCTTTATCTCAGGGTCTTGGGTTCAAGCTCTCTATATTCTGAAGGGGGGGGGGTAGGTATGTGATGGAGATCCCTAGTCCCCTGTATAGAACGACAGTTTCCAAGGGGGAAAGGCAGGGACACAGCAATCATGGACATTTCGCAGCATTAATGATGAGATTTTGCAGCAACTACGAAGCCACACAATGTGTGCGCCTGTTTTTAAAATTGCGGGTGTTTCTGGCGCTTATCGATTTGAAGGTATGTTTCAAAGGACATGGCACGAAAGCTTGTGATATCTGAGAAACCAGAAGAATGGCTTCAGTGCGCCTTCCTTAGGATTGCCATACGTTCATTCAGAGCTAGAATACGGCAGTCTGAAACAGCGTCCAGGCGGCAATTGTTGTAATGTCTTGGAAAATGAAGACGTATTGGCAAATGTCCTAGACAATATTTGTGTCCGGATTTTCACTTTTTGAAATATGGCAATCCTACCCTTCCTACATAGGAGATGCGGGTGGCTCTGTGGGTTAAACCACAGAGCCTAGGGCTTGCTGATCAGAAGGTCGGCGGTTCGAATCCCCCGCGATGGGGTGAGCTCCCTGCTCGGTCCCTGCTCCTGCCTACCTAGCAGTTCGAAAGCACATCAAAGTGCAAGTAGATAAATAGGCACCGCTCCAGTGGGAAGGTAAACGGTGTTTCCGTGCGCTGCTCTGGTTCGCCAGAAGCGGCTTAGTCCTGCTGGCCACATGACCCAGAAGCTGTATGCCAGCTCCCTTGGCCAATAAAGTGAGATGAGCACCACAACCCCAGAGTCGTCCACGACTGGACCTAATGGTCAGGACCTAATGGTCCCTTTACCTTCACCCTTCCTACGATTACCAGAAACAGAGGTAAAAAGGGAAAGGTAAAGGACCTCTGGATGGTCAAGTCCAGTCAAAGGCAACTATTATCACTTTCAGGCCCAGGGAGCCGGTGTTTGTCCACAGACAGCTTTCTGGGTCATGTGGCCAGCATGGCTAAACCGCTTCTGCTGCAACGGGACACCGTGACAGAAACCAGAGTGTATGGAAACGCCGTTTATCTTCCCGCCGGAGTGGTACCTATTTATCTACTTGCACTTTTGGCGTGCTTTCGAACTGCTAGGTTGGCAGGAGTAGAGACCGAGCAATGGGAGCTCACCCCTTCATGAGGATTCGAACTGCCGACCTTCCGATCTGCAAGCCCTAGAGGCTCTGTGGTTTAGACCACAGCACCACCCACGTCCCACCAGAAAGAGAATACATCATGCAGCATAGTAAATGTTGATGAGAAATTATGCAAAGTAAGAGAAGTCCTATACAGTGGTATCTCGGGTTAAGAATTTAATTCGTTCTGGAGGTCTGTTCTTAACCTGAAACTGTTCTTAACTTGAAGCACCACTTTAAATAATGGGGCCTCCTGCTGCTGCCGCACGTTTTCTGTTCTCATCCTGAAGCAAAGTTCTTAACCCGGGGTACTATTTCTGGGTTAGCGGAGTCTGTAACCTGAAGCATCTGTAACCTGAAGCGTCTGTAACCCGAGGTACCACTGTATATGGGTACATCTTCCATAATTCATTATAGGTCAACAAACCCACAGCTTTTCTTATCGGAGAAAGTGGGTTATCTTGTACCGAATATGCCAATAGCTGCACTTGAAAGCTTTGCAAGAGCTGAGCTACCCGATTAAACGGCTTCTCCTGGCAGGGCCTCTTCCTCACTGTACTAATGAAGAGGGAGAATGTCTTCGCATTCCTTCTGGGCTGCTGTTTCTGGGCTTCAGAAGACGCTGCAACCAGTTATCAGCAGGGCGGATTTAGGTAAAGTGTTTTGGGGGCAGATTTCTGGAGATGGCAGCTCCACGGGGTATATTGCATCCTCTCTCTATTTTTTAAACCCATAAGAGGAGTCATCTTGGCAAAAGGATAAAAAAATGTGACATTCCCCCAGTGGGGTGCCGCACAGATGCCCACGGGGGCGTTGACAAAGGAAAGGAACGTGTTGAGGAACCATGCAAGGAATGCCTTATTGCAAGAGACAAGATCAGAGGGTCTGCCTTGGAAGGGGAGCGGATCGGAGGCGACGTGCGTCAGGAGGAATTGCAAAGGGGGCAGGATCTGTTGGAGGACGCAGTGACCTGGAAAGAGATTGCTTCTGTTTTGATTTGGGGAGATGGGCTGTGAGGCACGGGGTTTCCTGTCCGCATGCTGAGAGGTCCATCACAGGCTGGGCACCTTGTCCTGCATGAAGAAGGTCCCAGGTTTACTCCTCAGCAGTTTCCCCCGGTAGGGATGGAAACCTGCCTTGCCTGAAAGACTTGCCTGATAATAAATGTTGGAAATGTAAAGAGAATGAAGGTACATTCTTTCACCTTTGGTGGACATGCCCAAGGATTAAGGCCTTCTGGGAAATGATTTATAATGAAATGAAAAAGGTACTTAAATATACCTTTTTGAAGAAACCAGAGGCCTTTCTCCTGGGTATGTTAGACCAATCGGTGTTAAAGAAGGACAGAACATTTTTTATCTATGCCACAACAGCAGCAAGAATACTTATCGCAAAGTACTGGAAGACACAAGAATTACCCACCGTGGAAGAATGGCAGATGAAGGTTATAGACTATATGGGACTGGCAGAAATGACCGGCAGAATCCATGACCAGGGAAAAGAGACGGCGGAAGAAGATTGGAAGAAATTTAAGGACTATCTTAAGAAACATTGCAAGATTATTGAATGTTAGAACGATGTTGACTTAGAATTTAAGGGGTTTCTAGCTGTAATGATTATGTAATTAAGAAAAGAAAGATTAAAAATGAAATCAGAAATTAGGGGAAGGATTTGCTGAATTGGCTTGATTAGAGATTGGAATACAGAGAGGGGAGGTATGAGGAGGTCGGGAAAGTAAGGTATACGACCATAAGGGAATGAAATTATACCTGTTTTTTGTTTTGTATGTATGTTTATCTTATTGTTATTTCTGTTTTCTTCTCGTTTCTCTTTTTTGGTTGTTTTTATGTTATATAATTTTTTGAAAGCTTCAATAAATATTCTTAAAAAAAAAAAAGAAAGACTGGACAGCTGCCACCGCCAATCAGTGTAGACAAGAATCAGCTGGGCGGACCATTCATCCGACTAAGAATATTGCTATTTTAACTTGGGGAGGCGGGGCACAACAACAAATAAATTACAGTGGTACCTCAGGTTACAGATGCTTCAGGTTACAGGCGCTTCAGGTTTCAGACTCAGCTAACCCAGAAATAGTACCTCGGGTTAAGAACTTTGCTTCAGGGTGAGAACAGAAATCGTGCAGCGGTGGCCCCATTAGCTAAAGTGGTACCTCAGGTTAAGAACAGTTTCAGGTTAAGAACGGACCTCCGGAACGAATTAAGTACGTAACCCGAGGTACCACTGTATTGTTGTTATTTCTTTCTTATTAGTAATTTTATTCCTTTATCTTTTTGGAAAACTGCAATCAAGCAGCGTATAGATTTTATGAAATGTATAAATGCTTTTCAGGGGCCAACCCCCCCCCCCCCAAAATGCAACAGATCTAAATTCTGCACAGACTATGCACAGAGCACTCCTCGCATTGCAGAACAAAATGTTGTGCATGCGTGCAGGCCTTAGAAAAATACTCGCATTTTCAGCATTTAATTATCTCAGTTTCTATTTTTGGTTTATGTAGCCTTTTGCACTATTATATCCTCACCGGAGCTCAGTGTTTTTGAGAAGCGAAGGCCTGCCGCTGAGAGCACAATCCTATTCTTGAGATTTTTTTTAAAAAAGGAATGG
Organism: Podarcis melisellensis; assembly: GCF_964234715.1. Classification (NCBI taxonomy): domain Eukaryota; kingdom Metazoa; phylum Chordata; class Lepidosauria; order Squamata; family Lacertidae; genus Podarcis; species Podarcis melisellensis. The sequence continues at coordinate 9,648,749 of NC_138536.1, forward strand.
ATCAACAGGTAGGGACTCAGGAGAGGGCCTTCTCGGGGGGGGGGCTGCTCCCAGGCAACTCCCTCCCTAGAGAAGTTAGACGGTCACCCTCCTTTCTTTCCTTCAGGCAAGGAAGAAGAATCTTGTTCCAACAGGCTTTGTGGAACCGACTGCTTTCCACGAAAGGGCTGGAGCAGTGCTGTTTTTATTGTAATCGTTTGCATAGTTTGAACAGATTTTTAGGTACAGTGGTGCCCCGCAAGACGAACGCCTCGCAAGACAGAAAACTCGCTAGACGAAAGGGTTTTTCCGTTTTATGAGCTGCTTCGCAAGACGAATTTCCCTATGTTTCCTTTTTCTTAACACCGTTAATACAGTTGCGACTTGACTTCGAGGAGCAACTCATAGAACGCAGTATACATAGTAGCATTTTTTGAGGTTTTTAAAGACTTTGGTGATTTTTGAAGCTTTTCCAAAACTTCTTTTGCAGCCATTTGGTAAGTGAAGCTTTTAAAACTTTTTGGGGGGGTTTTGGATTTTGGGTTGAGGTGTTTGGAATTCAAGGACTTGGTGTTGGGGAGGGGTTTGCAAGAATCTGGAAGCTTGTGGTTTTTTTTCCTGCATTTTTATGATTTTTTGTGACCATTGGGGCACTCTGCCTTTTTTAAAAAAAAATCTGTATTTGAATTTCTGTGTGCTGGGTGGCTGGGGGAACAGTTGGGGAGGGGTTTGCAAGAATCTGAAAGCTTGTTTTCCCCCCTGCATTTTTATGATTTTCTGTGACCATTGGGCCACTCTGCTGTTTTTTTAAAAAAAATTCTGGGTTTGAATTTTGAAATGCTCTTTACAGTATGTGTGACTTTAAAGAGCACTTAATAAACTCTTGTTGTACCAAATTTGGCTTTTTGACCATAGGAACGCATTAATTGATTTTCAATGCATTCCTATGGGATTTCGTGCTTCCCAAGACGAAAGGTTCGCTAGACGAAAAAATTCGCGGAACGAATTAATTTCATCTTGCGAGGCACCACTGTACAGGCAATGAATGTTTTCCGTGGGGGGGGGTCAATTCATTCCTGACCCCCACCTTGCATCAATAGTGATTATGTGAATCTCCTCTGTCTATAGCATTTATTGGCTTTTCAATGACCAAGGCAGCCGATTAGTGGACCCCAACAGCAGATCAGGGACTATGGTTACCAGGTTTTTTTCAATGAATCCGGGGACCCTTTGGATTCCCCCCCCCAAAAAACTGATTAGCAACAGGGGGTCAGTAGTGGGGATGGTGAGGCCAAAGACCCTGGGCCCAAGCACACATGCATATTGTATAAAGGTGCAAAGCCCTTCTTTCGCACCCTGTGAAACATAAATGCACAGAGTTTTTAAAAAACTGGGCAATGGCTGCCCGTCTGCGGCTCCTCGGGGGAGGCTTGGGAGTCATGGGCAGGCGGCGCACTGTTGCACAGTTTTTTAAAAACTGCGCGTTTATGTTTCACAGGGTGCGAAAGAAGGGCTTTGCACCTTGCCCGGCAGAGAAACTGCGCACCTTGTGCCCTTCCTAAGCAACGGTCATCCGCCCACAACTCCTCAACCTCCTGCATCAGTCAAACAAAGGGGGAAGGGGGGCAGATCTGTACCACCAGACGTCCCCGGTTCCCCTTCAGCAGTGGCGACGGCAGCAGCAGTCAGCAGCCCGGAGCCAGCCAGAGCCAACTGTGCTACCAGGCTGGCTCCAGGCTGCTGAGGCTGCCGCTGCCACGTTTCCCGGGGACGGATTTGCAAATCTGGGGACATTCCAGGGACAGAATTTGTCCAGGGACAGATTTGCAAATCCGGGGTCTGTCCCCAGGAACCGGGGACGTCTGGTAACCCTACGCTACACCCCTGCCACACCCCCTTTTCCGGCCACTTCTGGGTTGCGGCGATGCGCACAAGTGCACATCAGTTGGATGTATGTACATTGGTTGTTGCCTGTATATATGGTCTTAACTCTATCAATGTTTAATTTAAAAAAATGATTGTGCGCCCCTCCTGTCCATATTTTTAACTGTAATATTAAAAATAGAATCTGTAAGCTGCTTTGAGTCTGTAGGTGCCAGTTCCCTGGGTGCACCCACAAAATCCCCCACAAAGGGGCCAGGCACCCACAGATTTCGCTGCCAGCGCCATGCACGGCGCATGGCACTCAGAGCCCCGGGCACCCACAGTCGCGGAGCCAAGCTGGCACTCCTGCTTGAGTCCTTGCCAGGGGGGGAAAGGTGGGGTATAAATATAACAGCAACAACTGGCCATAACCTGCTGCACATCTCCCTCTCTCTTGCTACGCCAGTGGGAGCAGGAGAGCGGGGAGAGCGGGCCCCTCCCCGATGAGTAAGCCACCAGAAGCACACAAACCCTCGCTCTGGGATCTCGCTTTCTGCATGTGACGCAGGCAGCCCCAAGCGGAAGCCCTGCCTGAACCGATTAGTCTCGCCAGGCTGGGCAGCCACACTGCTTGCGACAAGCGCCGTCGTGGAAAGCCACATGCCCCACATGAACACAGTTGCAGAGTGGGAAGGAGAAGGGGGGAGTGCATTTGAGTAGGGTCTGCTGCTGTCCCCTCCTAACCTTACCCCCCAGCCTGCTCCTTTATTTATTCATCTCTAGCAAAGCGCCTGTAATTATGACTGGCCATGTGTGGGTGCCGATATGTACCGTATTTTTCGTCCCATAGGAAGCTCCGTCCCATAGGACGCACCTAGTTTTTTGGGGAGGAAATGAAGGAATTTCCCCCCCTTTATTTCCCCCCCAAAAGCAGGTCGGGGAAATCGAAACAGATCGAGGAACAGCAGGATGACGGCGCTGCGCCTCCCTGCTGTCCCCCGAGCTTGTGGGGCTGGCCAATGTCTGCCCGGCGCGAGGGGCGCTCTGCTTCAGGGTGCCCTGCGCGCTGGGCAGCAGGCTGCTATCCGCAGCGTGGGGAGCCCTGCGGGGAACTCCTGCAGGGCTCCAACACGCTGCGGATGTCTGCCCGGCGCGAGGGGCGCTCTGCTTCAGGGCATCCCTCGCGCCGGGCGGCAGGCTGCTATCCTCAGTGTGGGGAGCCCTGCAGGGAGTTCCGCAGGGCTGTCTAGGCTGCGGATAGTAGCCTGCTTCCCAGAGTGCCGGGCACGCTGAAAGCAGAGCGCCCGGCGCTTCGGGAACTCCCGCAGGGCTGCCTAGGCTGCGGATGTCTTCCTGAAGCCTGGAGAGCGAGAGGGGTCGGTGTGCACCGACCCCTCTCGCGCTCCACGCTTCAGCGAAAGCCTGTATTCGCCCCATAGGACGCACACAGATTTCCCCTTCATTTTTGAAGGGGGGAAATTGCGCAAAAAATACGGTAATATTTGCATGAAGCGAAGATGCTGCGCAGCGGCAAGGAGCTTGCAGTTGCTTCGTTTTGCGGGGTTTACCGAGATGCACAGGGCAGAACTATCCCCCCACAGCGACAGGAGTGTGGGGCAGAGATTAATCCTCTCTCCCAGGTGAATGAATGGTGTCTGTGGGGAAAGCAGAGGGCTGCTTTCTTGGGTTGATTGCTCCCAGTGCTGCGCTTAATCTCAGGGTTGTGGGTTTGAACCCTACGTGGGGGAAAAGATTCCTGCATTGTAGGGGGTTGGTCTAGATGCCCTCTCGAGGTCCCTTCTGACTCTGCAATTGTATGATTCAGAGTCTCCTCCTAAACCCCATTGGATGGGGCCAAAGGAAGAATTGCTGCACCACAGGGACGGATTATGTAATAACAAAATTTAAGGCCTTATATATATAATAAATGTTCATAAATGTACCAACCAAGCACGTACATAGATCAGCACAGGAAGACCGGACTGAAACCATTTTGACTCCCAAACTGACCAAATGTTTCTCTGCAACAAGGGAGGAGGTGGAAAAAAACTTACAGGAATTGGGTAATCACCATCTCAAAGGAATGGGCAGACTACCGGGAAAGGCAATCAGATAAAGCATTATCAGATAACCTGGCAGACAGGAAAAAACAACAACGCACTCAAATTTCTGTTGTAAACCGCCTTTTCTGTGATGTAGGTATGATGTTTGTGGGAGGTGGTCTTGGGCTACACCCCTTCTGTGGTGTATGTATGGTGTATGGAGGGGTGGTCTGGAGCTCCAGGGCAGGGAATTTAAAATGTCTATATAAGGGCGGGCACACCTTTGTTCTGGGTTCCTCCTCTCCTGTGTGTGAGGGGAGCACCCTGTTGCAACAGATCAATAAAGATCAGGCTTACTAGCTGCTTTGCTTCTCAATATTCTCTGGTTGGCCTCTGTTATTTTCTCCTACCAATAGGGAACCCACGTAAGGACTCTATATGGGCTCTTGGATACCCCGTTAGGGGAAAAGGGCAGAGTTTGTTTACAACAATGAGAAATGCAATTCAGAAACAGAACTATCAAATTTGCACTTTCCGCAAGAATATGCAGATTGAAATGCAGCAGAATGACTAAAAAGCAGATGCCATTGTTAGCAAGAACCTTCTGATCTTAAGAGCTCCCTTGGGCTCTCCTTCGCTGGAAGTTTTTCAACAGAGGTTGGGTGGCCATCAGCCAGGGATTATTTAGCTGTGGTTCCTGTACTGCAGGGGGGTTGGATTAGATAGCAACCGGGCACCCCTCCCGCTCTACAATTATGTGGTTCTACGATCCTTCAAAATTCACGCTTATCTGAATTTTGCATTGCAGTTTCCTCCAGTCAAGCAATGTTTACCAAAGAGCATTTCATCAAGGTGCATGAGAGTGAATACATTACTGAAGATAACATGCAAGACATGGCATTGTGTTCAGGGAAACTGCTTGCTCAACTCCCGGGTGGAGAATTACGCTCTAAAATGCTGAGGATTTTTTACACACACACACACACACACACACACACACACACACACACACAATTGCAAATTGTTGCCGCAATCTGGAGAACTGAATTTAAGACTGGGGAAGGCAATGCTTGGTGTGAGGGCTTTTTCATGGTGCCCATCCCATAATAGCAGGATCCTCTTATATTTGTATGTTCCCTTTGGAGACCAGGGTGGGGTGGGGGTAGGGGCTTGTCATCCGGACAGTCCAGGATCTCCATATACTTGGTCAGCTTTGTTTACTACGAAATTTGGGGTCCTGTCCCAACCCGGGCCAAAGTTTTGCAGCCTTTCTCCAGCATTTTGCAGCGAAATAATCCCACATTTTGCAGCGCCCCTCCAAACTGATAAGTAATTGATACATTAAGCCGGGGTTCATACCCAAACATTGTCTGAATCGCTTCAAACTACTGCCAAAGTTTGGCAAGATTGTCCAATGTAATTATTATTATTATTAATTAATTAATTAATTAATTAATTAATTAATTAAGTTATTTATTTAGTTATTTATTTATTTATACCCCGCCCTTCCTGGTTGAAAAACCGGGCTCAGGGCGGCTAACAACAAATTTAAAACACTCAATTGATGCAACTAAAACAGCATAAAATACAGTATAAAACGTGAATAACAATAAATTCAGAATTCAAAATTCAATTTAGGGGGAAATCCATCCAATAAACATTAGATGACCACCAGGGCTAGCTGGCTGAATTAGTCCTATTTGGACCAGCGAGGAGACCAGGGGAGAATTAGCTGTGGGATCCCAGAGCGGGTAATCTTCATAAAAAGGGGAGGGGGAGGGAAGGAAGGAAGGGGAACAAAAGATCAGGCTAAGTTCAAATTGAAAGCCAGGCGGAATAGCTCTGTCTTACAGGCCCTGTGGAAGGAGGTTAAATCCTGTAGGGCCCTGGCCTCATGGGACAGAGCATGCCACCAGGTCGGAGCCATCACTGAGAAGGCCCTGGCCCTGGGGGAGGATAGTCTGACTTCCTTAGGGCCTGGGACCTCTAAACTATGGTTATTCATGGACCTTAAGGTCCTCTGCAGGGCAGACCAGGAGACGTTCACAATAGTTTTGCTTGCAGCAAAACACTGCAAAATGCAAGGCGCCACTACCGAGAAGGCCCTCTGCCTGGTTCCCTGTAACTTCACTTCTCGCAATGAGGGAACCGCCAGAAGGCCCTCGGTGCTGGACCTCAGCGTCCGGGCTGAACGATGGGGGTGGAGACGCTCCTTCAGGTATACTGGACCGAGGCCATTTAGGGCTTTAAAGGTCAGCACCAACACTTTGAATTGTGCTCAGAAACGTGCTGGGAGCCAATGCAGATCTCTCAGAACCGGTGTTATGTGGTTCCGGCGGCCACTCCCAGTCACCAGTCTAGCTGCCGCATTCTGGATTAATTGCAGTTTCCGGGTCACCTTCAAAGGCAGCCCCACGTAGAGCGCGTTGCAGTAGTCCAAGCGTGAGATAACTAGAGCATGCACCACTCTGGCGAGACAGTCTGCGGGCAGGGAGGGTCTCATCCTGCGCACCAGATGGAGCTGGTAGAAAGCCGCCCTGGACACAGAACTGACCTGCGCCTCCATGGACAGCTGTGAGTCCAAAATGACTCCCAGGCTGCGCCCCTGGTCCTTCAGGGGCACAGTGACCCCATTCAGGACCAGGGAATCTGAAGCAGAGGTCGTTTTGCTGCTGCAAATGCAGCAGTTTGACCCCTGGAAGCACACTCCATTGTCTCTTGAGACAGACGGATGCCAGCCACCTGGTTGGCCACTGTGAGAGAAGGGTGCAGAACTAGATGGGCCCCTGTTGGGCCTGATCCAGAAGCAGGGATGTTCTTACGTAGGAGAGGAGCGTCAAACGAGTAGCTCTGAGACACACCGCTCCAAACTTGAGCCTGGCTACAACTTGCAGCTACGAGCATAAGAAGATAAGCCAAGGTGAGTTTTGCGGCCGGTTATCGGCGTGACCTCATTTATTTAACAACAAACACAGCCATTTCTCCCTGCTCCCCCCTTTTAAAATGCTCTTTATCGTCTTATCCTGAGTTACTCCCCACATCTCCCTCCCCCACCCCCCCTTCCTCTTACATCCCAAAAGCCCATCTGGCCCTGAGTTATAACAGCCTCTGGGAAATGATGGGTTTCCATAGAAACGCTACTCCAACAATGAGAGCGCGAGAAAGAGGAAAGAGTTCACTTTCTCCGCGCCCCCCCTCCCATTAACTGTAGAGGGGGATGGTCAGAAACCTATGGGAAACAAAACTGGAGGGTGCTTTTCGGCTGGGAGAGTGGAACAAAACCTTATTATCTACTGAAATTCTGTATCTCTCCATCCTTGGAGCTCAGGTGGGAGGTGATTTAAGGGAGGCATTCAGTATGAAGTCTAGGATCAGAGGTTTAAATGCTCCCACTCCCTCTCTCTTTTTTAAAAAAATGCAAATCAGGCACCGCCCTACACTGACAAAACTAGCTCTTCAGGGGAAGGGCTAAGCCAAGAGTCTGGGCCCTGAAATGCTAACCTTCTACATGCAAGGGTTTTTTGTTTTGCATATAGGTAAAGGTAAAGGTAAAGGTAAAGGGGAGGGACACAGGTGGCGCTGTGGGTTAAAGCCTCAGCGCCTAGGACTTGCTGATCGAAAGGTCGGCGGTTCGAATCCCCGCAGCGGGGTGCGCTCCTGCTGCTCGGTCCCAGCGCCTGCCAACTTAGCAGTTCGAAAGCACCTCCGGGTGCAAGTAGATAAATAGGGACCGCTTACCAGCGGGAAGGTAAACGGCGTTTCCGAAAGGTAAAGGGGAGGGACACAGGTGGCGCTGTGGGTTAAAGCCTCAGCGCCTAGGACTTGCTGATCGAAAGGTCGGTGGTTCGAATCCCTGCTGCGGGGTGCGCTCCTGCTGCTCGGTCCCAGCGCCTGCCAACCTAGCAGTTCGAAAGCACCTCCGGGTGCAAGTAGATAAATAGGGACCGCTTACCAGCGGGAAGGTAAACGGCGTTTCCGTGTGCAGCTCTGGCTCGCCAGAGCAGCGATGTCACACTGGCCATGTGACCTGGAAGTGTCTCCGGACAGCGCTGGCCCCTGGCCTCTTAAGTGAGATGGGCGCACAACCCCAGAGTCTGTCAAGACTGGCCCGTACGGGCAGGGGTACCTTTACCTTTACCTAAAGGTAAAGGGACCCCTGACCATTAGGTCCAGTCGTGGCCGACTCTGGGATTGCGGCGCTCATTTCGCTTTATTGGCCGAGGGAGCCGACGTACAGCTTCCAGGTCATGTGGCCAGCATGACTAAGCCGCTTCTGGTGAACCAGAGCAGTGCACGGAAACACCGTTTTCCTTCCTGCCAGAGCGGTACCTATTTATCTAATTGCACTTTGACGTGCTTTCGAACTGCTAGGTTGGCAGGAGCAGGGACTGAGCAACGGGAGCTCACCCCGTCGCGGGGATTCGAACCGCCGACCTTCTGATCGGCAAGTCCTAGGCTCTGTGGTTTAACCCACAGTGCCACCCGTGTCCCGTTTTGCATATAGATCAGACATATAGTCATGATCATCCCAGGCGGTATGCGTATCACAGGATTGTGCTGAAGTTTGTGCGATGAAGAAATACATTTATTTTATTAGCAAAGACCCCTAACCAAAAAACCAAAACAAAACCTATGTGAGCAAATGCATTGCATCAGACCCAGCATTTTGCACCATCGGGGTAAGAGATTTGACATTGCTAACCTTGACGTAACAACAATAAAGTAAACCATTGTTCTTTTCCTCCCTCCCCCTTCTGAAAAAAAAAAGTGCAATGAATGAAGAATATGTGCAGATTAGGTGCAAACCAGAACGTGCTGGGAGGTTTATAAGATTACAAGCAGCAGGTAGAAAAAGAGGAAATGATGATATCAGAAACCAGAAGGTTTCTGGACAGCCTTCCAAAAGCATCTCTCATCCTTCCACAATAGGCTAGTTTCTACACACAGACAGACACACACTGATCTCCAGCCTCCACACAGATGAGCAAGAGGCAGGATTCAGAGTTCCAGGCCACTTTCCAATTAGGCAAAACCAAGGCTCGTGAGGGCTGTGGCCTGCGTAAGAGTTATGGGGGCCAGATGCAGGGCCTTGGAGGGCCGCATTGGGAGGTTTCCCCACACCTGCTCTACACCTAAGTTTCCAGTCTTGCACAGATCCTTATTGCTAAGATTTGAGTTTAGTAGACCACAAGCTCAACCAGAGTCCACTGTGTGTAGTAGTAGTAGTAGTAATAATAATAATAATAATAATAATTTATTTATACCCCACCCATCTGGCTGGGTTTCCCCAGCCATTCTGGGAGGCTTCCAACAAAGTATTAAAATACAGTGGTATGTTAAACATTAAAAGCTTCCCTAAACAGGGCTGCCTTCAGATGTCTTCTAAAAGTCTGGTAGTTGTTCTTCTCTTTGACATCTGATGGGAGGGCGTTCCACAGGGTGGGTGCCACTACCGAGAAGGCCCTCTTCCTGGTTCCCTGTAACTTGGCTTCTCGCAGTGAGGGAACTGCCAGAAGCCCCTCGGCGCTGGACCTCAGTGTCTGGGCAGAACGATGGCGGTGGAGACGCTCCTTCAGGTATACAGGACCGAGGCCGTTTAGGGCTTTCAAGGTCAGCACCAAAACTTTGAATTGTGCTCAGAAACGTACTGGGAGCCAATGTAGGCCTTTCAAGACTGGTGTTATGTGGTCTTGGTGGCCGCTCCCAGTCACCAGTCTAGCTGCCGCATTCTGGATTAGTTGTAGTTTCCAAGTCACCTTCAAAGGTAGTCCTACTGATGCAGCGACAAAAAGAGTGAATGCTATTCTAGGCTGCCTCAACAGAAGTCTCATGTCCAGATCAAGGGAAGTCATAGCCCCGTTCCTTTCTGACTTGGTCAGACCACACCTGGAATACTGTGTCCAGTTCTGGGAACTACAATTTAAGAATAATGTTGACAAGCTGAAAGTGGGGCAGAGGAGGGCAACCAAGATGATCTGGGGTCTGGAAACCAAGCCTTATGAGGAATGGTTGAGGGAGCTGGCTGTGTTTAGCCTGGAGAAGAGGAGACTGAGAGGAGATAGGAGAGCCATCTTCAGATATTTCAAGGGCTGCCCCATGGAAGAAGGAACAAGCTTGTTTTCTGTTGATCCAGAAAGCAGGACTCAAACCAAAGGATTCAAGTGACAAGAAAGGAGATATCGACTAAACATCAGGAATAACGTTCTGTCCGATGATGGAACAGACTCCCTCAGACGTTGGTGGGCTCTCCTTCATTGGAGGGTATTTTAAAAAAGAGGTTGGATGGTCATCTTTCAAGCCCTTTGTTGCTTAGGGCCCTCGTATTTACGGGACCGCCTCTCCTGGTCTGTCCCGCACAGGACCTTAAGGTCCATGAATAACCATAGATTAGAGGTCCTGGACCCTAAGGAAGTCAGATTATCCTCCACCAGGGCCAGGGCCTTCTCAGTGATGGCTCCGACCTGGTGGAATGCTCTGTCCCAGGAGACCAGGGCCCTGCAGGATTTAACTTCCTTCCACAGGGCCTGTAAGACAGAGCTATTCCACCTGGCTTTCAATTTGAACTTAGCCTGATCTTTTATTCCCCTTCCTTCCCTCCCACTCCCCTTTTTATGAAGATTACCCACTCTGGGATCCCACAGCTAATTCTCCCCTGGTCTCCTCGCTGGCCCAAATAGGACTAATTTAGCCAGCTAGCCCTGGTGATCATCTAATGTTTATTGGATGGGTTTCCCTCCTAAACTGAATTTTGAATTCTGAATTTATTGCTATTCCCGTTTTATACTGTATTTTATGCTGTTTTTTGTTGCACCAATTAAGTGTTTTAAATTTGTTGTTAGCCGCCCTGAGCCCGGTTTTCTGAACCAGGAAGAGCGGGGTATAAATAAAAAAATTATTTATTTATCTGTAGCTGTGATTCCTGTACTGCAGAGGGCTGCACTAGACAACGCTTGGGTTCCTTTGCAACTTTACAATTGCGTGATGCTGTGATTCTATCTATTGATACACCTTCGTATTGCAAAAAAAACAACCCCTTGCATTTATATGTTTGCCTAATACGTCTCCCCGCCACCATTCCTGATTACAGAGGTGGGTGGCTTTTGAGATTTTAAGGGGAGGACAACACCGTAGGAACTATCAGCTAATATTTGATTTTATGCACAGCAACTGAGATATGTACAAGGGGGCTCGCTTTTAATGGCCTCCCTGAGTAGGGTGGTAGGACAAGGGGTTGGGTGGGTGGGTGGGACAAAAACAAACAAGGAGAGATGACAACTACCTCCACGGCTCTCGCTGTCCGCCGGCTTCACCTGGATTGGACGCGCCATCTGGAGAGACAGACAGACAGACAGACAGAGAGAGAGAGAGAGAGAGAGAGTTGCCAAATGTTAGCAAAGCCAAACTCTTAGCACTATGTCCTGCTAGGGAGGGAGGGGGGATACTAAGAGAGTGATGGCAACAAGCAACATAATACAGCCAAATATAGCCATAGGCCAACTCGGCCCGCCAGATGTTTTGGGACTACAACTCCCATCATGCCTGTCCACTGGTCCTGTTAGCTAGGGATGATGGGAGTTGTAGTCCCAAAACATCTGGAGGGCCGAGTTTGCCTATGGCTGGCCAAATCGTTGCAGCGTAGAATGCTCCGGTGGAGGTCCTGAGCCAGCTACACCTTCAGGGGAACCTTTGGCCCTCCAGATGTTGCTTGAACGACAAAAAGGTAAAGGTAAAGGACCCCTGGATGGTTAAGTCCAGTCAAAGGCGACTATGCTTTCAGGCCGAGGGAGCCGGCGATTGACTGCAGACAGCGTTCTGGGTCATGTGGCCAGCAGGAATAAATTGCTTCTGATGCAACGGGACACCATGATGGAAACCAGAGTGCACGTAAACGCCGTTTACCTTCCCGCCGGAGTGGTACCTATTTATCTACTTGCACTTTGACGTGCTTTCGAACTGCTAGGTTGGCAGGAGCAGGGACCGAGCAACGGGAACTCACCCCGTCGCGGGGATTCGAACCGCCGACCTTCTGATCAGCAAGTCCTAGGCTCTGTGGTTTAACCCACAGTGCCACCCGTGTCCCCAAGGAGGACCAGTGTACAAGAGCAACTCTCCCCTCCTGCAATTCCCTAGTATTCAGAAGCATCGCTGCATCGGATTGCAGAGACAGAGCATAGCCTCCATGACTCGTAGCTGCCGAGAGCTCCAGGACCTCGCATTTGTGCGCTTGACTCAGAAGCAAAACCACACCACTTTGCGGCTGTTTATACCCACATCGCATCTGGTGGCAGTTACCCTGCAGGCCGGCACAAAGGGCAGGACAGGGAGCTGCGCACCGGGGGCCTTGGTTTGCCGTGCATGCGTGCGCACGCCTGGGTCAAAATTTAATCCGCTTTTCCCTGCCACCCACTTCCAAGGACTGGAATTCCGTTGGGACCAAAGGCCGGACTTGGGAGTTTGGTGGGTTGCGTAAGCACCTCGTATCAGGGAGGACGTCTCTGGCATCTTCCCAGAAAGCAAAACAACCATTGTTTTTGGCACTGCAAGGCCTTTCTGCTGCCCCTCGCTGCCTCCTCCATCCTGGACCGGACCGAGCCCATCTCCACCAACACCATTGCGCACCCTGGTGTCCGTCCGTCCCCCAACCCCGTCCGCTCCATCTCGGTAGCCCTGTGACTTTGCTTGGATTTTTATTATTATCTTATTTTTAAGGAAGAAAAAAAAAGAGGAATGTTCATTGCCATGGCAACGACCGTGCGCCACATGGAACCTGACATTTGTGGTTGTCGTAGCAACAGGCTCTTCTCCGGGTTGGGGGGGGCGCTGCCTTCCCACTATTTTGGAGACAGCAGTGGGAATTTAGCTTGTGTGTGTGTGTGTGTGTGTGTGTGTGTGTGTGTGCAGCTATTTAAGATTTGTCTACGTGTGGCGCTGAGGGGATGGAAAGGGAGAACGGAGAACCAGTCAGAAAAGCGGGTGGGGAGGGGAAGGGAGGGGAATCAACCCGGGCCGTTTAGCATTTTGCTTCCAGGGAGATCACGAGAAAGCGAAAAGACATCATCGTGCTTTGGAGTTTTTCTTTAGGGGTGGGGTACCGCTGGCCCTCCAGATGTTTCTGCGCTCCAGCATCCCAGCGGGTCAGGAGCTTTAATTCATCAACATCTGGAAGGCCTTAATCTTTGCTCCGCCCTTGAGATGTCACATGATTGATAGGCCACGCCCGGGTCCTGCCTTTCCCCCCTCAAAAAAAATACTCTCTGTGCAAGGTTCTGAAATACTGGACTGAGCCACAGTTCTTCCTAAGGGCTTGCGGCTGAAATGTTAGGGCAGCGGGGAAGGAGCAGCGTTTATTGAACGAGATGCATAGAGCACTTGATCAAAAAATGAGAATGGTGTCTCTCTAAGCGGCTTGCATGCAAACCGTGTCAAATATTTATCAAAATCTGCTATACACAAGTAGGCAAGATAATATGACGGGGTCCAGGCAGGCTTGCCAAAACAAAAGAGCAGTGGCGTAGCGTGGGTTGTCAGCACCCGGGGCAAGGCAAGTAATTTGGCCCCCTAACCCATGGATTGTTTTCCCAGTAGTGATGTATGGAAGTGAGAGCTGGACCATCAAGAAGGCTGATCGCCGAAGAATGGATGCTTTTGAATTCTGGTGCTGGAGGAGACACTTGAGAGTCCCATGGACTGCAAGAAGATCCAACCTCTCCATTCTGAAGGAAATCAGCCCTGAGTGCTCACTGGAAGGACAGATCCTGAAGCTGAGGCTCCAAGACTTTAGCCAGCTCATGAGAAGAGAAGACTCCCTGGAAAAGACCCTGATGCTGGGAAAGATGGAGGGCACAAGGAGAAGGGGACGACAGAGGACGAGATGGTTGGACAGTGTTCTCGAAGCTACCAGCATGAGTTGGACCAAACTGCGGGAGGCAGTGGAAGACAGGAGGGCCTGGCGTGCTCTGGTCCAGGGGGTCACGAAGAGGCGGACACGACTAAACAACAACAAACAACAACAAAAACCCGTGGATTTGCGCCCCCTAACCCCCAGATGTTGCGCCCGGTGCAGCTGGCCCCCCTGCCCCCCCCCACGCTACACCACTGCAAAAGAGCTTTTAACAGGCCTTTGGAACGGAACTGGGAAGGCAACTTCCAAACATCAATAAGCAGGGAGTTCCAAAGGAGGAAGGGAAAGAGATTTCGCACTCGGCATCTGGCCACTGTGAGAACAGGATTCTGGAGTGGGTGGGCCATTGCCCTGACCCAGCAGGGCTTCCTATATGTTCTTTATTATTGTTATTATTATTATTATTATTATTATTACTTTTCAGATTTAGACATTTCACTAATCTTACAACCATGTTAACATTTCGAAACTTGACTTCCCTCCCCCTCTTTCTGCGGTTCCTTAAATTTATTTTTAGTATCTTCTGCATATCCAGATTCACTTTTATTCATCTACTTTGAATCTATACTCTTATAAAACTGCAGGTTGTCACGATAATCCTGCCAATGTTTTTACAGTGGTACCTCGGGTTACATATGCTTCAGGTTACATACGCTTCAGGTTACGGACTCCGCTAACCCAGAACTAGTACCTCAGGTTAAGAACTTTGCTTCAGGATGAGAACAGAAACCGTGCGGCGGTAGCGGGAGGCCCCATTAGCTAAAGTGGTGCTTCAGGTTAAGAACACTTTCAGGTTAAGAACAGACCTGCGGAACGAAGTAAGTACTTAAGCTGAGGTACCACTGTATCTGTTTACAATTTATCTGTAAATATTCAACAAACCATTTCCATTATTTTATTGCAACTCTATGATTCTCTGATTCATGTGCAGGTCCCAGAATCCTTTGGGGGAAGCCATGCGCTGTCAATGCATGGTGCAGATGTGGCCCAAGTGATCCCATTGGATATCTCCTTCCACTTTGGACCAGCGGGGTGAACCAGACCATCGAGTTCACGTAAGTTGAGACAAAGTTGGCCAAAGCCAGGGGAGGAAGCACATAAATGCATCTTCCGCATGGCGTCCTGCCCTCGTGCGCCCCCTAACCCAGCAACCCTCGCCCCCTTCCCCGCCATGATTTATGCAGCGCTCGTGATTTATGCAGACTAAGCCATAAATGATTTAAATGAGCATGAAAGATTCACTGCTCCGTTCACTGTCGGGAGGCCATGGCAGGACATGATCCTGCAAACACGCAATTGCAGCCTGCCCCAATGTGGCTTTTTGCATGGGACATTTGCCTTTGGCTAGGTGGAACTCCTTGCGTCTCAGGAAGAACATGGCACCAGGGTGGGACCCAACCAGCCCCTCCATTCGTCGGCCAAAGAAACGGTAGCTGCTAGCAGACCCCTGTCCACCTACCACTCCCTCCAGGAAAGGAACACCTCAACAAGAAACGGCAGTTGCTATTCAAGGCTGGACACCTGTGGTGTGATCTACATGGCTCTGTCTTTGGAAAACGTTGTTTCACCTGGTCCAGAATGCTGCAGCCAGACTGCCAACTGAAGCCGGTTACAGGGAGCAGGTTAAAGGTAAAGGTAAAGGGACCCCTGACCATAAGGTCCAGTCGCGGCCGACTCTGGGGTTGCGTCGCTCATCTCGCTTTACTGGCCGAGGGAGCCGGCGTACAGCTTCCGGGTCATGTGACTAGCATGACTAAGCCGCTTCTGGCGAACCAGAGCAGCACACGGAAATGCCGTTTACCAGAGCAGTACCTATTTATCTACTTGCACTTTGAGGTGCTTTCGAACTGCTAGGTTGGCAGGAGAAGGGACTGAGCAATGGGAGCTCACCCTGTCGCGGGGATTCAAACCGCCGACCTTCTGATCGGCAAGTCCTAGGCTCTGTGGTTTAACCCACAACACCACCCGTGTCCCTTTATAGGAAGATATAGCAACACTTAAAACCGACATTTTTAAAACGAACACACATTTAGCTAGAGGAAGAAGAGAAGGCAGAGGGATGCTTCAGAGAGGGCAGATAGTGACAGCAAGGGAGTGTCAGGCTGTGAAAGGGAGGGCTCAGCCCAGTGGCATAGCGTGGGGGGTGCAGGGGGGGCTGGCCGCACCGGGCGCAACATCTGGGGGACGTGCTCGCACTCACAGCTCTCTGCCCCTACCTGGCTCACTCACTCTCTCTCACTGCAGTGCTGGCTGTGCGAATCCGATCCGAGCCGCCGGGTCGCTGCCCACTGTGGAGGGGGTGGGTGCCAGGCATGCGGTGCGGAGAGAGAGTGAGGGACTATCTGGGGGAGGGACAGTGCAGCGGCTGCCCTTATGGGGCAATGACAGTCTTGGAAAGACGGGGCAATCCACTTTGCATACCAAACAAGGCCGGTGGAGTTTCCACTGTTTGCACCACTGTTTACGGATTTCCAACTGGGGCACCTGCCTGGCCACTGTGAAAACAGGACACTGGATTAGATGGGCCCCGCTTTGGTCGGATCCAGCAGCCAAGCTCTCCTTACGTCTCTCTCTCTCTCTCTCTCTCTCTCTCTCTCTCTCTCTCTCTTTCTAATTTTATTAGTTTTTTAACATACCATTTTCAACAGTAATTAAGCATACTTTTACATCTTATACAATTTTTTTTGACTTCCATCAATCTCATCTGAAAATTTTCCAATCTAATCTCTTAGTATACATTTCTTACTTTCCCTATTACATTTGAATCTCATAACTAATATCTCTGTTCTTTATCTACTTTGTAACGTTTCATATATTTCTCCTTACAAACCGTCTTGTAGTCCTACTAGTGTAATTTGTTGATTACAATTGCTCTTCAGATAGTTCATATACTTCCAATCTTCTGGTCCCGCAGGTTTTGAATCCTTCCTGTCATTTTGTCCAATTCTGCACAGTCCATTCATTTTATCTGCCATTCTTCTTTCGTCGGAATTTCTTCTTGCTTCCATTTCTTACGTTCTCACATGTGGGTTGTCCTCCTATCGGCAGATCAATGCCAAGCAACAGCCGTGCTGCCCGAAGGGAGTCATCGTCGCCGGAGTCGCAGAGAGGGATCGTGAAAATCGCCAGCTTCAACCACATCACCGGCCCTCAGTACGCCACGACGCTTCGCTTCGCCGCTGACTAGCGGGCCAGAAGGGTCTCCTCCGCCCATTGGACGCCATGGCACCACCGAGCGGCCGTGTCATCGCTGCCAGAGCTCATCTCTCTGCAGCGGAGCCCTTAACTGATGAGAAGGACCATTACGCCACATTAGCATCACCAAGCCGCAGGAAGTGAGAAGAAGCAGGCAACAGGGAGGCTCAGCCCATCACAGCAATTGCGGGTTCTCTGTGCAACGACGAAGCTTTGATGGACACATGAGTTGCAGAAGAAGCTCCTCAGGGTGGGTGCGCTGTGGCCTCTCCCTGCTTAAGAGATATCCTTCCTCCTCGTCTTTATTTACGATTTGATTTACCACCTTCAGGGGCTGCTTGAGACCAAACGGACGCCACCACTGTCTTCTATGTCCGGTTCTGGACACCACAGTTCAAGAAGGGTTTTTGTCAAGCTGGAAGGTGTGCAAGGCAGGAATTGCAGCGAAAGAATCCCGGGCAGAGGGCCATCAAAGCTCTGCTTAAGGAAGGAGAGTCCACGACTTTCCAAGGGAGTCCGTTCCGCTGTTGAACAGCTCTTACTGTCAGAAAGTTCTTCCTAATGTTTAGTCAGAATCTCCTTCTTTGTTGTCTGAATCCATTGGTTTGAGTCCTGCCATCTGGAGCAACAGAAAACAAGCTTGTTCCTTCATCCGTGGGGCAGCCCTTGAGATATTTGAAGATGGCTCTCATATCTCCTCTTCTCCAGGCTAAACAAACCCAACTCCTTCAACCGTTCCTCATCAGGCTTGGTTTCCTGACCCAAGTGCTTTTTTCTTTAAAAAAGTAATGTTTGGGGGTACAGTGGACACTCGGGTTGCGAACGTGATCCGTGCAGGAGGCACATTCGCAACCCGCTGCGTTCGCAATCCACAATGCCACATCTGTGCATGCGCGGGTTGCGATTTGGTGCTTCTGCGCATGCACAAAGCGCAATTTAGTGCTTCTGCGCATGCGCGACTGCCGAAACCCAGAAGTAACCTGTTCCAGTACTTTCGGGGTTTGGCGCATCCGTAACCAGAAAAAACGCAAGCGTCTGTAACCTGAGGTATGACTGTACTGTCATTTTGACTCAGGAAAACCACCATTTTGTCGTTCCAATCGGGAAAAATAAATACAGTAAATGGACAAAAGTACAAAGATTCACGAAATGTTTAGGGGTATGCATACCCCTGCGTACCCCCAGGAAGAAAAGCATTGCCTGACCCTCCATCATCTTGGTCGCCCAGGACCGGCCCACTGATGAGCCAGGCTGAGGCATCCATATTGAAGTAATGGAAGTCCAATAAAGTGCGGATCAGCCCACTATTTCCACCCACAGCGGTTTTTGGTGAGGTCTCGACAAAATCTCACGAGATCTCACAAGTCTTGTGAGAATGGGGGGGGGGGATTTCACCAGAAACCGCTGGTGGTGCTTCACAGAGGTAAGAGAGGCACAGCGACGACAGCAGTGAGGGGGCAGCAGCGGGAGGAGAGGCACACATTTCCAATTTGGCTCAAGTGGCAAAATGGGATGCGCCAGCCCTGTGGCTGTCTTCCTCCGCCCACGATTCCAGGAATTGCAAGATTCCCACAATGAGTAGTGGAAGGGAGGGGTTGGACTAAAAGACTCCCCCCCCCCCACACACAATGTTCCCTCTG
The DNA here is from genome assembly GCF_964234715.1 of Podarcis melisellensis. Lineage (NCBI taxonomy): Eukaryota > Metazoa > Chordata > Lepidosauria > Squamata > Lacertidae > Podarcis > Podarcis melisellensis. The sequence goes on from NC_138536.1 coordinate 9,667,369, forward strand.
GAACTCAGCTGCCAACGGGGGTATTTGGTGCAGATAGTGTTGGCGCCCTTTTCAGAGCACAGTCTCTGGAAGACGATCAAGTTGACTCTCTACTCAGCAGTTGGAATAAACAGCACAGGTTGTTCCTGGGGGAGGAATAAAGCAGGGGGAGGTCAGATTCCCCACTTGCAAACGTCTCAGGCTCCTAGAATAATAATAATAATAATAATAATAATAATAATAATAATAATAATAATAATAATTGTTCTGCGTCCTCCTCCTTCTCCTGCAGGTGAGGGGACCACCCTGTTGCAACAGATCAATAAAGATCAGGCTTATGAGCTGATTTGCTTCTCAATATTTTCTGGTTGGCCTCTGTTATTTTCTCCTACCAATAGGGAACCTATAAAGAGGACTCTATATGGGCTCTTGGATACCCCATAAGGGATTAAGGGCAGCGTTTGTTTACAACACTTCCAACTCTACAATTCTATGACTCTATGACTCTGACGTGCTCTGCCTCCCCTAAAACTTTCCTTCCTGGTGCCCCCTCAAATCCTGTTTTGTCCAAGAGATGGTTTGGGGGACGGAGGTAGGATGGTGAAAAGGCACATAAGAGAGGGAAGAGAGCCCCACATTTTCGGCGCACACATCAATGTGCTCTACAATCCACCTGCTGTCACCGTGATCAAACCAGCACTATGACGGCGCATGTGTGAACATGCCGCCACATCACAGCCACCATCTATGGTATGCCTTCATGCACCGCCAGCACTAGGAGGGCAAGTGCGCACTCAGCTGCGACAGCATGCACATGAATGCTACACCTCAAAAGGCAGCCATCAGCCCACACACTGCCTTCTTACGAAAGCGAGCACTAGGACAGCATGCATGCACACACACACACGTTCTGCAACAACAAAACACAGTCACCGCCCCATGTGCTATGACGAGACATGTGCTACGTTATGCAACGCAACCACCGCTGGTGTGCAGCGTTAAAGCACAAACCAGCACTACGGCAGCACATGAACTCAAACACACACGCAGCGAGAACTACCGTATTTTTTGCTCTATAAGACTCACTTTTTCCCTCCTAAAAAGTAAGGGGAAATGTGTGTGCATCTTATGGAGCGAATGCAGGCTACGCAGCTATCCCAGAAGCCAGAACAGCAAGAGGGATTGCTGCTTTCACTGCGCAGCGATCCCTCTTGCTGTTCTGGCTTCTGAGATTCAGAATATTTTTTTCTTGTTTTCCTCCTCCAAAAACGAGGTGCATCTTGTGGTCTGGTGCGTCTTATAGAGCGAAAAATACGGTAAATGCTCCCACAAAACAGCACTGTGGCGGCAAAAGCATGTGTGTTGCACATACAAAGCTCGGGCCTCTCTCTTTGTACACAAACCCTCTAGGATGGGAAATACATGTGGGCCGCAACTGCAAAACACAGCCGTTACCCAGCGTTCCGGCTTAGTGCACAACGCCGACCCTATGGCAGCGTGGCAGCTACAACGCAAAATGCAGCCTTCCCCGCGTTTGGGCTGCGTGTGCAAAACCACATCGCATGTGTGCCCCACAACCGCAGAGCGCAGCCCGCCCCCAACACTGTCTTGGTGATGATGGCAGCGCTATGACAGCACGCAGAAGACAACAAGCCGGCGCCCTGCCCCGCGGTGCTGACTGTGGGCAAGGCAAGGACCGAGCGCAGCTCAAAGGGGATATCGAATCATCCTCTGTGGTCCAAACAGGCCATGGCAAGCCCACGTGCCAAGCGAGTTTCTGTCCGCCTGCCCCTCCAGCCCCATAGCATCCTGTAGGTTTGTGGCGCTCCAAAAGAGATGCTCCAGCAGCTCCGGCTGGAGAGGAATCAAGCAGCATCGGGAGACGTTGCCATGGGAACCGTGGAGTTAATTAAGGCCTACATGGAGCCAGTGAAGCCGGGGTGCGGAGAGGCCCTCTCATTACAGCGCAAATCAGCAGCCGCCCGTTCCTTGGGACAACAAAAGAACATTCAATTAGCGGAGACCCGCTTCGTCTGTAATTAAGAGTGCGGTTCTCCTCCGTCAGCTCCTCTCTCTCGGCAGACAGGGTCGCCATATTTCAAATAGTCCAAACCCGGACACCCCGAAAGTTGAGCTTTGATGTTTAGGGAAACCTAGGGTTGCCATACATTTCCCAGACATATCCAGAACACTGCAGCCGAGAGGAGTGTCAGGGCAGAAATCGGCGCAGTATTTTGCAATCGGCGAAATGTCTGGACGTGCGGCGGCCCATGGCGGCAGTGTCGTTTTTGTCAATTCCCCTCAGAAATAGTGCAAAAAACGTCCAGTTTCTTTGCAAAAAAGGCTCAGCCCAAAAGGTGGTGGTTGTTTTTGACACAAAAACGCCAAATAAAAGCAAGTTTTCGATTGACTTGCCTAAGATCCAGGACAAAGCTCCACCTTTCGGAAATCCCCCCCCGAACATCTGTGATGTAGGTCTGATGTTTGGGGGGGTGGTCTTAGGTTACACCCCTTCTGTGATGTATGTATGGTGTATGGAGGGGTGGTCTGGAGCTCCAGGGCGGGCAATTTAAAATGTCTATATAAGGGCGGACACACCTGGGTTCTGGGTCCTCCTCCTCCCTCCTGCGTGTGGTGAGTTGGGACCCTGTTGCAAGAGATCAATAGTATCATCCTGCACTGACTGGCAGCAGCTGTCCAGGATGTCAGGCGGGAACATCAGGGATTGAACCTCGACCCTTCTGCAAGCAAAGCTGTGGCTCAGCTCTCTTCCCACTTGCTCACTGGGTGTCCTTTGGATCAACCACACCCTCGCTCAGCCTCACAGGGCTGTCGTGAGGATGAAAAAGGTGGCCATGGAAGCCCTGCGTCCTCCACTGAACTCCTTGGAGCAAGGGGAGGAGCGAAAACAACACACGTCACTCAGCAAATCAACATCCTGCAAAGGTTGGAATGCGCCGGACAGCTGGCTGTTTGCTCCAGGGAACTTCAGCACAGACAAAGACACACACACACTTAAGTCCCCTTTGCATTTCAGAACCACCAGCAGTCACCCCAAATAGAAGAAGACACCTTCACCCCGGTATGGCTCCCCTTTATCACATACACAGCCCAACAAGACTCCATCAGGCAAGGCCTCCTTCCACCTGCCTTGCTCTCCCCTCTAGTCCCTGCTTCTGGGCAAAAAAAATGAGAGGCACAAATACAAGATGGGTGACACCTGGCTTGAGAGCAGTGCATGTGAAAAGGATCTAGGAGTCTTGGTTGACCACAAACTTGACATGAGCCAACAGTGTGACACGGCAGCTAAAAAAAGCCAATGCAATTCTGGGCTGCATCAATAGGAGTATAGCATCTAGATCAAGGGAAGTAATAGTGCCACTGTATTCTGCTCTGGTCAGACCTCACCTGGAGTACTGTGTCCAGTTCTGGGCACCACAGTTCAAGAAGGACACTGACAAACTGGAAGGTGTCCAGAGGAGGGCAACCAAAATGGCCAAAGGCCTGGAAACGATGCCTTATGAGGAACGGCTAAGGGAGCTGGGCATGTTTAGCCTGGAGAAGAGGAGGTTAAGGGGTGATATGATAGCCATGTTCAAATATATAAAAGGATGTCACATAGAGGAGGGAGAAAGGTTGTTTTCTGCTGCTCCAGAGAAGCAGACACGGAGCAATGGATCCAAACTACAAGAAAGAAGATTCCACCTCAACATTAGGAAGAACTTCCTGACAGTAAGAGCTGTTGGACAGTGGAATTTGCTGCCAAGGAGTGTGGTGGAGTCTCCTTCTTTGGAGGTCTTTAAGCAGAGGCTTGTCAACCATATGTCAGGAGTGCTCTGATGGTGTTTCCTGCTTGGCAGGGGGTTGGACTCGATGGCCCTTGTTGTCTCTCCCAACTCTATGATTCTATGATTCTCAATGTGTATTGTATTGTTTTATGTACTGTGGCTTGCCGTTGTTTTATTGATTATAGTTTAGATATTATTTATTGTAACCGTTGAGTGGATTTCTGTTTAACTTTTATATGTTGATATTAATTTTTTTATACTATTCTAATGATTGTTGAATGTTACTTTTTTGATGTAGGTTGCTTATTTTAAAGTTTTGTTTTATTATCACATTTTTGTATTGCATTAGATTGTTATAGGTAAAGGTGAAGGGACCCCTGACCATTAGGTCCAGTCGTGACCGACTCTGGGGTTGCGGCACTCATCTCGCTTTATTGGCCGAGGGAGCTGGCGTACAGCTTCTGGGTGATGTGGCCAGCATGACTAAGCCGCTTCTGGCGAACGAGAGCAGCGCACGGAAACGCTGTTTATCTTCCCACCGGAGTGGTACCTATTTATCTACTTGCACTTGTGCTTTCGAACTGCTAGGTTGGCAGGAGCAGGGACCGAGCAACGGGAGCTCATTCCGTCGCGGGGATTCGAACCGCCGACCTTCTGATCGGCAAGTACTAGGCTCTGTGGTTTAACCCACAGCGCCACCCGCGTACCGTTTAGATTGTTATAAGATGTACCTTTTTCGTTTCTTCAGCTTGTGTACCGCCTTGCGTATTGTAAGATACAAAGACAGTATACAAAAATGATGATGACAAAAATCCACCAACAGCATACAAATCAATATGGCTAACCTGATCCAAAACACCCACCCCACTCACACATGAAAACAAAGACCACCACAGCCAACCGCAAATGAACAACCACACCCTAGGCCAACCCCAACCTCTCTCACCGCCAAAGGAACACAAGTGAACAGCAGAGAACCTGCGCAAGCGACGCTGACACCAAACGCCCACCCGACCCCCCCATCTCCCCCCACCTCTTTCCCCCTTTTCTTCCCAATGTCTCAACAAATGAAACTGATTTGTAAAAATGTTACATGGGGGGAGAGGGGGAATACGAGAGAGAGAGAGAGAGATTGCACACACTTTTGTCAATCAAGAAAATTTTTAATAATAATAATAATAATAAATTACTGTCCCTTTTCCAGATGAAAATAAAATAAAATAAACAGTTTCTGCTTTTAACTTTTAAAAAAAGAAGAAAAAGAATCAGCAGTCCCCAAGCTCTGCAACGTCAAAGCAGTGTTTGAAATTAACCACCTGGAGATCTCTGGTTTGCCAGGTTGACAACGGACATCTCCACCTGGCTGGCCCCTCCAGCTTTCTTACACAGAGAAGCAGAAGAGCTTATTGTTGTTGTTGTTTAGTCGTTTAGTCGTGCCCGACTCTTCGTGCCCCCCTGGACCAGAGCACGCCAGGCCCTCCTGTCTTCCACTGCCTCCCGCAGTTTGGGCAAACTCATGTTTGTAGCTTCGAGAACACTGTCCCACCATCTCGTCCTCTGTCCACTCCTTCTCCTTGTGCCCTCCATCTTTCCCAGCATCAGGGTCTTTTCCAGGGAGTCTTCTCTTCTCATGACGTGGTCAAAGTCTTGGAGCCTCAGCTTCAGGATCTGTCCTTCCAATGAGCACTCAGGGCTGATTTCCTTCCGAATGGAGAGGTTGGATCTTCTTGCAGTCCATGGGACTCTCCAGAGTCTCCTCCAGCACCAGAATTCAAAAGCATCCATTCTTCGGCGATCAGCCTTCTTGATGGTCCAGCTCTCACTTCCATACAAGAAGAGCTTATTAGTTGTGTTTATATCCCACCCTTTCCCTCCAAGTAGTACATGGTCCACACCCCTCCTCAGCTAAGCTCTACAATGACCCTGCAAGATAGGTGAAGAGGCCGTGACGGGCTCCAAGGTCATGCAGTGAGCTTCATGGCAGAGTGGGGATTCGAACCCTGATCTCCCAGGTCCTTGTCCGACACTCTAACCACTATACCACCCTGCCTTCCTAGAGTCCTTCTGCTACAGGGCTGCTCTATAATTCAAGTAGGTAAATAAATGTGGCAGCTAGACTTGTGACTGGGAGCGGCTGCCGAGACCACATAACACTGGTCTTGAAAGACCTACATTGGCTCCCAGTATGTTTTCGGGTGTTGGTGCTGACCTTGAAAGCCCTAAACTGCCTCGGCCCAGTATACCTGAAGGAGTGTCTCCACCCACATCGTTCTGCCCAGACACTGAGGTCCAGCTCCAAGGGCCTTCTGGCAATTCCCTCGCTGTGAGAAGCCAAGTTACAGGGAACCAGGCAGAGGGCCTTCTCGGTGGTGGCACCCACCCTGTGGAACGCCCTCCCACCAGATGTCAAAGAGAAAAACGACAACCAGACTTTTAGAAGACATCTGAAGGGAGCCCTGTTTAGGGAAGTTTTAAATGTTTAATAAACTATTGTATTTTAATATTCTGTTGAAAGCCGCCCAGAGTGGGTGGGGAAGCCCAGCCAGATGGGCGGGGTATAAATAAATTATTATTATTATTATTATTATTAATGGGAAAAGCCAAATGTCACTTAAAGAAGCTTCTGAAATACTTTCCTTGAAGCTTGAATTTTGTTTTATTCCAGATTGTTCGATCGGGTGTTTCAATGTGTTGAAAATCGCTTTGAGATTTTTTCCTTTCATTGGGGAAAAAAAGCTACCTAGACATTTCGTTGTGGCAACCGTAACCTAGGTTTAAGGTGCCATTTGGCGATTAGCTTATATATCTGAGTCAAAGTTAACCTTTCAACTGCTGAGGAGGAAAACCAGGCAGCCACGGGATATTAAGGAGCAGCGCAACTTTTGGGGTGGAAGCGAAAGGTCAGCTGAGCTACAGCTTCGTCAGCTCAAAGCAATGCATAGCACTGGCGTTTGAAAAACAAACTAAAAGGCAAAACAGCCAGGATATACTAGAGGCCAAGGGTATCGCCCAGATTCTCCCCGACTCTTCGTATAACTCTTAGTCGGCGCTTTACTCTTACAGAATTTATCTTTAGCTGAGCGCTGGTGATGGAACCTCTTGGCAGCTCCTGCCTTGGAAAAGCATTTGCTGAGGAGGGTTATTAACAGCCTGCCATAAAGCAAAGAGGTGTGGTGTTGTAAATATAAAGGTAAAGGTAAAGCGTCCAGTTGTGGACCATTAGGTCCACTTGTGGCCGACTCTGGGGTTGCAGCGCTCACCTCACTTTATTGGCCGAGGGAGCCGGCGTACAGCTTCCGGGTCATGTGGCTAGCAGGACTAAGCCACTTCTGGCAAACCAGAGCAGTGCACGGAAATGCTGTTTACCTTCCCGCCAGAGTGGTACCTATTTATCTACTTGCCGTGGCGTCCTTTCGAACTGCTAGGTGGGCAGGAGCAGGGACCGAGCAACGGGAGCTCACCCCCTTGAGGGGATTCGAACCGCCGACCTTCTGATCGGCAAGTCCTAGGCTCTGTGGTTTAACCCACAGTGCCATGCTGTTATATTTATGGTATCAAAATGCTTTGCATTTGAGATTGTGTTGCCGCTTTGTTGTGAAATTGTTTTTGCAGTGTTTGGGTTTCAAGATGCATTCCTGCTCTCCCTCTCTGTGAGATGTTTTGAGCGTGATTCCTTTTGTGGAAAAGCAACGTACAAATAAAATAAGGAAGGAAGGAAGGAAGGAAGGAAGGAAGGAAGGAAGGAAGGAAGGAAGGAAGGAAGGAAGGGGATAGTTTGATTTTGTATATTTCCTGCCAGGTGTTGCTGGACTCTCTTGTCATCCTTGACTAGAGAAGGGCAAACCTGTTTTTGGTTTTCTTCCATTTCCACTTCTCCCCAATGTTAAATGTGGTCTGCATACACCTCTCTGCCTGCCCTGGATCCAGCGTTTGACATTAGCCACAATCCATAGGCTTCTTGAGGAAATACTCTCGGCTAGTGTGCTTTCCCCCAAGGCGGCTTCCGTCCGATTTGAAAATGCAGTTAAGTTGAGGTGTGTCCATTTCAGGCAGCCATCAGACATGCGCAGAGGACAGCCTCTGCGGAATCAGAGTTTGGCGCAGGCGAACCAAGCGAGTCGTGGGCATTGGGTGAAGACCTCCTCACTATCTCTCTGGTGTGCACAGCAAAGTAAAAGATGTAGTGCTGGGAGAAGCATCCTCTGATGCAAACATGTACATGGCCTCAGTGTGCCACATTTCTGCATTCGTTTGTGATGGATATACAGTCATACCTCGGGTTACGCGTTTTTGAGTTGCGCACCTTGCCGAACCTGGAAATACCGGAACAGGTTACTTCCGGGTTTCGGCGGTCGTGCATGCGCAGAAGCGGTCAATCACGCTTTGCACATGCGCAGAAGCACCAAATCGCAACCTGTGCGTGCGCAGATGTGGTACTGCGGGTTGCGAACGTGCCTCCCGCATGGATCACGTTTGCAACCTGAGCGTCCACTGTACAGTCAGGGGCATACAAATTGGGGGGTGGTCTGCCCCAGGTGCCACTCAGGGGGATGACAAGATGGCCCCTGCCTTCCCCCAACTGTAGAGTGGCCGAGGGCACGGGCAGTCAGTATGGGCACTGCTTGCACGGTGTCCGTATGGGCTGCCACTCTTGCGCGCTGTCCTTATGGTAGTCTGTACGGAATGCTGCACATGCATAGTCCGTACGGATGTCATGCATGCACCACCGGGCAGTTTGCCCTGCCCCTCAGCGTCCCGCCCTGGGTGCCGGAGAGGGTTCTTGCACCACTGTATACAGTCCTACCTTGAAAGTCGAACAGAATCCGTTCCAGAAGTCCGTGCGACTTCCAAAACGTTTGGAAACCAAAGCGCGGTTTCTGATTGACTGCAGGAAGCTCCTGCCAGACATTCAGGTTCGCAAACCGGAACACTCACTTCTGGGTTTGCAGTGTTCAGGAGCCAAAACGTCCGAGTACCAAGGCGTTCAGGATCCAAGGTACATTTTAAAAAACAAATCCTCACGGAAACTTATCAAGCGTTTCTCCTAATGCACACATATTTTTTGCACACAATTTCTTCTAATATGGTGTATTTTTGGTAGGTTATCTTCAACAACTTATGCATTTTTAAAATACCCTCTTTCCCCCTTAAAGCAGTTTCGGTGCGATTATTTCGCTTGGAGCGCTGTCACAGAATTCAGAGAACTGTGGATTTGGGAGCATAGCGGTTTGCATAGGTTTGCAAACTATGGAGATGTGTGTTCTGATGTGAACTAAACCGGATTTTCTTCCTCATATGTGTTCGAGCAAAAATGTCACTGGTTGGAAATTAAGCAAGAAACTGGAGATTTCAGCTCAGTGCTGGCAAACTCCTAGTTGGGGTCCAACAGCATCAGGGTGCGGGCACAGGTCTGTTTATTTCAGCCAAACCAACAATTCATGCTTTGCCAGATGGGCACATAAAGGGGCTGAGGCTCACAGAGCTTTCCTGTAAAATTTGCTTCAGAGAACTCTGTGACGTCACTTCCTTTGTCCTCCTTGGACAGCAGCTATACCACCCCATAATTCCTTCCAGCTTGGGCATCTCTCTCTTTCTTCATCATGCTTCCAAGCTGAGCACACATGTGCATGTCCAAGCTTTGCAGCTCAGACACCATATCAAACTTCGATTTTGCACTTTAGTAACTTAGATAGTTGGGGATGCGGGCGGCGCTGTGGGTTAAACCACAGTGCCACCTAGGACTTGCTGATCAGAAGGTCGGCGGTTCGAATCTCCGCGATGGGGTGAGCTCCCATCCCTCGGACCCTGCTCCTGCCTACCTAGCAGTTCGAAAGCACGTCAAAGTGCAAGTAGATAAATAGATACCGCTCTGGCGGGAAGGTAAACAGCGTTTCCGTGCGCTGCTCTGGTTCGCCAGAAGCGGCTTAGTCCTGCTGGCCACATGACCTGGAAGCTGTACGCCGGCTGCCTCGGCCAATAAAGCGAGATGAGCGCCGCAACCCCAGAGTCGGCCACGACTGGACCTAATGGTCAAGGGTCCCTTTACCTTTACTTTTAAGTTAGATATAAACCTGCCTTGATTTAGCACCTAGGACTGCTGCTACTTCAAGGCCTCGGTTATGTAAGTAAATACTACTTTTACTTCTTCACAGAACAGTGTGTTTGTGTGTGTGTGCGTGAGAGAGAGAGGGGGGGGAGGGAGAGGTTGTTCTTTTTAATGGGGAGAAAGGGGAAAATACCAGGGAAAATCCTGGATTATTGCTTCTAGAAGGTTAAATTAACCTTGTCTTAGCTTCCACGTTTAAGCTGCAAAGGATGGTATTCTGCTGATCTCAGTCACATGTGCAAGGAAGGATGATGACCAAATAATATATCCTCTCCCAGTGCCTAAATCCACTCCTACATTCCCCCCCCCCGGCCCCTTTAAGCATTCACACACTTATTGGAAGGCACAGACTGACGTATGATTTCTCACTTCAAGGCAAGGTGCAAAACTGCGCTTCTCTGAGCGAAATACACCTCCGTTGAGCAGCCTGTGGAGCCCACCGACAGTGACTCCAACAGCCAAGACTTACCCCAGGGAGCGTCTTCTGTTCATGTAGCGCTGTCTGAGCTTTGATGGCCGAATCTCGGGCGCAGTACGTCAGGAAGGCGCAACCTGAAACGGAGAGGGCGTGTACTGGTATCAAACGCGTGAACATGTATGTGCAGAATGCACGCTTATACGCATGAATGCACCAAATGTACTTCATGCGCTGTTCCGTTAAGGGCTCTCAAACTCTCTTCTCTGCCCCACCCAAATACACACACACACACACCAATTCCATGCACATTTTTTACCAAGAGCAGGCAGAGCAATCCTGTCACCTTGTCGCATTTCCTGTGGGAGAAGTACAGGATCAAGTGGGGAGATTAAGGGGTTTAAGAACACAAGGTGAGCTGTGGGAAGGCAAGGCAGCAGCTGTAAAAATTTTAAAAAGGCAAGTGAAATATACTCGAGAGTGGATTTCATGCTCTTTATTCAGCTCATAGTGGTGAGGAGGAATGAATGAATGTCCCCTCAAAGTATCTGCTTTATATACATTATTTACACAATGGGCTGCACGTGATTGGCTAATTCCAGAATTCTCCTGTAGGCCAATCAGGTTGTGGATTCACTTCCATCTGGAGCTGGATTGGGTGGTTCCTGCTAACCAATCATACTGCTGCATTGTTCTAGGACCAATCAGGCTGCTGCATTCTGAATCCTATTGTTCTAGGACCAATCAGACTGCTGCATTTTGGATCCTATTGTTCTAGGACCAATCAGACTGCTGCAGTTTGGATCCTATTCAACATAACAGCAAGTTCCATGCTAGCGATCATTAGGAATGGGGTTTAAAATATGGTAGCAAGGAACTGGAAAAGCAAAAAGACTCCTACAATAATTGAATGGCAGGTCCAAACGACAGAATATTTACAGTTGGCCATGATGACAGGTAGAATCAGAAGGTATCCGACGCAGAAGCTACATAAAGAATGGGAAACATTTAAAGATTACTTGAAAAATTACTGTGACGACAAAAATCTCCTGGCAGACCTTTGACTCATTCTTGTAAGACGAATGTGATAAATAATCATGTACTTTGGATAAGAATAAGGAAAACAAAATGACAGTATGATGCTCTGTGTAAAACGATCAAAATAAGTGATAGTACAATGGGTTTAATTGGAAGTCAACTTTATTTTCTGTTAATTTTCTTTATTTTCTTCTTTCTTCTTTTTTTCTGTTCTGTAAAGTAGTAACAGATAAAAGCAATGATTGGTGATGTATATACTGTCTACTTGTGTATAGTTGTGTGTTGTTGTATTCTTTAGTATATTATGGTGGGATGATGTGTAATTTAATGCTGTCTGCCAAATAAAGTTAAATAAATAAAAAAAGGAAAGAGGTTTAAAATAAAATTGCCAATATCATAATACAGATCTGTTGTGCGACCATGTTTGGACTGCTGTTTACAGTTCTGGCCGCGTCCACTCGGAAAGGATAATGTGGAGTCAAAAATGGACAACCAAAATTTTCAAGGGAGTGGAGCAGTTGACTTGTGAAGAAAGGTTGCTGTGTTTGAGACTTCTTAGCATAGCTGTCAACTTACAGATTTGAAAATAAGGGACCAGCAGCCTCGAAAATAAGGGATCAGCAGCCAAAATAAGAGCTTTTCAGAACACAGGTATGTTCAACTTCTGAGCCCCTCCGAGCCAAAGGCAGAAAGCCCAGCCAGCAGCCAAACGAAGCCTCAAGCCGTGGTTCCCTCAGCGCAGCAGCCCGGCAAAGGGGATGCAGCAAGGAAAACCACCCTCACCTCTCCGCTGGGAAGCGCTGAGCAAAGGCGAGTCCCCAGACAAGGCGGCCGATTTGAGCGGCACAAGGCATGCAAGCTCCACCTCCCAGTCGTTCTTAGACTCCTTTTTGGGTGAGCACCGCAGCCAAGCAACACAGTTGGAGCCTCCCTCCTCCCTGGCCGGCAGGGAGGGAGGGAGAGGAGCTGCTTCCTTTGAAACCCGGGAAATTTAAGGGACATCATCAATAAGGGACAGCAGCGGGACACAAGGTTAGGATAAGGGACTTTCCCGCCAAATAAGGGACGGTTGACAGCTATTCTTAGTTAGAAGAAAGGCAAATACTGTAAGACATGAACTGTTTTCTTCCTCTCTCATAACACTGGAACATTGATGCCAATCAATGCAAAAGGCAAGGGCATCAACCAGAATAAACAGGAAAAAGCAGCAGTAAAATGTGAATTCCGTCTCCCCCGGCACTTTTTGAAAGGCCTTCCTTGCCATTTGCCTCCTCCAACTGGCAAACAGGGGTAGACTGCTGCTGCACTAGGAGGCTCTGTGCTTACCTGCCCACAGCTAACATCATGAGCAAGGCCTGGAACTCGCCAACAGCAGCAGCAGCGCTTGTGTTCGCTCATTGCACACGGCCCCTCCATTTAACCTTTGTACCACGGAGACGCCCACGGCACAGTGGTTTAAATTTTTAATTCTAATTAATAGGGCCCCAGAGCCATGGCGCATCAAACAAACTGGTTGATCGGGTGTGTTTTTTTAATCGTAGGTTTGCATCTGCAACCACACAGGGAGAGGAGCAGGCAAGGGGAGGGGGGGCGAAATCCGTACACATCATCTCGCTCTTGTGATTATTTTTAGCCTTAAGCGGAGAGGAAAGGAGAAATAATATGTGCAGAGATCGGGAATCTACAGAATGTATTTCTGAATCCAGCCACTCCTTCCCCCAAGAGACAGAAAAGGACGGGGAAGAGAGGGCCAGATCTTGAATGTGGAGGGGAGCCAAGACAGGCAAAAGGAATACCTAGGTGAACACACCTTATTTTGTTCCGCTGAGCTGCTAGCTTAAAGTTACCAGAAGTCCCCGTTTCCCGGGGACAATCCCTGGACTTACAGATAAGTCCCAATACAAAATCCATTGAAGTTGAAAAGGGCAGGATCGTGCACACCCCGGAAATGATCTCTTTCAGCTTCTGCCTTCTGGAAGAAGGTACAGGGTTACAAAGACTAGGACTAGCCGCCTGAGAAACAGTTTCTACCCAAATGTGATTTTGGTTTTAAACGCAGTGTAAGGAGTCTCTAGGGATGCGGGTGGCGCTGTGGGTTAAACCACTGAGTCTAGGACTTGCCGATCAGAAGGTCAGCGGTTCGAATCCCCGCAACGGGGTGAGCTCCCGTTGCTCGGTCCCTGCTCCTGCCAACCTAGCAGTTCAAAAGCACGTCAAAGTGCAAGTAGATAAATAGGTACCACTCCGGTGGGAAGGTAAATGGTGTTTCTGTGCGCTGCTCTGGTTCGCCAGAAGCGGCTTAGTCCTGCTGGCCACATGACCCGGAAGCTGTACGCCGGCTCCCTCGGCCAATAAAGCAAGATGAGAGCCACAACCTCAGAGTCAGTGACGACTGGACCTAGTGGTCAGGGGTCCCTTTACCTAGTGGCTCAACACAGGTCTTGGAACCCGGAGTCTTGAAAGGGGTACAGGGTTTGTCCTCAAAGGACAGGAAACCACGCCCAAAGGCTGTAAGGGTTGACACTGTTTCCTTGGAGAAGGAAACTGGACCACGTCCAGAGGCTGTGTGTGCCGACACTGATTCCTCAGAGAGGAACGTGGCTAGAGTTCGAGTCCCAACAAAGCCAGGTGTGAGACTTCCTGATAGTCAGAAGGGTTATGATGCCAGGACTAGTCAGAAGTGCAAGATGGTGAGGCCCAAGGCCAATCCAGTTGAAGGTAGTTCCAAGGGTGGAACGGGTGATACAACAACAACAACAACAACAGTCTTTATTATGGTCCAGAGACCCAACTGCAGGAATCCAGCTGCAGGAAACTTGGGCAACTGACAGCATAGTTCTCGACGGTTACCACGCCTATGAAATCAAGGCCTCTAAACTGCTCGGAAGGGGACGACCGAGGAGGGGGCCTAGTAACTCTGGTTTCCACTCAATTAGCGTCACAGCTTTCTGAGTGCTCGGTTTTCGAGCAGCTGGCACGGGGGATCACCTTGCATCTGGAATCCAAGAGTATCATTCTTGTTTCAGCTTACATCCCACCATATACAGTGCAAACAGAGATTGAGAGCATATGGCGTAAATTCCATAGTTTCCTTTATTCCCTACAAATTCCCTACAAATTAAGTACCCCGGATCGCCATTTTACCTAATGGGGGATATGATAATAATAATTATAATAATTTATTATTTGTACCCCGCCCATCTGGCTGGGTTTCCCCAGCCACTCTGGGCGGCTTCCACAGAGACCAAAAATACAGTAAAATCACATATTAAAAACTTCCCTGAACTTAAGATGTCTTCTGAATGTCAGATGGTTGTTTATCGCTTTGACATCTGACGGGAGGGCGTTCCACAGGGCGGGCGCCACTACCGAGAAGGCCCTCTGCCTGGTTCCCTGTAGCTTTGCTTCTCGCAATGAGGGAACCGCCAGAAGGCCCTCGGCGCTGGACCTCAGCGTCCGGGAAGAATGATGGGGTGGAGACGCTTCTTCAGGTATACTGGGCCGAGGCCATTTAGGGCTTTAAAGGTCAACACCAACACTTTGAATTGTGCTCGGAAACGTACTGGGAGCCAATGTAGGTCTTTCAGGACTGGTGTTATGTGGTCTCAGCGGCCACCCCCAGTCACCAGTCTAGCTTCCGCATTCTGGATTAGTTGTAGTTTCCGGGTCACCTTCAAAGGTAGCCCCACGTAGAGTTCATTGCAGTAGTCCAAGCGGGAGATAACTAGAGCATGCACCACTCTGGCGAGACACTCCGCGGGAAGGTAGGGTCTCATCCTGCGTATCAGGTGGAGTTGGTAGACAGATGTCCTGGACACAGAACTGACCTGCACCTCCATGGACAGCTGTGAGTCCAAAATGACTCCCAGGCTGCGCACCAGAATAGGCTCAAATGATGTTACAGAGGTCTACTGTGAGTAGGGAGGGAGGGAGAGGGAGGGAGGAAGAAGATGGCCATTGCGATCAGTAGCCACTGATCTGTCCATGAGCCTAAGAGCATCCGAAGAACCTGGATCGGGCCAAAGGGAACCCATTCTGCCCTCACAGTGGCCAATCACATGCCCCAAAGGGAAACCCGCAAACTGAGCATGACATCAACTTCTGGTGTTCAGAAGCATGCTCCTTTGGCAGAGCATGACGGCAGACATCAATATTGCACCGTTGGAAATGACTGGAAGTATAAGAAAGGACTCCCTTTGGGGCGAAAACATTGTCCAGGCCCATAAAAAAAACGTTATTCAACATTATTAATAGATAATGTGTAAAACGTGCAGGGGTAAGCAAGGAAATAATAAAAGAATCAACTGACTAATTATTAAACTAAAACAACACAACAAGATGGAAGAAGTAAAATAATAATATTATTGAGATCACACATAGGTAAAGGAGAGTGGGGGGTATAGGGGAATTTATAAAAAATTCTGATATAACATTTCTAATTGTGTTGCATTTATATACAGTGGTACCTCAGGTTAAGTACTTAATTCGTTCCGGAGGTCCGTACCTAACCTGAAACTGTTCTTAACCTGAAGCACCACTTTAGCCAATGGGGCCTCCTGCTGCCGCCGTGCCTGCCGGAGCCCTATTTCTGTTCTCATCCTGAAGCAAAGTTCCTGAAACACTATTTCTGGGTTTGCAGAGTCTGTAACCTGAAGCATATGTAACCTGAAGCATATGTAACCTGAGGTACCACTCTATAGCAAAGGGAAGTCTCTAGCAATTAGGTATATTTTAATCAATGGGCTTATGTTACAAAACGAATATGGATTTTGAATTTGATACCTGTAATTCTTTTTCGGTTTTGAAACAAAATTAATAAATTAAAAAAAATATTATCCAACATTTTGCTTGCAGAGCTTTCTCCAAAGCAAACAAGAAACATCAAACGATGCATCCAAAAATATTCATACAGTATCTTAAGCTGTCCAGCACAGGCTCAGTATCTTCGAATATATTTTTAAAAATTCAAACAGACATAAGCAGAGGTCTGTCTCTCTCCCCACAACCTGCGCCCAGCCTTAGGCCATTTACTCGGAGAGCTTCATTTACCAAGGACAGCTCCCTTCCAAAATGGCAACACGCAATTGAGAACCTTAATCCCCTAATTTAACATCACTCGCTCACTTGTTAGCTAGCTAGAGAACAACAACAACCAGTTAAAGTTCAGGGACAGCTGCTCTTGCTGTTCAGTGGATTTTCCCAGGGCTTTTCCTTTTAACACGGCCCCATGGAAAAACCCGTGTTAAAACCTTTTCACCAATACACATTTCAGTGTCAATTCTACCAACTATACCTAAGATGTAAGTAAGAGGGATGTGGGTGGTACTGTGGGTTAAATCATAGAGCCTAGGACTTGCCGATCAGAAGGTCGGCGGTTCGAATCCCCGCGATGGGTGAGCTCCTGTTGCTCGGTCCCTGCTCCTGCCGACCTAGCAGTTCAAAAGCAAGTCAGAGTGTAAGCAGATAAATAGGTACCACTCCGGCGGGAAGGTAAACGGCGTTTCCGTGCGCTGCTCTGGTTTGCCAGAAGCGGCTTCGACATGCTGCCCAGAAGCTGTATGCCGGCTCCCTCGACCAGTAAAACAAGATGAGCGCCGCAACCCCAGAGTCGGTCACGACTGGACCTAATGGTCAGGGGTCCCTTTAGCTTTATGCCGTCTTTATTACTGAGTTTGCAATTGTTCAAGATAAAATCTATCTTGGAAAAAGAGAAGAAATGAGCAGTGAGCTCATATATCACAAATGGGGTAATTATTTACTGTGTTTGCTATTGTTTAAGACAGGGGTCAGCAACCTAAGGCCCATGGGCCACAAGCGAGATGAGCGTCGCAACCCCAGAGTCGATCACGGCTGGACCTAACAGTCAGGGGTCCCTTTACCTTTACCTTTTACAGTGGTATCTCAGGTTACATACCGGTACTTAATTTGTTCCGGAGGTCCGTACTTAACCTGAAACTTAACCTGTTCTTAACCTGAAGCACCACTTTAGCCCACGGGGCCTCCTGCTGCCTCCGCGCCGCTGAAGCACGATTTCTGTTCTGTTAAGCAAAGTTCTTAACCTAAAGCACTATTCCTGGGTTAGCGGAGTCTGTAACCTGAAGCGTATGTAACCTGAGGTACCACTGTATACCTAAGAGGCCACAGCCAGCATGCCTAGTGGCCGCTGAGAACCGTATTCTGCACAAACCTCCTGCAAAGAGGTTTGCAACACATCTCATAAGAAGTTTTTTTTGGGGAGAAAGCAGCCATTGCCACCCTGTCCATTTCCGATTTCTCCGACTCAGGGATAAAATAAAACGATGGGGAAAGGATCTCCACCTCACCCATTGCATCCACCATAGCTGTCAAGTGTCCCTTATTTGAAGGGACAGTCCCTTATTCCAGCGCCATGTCCCGCTGCTGTCCCTTATTGATGGATGTCCCTTAAATTTCAAAGGATGCAGCTCCTCTACCTCCCTCCCTGCCGGCCAGGGAGGAGGGAGGCTCCAACTGTGTTGCTTGGCTGTGTTGCTCACCCAATAAGAAATCTAAGAACGATTGGGGGTGGAGCTTGCATGCCTTGTGTGTGGCTAGTTAATGCAAGCTGAGGAGGTTTTTGAATGCTGGACGCCATTTTGTTGCACGTGCTGCTGCAAACTTTGCAGGGCAAAGCCAGGCCGGGGAGCCACCTTAAGTTGAGGCTGCATAGGCCTTGTGGTGCATGTGATCCAGATTCTATTCAGTTGAACCTCTGGTTACAAAGTTGGTTGGGCAGTGTTCTCGAAGCTACCAGCATGAGTTTGACCAGACTGCAGGAGGACAGGAAGACTGGAGTGCCTGGAACAGGTGAGGTTGCAGGTCCCTTATTTTGGCTGCTGGTCCCTTATTTTCAAATCTGTAAGTTGACAGCTATGGCATCCACACTTCTCATTCCTCCCTCTCTGCACCCTCACCATTTCCTGAACAAGGACAGTTTGCAGACACGAGGAATGAAACAGGTTCCCCCCCCCCTTCCCGGTTCCCTGTGCTTGGCGCCATCTGGGCGCCTGCGGCCCACTCACCAGCTGGAACCGGCAAGAGAGAAGGAGAGGCTTCAAGCAACCCCAAGGGAAAAAGAAAAAGAGAGAGGCAGGGATCCAAGTATTCTACGTACCTCATTTGGGCTTAAATCAAGGGTCACCTACTGCAACAGGCTTCCTCAACCTCGGTCCTCCAGATGTTTTGAGACTACAATTCCCATCATCCCTGACCACTGGACCTGCCAGCTAGGGATCATGGGAGTTGTAGTCCCAAAACATCTGGAGGGCCGAGGCTGAGGAAGCCTGTACAGTGGTACCTTGGGTTACATACGCTTCAGGTTACAGACTCCGCTAACCCAGAAATAGTACCTCGGGTTAAGAACTTTGCTTCAGGGTGAGAACAGAAATCGCATGGCGGTGGCGCGGTGGCAGTGGGAGGCCCCATTAGCTAAAGTGATGCTTCAGGTTAAGAACAGTTTCAGGTTAAGAACGGACCTCCAGAACGAATTAAGTTCTTAACCCGAGGTACCACTGTACTAAGGAAATCAGCCCTGAGTGCTCATTGGAAGGACAGATCCTGAAGCTGAGGCTCCAGTACTTTGGCCACCTCATGAGAAGAGAAGACTCCCTGGAAAAGACCCTGATGTTGGGAAAGATGGAGGGCACAAGGAGAAGGGGACGACAGAGGACGAGATGGTTGGACAGTGTTCTCGAAGCTACCAGCATGAGTCTGACCAAACTGCGGGAGGCAGTGGAAGACAGGAGTGTCTGGCGTGCTCTGGTCCAGGGGGTCACCAAGAGTCGGACACGACTAAACAACAACAACAACAACAACACTGTACTGTACTGCACTTAGCCCTCCCTGGAAGCGGTGCCGACATTTCCCCCCCCCCTGTTTTTTTTTTAAAAAATGCTTTTTATTGAGTTTTTCAAAAACAAAATAAAACAACAGTTATTCTTAGTGTCGTCTTATTTACATTGCGTAAAATCACGCCTTGACTTCTTTCCTTCCAAATTGCGGTTTTCTTAATGTACATCTTCTCTTACAGTTTCTTCTACATTTCTATACACGTCACAAGAATTATATTAACCCCGCTGTAGTTTTTAAACTTCTACAGTTAATTCCTATATATATGTTACAAATTTACCCCATTCTTCTACAAACTTTGCCCCTTTTTGGTGTTGGATTTTATACGTCGTTTTCGCTAATTCTGTATATTCGAAAAAATTCGCCTGCCATTCCATAACCATTGGGATCTCCGGTGACTTCCATTTTGGGGCTACAAGGATCCTAGCTGCTACCATGGCATATTGGAATAATCTGTGATCCTCCTTTTTATTTCATCCCCTATTATCCCTAATAAGAACACCTCCGGGGTTTTTTGGGGAATGTGTACCTAAAGAGTTTCTTGAGTTCATTATATATTAGGTGGTGCTGACATTTTTAAATCTCCAAAGTCAAGAGAGGGAGGGAGAGACAGCAACGAGGAAAAAGCCACGAACCGCAGAGAGGATTTCACTAGAGGGGAAATTACTCATGCTTCTCGTTGCCCCAACTGCACACATACACACACACACCCCATGCCTGCAGAACAGAGCCACGTTCAACCCACCACGTAGCGTGGCTCCCTCCCCTCAGCAGAACCAACTCCAGGCCCGGGCAGGCAGCCCACGGCTGAGACCCTGGTCCCTTGGCAAGCGGTTCCACAGGACAGATTGGGAGGTCCGTAGCCTGTGCCGCCTGGACCCCGGCTCCCCTCAGCCCCGGCTGGGTCAGAAAGAGGGATGAGCCAGTGCGGCGGAACAGTTAAGAGCATAGGACGAAGGTCTGGGTTCGAATCCCCGCTCAGCCACAAAGCTCCCTGAACAACTGCCTCTCAGCCTTAACTGACCTCGCAGGGTTGTTTTGAGGGTGGAATGGGTACGAAGGAGAGTAACGTGGGCACCACCTTGAGCTCCTTGGAGGAAAAGGTGTTTTGGAGACGCAACAAAGAAATAAATCCAGTAAGCGCTTGAATCAATCTGGTTTGCATTATCCGAAACGGTCTGCGAACTCTTCCTTCGAAAGCTGCATTTCTCCTAAATTTGGGAACACTGTTTTCCAGCCGTGCAGCATTTAGAAAATAATAATAATAATAATAATAATAATAATAATAATAATAATAATAAAATAACACATCTGTTGGGGAAAACGCACCTGAACATGGACATGGAGATGTCAGTGAAGCTAACAATCCAAATTCATTTTTTAAATTTGTGTTGTGTATAGTATAGTATATATTATTTGCATTTATGATTTTGTACGTAATGTTGGCTTAACACTCAAATCAGTTACTCTGCATGCTGATGTTGAGGAAATTCAAGTTTTAGTGTTTTATAGCTCCTATTTTGGAAAAGCGACGTTTGTCGTTCTGATAGTTGAAAAATTAATTTAAAAACTCAAAAATGTGTTAAGGAGAAGCCACTTGCCGGAAATGGATGCACTGGTCAAAACGGCATATTAAAAAATGTGTTCGTTAGGAGAAATCCACTCTAGGATGCTGATGAATTTTCATGAGGATTCTTTAAAAATAAAATCTTTTAAATCTCAAATTGCTGCAAAATGAAGAGAAGAAATGGAGAGAGTCGAAACTAACAGATTCTTCCATCCCTAGTTAGGGATAGTGGCAGCATTAGGCCAGAACTGCACCTTTCCTCTCTCCTGAATAAATAATAATAATAATAATAATAATAATAATAATAATAATAATAATAATAATTTATTTGTACCCCACCCATCTGGTTGGGCTTCCTCAGCCACTCTGGGTGGCTTCCAACAAAGATCAAAAATACATTAAAATGTCACACATTAAAAACTTCCCTAAACAGGAATGTTCTTAAATTCCTCCTGAAAGCCAATAGCGAGGGAGGGCGCCACACCTCACGAGGGAGGGCATTCCCCAAATGAGAAAAACCCACCAATGCCAACTGGGCAGCAGCCAATGCCAACTGGGTCAATGCCAACTGGGCAGCAGCCAACCGGACCCCATCGTCATCTCTGCCTATCATGGGGCCTGAAACGGTGGATACAGGGAAATATTTTGGGTCCCAAGCCATTTAGAACTTCATACACTGGTACGAATGCCTTGAACTGGCAGATACCGTATTTTTCACTCCATAAGACACACTTTTTTCTTCCTAAAAAGTAAGGGGAAATGTCTGTGTGTCTTATGGAGCGAATGCGTGGTCCCTGGTGCCAAGTTGCCCAGGGGCAGAAAGCAGGTCATGCTTTTTTCTTTTTTATGAAAGAGGGAAGTGGCCACTAATTGGCAAGCGATCAGGGAGGAAGATAAGGGACGCTGGCCATAAAGGAGGCTGCCTGGGAGGGGGGAGGTAAAGACAGCAAACTTGCAAGGAGAGGAGACTAAATCAATGAAGAGAGAAATTAGAAGAAAAGGAGGAGCAAAAAACTGCTCCAGCTAAGGAAAAGACACTAAGGCAAACAAGAGGGAAGGGAGTGTTGAAAGGGAGCAGCTGATCGGCAAGCGATCAGGAGGGAGATAAGGGAGGCTAGCAAAAAAGGAGGCTGCCTGGGAGTGGGGGGGGGTAAAAGCCCATGGATCCTCAGGATTTTTACATTGGGTCACCCCAAATTCACCATCAGATCACATAGCATGTCCATAGCTACAGCCTGCACCAAAAAAACCACGCACCCACTGTTTCCTGAGGCTGCAATGGTGCAAAAACGTGGTTACAAAGCACGGATCCACATGGATCCTCACGATTTTTGCACTGGGCTACCCCAAACTCACCATCAAATCACATGTCTGTGGCCACAGCGTGAACCACAAAAATCATACATCCACTGTTTTGTTCAGAATATTTTTTTTCTTGTTTTCCTCCTCTAAAAACTAGGTGCTTCTTACGGTCAGGTGCGTCTTATGGAGCGAAAAATACAGTAACACAAGGCATGGTCTCCCACTAGGCTGCCCTTCTCACCAACTATGTTCTGCAAAGGTCCAGCATCCTGTTCTCACAGTGGCCAAATGCCCCAAAGAACCTAGGAATCCAGATGATGATGATGATGATAATAATAATAATAATAATAATAATAATAATAATAATAATAATTTGTATCCCGCCCTCCCTGGCCAAAACCGGACTCAGAGCAGCTAACAACAGGTAAAAATAGCAGTGTACATAAAATCGCACAGTCAATTAATTAAAATACATTCTAGAATCAGTTCAGAATCAAATTAATGGCAACCATTGGGCTAGAGTTCTATGAGGATTAACAAAGGACTGTGCCTTGGCCAAAGGCCTGGTGGAACAGCTCCGTCTTGCAGGCCCTGCGGAAAGATGTCAAGTCCCGCAGGGCCCTAGTCTCTTGTGACAGAGCGTTCCACCAGATCGGGGCCACAGCCGAAAAGGCCCTGTGGCCCGGGACCTCCAAGATGTTTTTGTTTGAAGACTGTAAGGTCCTCTGTGGGACATACCAGGAGAGGTGGTCCCGTAGACACAAGGGTTCTAGGCTGTATAGGGCTTTAAAGGTTAAAACCAGCACCTTAAACTTGATACTGCACTCCACCGGGAGCCAGTGCAGCTGGTATAGCACCGGGTGAATGTGATCTCTCAGCGAGGACCCCGTAAGGAGTCTCGCTGCGGGATTCTGCACCCACTGGAGTTTCTGGGTCAGTCTCAAGGGCAGCCCCATGTAGAGCGAGTTACAATAATCCAGTCTGGAGGTGCCCGTCGCGTGGATCACAGTGGCTAGGTCAGGGCGAGAGAGATAAGGGGCCAACTGCTTAGCTTGGCAGAGATGAAAAAATGCCACCTTTGTTATAGCTGCAATCTGCGCCTCCATGGAAAGGGAGGTGTCAAAGATTACACCCAAACTCTTAACGGACGGTGCAGGCACTAATTGTGCCCCCGCAAGAGATGGGAGTTGCCCCCCCAATCCCATATTGTCCTGACCCAGCCAAAGGACCTCTGCCTTTGAAGGATTTAACTTCAACCGGCTCCCACGTAACCATCCATCCACAGCTTCCAGACATCTGGTCAGTGTGTCTGGGGCCGAGTCAGGATGGCCATCCATCAACAGATAGAGTTGGGTGTCATCAGCATACTGATGGCAGCCCAGCCCAAAACTCAGGACAAGCTGGGCGAGGGGGCGCATAAAGATGTTGAAAAGCATCGGGGAGAGTATCGCACCCTGAGGCACTCCACATACTACGGAGTGGTGCGATGACAGTTCCCCCCCCAAGCGCCACCCTCTGTCCCCAACCCGAGAGAAACGAGCGCAGCCATTGAAGGACTGTGCGCTGGATCCCCACGTATCCGAGCACAAGAGACACTCTCCCATCCTGTGGTTTCCGGAGACTTATTCAGAAGCATGGCTGACTCCAACTGTGCACTGAAGACAGCCTTCAAGGGCAGCCCCACACAGAGCATTGCAGTAGTCTAAGCAGGAAGTCCTTAGAGCAGGGGTCCCCAAACTAAGGTCTGCGGGCTAGATAAGGCCCGAGGGACTCGTTTATCTGGCCCGTGCACATGCGCCCAAGCTATTTTCGGGGCTCCTCCGACCCGGAAGTGTGCCAAGAGAAATGCCAGTTCATTTCATACGAGATTCAGTTCCTACGAGATTGGCCTAGGATTTAAATATGTAAGGATGGGAATTACGATGTTGAAAGCCAGAATAGAAGGAATGAAAGATGTTAAGTGATCGAGATAATTTTTCTTTGAGAAGATAGATTTTGGAAAACTGTTAAAATGATATATAATGAAATTCAACCAGGGGGATTTTTTATTTTTTATTTATTTTTTAGAAGTCTCTGAAATAGAGGACACTTATAGTTGTTTTAACTGCGAGTCTTTTAGTTCTTACGCTCTTACAGTTGTTTCAACTGCGTGTTTTTATTTGTTTTTAGTTTTTATCTGTTTTAATTATCAGTTTTTATCCATCTACTATCCGTGTTTAATCTTGTATTTTATTCAGATGTTTTATCCTATGCTTGTTTCTTTGCCCTTATTTGCTCCAACATTTATCAGTTTAAAAAACCCTAACTGCTATTTTATTTATATGTTTGTTTGTTTTTTATCCTGGTCTGTGACCATAATAAAGTTCATTACCCAACCAGGGGAATTTGAGGAAGTCACTTAACAATGTTACCAAGATTGGTTTAATTAGAATTAGGATGTTTGTTTGTTTAAAAAATTTTTTTGGGAAAATTTAATTTTAAAAATTGGGAAAAAAAGAAGGAGAAATGCCAGTTCATTTCGGGGCCCAATTCAAAGTTCTCACAGTAGTATTTAAAGCCCTGAACAACTCAGGCCTCAAATACCCAAGGAGACCACCTCATTCCCTACAACCCCCCTTGGATGCTATGCTCAGATTGTAAATTGTTTTAGGCTGTTTTCAATTTTGCGTTTTAATTGCTGGGACCGTAGGGTGGAGGCAGGAAATAAAAATATATCCTTGTTGCAGGGGGTTGAGCTAAATGACCCCTGGGTTCCCATCCAGCTCTACACTTCTGTGATCCTATGGCCATCATCGTCTCTGCCCCGGACCCTGTAGCCATCCCTCCGGCACAGCACAGACTGAAAGCTCTTTTGGGGAGAGGCTCATGCTCTATGCTTAAGTCGCTTTGCAAAAACACCCTACGAATGCTTTTTTTTTTAATGCATATAGTTCTGGATGGATTATGTGGATTAAATGCCTATAAGGCGAGATTCTCTGAAGCTGCTGTGCGCGTGGATAACTCCTCTTTATCTCTCTCTCACACACAGAGACACATGCCTTTTCTCAGAAACCACCAAGACATATATTCCACAGGGTTGCTTTGCAAGAGACTCTCCAGATGTTGCCACATGAAGTTCCCATCATCCCTGGCCAGCTGTTTGTGGCTCTTGGAAACACCTGGAAGATGTTATCAAGACTGCCTCTGAACAAGGGCCAATCGCCTTTTCTGCTCGCCTTTTCAAGCAATGTTTGTTTAGAAGTGCAGCAGGCTAAGGTTGTTGAAGACATTGAATACTCCTGTAAGGAGTGTGTGGTTTTTTTTTACATATCACTTGGGAAGACAGGCGAACTAATGCCAATGTACTAGAAGAAGCAAAGATCACAAGTGTTGAAGCAATGATTCTTCAACATCAACTTCGTTAGACTGGCCATGTTTTTCGGATGCCTGATTATCGTCTGCCAAAGCAACTACTCTATTCCAAACTTAAAAATGGAAAGCGTAATGCTGGTGGTCAACAAAAGAGGTTCAAAGACTCTCTCAAGGCAAATCTTTAAAAATGTACAGTGGTACCTCAGGTTAAGTACTTAATTCATTCCGGAGGTCCGTTCTTAACCTGAAACTGTTCTTAACCTGAAGCACCACTTTAGCTAATGGGGCCTCCTGCTGCTGCCGCGCCGCCAGAGCCCGATTTCTGTTCTTATCCTGAAGCAAAGTTCTTAACCTGAAGCACTATTTCTGGGTTAGCGGAGTGTGTAAACCTGAAGCGTATGTAACCTGAAGCGTATGTAACCCGAGGTACCACTGTAGTATAAACATCGACAACTGGCAAACACTGGCCTGCAAGCGCTCCAGTTGGAGAACAGCCTTTACCAAAGGTGTCATGGGCTTTGAAGACATTAGAACTCAAGACAAAAGGGAGAAGTGTGCTAAGAGGAAGGCACGTTTGGCAAACCCTCGCAGGGATCAATTCCTGTCTGGAAACCTATGTTCCCACTGTGGAAGGACATGTGGATCCAGAATTGGCCTCCACAGTCACTTATGGATTCACTGTTAAGACCGTGTTCATGGAAGACAATCTTACTAGGCTATGAGGGATCACCAAAGAAGAAGAAGAAAAAGAAGAAGTGTGTGTTTTAATACAATTACCGTAATTTTTGCTCTTTAAGACTCACTTTTCCCCTCCTAAAAAGGAAGGGGAAATGTGTGTGCGTCTTATGGAGCGAATGCAGGCTGCGCAGCTATCCCAGAAACCAGAACAGCAAGAAAGATTGCTGCTTTCACTGCGAAGCGATCCCTCTTGCTCTTCTGGCTTCTGAGATTCAGAATATTATTTTTTTCTTGTTTTCCACCTCCAAAAACTAGGTGCGTCTTATGGTTTGGTGCATCTTATAGAGCTAAAAATACGGTGCCTGTTGACGCAGAATGCAATCAACTCTATAGAATGTAGAGCCTAAGCCCATAAAAAAAGCCTTTTGGATCATACTAGTGGCCCATCTCGTTCTCACAATGGCCAACCAGATGCCCCCGCAAGGAGGACCTGAGCACAACATTCACTCTCCCCTCTTGCTGTGTCCAGCAACTGGCCTTCCACAGCATCGCTGCCTCCAACCGTGGAGCCACAGCAGAGTCATCAATGACCTTGTCTCCCACAAATTCATCGGATCCTGAGAAGGCAGAGAGATGGGGTTCCTGCAGAGCTCTGGATGTTTTTGGAACCCGACTCCCAGCATCCAGCTTGGCCAACATCCGGTAAGATGGAGAGTTATAGACCATCAACATTGGGGGCGGGTCAAAGGTTCCCCATCCCTGACATAGGAGATGGAGATAGTGGCAGACCTACATTTTTGGGGTACCCTGAAGCTTGAACGGTCATGGGAACCCCAGTGCAACCAGCAGCAAGGTCTGTGTGACTACTGTTATCCTCTTTGGTGGGTTTGCTCCACGACACATTGCCACTTTTTTTTTTTTAAATAGCTACCACATCTCAGATTTTGATTAAAATTGTTGTACTGGATTATCTCACATGCCAAAACCACTGGAGTCGATAAAAATCCCCTCTGCCTTGTAGTTTTCGAGGTTTGCTCAGTTGGTAGAGAAGGAGAACTCAAGGGTTTGAGCAAAATATTCCTGCATTGCTGAAAGTTGGACTAGATGACCCTCGTGGTCCCTTTCCTGCTTCTATGGGGTTGTAATTTAGGGAAATGTCATATATGTGCATGATGCATTTTTTAAAAGCAATTTTTTAAAGCAGTATGGGGCCCTGGATGAAAAAGACTCTGTTTCTTCTTCAATAGGATCCTCTCAGGGCTCCCAGTGAGGTCCCAGTGAGGAATCAAACAATTGCGTTCACCATGCAACTTGAGACATCATCACCATCATCATACAGTGGTGCCTTGGTTCTCAAACATCGAAAACCCGGAAGTAAGTGTTCCAGTTTTCGAGTGTTTTTTGGAAGCCGAACATCCGATGCGGCCGTCGGCTATTGTTTTCGAGGCACCTGCACCATCAGAAGCTGCACCTTGGTTTTCAAACATTTTGGAAGTCAAATAGACTTCCAGAATGGATTAAGTTTGGCGCTTTTGTTTTTGCTATTTATTTTGCATTTTTGTTTTTGAGGCTTTTTCAGTTAAATTGTTTTTGTGACTGTGCAGAACCCAGTACAGCTCCTGTTTGATTGATTGATTGATTGATTGATTGTGTGACTGTAGAAATGGATAAAAAAACCCCATCCAAACAATGACTATCATCAGTGCAGGTAAGATTAGTTTTTTAATTTTTTTTTAACATCTACAATACTGTCTTATTTATTTTACAGTACAGTACATTGATTATTGCTTTCATTTTATGAATCAATGGTCTCGTTCGAGAGTAAAATTCATGTCAAATTGCTGTTTTAGAGGTTGTTTTTAAAAGTCTGGAACGGATTAATCTGTTTTGCATTACTTTCTATGGGAAAGCGCACTTTGGTTTTGGAACGCTTTGGTTTTGGAACAGACTTCCTGATTGGATTAAGTTGGAGAACCAAGGGACCACTGTAATAATGTTGAGAACCCCCAACCAGTGGCGGTCTAGCCCACCACCTGAAGACCTCTTCATGAACAAGAGACCACCCACCCCATTGGGTCACCAACTCCATCATCAAACTCCTCCTGCCAATGTCGTTTCTCCCCGTGGCCAGCCAAAGCCGCCATTGAGTCATTCCTTCCAAACGCACAACCAAAATCTACCCTCCTGACTCTTGAGCCCATTAGACATTATTGTGGGCAACGGAGAACAGGAGATGTTCTCCTTCCACCAAACGACATGTTCCAATCGTACCTCCACATACAATGCCAGCTAAACAATTCTGTGTTTCCTCCCAGGAGGGAAGGAGAAGGGGGTTCAGTTCAGTAGCAAGGCACCTGTTAGCTTTGCAGGTCCAACTCTCAACATCGCCAGGCAGGGCTCCCTTTGAAACCCCACAGGGATGCTGTTGGCCAAGCTACCGTATTTTTTGCTCTATAAGACTCACTTTTCCCCTCCTAAAAAGTAAGGGAAAATGTGTGTGCGTCTTATGGGGTGAATGCAGGCTGCACAGCTGTCCCAGAAGCCAGAACAGCAAGAGGGATCGCTGCGCAGTGAAAGCAGCAATCCCTCTTGCTGTTCTGGCTTCTGAGATTCAGATTTTTTTTTATTGTTTTCCTCCTCCAAAAACTAGGGGCGTCTTGTGGTCTGGTGCGTCTTATAGAGCGAAAAATATGGTAGATGGACCAATGGGCTGACTCAGTACAAAGCAGCTCCCAATTTTTGAGGGTTTCTGCTGCATCATGAGGACTGGAAGCTTACATTATTATTAGGGGAAGAACCACCAGGTTTTTTGCATATAAAAGGTCCCAGTTTCGATCCCAAGCATCTCCAGGTAGGGCTGGAATAAGACCCCTGCCCAGGCACCCTGGAGAGCTGCTGCCACTTATTATAAGCTAAAGGTAAAGGGAGCCGGCGTACGGCTTCCGGGTCATGTGGCCAGCAGGACTAAGCCGCTTCTGGCAAACCAGAGCAGCGCACGGAAACGCTGTTTACCTTCCCGCCAGAGTGGTACCTATTTATCTACTTGCACTTTGACGTGCTTTTGAACTGCTAGGTGGGCAGGAGCAGGGAGTGAGCAACAGGAGCTCACCCTATGGCGGAGATTCGAACCGCCGACCTTCTGATCGGCAAGTCCTAGGCTCTGTGGTTTAACCCACAGCACCACCCGCGTCCCGCCAGACATTGTAGATAATGCTAAGATGGATGGGCCCACATAAGAACAGAAGAAGGCCCTGCTGGATCAGGCCAATGGCCCCACCTAGAATAATAATAATAATAATAATAATAATAATAATAATAATAATAATAATAATAATAATTTATACCCTGCCCTCCGCAGCCAAGGCCGGGCTCAGGGTGGCTAACAAGCAATAATAAAAACAACTTAAAAACAAAATTAAAATACAACATTAAAATATTGAAACATTAAAATATTAAAATGTAGCCTCATCGCAGGAGGAGAAAGGAAAAGAAAAAAAAAAAGAGGGGGAGGGAATCATATTGGCTCGAAGCCAAAGGCCAGGCGGAACAACTCTGTTTTACAGGCCCTGCGGAAAGAAATCAGATCCTGCAGGGCCCTGGTCTCATGAGGCAGAGCGTTCCACCGGGCCGGAGCCAGTGCTGAAAAGGCCCTGGCTCTGGTTGAGGCTAATCTAACTTCCTTAGGGCCCGGGACCACTAGGGTGTTGTTATTTATGGACCTTGAGGCTCTCAAGACTAGTATCCTGTTCTCACAATGGCCAGTGCAAAACCCACAAGATTTGACCACAAGACCTCTCTCCTTTCCTTTGGTCACACAAAAATCGGCCGCAGGCAAGTGTGCCTCTTGAAAATAACACGCAAACCAACAGGGTGATTCATTCTTGCCCCTGGAAAGTTTGGGGCGGGGAACCTGCTGTTTTGCAGAGTTTGCCGCTGGTCTCCGATTCCCCCCAGCCCCCAGCTCCCCCCCCCCATGGGATAGTCAAGGGTCAGGGCTGATTCCAACCTTGTTTGGAGCATCCACCTGAGATAAGGACCAACTTAGGCCCACAGGCCTTCAACTATCTGCAACAAAACATTGTCGTTTCCGTACATCGCAAGGCAGCAACAGGCCAGGATTCGCCACTGACTGTGCTGTCCACACGTAGCCCCATCTCAATGCCTTTTTTTGGGGGGGGGGATATTTGTTTTCAAGCACATATAACACACACACACAGCCCACCCCTCTCTCATACACACTATGACATCTGCCAGTGTCCCATGAAATGTTAAAGGCATCCAAGACCTTCTGTCTGGAAGTTTAAATGCTGGGGAGCAATTGCAGACAGCTTTTAGGGTCTAGCCTCAGAGATAGCGGTCAAGAGCCATTTTGGTTAGCATAGCATGCATATATATATATAGTCGTGCCTCCCACCCCAGTGTTCCTGTCAAAAGCCTTTTTTGCAGAAAATGAAAAGGGAGTAGAGGGAAGAGGGGGGTGGAGGTAGGTCCCTGAAGGGTAGAAACACACCATAAATGATATGAAAATGGGCTTTTTTTTAGGACAGGGTGGTGGTGGTGGGTGAGGTTTGGATGGAGGGTGTGGGAAGAGAAATGGGGAGGTGTCTGGGAATGGGGTCTGGAGGGAACAGGAGAAAATATAGAGGAAATGCATGGGGGAGGAGGTAGGGGGAGGGCAGTGGCATAGCGTGGGGGGTGCAGGGGGGCCGGCCGCACCGGGCGCAACATCTGGGGGTTAGGGTTAGGGGGCGCAAATCCACGGGTTAGGGGGCACAAATTACTTGCCTTGCCCCGGGTGTTGACAACCCACGCTACGCCACTGGGGGAGGGAAGCCATATAGGCTCCAAGGCTCCTGAATGAGCACCTCCCCACCCCCCCCAGTTTAACCTGCAAGGAGGTGGGTCACACAGGTGTCCAGGCAAGACAAGGTGAGAGGATGGCAGCACCAGCCTGGTGGGCCTGGGAACAGAGTGAGATGCTCTTGGAGGCTGATCTGGCGATGGGTTAAGGGGAGGGAAATTGGGGGGGGGGGCCGATGGTGAAAGGGATGGAGGGGGTTAATGGAGCAGAATGAGAAAGAGAGAGCCTGCAGGGGGGTGGCGGCATTAAAGAGCAGGTGGAATAAAACACAACTATATAAGGGGTTTATAGAGCAGCAGCAAAAAAAATGGGGGGGGGCGAGAACCAGGCTTGATGTGGAGAGCTAAGGGTGAGACGATGAGCAAAACGCTTCCCGCCCCCGCTTCACCCGCCCGCCCTGATAGAATGAAGATTATTATTTTAAGGGAGGGAGGTGTAAAAGAATGGATGGAGGGAAATATTGCATGCAGGGTGGGAGAAAGTGATCGGGTGGATTAAAATGACAGGATGGAGAATGTAGTTGGGGGGGTGGACAGATTGGTAGAAAGGGAAGAAAAGGTTGAGGAGGGTGGATTAGGCGGGGGGGTTAGGATGCGCGAGGGAGAGGAGCGGAGAGGAAAGGCGAGCGGGGAACAGAAGGAGAGAAAGAAAAGGATGGATTCAAAACACAAGGGCGCACCTTTGTGCATGCCAGTGTACCGGTCCTTCAGCACCGTCAGCTCGTAGATCTGTCCGAACTGCTCGAAGAGGGGCTTGAGGTCCTTCTCCTCCAGGTTCCGGGGGATTTGCCCCACAAAGAGCTTGATAGCATCTAGGTCCTTCATGCCCTCGGGCTCGGAGCTGCTGCCGCCGCCGCCGCTGCCGCTGCTCATGGAGGAGGCGCGGGGCGGTTGCTGGGATTGCGCCTTCCGCCTGGGCTCGCTCGCCGGCAGTCTGGCCATCCCCCGAGCCCCCAGCGCGGGCTGCGCAGTGGAGGATGCTGCGAGAAGGAAGGAGGCGGCGCGCAAGATGCCACTGGAGGGGGGGGGGAGATGCTGCCGAGCGCAGCATCAGGACCACAAGCAGCAGCTGCTGGGCAGCGACACCGCCTGGCCGTTCCGGGGAAGTGCACGGGGGGGTTTCGGGGAGCGTGAAAGCGGGGTGCTGCTGGGAGCGGGGTTGGGAGCTTGGAAGAGTGGCGCGGGGGGGGGGGAGGACGGCGGGGGGGGGTTATGTCCCAAACTAGGCAGGGATGCAAAGGCAAATATTATTAACCCAACGAACCGGGAAGGGGAGGGGAAAAAAGGATGCAACAAGGTGTTTGATGGATTTGAAGAACCGCTTTGTTGAATTAAACAAAGGATGCAATTCAGCCAGGAACCTGTTCCTTAAAGTAGACAGATCCACACACACACACACACACCGCCACGCTTTTTTGCTCCCCCATCAGCTGCCAATATAGACTGCCTTTACCCTCGGAGGTTCTGTTATAAATACTTTTAGACGCACATAAAGGGTCAAGGCCGCCCAAATGTTGTTAGACTACTGTTCCCATCATCCCTGACTACCAGCCAGGCTGACAGGGGCTGATGGGAGCTGGAGTCTAGCAAAACCTCGATGGGCCACCAGTTCTCTGAAGCGGGGATTGTGAAGTCAGTAACAGCCATTTATTGGTTACTAGTCACATTTATTTTTAGCAAAACGCCTCTTTGCATTTGTTAAATCCTCCCAGGGTGATTATTTTCTGGGATTTGTTTCCAAAGAACCGCAAGCACATGCACACACACACACACAATCTCAGGAGAGGTTATATTTATTCGCGAACCACAACCACGTTTCGTGTCATCCCTCTCTCACACTCACACTACCACAGCAAATCGCAAAGTGAATTTTCCAAGTAGCTTGTCTCTTAGAATTTCTGGATAGCTGCGTCAATTTGCAGAATGACTGCCTTCAAGTTGAACCACTGTTCAGTAGACAGGGAAATCCCTGGGTAGGAGAGAGAGAGAGAGAGAGAGAGAGAGAAAATTGGTTAATTGTTCGCAGGAGAGACTCACCAAGGGTGAAACTAAGAATGTCCTTCCAGCAGCTGTGTAAGATAACCTTTTGTTCCTTTTCTCAAATTTTTGAACTGCTCCTATTTCTACATTTAGTCAGGTTGGATGGAAAGAAAGAAAGAAAGAAAGAAAGAAAGAAAGAAAGAAAGAAAGAAAGAAAGAAAGAAAGAAAGAAAGAAAGAAAGAAAGAAAGAAAGAAAGATTGTGGACTAGAAACATGGCAAGGCCTTGGATGTTAGCACGGTTGGTGGGTTAGTCAAACCCTGTGCCCTGGCGCCACCTCGTGGCAACACAATTTTATACCTCTCCTCCCAGGTTTCGCATCACCAGCCTTCTAGAATCTAGATTCAGGTAGGTAGCAGTGTTGGTTTGACACAGTCGAATTTAAAAATAAAAATATTATCCAGTAGCACCTTAGAGACCAACTAAGTTTGTTCCGGGTATACACAGAACAAACAATTTTTTAATTTTTAATTTTTATCACCAGCCTTGTCGAAGATCTACCAGAAACTTACCCCTGGAGAAGAGAAACGCCATCATGCCAAAGCTTGAATCCAGGGGTGCATGCCTACTTTAATAAAATATGGGGGGGAGGTAAGTCCCCCCCACATAATGGATCCCAAGGTGCAGTGCATGCACACCATTTGAATGGCAATGCTCATTAATGGGGGGTAAAGCCCCCTTAAATATTTTATTGGGGGGGGCAAAGGAACCTCAGCCCTAGGAGTTGGCTCCTAGGCTTGACCCCATCCTGGCAAGAGGGAGGCACTGAAGGTGAGTGGCCCCCGTGTCTGAGGAACTGGTCAGTCGCCTACTGTGGATGGGTTTGTTGTTGTTTAGTCGTGTCCGCTTCTTCGTGACCCCCTGGACCAGAGCACGCCAGGCCCTCCTGTCTTCCACTGCCTCCCGCAGTTTGGTCAAACTCATGTTCGTAGCTTCGAGAACACTGTCCCACCATCTCGTCCTCTGCCGTCCCCTTCTCCTTGCGCCCTCCATCTTTCCCAATATCAGGGTCTTTTCCAGGGAGTCTTCTCTTCTCATGAGGTGGCCAAAGTATTGGAGCCTCAGCTTCAGGATCTGTCCTTCCAGTGAGCACTCAGGGCTGATTTCCTTCAGAATGGAGAGGTTTGATCTTCTCGCAGTCCATGGGACTCTCAGGAGTCTCCTCCAGCACCAGAATTCAAAAGCATCCATTCTTCGGCGATCAGCCTTCTTTATGGTCCAGCTCTTACTTCCATACATTACTTCCGGGAAAACCATGGCTTTAACTACCGGTATACGAACCTATTTTGGCAAAGGTCCTTTGGGGATGGGTTTACCTTCCAGTATGTAGCCTGGAGACGCTTCTGGATCCGGTTCTATCCCTGATCTGCAGGGTCAGGGATCCCTATCCCTCCGTAACGTCACAGCAGCTTAGCCACTGACACTGGCATGTGCCCAAGATCTGCCCCCTCACAGGTCTGCGCCCTGCGCTCTCCTGGAGAACTTTAGCCTGCCTGGACTCCAAACTCCGAAAACCCATCTTGTTTCCCTGGGTAGGTGCCGAAACTAGCCTCCTACCCAGATGTAAAACGGGCACCCGTTGCTCTGCCCACTTCTGCCTCTCTCTGCCCACCCGCCCTTGGCATGTGTCCCCCCCCCCCCCGGGCTGAAAGCAGCTCCCAACGTCCCTCAGCCATTAAGAGCTCTGTAAGAAGAAAAGCAGAGACATCACCTTGCCAACAAGGTCTGTATAGTTAAAGGTATGGTTTTCCCAGTAGTCATGTACGGAAGTGAGAGCTGGACCATAAAGAAGGCTGATCACCAGAGAATGGATGCTTTTGAATTATGGTGCTGGAGGAGACTCTTGAGAGTCCCATGGACTGCAAGAAGATCTAAACTATCCATTCTGAAGGGAATCAGCCCTGAGTGCTCACTGGAGGGACAGATCCTGAAGCTGAGACTCCAAGACTTTGGCCACCTCATCAGAAGAGAAGACTCCCTGGAAAAGACCCTGATGCTGGGAAAGGTGGAGGGCACAAGGAGAAGGGGACAACAGAGGACGAGATGGTGGGACAGTGTTCTAGAAGCGACCAAAATGAATTTGACCAAACTGCGAGAGGCAGTGGAAGACAGGAGTGCCTGGCATGCTCTGGTCCAGGGGGTCATGAAGAGTCGGACACGACTAAACACCAACAAGAAGAAAACCTTCATGGCAAGATGCAGCTTGGCTGGAACTGCCTCCAGCCCTCTCTGCACATCTGTTAAAGGGGGACATTGACTATGGGAGACTGAATGGGACGCAGGTGGTGCTGTGGTCTAAACCGCTGAGCCTCTTGGGCTTGCCGATCAGAAGGTTGGCGGTTCGAATCCCCGCAACGGGGTGAGCTCCTGTTGCTTAGTCCCTGCTCCTGCCAACCTAGCAGTTCGAAAGCACGTCAAAGTGCAAGTAGATAAATAGGTACCACTCTGGCGGGAAGGTAAACGGCGTTTCCGTGTGCTGCTCTGGTTCGCCAGAAGTGGCTTCGTCATGCTGGCCACATGACCCGGAAGCTGTACACCAGCTCCCTTGGCCAGTAAAGCGAGATGAGCGCCGCATCCCCAGAGTCGGTCACGACTGGACCTAATGGTCAGGGGTCCCTTTACCTTTATAGCAGACTGAAACTGGCACTTTCCGTATGCCATGCAGGCATGGCCCTCCTCTTAAAAAGAACGCAAGCGTCTAGTCCTCATCATTTTGATCAATTTATCCTGAGGCAGGCCTTTGATCTGTCTGGCTCAAGGTTACCTCTCCATTGACAGGTCGCAGGTCTCCAGGGTTTCAGGGTTGGGACAGTCCTTAGCCCTGCCTAGAGACGCTGAGGACAGAACCTGGGACCTTCTGCATGCCAAGCATGTGTCCTCTGCCGCTGAGCTCAGGGCATAATCAACCAAAAATGGAGCAATGGGTCAGTGATCCAGCTGTTAACCAGAAGGCTGGTGGTTTGATGGCTGTGAGCTGGGGGTTGTACTAAATGACCCTTTGGGGGGTTACCTGCAACTTTTTAAAAAATCTTATTCTTTTTACAGTCAAGCGGCATGTACAATTTATGAATTATTCCCCTTCCACTACACACCACTGAACATCAACACAAGGGTAATTCTGGACACCAGGAAAGCTTCGCTGTCTTGTTTTAGTGACTCAAAAAAATGAAACAAAAAACACACCCAGCCCACCATTTAAAATACTTTCCTGTCCATTAACAAAATTTGATGCAAAATAAACCCCTTATTTAAAGGGCAGAAGTTTATATACACTGTTCTACATCCAATTTGCTAATGGGAAGGGGATTTGCAATAGGCTGGCAACCTTCGACAGACTTGTTCTCTTTATTACAGGAATGTTGGTGCAAGCTTTTCTAAGTATTAAATGTGGCTGGCCGTTTATGAATGTTGCGTGAACACAGGAGACACGGAAGACAAATTTCTATGTGCGCTTGTGGAGTAGAGGAAATGCAATTTTATGGATTTGATGCAAAAAGAACACCAAGCCTTCTGAACTGTCTCCCAATTTAGAAATAAGCTATCTTTTTCAACAGAGTTTTCACAGAAATGACAGGAACTTGCCTCTGAACAAAGCCCCCGACGGAACTGAGCTTTCTCACTATCTATAGCTTATTTTGTATTCTATGCTATAATATGTTTTGTTGTTTTTACACCGGGGCTCCCGTGGAAATCAATTATGGTGAGGAAAATGCGTGTTCACTTTCTAGTCTGCTTCTATGGCTATCTAGACTTCTCTCAGAATGGAAACATGCTGGGGATTAAGATGCAGACCTCTGTACCTGGGTGGTTTAGTGGTTGCCATCTTGGGAGCCTCTGGGAGCCCTGGCAGTAACAGCAGAAGTCTGGCTCAAAACAAGGTTGAGTCAGGGGGAAGTTCCTCGCTGGTTTTCCATTAGTAGTAAAGCTAAGGCAACACGGCGCATTGCCACCCTATAATTAGTAATGTGCCTTATTGATGCTGTTAAGTCCAGGCGATAAACAGGGATGTGTTAACGCCTGATCCCACCGCGAATGGTTCACTGTTAAAGCCCTTGTTACCCACGATTGTTGCCGTCGTATTATTGCGGAGGAGCCGAAGGATGTTCACCAATTTGTCCAATTTTCAGGAGGACAGTCGACACGGCAGTACGATTTACAGTGTCAAAGACCTTGATCAGGTCAATAAACGCCATTTGGCTATGAGTGATTGCCAAAGAAGCAGCTATTAAGTAGAAGTCAAAAGTGAGCATGTGGAAAAGTGGGCCTCAGCCTCGATTTGGTTAGAGCGTGCTGCTAACGCCACGGTTGCAGGTTTGATCCCCATATGAGACAGCTGCCAATTCTATGTTGCAGATTCTATGTTGCAGGGCCGTGGGTTAAACCACAGAGCCTAGGACTTGCCAATCAGAAAGTCGGCAGTTCGAATCCCCGCGACGGGGTGAGCTCCCGTTGCTCGGTCCCTGCTCCTGCCAACCTAGCAGTTTGAAAGCACGTCAAAGTGCAAGTAGATAAATAGGTACCACTCCGGCGGGAAGGTAAATGGCGTTTCCATGAGCTACTCTGGTTCGCCACAAGCGGCTTAGTCCTGCTGGCCACATGACCCGGAAGCTGTACGCCGGCTCCCTTGGCCAATAAAACGAGATGAGCACCGCAACCCCAGAGTCGGCCACGACTGGACCTAATGGTCAGAGGTCCCTTTATCTATGTTGCAGATTGTGAGTCACAGGTGGGTCTCGAGACTGGACCAGGTGGGCTAGGACAGCCAGTGGACTAGGACAGCCTTCCCCAGAAGCCCTGCTAGCTGTAGCTGAGGAGAGCTGGATAGGCCAAGCCTTGCGGCAGGGATCAGCCACAAACTCGTGAAAACTCACTGAGTAACTCTTCCTGGAGGTGCCCGGAGAAGGAAGAATAGGTAGAGCTGAGTAAATATTGAACATTACAGCTCTGGCCGCTCTACCAAAGAGCTTCCCCTTCTCAGCACCCACATTCTCATCACCCTCCCCACCAAAACTAGGTATTAACGACCCTTACTCCCCACCCACCCAGCTGCTACATCCATGTGGCAAACCCCACTTAACAAGCAACGCCCTAGATGTCAGAAAGCTGTGATATCAAGAAAGCTCAGGAGGAAACGTCGCAGTAGTTCTCTTTTAATTTACATGTGCACATCTTTTTTAAAAAAACGAAACAAAACACAAACTGACCCCCCCCCCAAAGCAGCCCCTTCAAGTTCTCCATCTGACAGGCAGGCCCCCGCCCACCCCACCAGCCCAAAGCTTCCACCCCCAAAGCTTAAAACCTATGGCACATGTGTTGCCTGCTTCTCGTACAGCAGCTTTGCACTTATGGAAATGTCTTTTTGCTCAGAGGAAGATTTCCAAGGGAAGGCGGGAGGAAGGAAAGAGAAGACATAAAAGAAGAAGACACCCATTGTTCAGTTTGGAAGCAATGGTGTGCGGGTGGGTGTGTGAACGCCTGGGGCTCTGTCCCGAGGAAGGGGGCGGGGGGGGGGGGAGCGGGAGGGGAGAGCAACGCAGGGCCGCAAGACGCAAGGGAGTGGAAGGGCATTTTCCGTCTCGGCTTCTGCCTCCTGCTCCAGTGTCGCGAAACGGAACGAGGGAACGAGCAGCAGTAGCATCCAACACAGCCCTGATCCGGACGGGCTCATTTCCAACGGTGGTGCCTCTGGAACCCTTTCACTGTTGCTTGGATTTCAGGGACAGTCTCTGTACCAACCTGTAAAGCAGACTGAAGTGCTGGGAGGGGAGGCAAGGATGGGGGGGGCACACAAGCAGAGAGAGAGAGAGAAAGAGAAACAGACAGTGAGTGGGTTGCTCTGTATCTTCAAGATGAATGCTGAAACGGGCAGAGGGGGTGGGAGAAGTGTTTTCGAATCTGGCAGGCTGCAGCCACATCTGCAACAGAGGAGCATGTCTGTTGCGCCACAATGAAACGTCCTATGGGAGGCACAAGGCTCTCTTTGCTGTAGCTCAATTCCCCACCCTTGGCCAGCCCACCCACCCATATCATGTTAAGGAGATGGCTTCAGGTGGCTCACACCCATTGTCTCAAAAACCTGATTTTTAAGCCAGGTTCTGGAGCACTGTGAAAGTGGTTCCATAAGGCCAATGGGAATCTACACTTGTTGTTTTTTTCCCTCTAACAATAGCCAGCACCTGGGCACCCCACCCCAAAGCAAAACAATGCCCAGCAAATCAAAAATGGAGGGGAGTTTTTAAAAAGGAATTTCATATAGAAGAGTCAGGGGAGAATAAACTGTTCAGAGTTCAAAATTCTCCTTGGTTAAGTCTCAATCCTATTTACACCGTGCACACAACCCAAAATTTGTTCTGTGCATAAAATGAAATGAAATGAACGGGATGGACAAAAAATGTAGCCCCTGAATAGTTTTCCTTTCTGTCTGCAAGTATTCAAGTTCCCTTGCAAACATGAGGATTGGAAAGGTTAAAAAGGACCCTGTGCACATTAACCTGGCTTAATGAACTGCTAACAGATAGCCTCCATCATGAAAAGGCATGGAAGCCAGCACCTATTAAAAGGTGGAGGCAAAACTCAAAAATGTGGCAAAAGAAGCTTCTGAACAGACTTTGCCCCAACTCAGACAAGCCCTGGGGGAAAGAGAAAGCAGCTGCCTTGATTTCCTCCTGAAATGTGCTTGAAAGAGGCCACCACGGTCTGTTGCACACTCACCTGGACAGCAACATAGGCTACCCCGAGATAGGCAGCAATGCAGAGAGCCAGGAGGAGATCAAAGATGGCAGGTTTGACCCTGGAAAACAAGCCAAGTTTAGACGTGCACACATTACGGAGTCCCTTAAAGCGCACACTTCACGCCCTCCTGCACTACTTCCACAGAAATTGGTGGATGACAAAGTAATGAGTAACAGGAATACAAAGTCACCCTTTGAAGAGGGGAATGTTTTCTACACACACACTCCGCCGGAGTTGCTCATGTTCAGGTGGGTGCTACTCAGAAAGGCCCGTACCAGCTCCTCTCCCGGGGTGCCCTTCCCTCTTCTCCCTCTGGAAAAAAGAGTGTCCAATTTGCAGCGTCTGCCCCTCCCCACACGTTCTCCTACGAAATGTGCTCAGGGTCAGGTACACCACCAGTCTGAGAAGGCTTGCTTCTGACCCCTCTCTGTTGGGTGGGAAACAGATGGTGCATGGCAGGGGACACCCAGCCCCGTCTGCTGGATTTAACCCCTATTTAACCCCTTCTGCAACCTGCTGGCTCGGGATGATGCCATCGCAGGCCATAACATCTGGCGAGTCCCAAGTTGGAGAAGGCTGCCTTGATAGGTTGGAAACATACGAGTGAGAGTGTGTATGAGAGAGGAGCATAATGGCTGGGCAGGAAGGAGGAATCTCTTGAAGCTTCCTCCTTGGCTGGCAGATCTGGTCTGTGTGTGTAGTTTGGGAGCTGCACGGCCAGGGAAAAAACAATGCTATCCAGGGTTGTAAAGACTGCAGAGAGAATAAATGGGTGCACTCTTCCCACCTTAGATCAAATCTATGCTGTCAGGTGCCATAAGAAAGCAGCAGAGATAGCGCAGGACAGTGCGCACCCTGGAAATGATCTCTTTCAGCTTCTGCCTTCTGGAAGAAGGTATAGGGTTATAAAGGCCAGGACTAGCCGCCTGAGAAACAGTTTCTACACAAATGCAATTCTGGTTCTAAACGCAGCATAAGGGGTCTCTATAGTATAATGTATTTTAAAATGGGTTTTTAAGAGTTTTTAGGGCTTTTTGGATGTTTTGTGTAGTTTTGTAGTAGTTTTGTGGTAGTTTTTATGTAGTTTTTCAATTTCATTGTTCTGCATGGGACAATGAGAATAAAGATATCGTACATCCTCAGAACCTGTGTATTCAAAGCTGGGCAATGCCAGCACCACAAGGTGGGAGAAAAGGCCGACCACATTCCTGGGCAAGAGCCCAAGAGGAATCTGCACAGAACATTTCCCAATTCTTTCTGTGGGGTTGATATTAAGAGTTCTTCCTCCCCACCCCACACAGGCCAAGCCCTAGAACACAGGGCCTTGAGGAGGCCTCTAATCTCAGGGCAAAGAAATACAAGACAAGGTTGCTTGCACTTACCTGTATGCATTCATTACTTGCTTCAACTGGTCGTAGAAAACAAACTCGGGGTCCCTGCGTTAGAAAAAGAGGGGCTCCGAATTAACTTGTTAATGTTTTTAAAACAGTTGTGCCTTTGAAAGTCACAACACAGTAAGCTGTAGAAATACACGGGGGTGCCTTATGTACATAGCCTGATCTAGCTCATCCTAAATACTAATACAGTGGTACCTCGGGTTACATACGCTTCAGGTTACATACGCTTCAGGTTACAGACTCCGCTAACCCAGAAATAGTGTTTCAGGTTAAGAACTTTGCTTCCGGATGAGAACAGAAATCGTGCTCTAGCAGTGGCTGCAAACGCCGGCAGCATTAAGATAAATTCAACAGCATAAATAAGTTTTGATGGATGTAGTAATGGAAAACCGATCGGTATAGTTTTTGTAAAATATGCAGGAATTTATGATATGCAGAAGGAACCATGGAAAGAGAAGGGAAAGTCATTGATATCTTAAGCATGTAAAATGTTTATCTGAAATTGTAAAACAGAAAATTTAATAAAAATCGTATTTAAAAGGCATGGCACACAAGGAGAAAAGAATAGAAGGGAGGAGGAAAGAGCAGTCTGAAGCCAGAGTTATTAAAGTTCCCCTTCTTCTACCACGGTTAAGAGCAGCAGCTCCCCACCGATGTCCGTGGCAGTTCTGGGTCTCCTGCCCCTGATAATGAGCTCCTCCCCCCCCCCCACCCCTGGAAGCATTCGTCCTCCACAGACGAGACCCAGGGTGACCAGTCTGGGATGCCACAGCAGATTCTGTCGCACCGTCTGAGTCTTGAGTTGGAATCCTCACAGGAGGAGGGTGGGAGCATGGTGGGGCTGGTTGCCTGTTCCTCCCCAGGAGCACTTTTCCTCTCGGGTCAGATCCAGCAGAGCTGGCAATGGGGAGCAAGGCAGCTCTAGCCGCACAGCTCTTCCCTCAGGCAGCTTCATTAGATTACAGTGGTACCTCGGGTTAAGTACTTAATTCGTTCCGGAGGTCCATTCTTACCCTGAAACTGTTCTTAACCTGAGGTACCACTTTAGCTAATCGGGCCTCCCTCTGCTGCTGCACCGCCGTTGCGCAATTTCTGTTCTCATCCTGAAGCAAAGTTCTTAAACCGAGGTACTATTTCTGGGTTAGCAGAGTCTGTAACCTGAAGCGTCTGTAACCCGAGGTACCACTGTACTCTGTTACCCCAAAGCTCCTACACCTCTTGGTAGTTTGTGTAGGAATACCTGTTGAATGCTAGATGCACAGGTGTTGGTTCAGTCACACACCTTGTAAGAGAGCAAGTTTTGTTTCCTGCTACTCCAGAGGGAAGAACCTGAACCAGTGGATTCAAACACAATGAAAGGAGATTCCAGCTCAATATTAGGAATAACTTTCCGAGGGTTAAGAGCTGTTGGACAGTGGAACAGAAAAGCTCGGAAGATGGTGGTGGCCTTTCCTTCATGGGAGGATTTTAAGCACAGGTTGGATGGCCATCTGCCAAGAATTCACTAGCTGCGACTCCTTCATTGGACTAGATGCCCTTGGTAATTTCAAACATTCATTTCAATTCATTATAAATCATTTCCCATTACTCTTTTACCTTGTTACATGTCCATGCCATGCTTTTCTAAGGGAGTGACGAATGCTGATTTTTGTAAGCCACTCTCAAAGCTTTTCTGGCTAAAGAGCAGAGTATAAATGCCATCGATAAATAAGAAACCAGCTGGGCCCTGAACCAGGACAACCCAGTCTTTCCTGGAGATGCTTTTTACTAGGTCACCTCTCTGTGCCACCCTGTCTCTAACCATATCAACAAGGGTGTGTGTGTGTGGATATTGAGGGCAGTTAACAGCACAAAAGAGCAGAACAGGGAAAAGAGCAAAGGGCAGCCCTGCTCTTACCGCTTGTCTGCCTTCACGTGATGCTGCTTGACGTCTTTCAGGTAGCGGCTCATGTAATATTCCAGAGTGTTGATGAAAGTGCTGTCTTTGTCGACCAGCTGAGCGGCCCTTGGCTGATTGGTGAGCCAGTCCATCACAGACTCCATCTGTTCCTGCTGGATCTGCTGCAGAGGCAAGGGGGTGGGGAAGGGAGACATGTAGTCGGTCTGCTCCGCAGATTAAAAGCCACACCACCCTCAGGCTTCCCCTTGCCCTGTGGGGAAGAGACCCCACTAGCAAGGCATGCTTACCATCTGTTCTGTGAAGATCTGGAGGTCAACAGGTACTCCCTAGAAGATACAGTGGAAAGTTTTCATCTATAAAGCACATTGAGAATTTTAGGCATCCTGCTATCTTTTTGATTTTTGAAGGCAGCCCCTGCTCACGGGCTTTCAATGCAAGAGACACAACCCGAAAGGGGAGAAGGATGGGGAGGGAAGAGAAAAACAAGCACGCTCAGGCACCAATTCTTAAAGTTATGTGACGTGGGAGCGAGATGCTCCCCGTTTCCTAATTTTGTTAGCAGCAATGAATGAATGCCAACTGCAAATAAAGGTAAAGGGACCCCTGACCATTAGGTCCAGTCGTGACCGACTCTGGGGTTGCGGCGCTCATCTCGCTTTATGGGCCGAGGGAGCCGGCGTACAGCTTCCGGGTCATGGGGCCAGCATGACTAAGCCGCTTCTGGTGAACCAGAGCAGCACACCGAAATGCCGTTTACCTTCCCGCCAGAGCGGTACCTATTTATCTACTTGAACTTTTTGTGCTTTCGAACTGCTAGGTTGGCAGGAGCAGGGACCGAGCATCGGGAGCTCACCCCGTTGCGGGAATTCGAAACCACAGCCCTAGGCTCTGTGGTTCAACCCACAGCGCCACCCGCGTCCCTACCAACCGCAAATAGTGTTAGGCAAACCTGGCAATGTCAAGGTTTTTGGCCTTGATCGCTAAATACAAGTCAAACAAGCGTGCTAAATTAGACCACTCCCTGGGAAAACAGAACAAAAAATTCCAGTGCAAATCACCCAGTTCAAAATTTTCTGGGAAAGCACATGTCACTGCTCATACTATAAGAGCAAGGTCATGTGGGGCACTCCTGACCCTGGGTTTCAAGCCAGGCAGTCATGGCTTCTTCCAGAATAGCCTTTCTGAACAACCTCGCAGCCCTCAACGGTCGGTTCAGTGGCTGCTGAGCACACTTAATCCATGTTGCGCTGTCTTGGGTTGGGTTTTTCTGGTCCCTCATTAGGGCTCCCCCCTCCCCGCGAGCATAAAATTTATTTTGCTCCCCATGGAGCATGCTAATATTCCCTCCTTGTTTCTCAAGAGCCTTGTTTCGGGAACATGCTCCTCGTAACTCAGCACCTGAGTGCGATGTTAGTGTATCTGATAATCACCACCGAGATCAGGGATGGTTTAGGGGGGGAAAGGAGCCAAATGGAGCTGGTATTTCAGAATGGCCCCGTTGCCCCTTCTTTCCAGCCCGGTCAAGTGGCAGCTAACAGTTGATAGAGTGGGCCCTGCTGCCCTATCAGCCCCTCGGCTGCAATCGGTGGAATGGCTGCTAACAGATCTGGGAGGGGGAGAGTCAAATGAGGAAATGTGATGGAGCCACACTGAGCCTCTTCCTCTGCTGTGGCTGGCGAAACCTGCCTGGGGGAGAGCAGATGTAGAGAAAAACCCTCACCTTTTCTGTTAGGTTGT
The DNA here is from genome assembly GCF_964234715.1 of Podarcis melisellensis. Classification (NCBI taxonomy): domain Eukaryota; kingdom Metazoa; phylum Chordata; class Lepidosauria; order Squamata; family Lacertidae; genus Podarcis; species Podarcis melisellensis. Next base: position 9,712,125 of record NC_138536.1, read on the forward strand.
AGATAACCCGCGTCAAAGCCTCCACAACAATGCGCGTGTTGCGGGTTAGAATTTTGGGGTCGACCCGTGCCCTGCAAAGGGGAAAGGCAACAGTGGTGTCAAGAACATATTTTCCCGGGAGGGAGGGAGAGCAGGCATTTGAACGACCGCCTACCAAGTTTCTCATTTGGGCCCCGTGTCATGCAGTCCCACTTGGGCCCGAGGTCTTTAAAAAGGGACAACCAGCCCATGGTCCTCATAAACGCGGAAGGGAGCATGCAAACCAATGTCTTCCCTCAAAAAAGGGAGCAAGGGCCATACGACGCAGTTCATACAGCTGGTTATCCCACCCCCCACCTTAACAGCAAGCCAATCTGGAGATGATGAAGCCTTGGGGTAGAATTCCGGGGGGAGATACTCCCAACTGCAGTGGCTGGCTGTGCTTGTTTTCCTCCTCCCTTTCCAACCCTTTCCCCTTTCGGCAAGGAACCATTTCAGATAACCAGGTGGCTGGGAAGGGTGCGCATGCTGCATTTTTAAAAAACGCTCCTCCACATTAAGAATGCTATATATTGATTGAGGGACGTGGGTGGCGCTGTGGGTTAAACCACAGAGCCTAGGGCTTTCCAATCAGAAGGTTGGCGGTTCGAATCCCCGCGACGGGGTGAGCTCCTGTTGATTGGTCCCTGCTCCTGCCAACCTAGCAGTTCGAAAGCACGTCAAAGTGCAAGTAGAGAAATAGGTACCACTGTGGTGGGAAGGTAAACGGCGTTTCCGTGCGCTGCTCTGGTTTGCCAGAAGCGGCTTAGTCCTGCTGGCCACATGACCCGGAAGCTGTACGCTGGCTCCCCAGAGTCGGCCACGACTGGACCTAATGGTCAGGGGTCCCTTTACCTTTACATACTGATTATCTGGTTGTTAAAATTTCTCTCTCTCTCTCTCTCTCTCTATATATATATATAGTGGTACCTCGGGTTAAGTACTTAATTCATTCTGGAGGTCAGTTCTTAACCTGAAACTGTTCTTAACCAGAAGCACCACTTTAGCTAATGGGGCCTCCTGCTGCTGTGGCACCAGAGCACAATTTCTGTTCTTATCCTGAAGCAAAGTTCTTAACCCGAGGTACAATTTCTGGGTTAGCGGAGTCTGTAACGTGAAGCGTATGTAACCCGAGGTACCACTGTATTTTTATGAATGCAAGTATAGCCCTGTTGGATGTGGTAAATGGCCCATTTAATCCAGCAGCCTGTTTTCGCAGTGGCCAACCAGATGCCCCAACGGGAAATCTGCAAGCAGGACCCAAACACAAGAGCATTCTTGCCTCCTGCCGTTTCTAACAACTGTTATTCAGAAGCATCATTGCCTCCAATCATGGTCTAATTCTCTTTTAAAGCCATCCGAGTTGGTGGCCCTCCCTACCTGCTGTGGGAGGGAGTTCCACAGTTTAACTATGTGCTATGTGTTAACTATGCACAGTAGGAAAGCTAGGACACCAGTTGTTGTTGTTTAGTCATTTAGTCGTTTCCGACTCTTGGTGACCCCCTGGACCAGAGCACGCCAGGCACTCCTGTCTTCCACTGCCTCCCGCAGTTTGGTCAAACTCAGGCTGGTAGCTTCGAGAACACTGTCCAACCATCTCGTCCTCTGTCGTCCCCTTCTCCTTGTGCCCTCCATCTTTCCCAACATCAGGGTCTTCTCCAGGGAGTCTTCTCTTCTCATGAGGTGGCCAAAGTATTGGAGCCTCAGCTTCAGGATCTGTCCTTCCAGTGAGCAGGACTGATTTCCTTCAGAATGGAGAGGTTTGATCTTCTTGCAGTCCATGGGACTCTCAAGAGTCTCCTCCAGCACCATAATTCAAAAGGATCAATTCTTTGGAGATCAGACTTCTTTATGGTCCAGCTCTCACTGCCATACATCACTACTGGGAAAACCATGGCTTTAACTATACGGACCTTTGTTGGCAAGGTGATGTCTCTGCTTTTTAAGATGCTTTCTAGGTTTGCCATCGCCTTTCTCCCAAGGAGCAGGCGTCTTTTAATTTCGTGACTGCTGTCACCATCTGCAGTGATCATGGAGCCCAAAAAAGTAAAATCTCTCACTGCCTCCATTTCTTCCCCTTCTATTTGCCAGGAGGTGATGGGACCGGTGGCCATGATCTTCGTTTTTTTGATGTTGAGCTTCAGACCATATTTTGCGCTCTCCTCTTTCACCCTCATTAAAAGGTTCTTTAATTCCTCTTCACTTTCTGCCATCAAGGTTGTGTCATCTGCATATCTGAGGTTGTTGATATTTCTTCCGGCGATCTTAATTCCAGCTTGGGATTCATCCAGCCCAGCCTTTCGCATGATGAATTCTGCATATAAGTTAAATAAGCAGGGAGACAATATACAGCCTTGTTGTACTCCTTTCCCAATTTTGAACCAATCAGTTGTTCCATATCCAGTTCTAACTGTAGCTTCTTGTCCCACATAGAGATTTCTCAGGAGACAGATGAGGTGATCAGGCACTCCCATTTCTTTAAGAACTTGCCATAGTTTGCTGTGGTTGACACAGTCAAAGGCTTTTGCATAGTCAATGAAGCAGAAGTAGATGTCTTTATGGAACTCTCTAGCTTTCTCCATAATCCAGCACATACCACCTTAACAGCATCATCTTTTAAAATGTTAAATAGTTCAGCTGGAATACCATCACTTCCACTGGCCTTGTTATTAGCAGTGCTTTCTAAGGCCCATTTGACTTCACTCTCCAGGATGTCTGGCTCAAGGTCAGCAACCACACTACCTGGGGTATACGAGACATCCATTTCTTTCTGGTATAGTTCCTCTGTGTATTCTTGCCACCTCTTCTTGATGTCTTCTGCTTCTATTAGGTCCTTTCCACTTTTGTCTTTTATTATCGTAATCTTTGTAAGAAATGTTCCTTTCATATCTCCAATTTTCTTGAACAGATCTCTGGTTTTCCCCATTCTATTGTTTTCCTCTATTTCTTTGCATTGCTCGTTTAAGGCCTTCTTGTCTCTCCTTGCTATTTTTTGGAAATCTGCATTCAATTTCCTGTATCTTTCACTATCTCCCTCGCATTTTGCTTGCCTTCTCTCCCCCGCTATTTGTAAGGCCTCATTGGACAGCCACTTTGCTTTTTTACACCAGTAAGAACTGATAATTACATGCAGGGCATTTGCCACCCCAAACTGGGAAAAGATCTTATCACCCTGCAGGTGTTGCCGGACTACAACATCCCATCATCCCTGTTGGGTGCTGGTGCTGACAGCGGGTTGAGTCCCAACAACATCCAGAGGGCCAGCATGGCTTCCCCACCCCTACTTCATACCAAGACTGAGGGCCAAACTGGAAGTCACCACTGGCACACTTTTCACACACAACGGAGGGCATGCTACTGGACTTGCGCAAGGAATTCCGGTTCCAGAAAAACATACAAAGCTTTTCGTACAAAATGCCTCTACACCCACCCACTGCTACGTTGCAGTGAGGCGGGGAGGGAGACAGAGACAGAAAGAGAAACAATAGAAGAGCCTAAGCCTGCCCTGCCAGATCATAGAGCATTCAGACATGCAGGCTCTTTGCCTCTCAGCCAGAACTCGTGGAATTCCTGTTTAGAAGACATGACAACAGCTTACATGGTTTAAGAAAGGGAAAATGGCTACACTTCCCCCTGCATATCTTTTGTCTGCCAATAGGTAATGTTAAGCGTCCCGTGCTAAATGCAATCTCACATGTTCAACTCCTGAGCTAAGTGGCAGCCCTCCAAGTCTATGCCCTATGGAAAGGCTGTAAGCTTGATGACAGAACACCTGCTGTGCCAGCAGAAGGATCCAGGTTCAAACCCTGAATCTCCAGTTAGGGCTGGGGAGAAAGGTAAAAAGGTAAAGGACCCCTGGACAGTTCAGTCCAGTCGAAGGTGACTATGGGGTTGCGGCGCTCATCTCGCTTTCAGGCAGAGGGAGCCGGAGTTTGTCCACAGACAGCTTTCCGGGTCATGTGGCCAGCAGGACTAAACCGCTTCTGGCGCAACGGGAGACTGCGACAGAAACCAGAGCGCATGGAAACGCTGTTTACCTTCCTGCCAGAGCGGTACCTACTTATTTACTTGCACTGGTGTGATTTCAAACTGCTAGGTTGGCAGGAGCTGGGACTGAGCAACGGGAGCTTACTCCGTTACGGGGATTAGAACAGCCGGCCTTCTGATTGGCAAGCCCAAGAGGTTCAGCGGTTTAGATCACAGTGCCACCCACATCCTTGCTGGGAAAGGGCTCCAGTCTGAACCCCTGGAGAGCTACTGCCAGCCGGTGAGTTAATGGGCCCAAATGGTTTGACTCAGTGAGAGGCAGCTTCATGTTCCCTAATGAGTTCAAGGTTCGTTTTCTGATAATGATCCTCAGCTCATACGTGCAAGCAGACCAGCATTTGAAAGCTACCGCCATCCCCAGCCAGCCCTTATTGCAGCCTCCTCACCCAGCGGCTGACCTCACGTCCATGATGCTCTTGCGCAGGCCGTCTCGGTGGCTCTCGAGGTGGGAGACGGTGAAGGCTGGGAGGCGTCGGATGGCAAAGCGCTCATGCTCCCAGGCCAGCATGTCTTCTGCGAGGTTGATTTTCTTGTGCACCATGGAGAACCTCACCTCTGGGAACTGGCTGGCAACCACCTGGGAGAGAAGTCACCAGAAAGAGAGGGGTGGAGGTGGCGCCAAGCAACTCGCCTCCGGGGCACAGTTAGCAACTCCCTCGCAACCCTGCTTTTCTTAAAACAGGGTCTGCGCCTTTGCCATGCTGCACATCCCCAATCCTTCAAGAAAGGGGAAGAGTAGTAATAGTAGTAGTAGTAGTAGTAGTAGTAGTAGTAGTAATTTATTTATACCCCCACCCAGCTGGTTGGGTTTTCCCAGCCACTCTGGGCGGCTTCCAACAAAGATTAAAAATACATTCAAACACCAGTCATTAAAGACATCCCTAAAACAGGGCTCAGTGAGAGAGGGTCTGCTTTTCATCTCCAGATAGGACCGGGAGAGACTCCCTGCCTGACACCCTGGAGAGACACTGCCAGTCAGTATGAACCATGCTGAGCTAGATGAACCAATGGACTATTTTAAACCAGTCATGAGTGAAGTGAAGGCACAAGACTGGGGGTTGGTCATCAGGTGAGCTGCGCACAGGTGAGCTGCATGCAAGCTGCTGGCTAGCCCTGTGGAGCCTCCTTTTATTGAGACAAATATGCAAACCAGGCAGATACATTTTGGGCTGTGACCTTTACACATCTTCCGGTCCCGAGATCGTGGGGTGGTACAAAGTTATTTTGGCACCTGTTTCCACCGCGTCATTTTCCCCCTGCACAGTGTATGACGAAGGAGACAAAAGGTCTCAGGGACAAAAAGTTACAGACAGGGCACCGCAGACTGCTGAGACCACAAAGGGTCAGACAGAGGGAACGATGTTCAGACAGCTGTGGCTTGTCTGGGGGGGGGGGAGTATGCTACGCACCCCAGGGTCACGTGTGCAGGCAGACTGTGGCTGCCTGCTGGTGGGGAGTGTGCTTCCTCCGGACCCCACTGCCCACTCCGCGATATCCCCATAGGCGCCGACTCCATGGGGTCTGAGGGGGCCCGAGTCCCCTCAAAAATTCGTTTGGGGGGCTCCGCCCCCCCCAATAATTTAAGAAAATTATTAGTTATATTATGCTTTGTAAAATCACAAAATTATGTTGGTATTTTTTATTTTCCTTGTTTGACGATAGTTACCTTTTAAAATACATTCAGTAATGAGTTAAAACAAAACCACTCCCGATCTAGAGAGCGGGTGGGGTTGCGGGCTCTCGACCCATCAACAATCTCGCGGGGCTGGCGTCAGCCCCACGAGAAGCGGGGATTCCCCCTAGCTCATTAATATTCATCGCCCACGGCGGCAGCCAATCGGCTGCCGCAAAGGGCGGGCCCTCACAGGTTCACTTAAGGTTGGGGCAGCCCGGGGCTCGCCTCTTTCGTTCCCCCAGCAGCAGCGGTTTGGAGGTCTTGGGCCCCCCCCCAATATTTTTTATAAGTCGGCGCCCCTGGATATCCCTACACATGAGGACTAGAATCTTACTTCATTTTTTAAAGCAAAGGACCGTGCCTCAGCTGCAGAGCACCCGCTTCACATTCAGCTTTCAGGTTCAGTCCTCCGCATCTTCAGGTAGGGATGGCAACTGCCCCCTGCCCGAAACCCTGTAGTTTCCAAGTCACCTTCATAGGTAGCGTGCACTGCAGTAGTGCAAGTGGGAGATAACCAGAACATGGACCACTCTGGCGAGACAGGGCACAGGCAGGTAGGGTCTCAGCCGGTGTACCCAATGCAGCTGGTAGACAGCTGCCCTGGAACTGACCTGTGCCTCCATGACTCCCAGGCTGTGCACCTGGTCCTTTAGGTGGGCAGTTACCCCTACAGGACTGGGGAGTCCTCCACACCTGTGTCCCCCAGAAACAGTAATTCTGTAGTAAGGACAGCTGCCTTATTTCCTCCAGAAAAGGGGGAAGAGGCATCCACATTAGCCGGAGCACAGTGGGATGCGCTGCCAGGGAGGCACACTGAGTGTTCAACTGCTGCTGCCCACCCATCTTGCTCAACACAAGCCAGCCTGACCCCCTTTGCTTACCAGCTCCAGCTCCTTCAGAAAAGCATGCTGAAGGGTCCCCTCTTTTGGAGGCTTCGAGACGTGTAGGTGGAGACTGTTCCCTCTCCCCAGAGTGTCCAGACAGAGTACGAAGGCCACGTTGTCCTGCAGCAAACTGGAATCTGAAATAAGGGGCAGTCAGGGATGTGAAATGGCCATCATCCTACAAAGAGTTATGGGGCGGGGAAGGAGGTGAAAGAGACACCCTTTGCATGCTCTTAATGCAACATGAAAAACCACAGATTGTCAGCTAAGACCAGGGATAAAAGGTAAAGGTACCCCTGACCATTAGGTCCAGTCGTCACCGACTCTGGGGTTGCGGCGCTCATCTCGCTCTATGGGCCGAGGGAGCCGGCGTTTGTCCGCAGACAACTTCCAGGTCATGTGGCCAGCATCACTAAGCCACTTCTGGTGAACCAGAGTAGAGCAAGGAAACGCCGTTTACCTTCCCGCCGGAGTGGTACCTATTTATCTACTTGCACTTTGATGTGCTTTCGAACTGCTAGGTTGGCAGGAGCAGGGACCGAGCAACGGGAGCTCACCCCATTTCGGGGATTCAAACCGCCGACCTTCTGATCAGCAAGTCCTAGGCTCTGTGGTTTAATCCACAATGCCACCCTTAAGACCAGGGATAGTCGCAAGCTATTTATTGAGAGCTACACGCTCCCATTTCTAAAAGTGAGAAAGTTAGGCCCATGGCTTCCCAGTCATCCTCCTGATGCCTCCTCTCCCCTCCTGGCCAACTCATAAGCCATGTCCTGCACCTGGCCGTAGAACCTCCAGGTTTATGGGGAATATAACAATAAGCCTGCAGCACCTGTGTGATCCAAGTTGTCTTCCAGCCACCGCTTGGTCCCTTGATAGTTAAACTTGCCACCTCCAGATGCAAAGAACAGCAGATTATACCTGGAAGGCAGAGAGAAAAGTCAGGCTTACATTCTGGCCGTTGCACACCCGCTTTGGGCAAAAGGCCTCCCAGAAGAGAAATTCAACTTACCCGGCGTGTGTCCGTTTGTACGTGTAGAGGCGAGAGAACAGCCTGGCTAGTTCCAGGAGCATGGCGACCCCACTGCCATTGGAGTCGGCGCCATGGGAGAGCCACTAGGGGGGAGGAAAGAATATCCAATATTAAGGGCAACTCTGGGTTTGGGGACACACTAGCTAAGGGGGGGCAGGAAGCAAACCAGATCTTTGTACAGCAAGCCAAGTCATTGCCACACATTGCAGCCAGCAGGAAGCTGGGATTTTTTTGCCACTGAATGGCGCAACAGCCACCAACATCTGCAGCTTGTTTTTAAAAACAGAACGGCTGTGATCCACAAAAGGGAAGGCCAGCCGGGTGCTGAGGACAGCCAAGGTGGGAGGGCAGCTTGCCTTCCAGCCCTGCTTGTGAGCTCCCTCCTCAATAAACACATGAGACGTAACCGGCTGTGTTCTTAGATAAATAAGATATACATTTCACAGTATCAAATTGTAAATTTCAACAGAAGTTAACTCATAGAGTTCAACAAACAAACAAAGCAGAAGACCCAGTGGATCAGATCATTCTATAGTCAGTTCATGCATAAGGTCTGCCCAAATTTAAAGGAGCTGTTAGTGTATAGCAACGTAGGTGGCTTGCGTAAGTGAGCCATGCTGCATTATACAGAAAGGCCAAAGCAAGCATGGGGCAACAGCCGACAGAAACTTACCGGTGCCACTCCAAAAGAGTCATAGTGAGCGACTACTACAATAGTAGGCAAGTCCTCTCCTCCCAGACCGGTCAGCCGACCCTAGCAAGGGGAGCAGGGGAAGAATCATTACATCAAGGCCATTTCTGCCGCTGTGTCAATGCAAGACACCACACATCACCTCTGCCTCCTCATGAAATCTAGGGAATTGTAGAGTTGGAAGGTATCATGAGGGTCATCTAGTCCAGCCCCCTGCAATGTAGGAATCTCAGCTAAAACATCCTTGACAGGTGGCCATCAGGAGTGCTCTGATGGTGTTTCCTGCTTGGCAGGGGGTTGGACTCGATGGCCCTTGTGGTCTCTTCCAACTCTATGATTCTAGGAAACTCTGCTTAAAAACCTCCAATGAAGTCCGTCACCTTCCAAGGGAGCCTGTTCCATTGTGAAACAGCTCTTACAGTATTGTTGCTATTGTAAATCGCTTTCTAAACACCTTCAGAATCTCTGCTGTAAATCATTTCTGAACACTTCCAAAATCCCTAACACCGACTTCTCGTCTGCTCCCTTATCCAGCGTAGGCTCCTTGGTTTGGTTTTGGGTTTTTTGTTCCTTCCAAGTCCTTGTTACCTATGCCTATTGCTCATGACCTTTACTCCTGGAACTCCACAAGCCTCGACCGTCCAAAGGTCTCCAGCTCCGCCCAAAGACTCACGTATCACCTCTTCAACTCCGAACTGCCTCCCTCCTCCTTTCAAATCTCTCCTCACACCTTTCCGGCAAAGCCTTTGGCACCGCTGCCCATGCCGCCTTGTGCCCTGTCGCAACCTGCCAGCCTGTAACCAGGCCCATGCAGATGTATTGATTTTATTAATAATTCGGAAGAGTTTTTCGGGGGAAGCCCTATAATAATATAATGGCAGTGTGCAATGAAATACGTAAGACAAATGGCAAACAATGAATCTTATTAATTCTCTAAGAATGCTTGGCGGAAACAAACACACCAGTAATAACATGCAAGGATTAGATATTCTTTCTCTGCCTTATTTACTGCATCCACTTTCCTTGCATTTCCTTGTCACTGTAAACTCCTCCAGGAAAAGACTTTTCCTCCAGAAAGAGGCCTGTCTGCTCCTAATCGCCAAAAGCATGATGCACACTGATTGAACAATAATATTAGTAAAATGATTTTTTTAAAAGCAGGGTTAAGAGTCAGGCTTGTGAAAAGTATTTAAGACTAGACTCTGGGAATCTGTACTCTTGGCTTGGTAGCCCAAAACAAGTGCCTCCTTGGCCCTAGCAAATATGCCCCAGCTCTTCCTGAGTTTGCAAAGTTACATTTGTGCCCATTTAACTTAACAAAAAGCACGCACCATTTCAACCTCTAAGCAGCTTACAATAAATATTAAAGATTATCAATTTTAAAAAGTAAAAAAAAAAAAATCAAAAATAATTTATATCAACAGCAAAAAGATTAAAGCACGTCAACATTCGTGTATCTGGACAGACTTGCCTAAAAAGAAAAATAAATGTTTTAAGCAGACACATTAAAGTGTACAGCAAAGGTGCCCACCTGAGGTCAATGGGCAAGGAGTTCCAAAGTGCAGGTGCCACCATACTAAATGAATGATTTCTTACAAGGGCAGAAAGAGCACTCACTGTGGCACCTGTAACAGTGCCAGCCCTGCAGGTCGACGCAGTTGAGTGGGCACATACATGGTTAAGGCAAACTTGCAGGTAAACTGGGCCCAGGCAGTTACTATATACCAAAAGTAAATGTTAAGAATTCTGCTCATACTGATCCAGAGCAGATTCCAAAGTATAGTTAGCAAAGTAAAATAAACTGTTGTACGATTCCCAAACAAAATAGACCAGAGGCAATTAACATTTCATCCAGCAGAGCTTTACTGCTACTGAAGGCAAATGAGCATAAAGGTCACAAATCCAATGCATTCAGGATTGGCCCTGTCCATAAGAAATCCAGTTGCAGCAGACTTAACCTAAATTTACAATAACTCATAAGACTAAAACTAAGCACTTAAGCATACTATATACGGAACACCACACCTGAAGGAAAGAAAGACAGAATGTGAAACTCAGGCTCCTTCTGGCCTATTATTATAGTCAACATGACCTTAGGTGAAAGAGATAACAGGACCAGTTTAAACCAGCTGTTCAGCTTCTCTGGAGGTATAAACCGAACATCAGGAACCTTTTGCTTCTTTCTAAGCAGAACAGAAGCCTGCTTCTTAGCTAGAAACTTCAGTTTGTATCACACGGGGAAGCTTCCAGATCCCTCTTGAATCAATTAGTATAGACAAGATCTCTACACTTTAGATCAATCACCTTCTGCACCAAGAAATGCAAACTGACAGTAACACCTTGAAGTTGGCCTGGCAGGAATATGGCAACCAGTGCAGACTTGGTTTTGGTTGGCTTGCTTGCTGGTTTATTAAATTTGTACACTGACCTTCAACGAAAGATCACAGGGCGGTTCAGCCCTCTGAGCACAGGTGTTAGAAGCTGATAGGGTCTCTCACTCCTGTCAGCAACTGTGCTGCAGCACACTGCCCTAACTACAGTTTCTGGGACAAACGCAATAGAAGCCCCGCACAGTGCATTGCGGTAATCCAACCTTGGAGCCAGTACGCCAGGAAGCAGTGGCGTAGCGTGGGTTGTCAGCACCCAGGGCAAGGCAAGTAATTTGCGCCCCCTAACCCCTAACCTGCCGCCGCTGCCAGCTTTTTCTTGCTGCTGCCTGGTCTGGTCTGGTGTGGTTCTCTCCCGCGCTCAGTGCTGCGCTGCGCGGCCACTGCACTGTCCCTCCCCCAGATAGTCCCTCGCTCTCTCTCCGCACCGCACGCCTGGCACACACCCCCTCCACAGTGGGCGGCGACCTGGCGACTCGGATCGGATTCGCACAGCCAGCACTGCAGTGAGAGAGAGTGAGTGAGCCAGGTAGGGGCAGAGAGCTGCGAGTGCGAGCGCCCCCCCCCCAGATGTTGCGCCCGGTGTGGCCAGCCCCCCCTGCACCCCCCACGCTACGCTACTGCCAGGAAGTGCTCCCAAACTCACCTCCACACTGGTGATGAGCCAGTCAGTGACTGCTTTGCTCTGAGCCCCACTGGTCACCATCTGAAAGCCGTTGGCAGTTGCTGTGTGTAAAAGTACTAGGAAGAAAACGGGGCGTAAAGATAAGAGTACACAGCTACTCTTTGCCTTCATTCACAACAGTATCAGAAACCTTGCAAACTGCTGCCTGTATAGAAGACACACATGGATTTGAGCCGGCACGCTTTATATATTCTGGACAGTCTTTTCTACCCACGGTCAAGGTTTGCCTCTTTATATTTAACATAAATATTCAAAATATAACAGGAATTGGGTTCATGTGTACATTTCTGAGCACAATTCAAAGTGTTGGTGCTGACCTTTAAAGCCCTAAATGGACTCTGCCCTGTAGACCTGAAGGAGCGTCTCCACCCCCAACGTCCAGCCCGGACACTGAGGTCCAGCTCCGAGGGCCTTCTGGCAGTTCCCTCACTGTGAGGTTACAGGGAACCAGGCAGAGGGCCTTCTCGGTAGTCGCGCCCGCCCTGTGGAACGCCCTCCCACCAGATGTCAAGGAGATAAACAACTATCTGACTTTTAGAAGACATCTGAAGGCAGCCTTGTTTGGGGAAGTTTTTAATGTTTGATTGTGTTTTTTATATTCCGTTGGGAGCCGCCCAGAGTGTCTGGGGAATCACAGCCAGATGGGCGGGGTATAAATAATAACATTATTATTAATAATTATTATGAATTTCAATGGGTCTGTTCTGAGTAAAACTTAGCTGGAAACAACCCATTGCCTCAGGCTTCTTCATGATGTAGCCATGTAATCCTATGCCTGTCTACTAAAAAACAAAACCCAATGAGTCCCATGGTGTGTAATCCCAGATAAGCGGGTATAGTATTCTAGAGCTGGATCTTTCCCAACACCTGCCAAGCTTTTTTTTATGATCCCTCTCTTATACCAGTAGCAAAGCCTGTTGGATCTATCTGGAGTTGCTGTTCCAAATATGAAGTGCCACCTCTGAAAAGGCCCTTGGAAGATGGTCTTAAAGGGAGGCAACCCCTGAAGCTAATCCCAGCTATCTTTTTTGAAAGAGGCCTACCTTCAGCAGCTGAAGCCGAGCCTTGCGACGCAGAAGCCGCCTGCGTTTGCTCGTAGATTGAGAGGAGATCGTCATCTTCCTCAGCAAAGTAGACCGGCACAATGGTTTCCATCGCCAGCATTTCTGGCTCAATCTCCATGAATTGCTGAGGAGGAGCAGATAAAAGACTCAGTGACTTGCAGAGGAGGACTCCGCTCACCCTCCGGACCTCACTTGGAGGAGGCACACAAAGAAGGTCCTCAGAGGATGATCTCGGGGTCCAGGTAGAAGCCATAATATCGGCTTGATTACAGGTGGAATAAGGATTTCTGGAATTAAGCAGGGGAGGCAGTTTCAGCACGCTGAAGCACAATTATGAATGTAAGGAAGGGGCCTCAAAGGGATGCTTACCCGGATGACATCCTGAGGCACCGAATACATGTTCTGTGGCAGGATGATGACCACGGCACCGGCCGACTGGCGAAGCGCCTTCTGGTACTGTTCGTAGGAGAAGTCCATCAGCCGCATCATCACGCAGCGGCGGCTCAAGACATCCGCCTCGACTGTGCGAGCCTCTGTATTTAGCACGGCGTTCCGAGTGCCTGTCAAAAGCATAGAAAGGGGCCTAGTACGTAGCCATGAAGGTACTTTAGATCCACAGATATGAGGCCTCCCCATGTCCTAAAAAGAGAATGTGAATGCTTAATTGCCCGTTTCCTCCTCCCTCCTAATCTGTTCCTTTTCTCTCATTGTCTTTTTTGGAATTTTAAGTTTGTGGACAGAGACCGTGCCTTTTTAGGGGAGTGGAGTGATTACTAAGCTGCTCTGGGAGTCTTCACTGGCTGGAGAATGGGATTTAAAAAAAAATCTTTAAATAAATCAATAACAACACCTCCCCAACCCTTTAAGGTCAATTCTCAGGTTGTGTAGTATTGACTATGAAGGGCTGGTACAATCAGGAACATTCAGTGATCAGTTCTGAAGATGCTTTGCCAACGTTGGCAGGTGTAGATCTTGCCAAGAGAGCAGAGTTGAAAAAGCTTAGTAGAAACCACGCAGTGGGAATGCCACATGCCTTTGTTGTTGGGGCTCATGCCATGAACTGTCAACTCCCAAATTCACCGTGTGACATGATTTTGAAAGGAAGTGAACCGCGACAGCATGTGAGCCACAACTCTTGTGTAGAGCTACAATTTAATGCACAGCTTCTCCACCCGCTATGACTGGGGTGCATTTTGATGTCAAAGCAATTTTATCTGTACGATTTTATTTTAAGCTACTTTAATAACTGCACTGCCTTTCTTTATTGCAATCTGCACACTTGCTTATTTTAATGTTTCGCTTTTGGGTCTGTTAAATCAAATCACACAGGGTGGTAAAAACAAAAAGTTATAGTAGCAGCAGCAGCAGCAGCAGTTTCAAAAAGTTCTCTCCAAACCATGCAGAAAGGCAGCAAAATGGCAAATGCAATTCAATGTAAGCAAGTGTAAAATGACGCACATTGGGGCAAAAATTCCTAACTTCACATATACGCTAACAGGGTCTGACCTGGTGGTGACTGACCAGGAAAGACATCTTGGGGCCATGATGGATAGCTCGATGAAAATGTCGACCCAGTGTGCGGCAGCTGTGAAAAAGGTGAATTCCATGTTAGGGAAGGGACTGGAAATAAAACGACTACTACGATAATGCCATTATACAAATCTACAGTGAGACCACACTTGCAATACTGCTGTACAGTTCTGGTTGCCTCACCTTGGAAAGGTTACTACAGAGCTGGAAGAGATCCAGAAAAGGGGAACCAAAACCATCAAGGGACTGGAGCAGCTCTCCCGTGAGGAAAGGTTACAACATCTGGGACTCGTTAGCTTAGAAAAAAGGCAGGTAAGTGGGCGGAGAACATGATAAGAGGTTATGCGTTGTGTGGAGGAAGTAGATTCTGAATACGATAACTTGTGGACATGCAATGAAGCTGAAGCATGGAAGGTTCAGGACAGACAAAAGGAAAACCTTTGTCACACAGGGCATAAACTGTGGCTACCAACCTTACTGTATGCTTGTGAAAGATGGACCACTTATAAACGAAATCTCCAACTCCTTGAAACATTTCATCAATGGTAAAATTCCATTCAATTTTACAGATCACTTGGGAAGACAGGCGAACTAACACCAGTGTACTAGAAGAAGCAAAGATCACCAGTGTGGAAGCAATGATTCTTCAACATCAACTTTGTTGGACTGGTTATGTTGTCCAGATGCCTGAATAACGTCTTCCAAAGCGACTACTCTATTCCGAACTTAAAAATGGAAAGCGTAACGCTGGTGGTCAACAAAAGAGATTTAAAAACTCTCTCAAGGTAAATCTAAAAAAATGTAGTATAAACACCAACAACTGGGAAACACTGGCCTGCAAGTGCTCCAATTGGAGAACAGCCTTTACCAAAGGTGTCATGGGCTTTGAAGACGTTCGAAATCAGAACAAAAGGGAGAAATGTGCTAAGAGGAAGGCACGTTTGGCAAACCCCCACCATGGCCAACTCCCACCTAGAAACCTATGTCCCCACTGTGGAAGGATATGTGGATCCAGAATTGGCCTCCACAGTCACTTACAGATTCACTGTTAAGACCGTGCTTATGAAAGACAATCTTACTCGGCTATGAGGTATTGCCAAATAAGAAGAAACAACAACTATGGAATTCACAACCACAATGGCTACCAACTTAGATGGCTTTAAAAAGGGGATCATAAAATTCATGCAGGATAAATCTATCAATAGTTACTTGATGGCTATATATTACTTTCAGAATTAAGAGGCAGCATATGCCTTTGAAAGCTAGTTGCTAGGTTTCACAAGCAGTTAAGTGCTTGATTGACATCTGACTGATAAACGGGAGAAGAGAATGCTTGACTAGAGGGGTCTCTGGCCTGATTCAGCAGGACTCTTTTTGTTTGGGGGTGGGGAGAAGCAAATAGGTGTCCACCTTTCACCTGTAGGGAGCAGGAATATTGTCTTTAGATTGGAAGAGTAGTGAACGATTCCGTTACAGCTCACCAGTTACTTAATCCAGGCTGTGCAGTACAAAAATATGTGTAGGATGCTAACTTTGTGAGACATGTTTTCAAGAATGAGAAACAAGGCAAAATATCTAGGTACCACTGAGGGCTCTGCAGCTGTTGTTGAAATCTTCCCTCCAAAATTTCCCCCAGATTATAGCTCATTTTTGGTGTCTGCTCATTGCCACTCAGCGTACCTGTTGTGAGTGGTTGTGGAAATGTAAAGTTGGTTCCCTAGTGCCATCACAGTGAACCCTTTTAATCCTATTGCAACTTATTTGCACAGCAGTTTGACAATATGCCGTATTTTTTGCTCTATAAGACTCACTTTTTCCCTCCTAAAAAGTAAGGGGAGATGTGTGTGCGAATGCAGGCTGCACAGCTATCCCAGAAGCCAGAACAACAAGAGGGATGGCTGCTTTCACTGCGCAGCGATCCCTCTTGCTGTTCTGGCTTCTGAGATTCAGATTATTATTTTCCTTGTTTTCCTCCTCCAAAAACTAGGTGCGTCTTGTGGTCTGGTGCGTCTTATAGAGCGAAAAATACGGTAATTGTAAAACAAAAAACAAAACAAAAAACAAAAAAAACCCAAAAATCTTGAGCTGTCTCCTTGACAATCCTCAAACAGGAAGGGGGGGTCAGCCAGTGATAAAACACGTGCTTTTTCATGCATAGGGTCCCAGGTTGAATCCTGACACCTCCCATTAAAAGGAACACACCTCTGTCCAGAGTCCTGTTCTAAGCTATAGGCCAGAGACCACTGAGATAAATGGACTGGTAGCATGACTCAATATGAAGCAGCATTGCACACCCATGAGTGTTAAAACCCTGCCTGTCATCGTCCCTCTCCAAAGGCTCTCCCTCCCTTGCAGATCCTCACAGAGCAGCTGCATGAAACCGGGCACTTGCTTCCAAGACTGGTGGTCATCTTAGCTAAATAAAGCAACCAAGATGGCTAGGAACCTGTCTTGATTTACATCAGCCCCAGTAAGGAGTCGGTTACACACTGTGAGAAGTGAGTGACTGGAGAGGGGAAATAACACATGAGCCTGGAGGCTACACCTGCTGCGTGGAAATACGTTCTGACCTGAGCAGCTGCTTAGCCTGTAAAAGTGGGTGCAAAAAATACCAATTGCTGCCTTTTTCAGGACAAGTGTGTCTTTAATAGTGAGGAGTTCAAAGGGAGGATCTAGTTTCTCCTGGCCAGTCCGGCAGGAGCTGAACTTATGAAGGGAAGCACAGTGGGGAGACCTCTTAACTGCTGCCCTACTGTGCCCAAAGATGTCTATAAAGCCACAGGACAGAAATTTGGAGTGGGCGGGACAAGTTAAAAGGACAGCTGATCTTACTCTGCTCCCATACCAAGCAATATATATTATTATTCTAGCTCTCACGCACATAGTGTGCTCACCTACCTGTAATAATAATAATAATAATAAAATTTATTTATATCCCGCCCTCCCCAGCCGAAGCCGGGCTCAGGGCGGCTAACAACAATAAAATAGTACAAAAGTACAGCACAAACAACACTCTAAAATCATTCATTATAAAATTGATTCAAATCAAGCCACTGGCAACCATTGTGCCAGAGCTCCACAAAGATTGCCGAGGGAGGGAGTCAGGCTGTGCCCTGGCCAAAGGCCTGGTGGAACAGCTCTGTCTTGCAGGCCCTGCGGAAAGATGTCAAGTCCCGCAGGGCCCTAGTCTCTAGTGACAGAGCGTTCCACCAGATCGGAGCCACAGCCGAAAAGCCCTGGCTCTAGTTGAGGCCAGCCTAACTTCTCTGTGGCCTGGGACCTTCAAGATGTTTTTATTTGAAGACCGTAAGTTTCTCTGTGGAACATACCAGGAGAGGCGGTCCCGTAGGTACGAGGGTCCTAGGCCGTATAGGGCTTTAAAGGTTAAAACCAGCACCTTAAACCTGATCCTGTACTCCACCGGGAGCCAGTGCAGTTGGTATAGCACCGGGTGAATGTGGTCTCACAGCGAAGACCCCGTAAGGAGTCTCGCTGCAGCATTCTGCACCCACTGGAGTTTCTGGGTCAGTCTCAAGGGCAGCCCCACGTAGAGCGAGCTGTACACAGCCCTATGAAGTGGAAGTGCGGCAGAGACGTTTCCATAAAATCTTACCACTACAATTCCAATCAGCCCCAACCAGCATGAACAAAGAATCTGGGATGATGTGAGTTGCAGCTCAACAACATCTAAAGGCCACACTTGTGTGTTCCCTGCACCGCCCAATTAGCTGAGCAGACTGCTGCTTTCCTATATTTAAAAGTATTTCTTGTTTTCATGCTTACAAAAAAAAAAAAGCAGGCATGCTTAGAAAAGGCATGTCGTCTTGCCTGCCTCTCACACACAGGACAGAATGCCTATTTGAAGGCAGCACCTGCTACAACATATGCATGTGTCAACCATGAGCAAGGAAAAATACTTGCCCTTCCTTCAGAAGGATTTCTTCACACCCAATTTTTCAACACAACCCTAGGCTTGATTGCACAGAAGCAAGCCCACTTAGTTCAATGAGGCCTTACTCTTTTGCAAGAGTGGTTTTGGATTGCAGCCTTAGTCAATTAATCATTTAGAACTCAGGTGACTAATCATCTAAGGCTGAAATCCTGTTCTTGCTTATCTCTGCGCCAGTTACATTCAACAGAGCAGGCTTTACTTCTGAATAGACTTGCTTTTTTTAAACTGCAAGTTTCAACTGCGGGTTTTTCTTAAACTTCCCTAATGCAGAGGTGGTACAATTCAGCATTACATGCATGCATGCATACATACATAAATCTCTAAATTTACATATGGGAGACTTTACAGGATTAGTATTATATTCTTTATTACAATGCTTGCAAAATAAATGCCCATACAGAGCACTGCTATATTCTTACACCACCTTGCATCTACAGGCAGGGCCGGGAGTGACTCTGGCCTGCAATGCTGGACAGCTCTTGTATAAGGCCAAGTCCTGTTCCTAATAAATTGTAGCATTACAGGGTCTTATAAATATTAATTACATCTTTCGACTCGCTACACAGCACAGAGAATTTGGGTGGTGACTTGAGAGGACTGCAACATAAATGTAGCCACAGAAAAACAAGAGGGAGGTGTTTGCATGCTGGGGAGAACAAGTTTTGCCGAAACACAAAAGGTATTTAGAATAAGGAAAACTAAGGGAGGCACCCAGGGATAGATCAACTGGTAAAGTATGAAACTCTTAATCTCAGGGTTGTGTCTTCAAGCCCTATGTTGGGCAAAAATGCCTGGATTACAGGGGGTTGGACTAGTCCAACTCTACAATTCTTAGTGGAGGTAATTTTAATCTGTTTTGGTATTAGAACTTTTTGCATGTTTTGAAAGTATGATTGCAATTTCTTCTTAATTTTATTCTTTTACCCTTTTTTGTAAACTGCTTTGAGGGTTGGTTGGGGTTGTTTTTTTTTACAAACAAGCGGTGCACGAATTTTACCAAACAAAAATAAATGTTGACTTGTCAGTTGGAAGAGGAAAAATGAGGACTGGTGGCAGAGTTCTGCTGCAGGAGAGTACGGCTGGCTAGAAACCTTTAAGCAGGAGAACTCCCTTATCAGGAAATCAGAACACACTGCACGGTTTCGTCATTGTATATTGCTACACACACACTGTTAAAACTGATCCACCTACATTATTTAAATACAATACACAAATGTAGGAAACTGTCTTATACTAAGTCAGACCAGCTGCATTGCCCCTCCCTGGTCATTCTACCGCTAAACCATGGTTTAGTTTCAGCTTAGCGTATCATCTGAAGAGAGCTTTGTTGGATAGCTCTTACCCGACAAACCACAGGCTGTGAGCCATAGAAGCAGCAATCGGTGCAGAATGCTGCAGCACGGTTGCTGACAGGAGCAAGGCCTTGCCAGCATGTAACACTTGTGCTCAGAGATCTGAACTCATTGCCAATTTGCTACCAGGCCAAGTTCAAGGTGTTACGATTAACATATAAAGCCCTTAGCAGCTAAGGACCAGTTGACCTACAAGATTGTCTTACCCTGCGTACCCACATGACTTGATTCCATCAATGGAGTTGGGTCTGCTACAGCTGCCACATAACGCCCATTCGACACTTGTAAGAATGAGATTGTTTACTGCGGCAGCACCTACACTTTGGAACTCCCTGCCGATTGAGAACAAGCAGGTGCCTTCACTGTACTTATAGCAGCGCCTGCTAAAAAACATTCCTGCTTAGACAAGCCTACCCACATGCTTAGACAGTTGAGGTAATTTTAATCTGCTTTAGCATTTTAACTTTTTTATGTTTTGAAGTACAACTGTGATCCTCCTCTTGATTTTATTGTTTTATCTTTTTGCAAACCGCTGAGAGATTTTTTTTTTACCATCAAGCAGTGTATACATTTCATGCACCTCCACAGAAACAGTGCAGACACTAAATACCACAATCTCCTATTTCTACATTAACATACTTAATCTAACACTATGTATGTGTAAAGTTTTAATTTATTATAATCCTTTATTAAAATTGTATCCCACCCTTTCTTCAAAGATCCCAGGGCAGCTCGCAACGGAAAAATTGTATTTTAATTATTGCTCTCCCTCGCCCCATGGTTTTGAGTAGCTCTTCTTTCTACCTTTCAAATCCCTGTCAGCAGAAAAGGTGGGGGATAAATAATAATAATATGTTGGACAGTAGTTCCCACTAATAATAATAAAAAAAAATATTTTGGGCAGTGGTTCTCACTAAATAATAATATGTTGGGGCAGTGGTTCCCACTTGGGGGGGGGGTCTGCAAAACCCACCCATGGGGGCCCATGGCACATAGCAAAAACTACCACAGAGACATCTGGCGGTTCCCTCATTGCGAGAAGTGAGGGAACCAGACAGAGGGCCTTCTCGGTAGTGGCGCCCGGCCTGTGGAACACCCTACCACCAGATGTGAAGGAAATAAGCAGCTATCCTATCTTTAAAAGACATCTGAAGGCAGCCCTGTTCAGGGAAGTTTTTAATACACTGTTTTTAACACTTGATTGGGAGCCAACCAGAGTGGCTGGGGAAACTCAGCCAGATGGGTGGAGTATAAATAATAATAATCAAAAAGTAGGGGGGGTGCATGGCTTGGCTTTATGAAAAACAAGGGGGGGGATCTTAGCTAATGAGGAACCACGGACGTGAAGGGGGCTGTCAGCACGTGGATTCCCCCCCAAAAGGATCCTGGGAATTGTAGTTCTGTGAGCGTGAGGAGAAAACTACAGTTCCTTGGAAACTCTGGACCTGTGTAGCGGGGATATTGGGGGGGGGGGTGTTATTTAAGCGCCTCATGAGAGGCGGAGGGGGGTGTCGAAGAGAGCGTCGTCCTTCCCTGTCAGCGCCGCCGCCCCCCGAACCCCCCGCCCGAACCCGCTTTGGCTCACTGACCGTAGGGCTGCCCCCCGAGCTCGTACTGCTGCATGCGGTAGACGGTGAACTCGTGGGCGGCCGAGGCCGGAGGCGGGCCCAGCAGCAGCAGCAGGACGGCCGGCACCACCAGCAGGAAGCTGAGCGGCAGGCACGAGGCCTTCAGCAGCACCGAGCCCAGCACCTCCTCGCCGGCCTCCTCCAGCATGACGGCGAGCGGCGGCGGCGAGAGCGACCGTGAGGCGAGAAGGAAGGAAGGAGAAGAAGAAGAAGGAGGCGCTTCTTTCGCCTCAGAACATCGCCTCAGAAACAGCGCGCGCGCGAGGCACGCTGGGAAATGGAGTCCGCCGCCGCAAGGAGCGCCGGGAAATAGCAGTTAAGGCGCCTGATAGGCGACTCGGCTTTTAATAGGCTAGGGCCGCAAGGCGCGCTGGGAAATAGAGGCCGCCTCCTCCTCCTCCTCCTCCTGACAGTTAACTCGGCTGTCCCAAGGCCGGAACCGCAAGGCACGCTGGGAAATGGAGGCCGCCTCCTCCTCACAGTTAACTCGGCTGTCCTAAGGCCGGAACCGCAAGGCACGCTGGGAAATGGAGTCAGCCGCCGCAAGGAGCGCCGGGAAATAGGAGTTAAGGCGCCTGATAGGCGACTCGGCTTTTAATAGGCTAGGGCCGCAAGGCGCGCTGGGAAATGGAGGCCGCCTCCTCCTCCTCCTCCTCACAGTTAACTCGGCTGTCCTAGGTCGGAACCGCAAGGCACGCTGGGAAATGGAGGCCGCCTCCTCCTCACAGTTTACTCGGCTGTCCTAAGGCCGGAACCGCAAGGCACGCTGGGAAATTGATTCCGCCGCCGCAAGGAGCGCCGGGAAATAGGAGTTGAGGCGCCGGGGCTCCCTGCGTTCCCTCATGGGGCTAATTCAGGCCAGGGCCGCTGGGAAATGAGTTCAAAGAAGAGAGGGCCTGCCGCCTTCCCTGACAGTCGACTCGGCTTTTAATAGGCATGGGCCGCAAGGCACGCTGGGATATGGAGGCCGCCGCCTCCTTCTCGCAGTTAACTCGGCTGTCCTAAGGCCGGAACCGCAAGGCACGCTGGGAAACGGAGTTAAGGCGCCTTGTGGTGAACTAAGCTCTTTCGCCCAAACCGCAAGGCATGCTGGGAAACGGTGGGCTGCGTATCCCAACCGACCGCGCGCGCAAGGCACGACGGGAAATGGGCACCGTGATCGTCCCTCAGTGATTGCCTGATCTGTGTTGTTTATCTGTGCGTTTCCATGGTGCTTTTCCCTCAAAGGTCTCTTTCCTCGGCTCTTTCTGTCATTAATAACGGAGGAAAGACAGAGGGTGGCGCGCAAGGCACGCCGGGAAGTGGAGTTCTCTGCGAACTTCCTCAGCGGGGGTTCTCTCTAGCGCATGGCATGCTGGGGCTTGAAGTCCCCAGCCCCCGCAACGACCGACAGGGAGGGCACAGCAAGGCATGCTGGGAAATGAGAGCGCGGCTTTGCTCCTATCACAGTGATTTCTGGAACTCCTCAGAGCGCATGCGCGGAGCTGAAGGCACGTGGGGCAATGGAGTCTTCCTTTAGAGGGCGCACGTGGGTAGGGCATTCTGCATCTTGGTGGCATCGAAGTAACTGGTGTCATTTATAAAATATATATTTAAAATGCAGCTTAGGTCCCTCTCTGTTTTATAAATGTTGCATTTAATTTATTGTAGATTATTGCATTTAATTTATTGCAGATTAATTCATACAGTATATAAAATGTATAAATGTTGTTGTTGTTTAGTAGTTTAGTCGTGTCCGACTCTTCGTGACCCCCTGGACCAGAGCACGCCAGGCACCTCTGTCCTCCACTGCCTCCCGCAGTTTGGTCAAACTCATGTTCGTAGCTTCGAGAACACTGTCCAACTATCTCGCCTCTGTTGTCCCCTTCTCCTTGCGCCCTCCATCTTTCCCAACATCAGGGTCTTTTCCAGGGAGTCTCCTCTTCTCAAGAGGTGGCCAAAGTCTTGGAGCCTCAGCTTCAGGATCTGTCCTTTGAGTGAGCACTCAGGGCTGATTTCCTTCAGAATGGAGAGGTTTGATCTTCTTTCAGTCCATGGGACTCTCAAGAGTCTCCTCCAGCACCAGAATTCAAAAGCATCCATTCTCCGGCGATCAGCCTTCTTGATGGTCCAGCTCTCACTTCCATACATCACTACTGGGAAAACCAGAGCTTTAACTATACAGACCTTTGTTATTTACTCACATTTATAGAATAGCTTGGGACACGGGTGGCGTTGTGCGTTAAACCACAGAGCCTAGGGCTTTCCGATCAGAAGGTCGGTGGTTTGAATTCCCTCGACGGGGTGAGCTCCCGTTGCTCGGTCCCTGCTCCTGCTAACCTAGCAGTTCGAAAGCACGTCAAAGTGCAAGTAGATAAATAGGTACCGCTCTGGCGGGAAGGTGAACGGCGTTTCCGTGCGCTGCTCTGGTTCGCCAGGAGCGGCTTAGTCCTGCTGGCCACATGACCCGGAAGCTGTACGCCGGCTCCCTCGGCCAATAAAGTGAGATGAGCGCCGCAACCCCAGAGTCGGTCACAACTGGACCTAATGGTCAGGGGTCCCTTTACCTTTACTTTATAGAATAGCTTTATTTTTGTTTTTAAGGCAAAATACAGGAGCCCTGAAATTCACATGGAAAATGTGTTTCTACTCCTCATGGACATTCTTGCTAAGATACAAGTCAGCAGTTAACTCTTGGAAAGTCCTGATTCTGATCTGTTTAACGGTTAAAGCCATAGCTGTCAACCTTTCCCTTTTCTTGCGTGGAACCCTATTCGTAAGAAGGGAATTTCCCTTTAAAAAGGGGAAACGTTGACAGCTATGGTTAAAGCCTCAAGGAGAAGGAAAACGGGTGACCAGAACTGTTTTAAAGGGTGTTGTTTTTTAAGGAAACCTGGTAGAAGTCCAGAGTTTCTACCACAAAATGAATCTGAACTGGCCATTTAAGTGTTTTAAGCTGCAAAGAGGAGGAAAACTGACCTCTTTAACTGTTCTAATGTGAAAAAAGAAGGAAACCTGGTGGAAGTAAGGGCTTTCTGCTGCAAAACAAAATAAAATTGGCCACTTTTGGCAACTTGACTGATTTAAACTACAAAGACGAGAACAACTAGTGACTCAAAACTACTTTTATTTTAAAGGAGGTGGGGTGGGAGAAGAAAACCTGGTGGGAGTCCAGACTTTCAGCCACAAAATTATTATTATTATTAATAATAATAATAATAATTTATTATTTATATCACGCCCATCTGGCTGGGTTTCCCCAGCCACTCTGGGCGGCTTCCAAATACTGTAATACATCAAACATTAAAAGCTTCCCTAAACAGGGCTGCCTTCAGATGTCTTCTAAAAGTCTGGTAGTTGTTGTTCTCTTTGACATCTGGTGGGAGGGCGTTCCACAGGGAGGGCGCCACTACCGAGAAGGCCCTCTGCCTGGTTCCCTGTAACTTGGCTTCTCGGAACTTGCCACGTAAAGTAAAGGTTTTCAATCATTTGAGTCCATGGCTCCCTTGGCCAACTACTTTGGCACCCCTGTGAGGCTCAGGAGACCAGTTACAGTATGTCAGCCACTGACTGCAGAGCCAGTAGCCCCTCACCCATTTTTGAACACCCTCCCTTGTGGAGTGCTCCCTCAGCCTCATCTCCCCCCTCTCTTTGGGGGTCCTCAAGGCAGCCCTTGCTCTTTGAGCCGAATACACAGGGTCCAGCTATTTCCTGGTTTTAACACTCCAAGCACCGATTAAAGTCTCACACCTATTAGACCCAGGAATTTACAGGTGAAACTCGGAAAATTAGAATATTGTGAAAAAGTTCGTTTATTTCAGTAATTCAACTTAAAAGGTGAAACTAATATATGAGATAGACTTGTGGACCAGCTGATGACATGGCTCCCCAAATCAACACAGACTGTGGAAACTTCATGATGGACTTCAGGCATCTGTCATTGTGTGCCTCCCCATTCTTCCTCCAGACTCTGGGTCCTTGGTTTCCAAATGAGATACAAAAGCAGCTCTCATCAGAAAAGAGATTTGGGGTGCCATGTCATCAGCTGGTGTTGGTCCACTGTGCTTCATGAAGTCCAGGGTCTACCAGGAGATTTTGGAGCACTTCATGCTTCCTTCCGCAGACGAGCTTTATGGGGATGCTGACTTCATTTTCCAGCAGGACTTTGGCACCTGCCCACACTGCCCAAAGTACCAAAACCTGGTTCAATGCCCATGGGATTACTGTGCTTGATTGGCCAGCAAACTCGCCTGACCTGAACCCCATAGAGAATCTATGGGGCATTGCCAAGAGAAAGATGAGAGACATGAGACCGAGCAATGCAGAAGAGCTGAAGGCTGCTATTGAAGCTTCCTGGTCTTCCATAACACCTCAGCAGTGCCACAGGCTGATAGCATCCACACCACGCCACATTGAGGCCGTAATTGATGCAAAAGGGGCCCAAACCTAGTACTGAGTACATATGCCTGCTTCTACTTCTCAGAGGTCCAATACTGCTCTATTTGCAATCCTTGTTTTGCTGATTTCATTTAATATTCTAATTTTCTGAGGTTGTTAATTTGGGGTTTTCATCAGCTGTACGCCATGATCCTCACAATTATAACAAAGGCTTGACATATCTCGCTTTGCATGTCACGAGTCTATCTCATATATTAGTTTCACATTTTAAGTTGAATTACTGAAATAAATGAACTTTTCCACGATATTTTAATTTTCCGAGTTTCACCTGTAGGGTGTCTAGCACCCACAGACTCATAATAACATGTTACAGTGGTATCTCGCAAGACGAAATTAATTCGTTCTGCGAGTTTTTTTGTTCTGCGAGTTTTTTCGTCTTGCGAAGCACAGATTCCCTGGGTATTAACGGTTTTAAGAAAAAGGAAACAAACTCGCAAGACGTTTTTGTCTTGCGAAGCAAGCCCATAGGGAAATTCGTCTTGCGAAGCAACTCAAAAAACGAAAAACTCTTTCGTCTTGCGAGTTTTTCGTCTTACGAGGCATTCGTCTTGCGAGGTACCACAGTAAAAGATCTATACTGGTGGGTGGTCAGTAGGGTGAAAATTGCCATGCCTTCCTCCCTGCCCCATGATGGTGCTCGCCAAAGGGGGAGGGGTATGGGAGAGGCTCCTCAATATTGGGAGGGGCTCAGCCCCTGCCTAGAAATATTGAGGGGTCTGAAGCCCCTTCCACTCCTATATCTGGCTCCCCTGGTCAGTAGATGGTCAAAAGGGGAACGGAATGCCAACAATAGAAGAATGGCAGATGAAGACGTTGGACTTTTTGGAGCTGGCCGACCTGATTGGAAGAATCCGCGACCAGAAAGAGGAGGAGACACAGGAGGATTGGAAGAAATTTAAAGAATATTTAGCTAAATATTGTGATATAAGATAAATAGAAAATTCTTGGAGGTAATAAATATGCTTAGGGGTAGAATAAGAAAATGTGGTAGTAAATATTAAGGATTAGAATATTAATAAAGAATATTGATAAAGAAAGAAAGAAAGAAATAGAAGTGGAAAGAAATTGCAATTGAGTAGATTGGAAGGTGGGGTGAGGGGTGGTGAATGGTGATGGGAAAAGGAATTATTTGTGAGATTGAGTGTAAGTATGTTTGAACACTTTTAAGTATTGTATGAAATGTATGTTTGTATGCTTGTATATTTGTAATATATGTGTATTAATGATGAATTATTTTAACAATAAAAACTTATTTAAAAAAGAATATTAATAAAGCAGAAGAGGTTAGTAAATGAAAGGAGTTGATATTATTAGAAATATGAATTTGGAGAACTGTTACACAGGTGATATAATGAAATTCAGTTAGAGAGGATTCGAGGAAGTCAGTTGTCAGTGTAAAGAGAATTAGGCATTTAAAGATATGTGTATTGTAGTGTTTTTCTTTCTTGTGTGTTATGTTATGTCTTTTTGTGATAAATGTGGAAAATCAATAAAAAATTTGGGAAGAGAAAAAAAGGGGGGAACGGAATGGAAAGTTGAAGGCTGTTGATCATAACATGGGGAGCAGGGGGTGGGGAGATTGGACTGAATAGGAGGATTGTTTTCCCAAAATCCCAGCCCTTTCAATGCATATGTGCATGAAAGGCCCTTTGATAATGTGTGGTGTCCTGCTCTCAGATGGCTCTAAAAACGGATGCTTCCTCCTGCCGTTCCTATGTTCCCCTGGCAGAACTTCCCGGTTCTGAAAGACAAGGGCTGCTCTTTGCGGCGAACCAACTCGGCTATTTCCCTCTCCGTCTGAAATGTCAAAGGGGCGTTGTGGCAGGGCTGGTGAGATAATCACATTTTCTGTGCCCCAAAGGCAGTGCCTTTCCCAGCGTTGCACATAAAGAGCCATAGCTTTCAGAGCCTGGATGAAGACGCAAAGCAACGTAGAAGAGATTGGGAAAGTCCATAGCTCCAGTCCCGGGTTCACCACCAGGAATCTCTAGGTGGGCCTGGCGAAGACCCCTTTCTGAAACCTTGGAGATCCACATCCAGATCTTTAAAGCATTGGATTTAGGGCAGCACAGCCACACACGGAGCCATAAGAATAATAATACCAACAGGAACCCGCTGAGAACATCCACAAAAAAGCAACTGTCCCCATTCAGGAAGCGGAAATATCATCTCAGCAATGCATACCTGAAAAACATTGTTTGCTTGGGTGGATGAATCGCCCAGGTACGCGGGTGGCGCTGTGGGTTAAACCACAGAGCCTAGGACTTGCCTATCAGAAGGTCGGCAGTTCGAATCCCCGCAACAGGGTGAGCTCCCGTTGCTCGGTCCCTGCTCCTGCCAACCTAGCAGTTCGAAAGCAGGTCAAAGTGCAGGTAGATAAATAGGTACCGCTGTGGCAGGAAGGTAAGCGGTGTTTCCGTGCGTTGCTCTGGTTCACCAGAATTGGCTTAGTCATGCTGGCCACATGTACGCTGGCTCTCTCGGCCATTAAAGCGAGATGAGCACCACAACCCCAGAGACGGCCCTGACTGGACCTAATGGTCAGGGGTCCCTTTACCTTTTTATGATTCGCCCAGACCTGAAGCAGCCTTTGGGGTGGGAACCATCAGCTATTTCCTGCTTCCTTCCTATACAGTTTGGACACGGGTGGCGCTGCGGTCTAAACCACTGAGCCTTTTGGGCTTGCCGATCAGGAGGTCAGCGGTTCGAATCCTCGTAATGGGGTGAGCTCCCGTTGCACAGTCCCAGCTCCTGCCAACCTAGTGGTTTGAAAGCACCCAAAAAAAGTGCAAGTAGATAAATAGGTACCGCTCTGGCGGGAAGGTAAACATGACCAACTCTGGGGTTGCGGCGCTCATCTCGCTTTATTGGCCGTGGGAGGCGGCGTACAGCTTCCGGGTCATGTGGCCAGCATGACTAAGCCACTTCTGGTGAACCAGGGCAGCACACGGAAACGCCGTTTACCTTACCGCCGGAGCTGTACCTATTTATCTACTTGCACTTTGACGTGCTTTCGAACTGCTAGGTTGGCCGGAGCAGGGACTGAGCAACGGGAGCTCACCCCGTCATTGCGGGGATTCGAACCACCGACCTTCTGATCAGCAAGTCCTAGGCTCTGTGGTTTAACCCACAGAGCCATCTGCATCCCTGGCCTAGGGCCTATCTTCATCTAAATCCAGCCCTGCATTCCCATCATCCCTGACCACTGGTCCTGTTAGCTAGGGATGGTGGGAGTTCTAGTCCCAAAACAGCTGGAGGGCCAAGTTTGGCCATCACTGATTTAAACATTTCAGTATGGTGTAACATAGCATACTATCAAGATAGGAAAAGATAAAGGCTCCTTTGTCTTGGGGAGGAGATGAGAGTTTGCTTGTCTCAAATCAGATTCACTCTCTAAATGAGATTACCCTGCAAAAGCGAGTAGACACCTCTCATTGAGTTTGCATACATACTTAAGGCACATATGCAAGAAAAATTATATTTTGGGAATGATTCCTGTTCTTACGCAGCTGCATTGTTCTAAGCTACCCCATGATCACATAAAGAAGGAGTGTCCCGTGTTTTAAATCAAGCAGTGCAAGGAGTTATTTCTGTTTGTTTTCCAATGTATCCATAAAAAAACAAACTCGGTGCGGTGAGAGCCAATTTTTATTCTGAAAGTGTGGCCCAGAGGGAGGGGTGAAGAGAGCCAGTGTCTTAGGCTGAAAGCCTCCACCTTTCTCCAAAAAGTCCCCTCCAAAAAGTCTCCGCCCTCCATTGTTAATTGGCCAGATGTTCTCGCAGCCCAGCCGCTGCCTCCTGCGCGTCTTTCGTCCCGGGTCGCTCCCGGAGCAGCTGCGCGACGCTGCGATGCGCTGAGCCCGAGGCGGCAGGTAAGGCGGAACGCGGAAGGGGGAAAGGCGCACTGGCGCAACTGGGGCGCGGATGGGTCTTCTGGACTCACCTGGTCCTGGGATCCTGGCCCCGGGTCAGCCAGGGCTGGTCTACTCGGAAGCCCATCCCACTGTCTCCAATGGATCTTGCTCCCGCTGGACAAAGCGCGATTTCCCAGCTTTAAAGCTGTTGCGCTCTGTGGGTTGACTTGGGAGTAAAGCCACTGAGTTTGCCGTGCGCACAGCGGGTTCAACGACAGACACGGCTTGCTTCCCGGCCTGTCAATTCCAGCGGGTCTCCTCTGAGCAAGGATGAGGTCGGTGGAACTTGGAACATAGGATCTGGCTGTGAGCCTCCGTAAGCGCATTGAACGCCGAGGGTTTTGATTCTGGGTATAGAACAGTGCTGGGTAGATGAAACTCTGTCCACACTTACTTTGGGAGTAAGCTCATCTGTAGTGCTGGATTCCTCGCAATGCAGGAATCTCACCTCCTGAGACTTGGTTCTGAGCGTCTATGACTGGACTGCCTTCTTAAATTAGTAGGACTCTGATGTGGGGCTCTGGTGCTACCCTGGTATTTTTGCAAGTGGAGTTTTAGAATCACCACTCGAACCAGCTTTTCACTTCTGAGTTGAAGAGAGGTTTCTGGACTCAAGTTATTCTGGGAACAGGACCAAACCTGGACAGCTGCGTTGAGTGGCTGGAGTCTCGGAAGAGCACCTGATGGTTGGCCCAACATTTCAGGGGGGTCAGACTAGATGACCATTGGGGGTCCCTTCCAACCCCACAGTTCCATGATTCTATTAATATTCAGCCAGCCGTGAACTCAGGTAAAAGAGTCAAGCTGTGGGTCACACGGGAGTGTTTGAGAGAGCTTTAAATTATTCCATTTTTTCCTTCTTTCTCTCTGGCACCAGATGGTTTAATTGCCTTGGCAGCTTTCCACGCTGGTTCCTGACAGCTCACTAGAAGAGGAAGCAGGCTTCCTGTCTGCCTTGGACCCCAAGGCTGATAAATCAAGAGTTTTAGCGCTCAGGGGAAAGTGTTGCAAGGAAGCAGGAGAACTTGCCCAAAGATAAAAGCTGAGATTGTCATCTCTGGGTGGGAGCTGGGAGGGGTGTCAATTTCTCACACTGTCTCTTTTTAAAAAAGAAATTTATTTATTTGGGTTAATTGAATTTTTACAGAGATATACCCAACATTAAAAAATAAAATAAAAAATTCCAATCAATCTCCTGGACTTCCATCCAGGTCCTATTGCTAATCATTTCCTCCAGCATCATTTATATGGTGCAAATCTTTTACATCTCCACTGTGTCCAGAATTCACTCTTAAACGACAAGTGCTATTCCAACCCTACTAACGATTTTAACTGTTTACAATGGTCTTTAAGGTAAGTTACACATTTTCCCCATTCCTTGTTAAAATTTTGGTCTTCCTTCCTGATTTCTGATTCTTCCAGTCGTTTTAGCCATTTCAGCATAGTCCATCGACTTCATCCGCCATTCTTCTCTAGTGGGAACTTTATCTTCTTTCCATCTCTGGGCCAATAACATCTGCACAGCCATGGTTGCATACATAAATAGTCTTTTTTGCTCACTTGGGATTTCGGCACCTAGAATTCCTAAAAGGAAGGCTTCAGGTTTCATAACAAAGGTTGTTTTAAACATTTTTTCCCCAACTCATTATATAAAGGACCCCTGACCGGTCGTGGCCAACTCTGGGGTTGCGGCGCTCATCTCGCTTTATTGGCTGAGGGAGCTGGCATACAGCTTCCGGGTCATGTGGCCAGCAGGACTAAGCCACTTCTGGCGAACCAGAGCAGCGCACGGAAACGCCGTTTACCTTCCCGCCAGAGCGGTACCTATTTATCTACTTGCACTTTGACGTGCTTTCGAACTGCTAGGTGGGCAGGAGCAGGGACCGAGTGACAGGAGTTCACCCCGTCGCAGGGATTCAAACCGCTGACCTTCTGATCGGCAAGCCCTGGGCTCTGTGGTTTAACCCACAGCGCCACCTGCATCCCTAACTCATTATATGTCATTTCCCAAAATCCTTTTACTATTTTACAATTCCACCACATATGATAAAAGGTGCCTTCTTTTTCCTTACATTCCAGCATATATTTGAGCATGTTTTATGCATTTTTGCTCATTTGCTAGGAGTTAAATACAGTGGACACTCGGGTTGCGAACATGATCCGTGCAGGATGCACGTTCACAACCCACAGTGTTTGCAACCTGCGTCTGTGCACGCACAGGTTGCAATTCAACGCTTCTGAGCATGTGCAAAGTGCGATTTAGCGCTTCTGCGCATGCGTGAGCACCGAAACCCGGAAGTAACCCGTTCCAGTACTTCTGGGTTTCGGCAGTCCACAACCCGAAAAAATGCAACCTGAAGCGTCTGTAAGCCGAGGTATAACTGTACCACCAGTTACAGATAGGTAGCCGTGTTGGTCTGCCATAGTCAAAACAAAAAAAATTCTTTCCAGTAGCACCTTAAAGACCAACTAAGTTAGTTCTTGGTATGAGCTTTCGTGTGCATGCACACTTCTTCAGATACACTGAAACAGAAGTTTCCAGACCCTTCTATATAGTGAGAAGGTGGGGAGGGGTATTACTCAGAAGGGTGGTGGGAATGGGTGATGGGCAGATAGCTGTGATGAGCCTGTTGACGACTCTTAACGACTGCAATAGGTCTTACAGGAAAAAGCAAGGGGTGAGAAGGTGAAAAATGGCTATGTCATGTATAATGAGATAAGAATCCAAGGTCTTTGTTCAGGCCAGGACTCTCCATGGTTTGAAGTGTCCTTCAGCTCTCTATATTGGACAAACAGGCCAGACCTTACGCCAATAAATAAGCGGACATAAATCGGACATCAGGAATCACAAGACAGAGAAACCAGTAGGAGAACACTTCAATCTCCCAGGACATTCTATACAAGATCTCAAAGTAGCTGTTTTACTACAAAGGAATTTCAGAAATAGACTGGAAAGAGAAGCTGCTGAATTGCAACTTATCACCAAACTTAAAACCATGGAGAGACCTGGTCTGAACAAAGACATTGGATTCTTATCTCATTATACATGACAAAGCCATTTTTCACCTTCTCACCCCTTGCTTTCTCCTGTAAGACCTATTGCAGTCGTTAAGAGTCGTCAACAGGCTCATCACAGCTATCTGCCAATCACCCATTCCCACCACCCTTCTGAGTAATACCCCTCCCCACCTTCTCACTATATAGAAGGGTCTGGAAACTTCTGTTTCAGTGTATCTGAAGAAGTGTGCATGCACACGAAAGCTCATACCAAGAACGAACTTAGTTGGTCTTTAAGGTGCTACTGGAAATAATTTTGTTTTGTTTTGTACCACCAGTAGATCATTTTCATAAAATTTTCTTTCAACATATAACTTCCTCACATTCTCTGTGATGCTTCCCACATTAGAACGCATTGGCGTCAGACCTTCCGATGACAATTGTGCAGAGATAAAGCAGTTTAATATTCAAAAATGACAGTAATCGTGGGATGGTAGCGTTGGAAGGGACCCCAAGTGTCATCCAGTCTAACCCCCTACAATGCAGGACTCACATCTACAAAAAATCCCCGACAGACAGCTTCTCAACCTCTGTTTAGAATCATCCAGCGAAGGAGAACTCACCACCTTCCAGTGGAGTCTGTTCCATTTTCAAACAGCTCCTCCTCTCAGCAGGGAGATTTTAACATTTTATCATTCCTGAATAGCTGTGTGACGCAGCAGCAAAAAAGGCTAAGGCTATTCTAGGTTACCTAAAACGAGTGCACAGTTCAAGGTGTGGTCAGACCACACCGGGAGTCCTGTGTCCAGTTCTGGGTGCCACAATTTAAGAAGGATATTGACAAGTTGGAAGTTGTGCAAAGGGGGGTGAACAAGATGATTGAGAGGTCTGGAAACCAAGCCTGATGAGGAATGGTTGAAGGAGCTGGGTGTGTTTAGCCTGGAGAAGAGGAGACTGAGAGGAGATGGGGGGTTGTGGGTCGGAACCCTAGTAAAGGTAAAGGTAAAGGGACCCCTGACCATTAGGTCCAGTCGTGGCCGACTCTGGGGTTGTGGCGCTCATCTCGCTTTATTGGCCAAGGGAGCTTCCGGGTCATGTGGCCAGCATGACTAAGCTGCTTCTGGCGAACCAGAGCAGCGCACGGAAACGCCGTTTAACTGCCCGCCGGAGTGGTACCTATTTATCTACTTGCACTTTGACGTGTTTTTGACCTGCTAGGTTGGCAGGAGCAGGGACCAAGCAATGGGAGCTCACACTGTCGCGGGGATTCGAATCACCAACCTTCTGATTGGCAAGCCCTAGGCTCTGTGGTTTAACCCACAGCGCCACCCGCGTCCCTTACATGTCATATAAAAAAGGTGAAAAAGGTTGACTGGACAGTTAAGTCCAGTCAAAAGCGACTGTGGGGTTGTGGCGCTCCTCTCGCTTTCAGGCCGAGGGAGCCGGTGTTTGTCCGCAGACAGCTTTCTGGGTCATGTGGCCAGCAGGATTAAACTGCTTCTGGCACAACGGGACACCATGACAGAAACCAGAGTGCATGGAAACGCCATTTACCTTCCTGCCGCAGTGGTACCTATTTATCTACTTGCGCTGGCGTGCTTTCGAACTGCTAGGTTGGCAGGAGCTGGGATCAAACAACGGGAGCTCACAACGTCGCGGGGATTCGAACCGCCGACCTTCTGATCAGCAAGTCCTAGGCTCAGTGGTTTAATCCACAGTGCCACCCACGTCTGAGCCCTACCTTGGATAAAAGATTCCTGCATTGCAGTGGGTTGGACTAGGGTCCCTTTCAACTCCACAAGTCTATGATTCTATGAAAAGGTGAGGTGAAGGCCGTCTCTGGAGTGAGTTTCCTTTGCAGCTTCTGATGAGTACAATTGGTGAATTTTATTATTTCGGTCGCAGACCAGTTCCAGCCCACATACAATATCAAGGAAGTCATAAAACACAATAGGGATACATTTGAATTTGCAATTTTGCTTTGCAAAAGCTCCCAAATTGTTGTAAGATAACAATTTCAGTACAAATAAAGCTGTGGGTTAAACCACAGAGCCTAGGACTTGCCGATCAGAAGATCATGGTTCGAATCCCCGCAAGGACGGGGTGAGCTCCCGTTGCTCGGTCCCTGCTCCTGCCAATCTAGCAGTTCGAAAGCATGAAGTGCAAGTAGATAAATAGGTACTGCTCTGGTGGGAAGGTAAACAGCGTTTCCGTGTGCTGCTCTGGTTTGCCAGATGCGGCTTAGTCCTGCTGGCCACATGACCCGGAAGCTGTACGCCGGCTCCCTCTGCCAATAAAGCAAGATGAGCGCCGCAACCCCAGAGTCGGCCATGACTGGACCTAATGGTCAGGAGTCCCTTTACCTTTATTTTATTTAAAGCCATTTACCAAAAACAACAGCAACACCCCATTAAACTTATCAATAAAAGACAGTTAAAAACTGGTGTCTTAAAAAAAATTCAAAACTAACTAAAACCAACCATAAGCTAGAAGTTTGTAAGGCATGGAACTTCTGTGTGTCAGGGCAGATTTGCCTAAACAAACAAAAATGTTTTCGGCAGACCCCGGAAAGTGTGCAACAACGGCATGTGTACTCTGATGTCAGAGAACTGTAGAATTGCAGAGTTGGATCTCTGAGAGTCATCTAAGTCCAACCCCTGCAATGCAGGAATCTCAAATGAGGAATCCATGGCCCATCTCAACTTCAAAACTCTCAACTTCAATCCTCCCTGGCCATCGGCCATTCTGCCAGGGCTGTTGGGAGTTGTAGTTCAGCAAGAACCTGGAGCAGGGGTCAGCAAACTTTTTCAGCAGGGGGCCGGTCCACTGTCCCCCAGACCTTGTGGGGGGCCGGCTATATTTTTTTGCGGGGGGAATGAACCAATTCCTATGCCCCACAAATATCCCAGAGATGCATTTTAAATAAAAGCACACATTCTACTCATGTAAGAACACCAGGCAGGCTCTACAAATAACCCAGAGATGCATTGTAGGACACATTCTACTCATGTAAAAACACGCTGATTCCCGGACCGTCCGTGGGCCAGGTTTAGAAGGCGATTGGGCCGAATCCGGCCCCCGGGCCTTAGTTTGCCTACCCATGACTTGGAGGGGTCTAAGGCTCCACCCCCCCACACACCTGCACTGGCCCCTTAAAGGTGGGAAGACGCGACCTGCAAAATGGAGGGTAAGCAAATATATGTGGCAGCTTTCTGCTTGCACCCGTGCTTTTCAGTAAGGGTGTGCTGCTACGGATTACAATCTTAGCCCTGCCAGCGGTTAGTCTGCTGTCTATTTGCTCTCCAGGAAGCCTGTGATGTCGCCTGGCCGCTGATCTTGGCAGTCGTGCGGAGCAAGACAATGGTTTTCTTCCCACAACGGATGGAGGCCCTCTGTAATTTCCCTTCTCTTACGGAAGCTGGGATTCTTCCCAGCCCTGTCCCACTTCCTTTCATGGGGTTTATTTTCCATGTCCCCCACTCCTCCTCCCTCTTCTGGGAAGCCCATCCTGGCTGGAGGGTTTTCACGGGAGCCGCGCTCCTTATTTCCCCCCCGTTTGTTTTTATTCCTGACATTTTAGACCCCATCAGTTTTCTCCAAGCAGCCCAATACAGTGGTACCTCGGGTTAAGTACTTAATTCGTTCCGGAGGTCCGTACTTAACCTGAAACTGTTCTACACCTGAAGCACCACTTTAGCTAATGGGGCCTCCTGCTGCTGCCGCACCGCCGGAGCCCGATTTCTGTTCTCATCCTGAAGCAAAGTTCTTAACCTGAAGCACTATTTCTGGGTTAGCAGAGTCTGTAACCTGAAGCGTATGTACCCTGAAGCGTATGTAACCCGAGGTACCACTGTACATGATTTTTCCACCTCTGTGCTTAATTCCCACTAAAACCCTGCGACGTAGCTTTAGGCAGAGAGGCAGCGACTGGCCCCGAAGCTCACAACTGGTCTGTCCCAGTAACAACAACAACAACAACAACAACTTATTTATACCCCACCCATCTGGCTGCGTTTCCTCAGCAACTCTGGGCGGCTCCCAACAGAATATTAAAAACATGATAAAACATCAAACATTAAAAACATCCCTAAACAGGGTTGCCTTCAGATGCCTTTTAAAAGTCAGATAGTTGTTTATTTCCTTGACATCTGATGGGAGGGTGTTCCACAGGGCGGGTGCCACCACCGAGAAGGCCCTCTGCCTGGTTCCCTGTAACTTCTCTTCTCACAGCGAGGGAACCGCGAGAAGGCCCTCGGAGCTGGACCTCAGTGTCCGGGCAGAACGATGGGGGTGGAGACACTCCTTCAGGTCTACAGGGCCATTTAAGGCTTTAAAGGTCAGCACCAACACTTTGAAATGTGCTTGGATTGTGTGCAGTCGGTCACTCTAACCACTATGCCACTCTGGTTCGGACAAGCAAAACAGTTTCAGAATTGGTGCTAGACGTGAGCTGGTCCCTGGAGATACAGGCTTCCATAGGAAATGGCCTACTCGGGCTGGAAACATGAACTGGGTTGCAAAAGGGCAATGGGTGAATATATCTGTCTGCTTAAGATCCTGTAGCTGGCCACCCAATCTGGCAATCTTCATCCCCCCCCCCCACACACATACACACTGCCAGAATGTGGCCCCTGGAGCAGTAGCAATGTGGCTCTCAGACTAAAAAAATGGTAACAACTGCTGCTCTAATGCATCCAGACGTGGTTCTGGGTTGACTGCACTCTGCGCTGTTTCTTTTCTGCTGCAGTTTGTCTTCTGCTGAAACGTACATTGCTGGTGCTGCTATTTGCTATGGCCGAAACTAACGTTTTGATGGAAGGGAACCATCAGAAGCCATGCAGGAAAATATGTAATTACTTGCTTAATATTTGAGGACCTAGTGAAGAAAAGATAGGGGATAGAATCACACGATCGCAGAGTTGGAAGGCACCCCATCTAATTCAGCCCCCTGCAATGCAGGAAGCACAGCTAGATTATCCCTGATAGGTGGCCAGTCGTTTGTTTTCGTGATTTCCATTATTGACCCTGGATGAATTGAGTCAGCAGTAAATCACACTGTGTAAGATGGAGTTATAATAATAATAATAATAATAATAATAATAATAATAATAATAATAATAATAATTTATTATTTATACCCACCCATCTGGCTGAGTCTCCCCAGCCACTCTGGGCGGCTCCCAATCAAGTATTAAAAACAATACAGCGTTAAATATTAAAAACTTTCCTGAAGTTTGCCTTCAGATGTCTTTTAAAGATAGGATAGCTGCTTATTTCCTTCACATCTGAAGGGAGGGTGTTCCACATGGTGGGCGCCACCACCGAGAAGGCCCTCTGTCTGGTTCCCTGTAACCTCACTTCTCGCAATGAGGGAACTGCCAGAAGGCCCTCAGTGCTGGACCTCAGTGTCCGGGCTGAACGATGGGGGTGGAGATGCTCCTTCAGGTAAACAGGACCAAGGCCGTTTAGGGCTTTAAATCTTCAAACCAAGGTAGTTTCCATTCCGGACAGAACTCTTTCAGTCTGCAGCCTCTGTCCCCAACCAATGGACACAATATACCCCGGGGTTTCAACCCAAAGGGCTGCTTCCCCCCGCCCTCACCTCCTAGGCCTCTCTGCCATCGTAGGTGATGCCAGGTATGGGTCTGGTATTGATTTGACTTGGCAAATTCCCAATTCTTTTGCTGGAGCAAAGTGTGCCCCCACCGCCGATCAGCTGATTCCGACTAAAGGTGGAAACAGCCCATTACTGTATTTTTCGCTCTATAAGACACACTTCCCCCTCCTAAAAAGTAAGGGGAAATGTGTGTGCGTCTTATGGAGCGAATGCAGGCGAGAGGCTCTGGTCAGCATTTCCTTTAAAGAGTCGCGAGGAGTGTGTGTGCGGCTCTTGGGCCCTTCTCCCTCCTCGGGGAAAAGCCCCCAAGAGCTGCACACACGCTCTGCGCACTCTTTAAAGGGAGCACAGCTCTTGGGGGAGCCTTAGCCGTGCGCAGCCCCTCCTGGGCAGGGGGATGAAGACTCCCCCTGCCCAGGAAAGGCTGTGTGCGGCTATCCCATAAACCAGGACAGCAAGCGGGATCGCTGCACAGCGATCCCTCTTGCTGTCCTGGCTTCTGGGATTCAGAATATTTTTTTTTCTTGTTTTCCTCCTCCAAAAACTAGGTCTTATGGTCTGGTGCGTCTTATAGAGCGAAAAATACGGTATATCGTTATGGGTTTGGGGCAGCACCTTGGATGATATCCCGAGCCACTTCCAAGCCTGTGATCTGTATCCAGTGATGCTCAGTGAAATCTGTTGCTTTGTGTGGGGCTCTCAGGGCGACGTGGGATCTGGACCCGGCTTGTGTTTTCATTGGCCCAGGGGTTATCTAGAAAGTAACCCGCTTTTGACCTGATAAGGTGGGATTGGCTTTTGGCTGGCTTCTCCCCACCCATTTCTTTTGGCTCACAGCACCGGGGACAGTTATTTTCCCACCCGCACTGTTTTTTGGAGGGGGAGAGGTCCTGCTCCATCTGGGCTCAAGGCTTGCAGCGCCGACAGACAATGAGATCACTTCCTGGCCCAGATCCAGTCCCAGAATCTGCTCCCTGCGACTTCCGGTCGTTCCCAGAGAGCTCTGCCACTTTGAATGTTTCCCAGGGTCTCCGTGTTTCTAAAACCATTTTGAATTCTGCACTGGCGACCCAACTCAACGTTGTTGTTGTTTTACAATGGGAAGAATTCCGAAACCGGTTCAATGCCAAGTGAGCCGTTTTGCCCAATTCAGGGCATGCCAGTGATGTTGGCCACAGTGGCTAATAATGCCTAAAATTGGGGGGCAGGAGTTTAGAATCATAGAATTGTTGGAAGAGGTTCCATCTAGTCCAGGGGTAGGCAAACTAAGGCCCGTGGGCCGGATCCGGCCCAATCGCCTTCTCAATCCGGCCCACAGACAGTCCGGGAATCAGCGTGTTTTTTACATGAGTAGAAGGTGTCCTTTTATTCGAAATGCATCTCTGGGTTATTTGTGGGGCCTGCCTGGTGTTTTTACATGAGTAGAATGTGTGCTTTTATTTAAAATGCATCTCTGGGTTATTTGTGGGGCATAGGAATTCGTTCATATTTGTTTTTCAAAATATAGTCCGGCCCCCCACAAGGTCTGAGGGACGGTGGACCGGCCCATGGCTGAAAAAGGTTGCTGACCCCTGATCTAGTCCAACCCCTGCAATGCTGGAATCTCAGTGAAAGAATCCCTGACAGATGACCACCCAACCTCTGCTTAAAAATTTCCAAGGAAGGAGTGCCCAGCACCTTCTGAGGAATACCATTCCACTGTTGAACAGCTCTTAACATCAGAAAGCTCTTCCTAATGTTGAGTTGGAAACTCCTGTCTTGTGACTTGGACCCACCAGTTTAGGTCCTGCCCTCTGGAGCACCAGAAAACGGTCTTGTTCCACCATGGAGGCAGATCATAGTTGTGGTTGGTGGCCCTTGATAGCCCCCATGAATCTGTCTAATCCTCTTTTAAAGCCATCTTTAGGGACGCAGGTGGCGCTGTGGGTTAAACCACATAGCCTAGGGCTTGCCGATCGGAAGGTCGGCACTTCGAATCCCCGCGACAGGGTGAGCTCCTGTTGCTCAGTCCCTGCTCCTGCCAACTTAGCAGTTCGAAAGCATGTCAAAGTGCAAGTAGATAAATAGGTACCACTCTGGCGGGAAGGTAAACGGCGTTTCTGTGCGCTGCTCTGGTTCGCCAGAAGCGGCTTAGTCCTGCTGGCCACATGACCCGGAAGCTGTACGCCGGCTCCCTTAGCCAATAAAGCGAGATGAGCGCCGCAACCCCAGAGTCGGCCACGACTGGACCTAATGGTTAGGGGTCCCTTTACCTTTAGGCCGGTGGCTGTCACTGCCTCCCGTTCCGCCCGTGTAGGAATTTAATTGACAGGTTAATTAATTAAAGCATCCGGCCCTCAAAATGTCGCCGAACCCAGAGGCTAGGGGTACCAGAAAGCAGATAATGCTCCATTTCCGTGTAAATAAGGTCAGCAGGGCATAAGGTATACAGATAAAAATGGCTGGGTCAAAATACCTGCCAGTGGCTATTGTCATATAAATGGGGAGGGGGCTTTTCCTCTTGGATGCTGCCATTCCCATTTGCCTTCAGTGGAACTTGCGCATCCTCCGACATTTCTCCGATGAAAATAGGGACACCCTTTCCCACATCAGAAAGCTTCTCCCACGCACATCAACACATCAACATCGGTCACCTTGAGCACATTGCAACCTTTCCGCCATGGGCAACACCTTCCACAGATAAATGGAATGAAATAAAAACGGTAACTGCAGGCTGCCTTGAGTCCCTGTCATGGAAAAAAAGGTGGGGCGGTAATATTATTATTATGGAAACTCTGAGAATGATCAGGGACATAGGTAAAGGTAAAGGGACTGCTGACCATTAGGTCCAGTCGTGGCCGACTCTGGGGTTGCAGCACTCATCTCACTTTATTGGCCGAGGGAGTCGGCGTACAGCTTCCAGGTCATGTGGCCAGCAGGACTAAGCCGCTTCTGGCGAACCAGAGCAGCGCACGGAAATGCTGTTTACCTTCCCGCTGGAGTGGTACCTATTTATCTACTTGCACTTTGATGTGCTTTCGAACTGCTAGGTTGGCAGGAGCAGGGACCGAGCAGCGGGAGCTCACTTTGTCGCGGGGATTCGAACTGCCGACCTTCTGATCGGCAAGTCCTGGGCTCTGTGGTTTAACCCACAGCGCCACCCGCGTCCCAAATCCTATTGAACTCGGTAGGACTTAGTTCTGAGTAAAAATGCGTAGGATTGCAGTGTGAGGCTGCCCAGTCTTGACCCAGTTACCTGGGAGTCAGCTCCATTGAATCCAGTGGGACTTACTTCTGAGTAGACACTGTAAGGCTCCATTTACAATAAAGGAATAAACACTCCGTGCATTTCCTAGGAAACGGAAGCACTGCAATGAAATAATTTAAAGTGGCTGGGTGACTTTTCCCTTCAAAATTATAGGAAGGGCTTCGTATGACAGCTTCACTGTTCCCTTCATTTGGTCAGGGATTTTATCTTCAGGATAAAGAGGGCTCCCTTTTTGCCCCTACACAGACTAGCGCCAACTTCTAATTGTTCTCCGAGACGCGGAGGAAAAGGTAAATTCAGGGATCAAATCGGAATTTGTGATGGCTCTTGTAATTCCAGGACTGTCCCTGGGAAATCGGGAAGCTTGGAGAATATCAGCTTAGGCAGAAAGGTACCGTATTTTTCGCTCTATAAGACGCACCAGACCACAAGACGCACCTAGTTTTTGGAGGAGGAAAACAAGGGAAAAAATATCATAAATCTCAGAAGCCAGAACAGCAAGAGGGATCGCTGCGCAGTGAAAGCAGCAATCCCTCTCACTGTTCTGGCTTCTGGGATAGCTGTGCAGCCTGCATTCGCTCCATAAGACGCACACACACATTCCCCCTTACTTTTTAGGAGGGAAAAAGCGAGTCTTATAGAGCAAAAAATACGGTATTTGTCCCAAGGAAGTTCTCCAGCTGAGAGATGGTTCTCTGTCCTGTTCCTCTTATTATTTTCCTTTCGCTGTTTCTCCTGGTCTGGGGATTTTGAAAGGGCCTCATTCCTGGCATTTCGGGGGAAGAGGCAGGCAGTGCTGTTTTCGAAGGGCCTGTCATCTCCGCAAGGGAAGCTAATTTTAGAACGTGTGATTGATTGATGCTGCCCAGCCGAGAAGGAGCAGCCAGCGTCTGAAAGCGCTCCAAAGGGGCAGGAAATGGTCCCAGAGACCGCTTTGGAGAATGCCATGCCCGGTTTGTGCTGGCGTCCCAAACACGTCCGCTGTCCTGATTCATGCAAGCATGCAAGGCGTACTTTAAAGACAGACACACGTATGAATTCCCGTCTGTGTTCTGTTAACGGAAAAATCTGAGGGCTCCCTTGGACAAAAACAAAGATACCAACCAGGATAACTTGGAGCAAAACAGCAGCCTGTAGGCTTGGCCTTTATTGAACTGTTGCAACAGGGTGCTCCCCTCACCTGCAGGAGAGAGGAAGGACCCAGAAAAATGGTGTGCAAGGTCTTATAAAGACTTTTGAAATTCCCATCCTGTAGATCAAGCCCACCCCCAGAAACATCATGCATACATCACAGAAAGGAGGGGTTGAGGGTGGAGTTGTGGTGGTAACCTGAGTGTCCTGTCACCTGGCTGGTTCCCCCTTTTCCCCTCCCCATGAGTACTTTCCAGGTGACAGAGGGGAGTTTGCAGTTTCCTGCCCCCAGAGGGAAGAGCTGATTATTGTCCTTTGTTCCAGTCCATGCTGAATCCACTCCCATATGCAAGTTCTTTGTGATCTTGATGGTCTTCTGTCTAGGACCATCAGGGTTGGCATAGCAACTGGGCAGGGCTCCTGTGTATGTACTGGTATGCTCAAGGATTATGGCTGCCCTGTAGCAAACCTTCCCCATTTTGTAGTCCTTCCTTAATGGAGTAAAATAAAAGTGGAACAGTGCAAATCCGATGTATGGTTGATTTTCTATGAATTTATAACAGAAGTGCAGCGTATGTAGTGTGTGAGTGTGAGTGAAGTTTGTACAAACTGAATGATTTGGGGGGGGGGGTTTCCTGCTACAGTTCTCTGCACTAAACTAAAAACACTCCACCCTTTGGCCACATTAAAATAGCTGGACTCTGATTTGCGTCTCGGACGCTTGCGGAAAAAAGCAACAACAAACTGAACATCTGCAGCCGTTTGGGACGAGCTGGCAATTCA
The DNA here is from genome assembly GCF_964234715.1 of Podarcis melisellensis. NCBI lineage: Eukaryota > Metazoa > Chordata > Lepidosauria > Squamata > Lacertidae > Podarcis > Podarcis melisellensis. Next base: position 9,755,197 of record NC_138536.1, read on the forward strand.
GCCAAGGCAAAAGCTGCAGAGCTGGACTTGCGGGTGTTACTGGAGGGGTTTGCTGTCGAGAAAACCCGCACGGTCCTGGGGCAGGAATGAAGCTGGGCTCCGAAAGGCAGGCGTCTAGGACGCGAGCCAATGCAGAGATGCTGCCAGAAGAGGGAAAGAAGAATGTGTGCTGATCCCAGGCAGGCAAGTCCTAACAAGGAGGGATTTTTCAATTTATCAGCCTGGAGGCCTGGAAGACGCGTGCTTCTAAATCCCAGGTGGATCTCTTGTCGCTTCTCTCCCGGGGTGCAGGTAGTCTGCACGTGCTCAGAGGCTTGTTGTCGCTCGGGGACAGCTGCAATGGGGGAAGTCCTGACGCTGTGACTTTGCCGTATTTGTTGAGAGCAAAACAAGGGATTCAGAACTGCTGCTGGAGAAAGCAGCTGGAAGTGGGAAGGGAGATGAGTTTATAAACTAGGTGGTGCATCCTCTGTGATTCTGCACAATGTGTGTGTGTTGGGTGGGTCGGGGACGACGACACATGAGAATGTTTTATTGGGCTCTGGATTCAGTTTCTTGAACATTTCAGCTGTCAAAAAAAAAAAGTAAGTTCCTAGTCCTCCTTGTTGCAGAGTTATTAGGATCTCAGAAGTCAGCAGGGGCTACCAAGTTTTAAGACATATTGTGGTGGGGCAAGCTTAAGAAGTAAACCCCACCAATTCAATGGGGCTTACTTGCAGGTAAGGGTGCAGGACATTGCTGGCCATGCAGGGGAACCCAACGCTTGCGTACTCCAGTAACTCCCACGGCGTTTAGTGGTGCATCTTTACGCGGCTGCTGCCCAGATGTGCACAGAAAAATAATATATGAGTCTTAACTCCTAATGTTACTCCTCCCCACCTTTTCTAGGTTCCCATTGCCTTCTCAGAAACTTCGGGAGGACCCAGCAGAGGAAAATGGCCCAGCCTGCACACCTGAATCAGAATCTCCCAGGTAATGAGAAATTTTTACTTTATTTTACTCTGCTTGGATCTTATGCCATACAAGGCATTCCCAGAGCAGATCCTCTGAAACAAATGGTTCTAAGTTCGTCGTGGCCTTTAACTACAATGGGTCTACTCTTGAGTAGAATTTAGTGGGACATGTCCCATAGGGTGCTATCTGCCTTCTGCCAAATCATAACAATCCATTTAGCTCAGTATATCATCTAGATTCTAGAGTGACGGCATCTCTGTGGGGGTTTGGAACAGACCTTTCCCTAGCCCTGCCTGGGTTTCCAGATGATGGACTCTGGGGTCTTTTGCACGCAAAGAATGTTTAGAATCTCAATCTGTGCTGGTCCCGTGGGCTAACCGAGAGGCGAGGTCTGAGTCCAGTCTGAGGTCGAAGGTGGAGTATGGAGGCAGTTGAAGCTGGATGCAGGGCAGGTAGTCAGGCGAGGTCAGGAGCTCCGGCAGGATAGCAGAACAGGGTTCAGGCAGGAACTGACAACCAACGAAGTTGCTCCCGCAACTTGGGACTGAGGCTGGCTGACTTTTAGCGGCCCTGATCCTCAGGTGACTCGCCTCTCCTGGCCTGGAGGCGAGCACTCCTCCTGCAGGAACTTAGTTCCCTCCGCCTCTCTGCTCTGAGCCTCTGCAGCTCAGGAGAGGCTGGAGGGTTACCGGACCCAGAGGCAACCTCAGCTTCCTCTGATGGGGCTGAGAGTGGAGCACCTGCAGGCAATGGGTCCTCCATCACCTCAGGAGCCAGAGCAGACTCAGCTGGAGCCTGCACCTGAGGACCCAGCACAGGCGAGGACCCTTCAGGCTCAGGCCCCAAGCCCCGACTCAGCTGGTTCTGGAGGCGGGGACTCCTGTGCAGGCTGGGATCCCTCAGGTTCAGTATCCGAGTCCGAATCCCAGGCCATCACACAATCTCATAAAATCACAGAGTTCAAAGGGACCCTGAGGATCATCCAGCCCAGGGGTCAGCAAGGTTTACCTCACCTGGGCTGGTTCACTCCCACGGAGATTGCTCCATGCAGACACGATTTCTGGCGTCGCGGAAGCGAATCCCCACTCCGCGCTGCACCAGTTTAGCGCAGCGAGCGGGGACTCGCTGAGTGAATGACTCGGTTTAAACCAGGCATAGGCAAACTCCGGCCCTCCAGATGTTTGGGACTACAATACCCATCATCCCTGACCACTGGTCCTGTAGGGATGATGGGAATTGTAGTCCCAAACATCTGGAGGGCCGGGGTTTGCCTATGTCTGGTTAAAATGACCCCCGTGGGCCGCTTGTGGCCCATGGGCTGCAGGTTGCCGACCCCTGATCTAGCCCAACCCACTGAAATGCAGGAATATGCAGCTGCATTGATCGAACCTGCAACCTTGGCATTGCCAGCACCACATTCTCACTTTGGAAAGGACGATTCTGTGATTCCAGGATTCTATATATCTGTCTCTGTAGCCAAAAGGAGGAAGCCTCTCTGGGACACAATGGGGTGGAAGACTTTTATCGCTTTGTGTTTGTGTGTGTTTATGTGTGAGACTCCACCCCTGGCAAGAGGAAGGAAGCCTGTACATGAAACTACAGGAACCTACCATTTCCCCCCAAATTGGTATAGAAAAAAATTGGGGTTGGCATTTACAGCCCAAGTCTCCATCGAGGGACTCCTAAGTGTTCCCCTAAGTCAGGGGTTGTAGGGATGTGGGTGGCGCTGCGGTCTAAACCACTGAGCCTAGGACTTGCCGATCAGAAGGTCGGCGGTTCGAATCCCAGGGGTGAGCTCCTGTTGCTCTGTCCCTCCTCCTGCCCACCTAGCAGTTCGAAAGCACGTCAAGTGCAAGTAGATAAATAGGTACCACTCCAGCGTGAAGGTAAACGGCGTTTCCATGTGCTGCTCTGGTTTGCCAGAAGTGGCTTAGTCAAGCACTGCGCAACACACACTCAAAGTGAATGAGCAACAAATCAGTTTGCAACTGGCCAAGCCCCTCCCCCTGTGGCAGCCATCTTGTTCTGGCGCCCACAATATGTTTAGGAAATTCCAAATGGGCACACGGACCCAGAAAGGTTGGGTTGCGCTGAAGAGTTCATACTGTCTTGATGGCTCTTCTTTTGATACATGTTTGTGTCCATCTTGCTTTCAGATCTTGGGGGACCTTTCTTGTACCGTGACCAAGAGGAGGAGGAGGAGGGTGGAGACAAGGCGTCCTACTCTCTGGAGACCCCCTACGGCTTTCTGCTGGATCTCGACTTCCTCAAGTACGTCGACGATATCGAGAAAGGCCAAAGCTTCCGGAAGCTTCTGCCGCAGCGCAAGTCTAAGGGGGCCAAGCAGGCCCCGAACTCTTCCCAGGGCCAAACCAGCGGCTGGACCTCCACGGAGTCTCTTTCGTCGACCACCAGCGCGGATCGGAAACCAGCCTTTTCCCCACGCCACAGGCTGTGGGGTAGTTCCTCCGACATCAAGGAGCCCGTGAGCAAACAGGCCTCGCTCCCCGCGTCCCCATCTCCCATCATCCATCTCCTTTCTCCTCCTCCTCCCAAATCGCTGATGAGGAACACACGTGTGGAAGAAACCTTGCAGGAGACGAGCAAGCGGTTGGAAGAACAGCAGCTGGGTCTGTGGGCAGGGGGACCCTCTGCAGCTATCGGGGTGCCTGGTAGCCCCCCCAGGATTGTGTCTCCTCAAGATCACTCTCTGACGGGGGAAAGCCTTGCCGGCTCTGTCAAGTTAAGCCCCTCCAATTCAGGAAGAAGCACGCCAGCCGCAGCTGTCGGTCCTGCCCACCTCCAACACGTCCGTGAGCAGATGGCCACAGCCCTCAGGCAGCTGAAGGAGATGGAAGAGCAAGTGAAGACCATCCCCATTCTAGAAAAGGAGGTTTGCCGGTTGAAGAAGGAGAAGGAGCAGCTGTTGGCCGGCCTCTGGGAGAAGCTGGAGATGGACGGAGGCGAGACTTGTGTCTTCAGCTTCCCTCCCAAGTCTCCAAATTCAGGGGCTCCCGACGAGGGCAAGGAAGGCTCTCGGGCCAGTGCCGAGGTCGAAAATGACGGCGAGCCTTCGAAAGCGAGGACAAGTAAAATCACCGAGTTGAAGAGACTGACGGAGAAACTGTCCGGTTCAGAAAGAGCCAGGAAGACGAGCAGAGGAGCAGCTCTCCCTTCCAAAACGGGAGAGCCCACGTGCCGGTCTGTTGGCGTCGGAGAGGAGGTGGACATGAACGAGGTGGTCTTCTACTACCGGTTCCAGAAGCCGAGCCGAGAGGTGGCCTCCGGCCGCAAAGCTGAGACCAAGGACGCAGAGGTGTGGGTCATGGAGTCCTTACTCGGGGTTTCGTCGGAGGCCGAGAAGGAAATCCTGTTGCTTCAGCAGACGGTCCAGCATCAACGAGAGGTCATCTCCATATTGGAGGGACACCTGCAGGAGGCCAGCGATGAGCTCGAGGAGCTGAGGGTGGAAGTTTGCTCGAGGTTGCCAAAGCGTTTGACCAGCAAGGAGACAATGGCCCGGCCGCTGACAGTGGAGGCCAGCATGGAAGCTGCTCCAGCCATGCGGTGTCAAGCTGTGGGCAACCACATGGAAATGGCAGACAAGGCCGTCCACTGCTGCCCGCAAATGACCAGTGTCGGAGTTGGCTGTAGCCCGCAATCTCCAGATCTTGCCCCTGCGCAACGTGGGGGGAAAGCTGCCCAGGTTGTTCCGGAGGCGGAAAGCAAAGCCCTGAGGGAGGACGGCAGATCCGCTCCAGGAGAGCCAGACCGCTGTACGGCTACAGACGTGTCTGTACCAGAAGATGCAAAACCCGGAAAGCTGCTGGAATGCGGAGTTACTGAAGCATCCCTGCAAACAGAGAGTATGGGTGTGGATCCGGACTTGTTCCCTCAGTCCGAGACGAGGGACCAGGAGAATGTGTTTGTGCAACGGGATTCCGGAATAAACCCCACAGGCGCCGGTGAGCCTCCTTTGGTCAAAGCACGAGTCTATTTGGAACCGGCCCGAAATCTGAATGTTCCCATTTCCACTGCTTTTTTATCCAGGCATACCTGGAGCTTGGGCTGGGTTTTATTTATTTATTTCGGACCTCTGAGGATGTGCAAAGTGTGCTTCCCTCCACACTGGGAGACCGCAGCTGGAGATCTGGAGATTTGGGCAGGGCGGGGGAGGCTTCCCTGTATTTTCTAGTAAAGGATCCATTCCGCACCGCTCATGCCCTTCAATGTGCTTCAGGGCGGTTCAGTTAATTCTAGTGCATTTTGTTCCTGCCTGGGAAGAACAGCTAGAAGGAAGAGGGGTGTTTGTTGTTTAGAAATTATTGTATTTTTTGCTCTATAAGACTCCCTTTTTCCCTCCTAAAATGTAAGGGGAAATGTGTGTGCGTCTTATGGAGCGAATGCAGGCTGCGCAGCTATCCCAGAAGCCAGAAAAGCAAGAGGGATTGCTGCTTTCACTGCACAGCAATCCCTCTTGCTGTTCTGGCTTCTGAGATTCAGAATATTTTTTTTCTTGTTTTCCTCCTCCAAAAACTGGGTGCGTCTTGTGGTCTGGTGCGTCTTATAGAGCGAAAAATACGGTACATTTTTTTGGTTCTTCAGCTTGTATACCGCCTTGAGTATTGTAAGATAGAAAGATAGTATATAAATTGAAAATGATGATGATGATGATGATGAGGTAGCCTTAAGTATATCCTCGTGGGCAGACCTTTTACCAGGAAGACTTGAGCCATAACTGTGGAAGAATCCTCAAGGTTTTCCCACTGGTCCCATGGCTAGATTTCACCCTGCAGCTTAAAAACCACAATGGGGTCTAGATAGGTACAGGCGCCCCCCCCCCCGCCAGCTGCTCAAAACCAGAGGAGCTTCTGCCAGTGCCTAAAGAACGCTCCTTCTTCTGTTTCCTCCCCCCCAGGAGCCCTCAAATCCATCATGAAGCGAGGTAGCCCTGCCAGGACGGAGACAGGGAGCGGGAGGAAAAGCCTCCAGTTCGTGGGATTTCTGAATGGCGAGTACGAATCTTTTTTGCTTCCTCTATTTCGGGGTGGTGGTGGTTTGGGATACCAGAGTAGACCCAGGTGTCTTCGATGCTGAAGTTTCAACTACAGTGGTACCTCGGGTTAAGTACTGAATTCGTTCCGGAGGTCCGTTCTTAACCTGAAACTGTTCTTAACCTGAAGCACCACTTTAGCTAATAGGGCCTCCCGCCGCCAACGCGCGATTTCTGTTCTCATCCTGAAGCAAAGTTCTTAACCTGAAGCACTATTTCTGGGTTAGCAGAGTCTGTAACCTGAAGCATATGTAACCTGAAGCGTATGTAACCCGAGGTACATCTGTATTTGGAGCCTGGAGAGACAGCTGTGGGATTATAGCAGAGGTGGGGAATCTATAGCCCTACAGATGTTATTTAGTTAGGTAAAGGTAAAGGTACCCCTCACCGTTAGGTCCAGTCATGGCCGACTCTGGGGTTGCAGCGCTCATCTTGCTTTATTGGCCAAGGGAGCCAGCGTATAGCTTCCGGGTCATGTGGCCAGCAGGACTAAGCCGCTTCTGGCGAACTAGAGCAGCGCACAGAAACGCTGTTTACCTTCCTGCCAGAGAGATACCTATTTATCTACTTGCACTTTGACGTGCTTTCAAACTGCAAGGTTGGCAGGAGCAGGGACTGAGCAACAGGAGCTCATCCAGTCGTGGGGATTCGAACCACCGACCTTCTGATCGGTAAGCCCAAGGCTCAGTGGTTTAGACCACAGCACCACCCGTGTTTTAACACTGCTTGATGGTGATGGTGGTTGTTTTAAAAAAGCCTCAAAGTGGTTCACAAAGAGACTGGGTGTATCCTCAGCCTGTTCAATAATAATAATAATAATAATAATAATAATAATAATAATAATAATAATATTTATACCCCGCCCATTTAACTGGGCTTCCCCAGCCACTCTGGTTGGCTCCCAACAGAATATTTAAAACACGATAAAACATCAAACCTTAAAAACTTCTCTCAACTTCCCAGTGATACCCAACAAGTCAAAACCCTAAGTCTCCGTCATTAGAAACAACATGCTTCAGAAACCATATCTGAATTAAAAGCCACAAACTACATAATGTAGACTGAACACTGTCATAGTGCAAAACCACAGCCATCAGACACTCAGGGCCGATGTGTTCCATCTATGAAGATTGCTTCTTAAGGGCAGTGGCGTGGCGTGGGGGGTGCAGGGGGGGCCAGCCGCACCGGGCGCAACATCTGGGGGGCGCGCACTCGCACTCGCAGCTCTCTGCCCCTACTAAAATCCACGGGTTAGGGGGCACAAATTACCGTATTTTTCGCCCTATAGGACGCACCGGCCCATAGGACGCACCTAGTTTTTTTGGGGGGAAATCAAGGAAAAAAACTTTATTTCCCCCCCAGGTTTGCACAGCCATCCCCAAGCTAGAAGAGGGGGACGGAGCGCTCCGTCTCCTTCTTCTGCCTTCAGGGACAGCCTCTCTAGCCTCCGTGGGGCAGTGGCTTGCCCCGCTGTCCCGCGAGTTTGTGGGGCTGGCGGGGGAAAGAAGCAAGCTTGCTTCTCCCCCCCCCCCCCGCCAGCCTCCAGATCGGGTCGGGGAATAGCGGGGTGGCGGCGCTGCACCTCCCCGCTGTCCCCCGAGCTTTTGGGCTGCAGGCTGCTGCCCGCAAGCCTTGCGAGCCCGCGGGACCTCCCTTCATTTTTGGAGGGGAAAAAGTGCGTCCTATAGGGCGAAAAATACAGTACTTGCCTTGCCCCGGGTGCTGACAACCCACGCTACGCCACTGCTTAAGGGTCAGTCCTTAAGACTCAGTGCCTTCAAATACCCATCTTGGCATTCGGCATTTGCTTTTACCATTAAAAAAACACAAATTGTGTCGGGTTGCTTTGCAAATGTCACCGGCTTTCTTTAACCAGCGCTTTGTATTAAGGGGTGTGGGAATTTTTGCCTGGTTTTTTTTTTGTGCCACGGGTATATCTGAGCATCACCATTTTTTATTCTGTGAAATGGGTTTGTTTTTTGGTGGTGCTCGTGACATATTTTCAAATGTGCCCACAGGCCAGGGCAGTACCTAGGGGGTGGTGAGGTGGGCAAGAGGGAGGCGGGGGGGGGGGCAAAATCGGCTTTACAATATGTCCATAAATATGTCTATAAATAAAAATATCAATTATTGCCTCATATGAAAAGGTTTTAAGTAGAGGGTGAATTGAATGGGTAAAAGGCTTGGAGGAGAGGCAGAAAGAAGAGCTAATTTGTCCATGGCTAAGGGGCGCTGTAGGGATGATTGTGGGGTCCGGAGGGGTCAGGAATACCTGTCTGTGTCCTTGCCTACAAGTTGCATTCCTCAAGACCCCCGTTTTGATCCCCCACAATCTGTCCTGGCAGGTACGAGAGCACCTCGAGTGAGGAGGAGGAAGAGGAGGAAGAGGAGGAGGAGAGGTCTCCCAGGAAGGGCTCCCCGCTTGGCTTCGGCAGTGACACCCCCAGCACCACCGACGACGATGACGACTTGCCTTCCCGTGTGGACAGCAGCGGCAGCGATTCAGAGACTCCCGTTTCGGGGGCCGCCCAGGAGGAGGCAACGCTGAGCCACGATCTGGAGGAAGACATCTCGGGAGAAGCTCCCCCGGAAGTGAAGGAGAAGTAAGTCCTAGAATCCAGGACACAACAGCTCCACTTGCTACCCATCTGTTTCGGGGCCTCAGTTAAAAGTGCTGGTTATGCCCCACAAATCCCTACAAGGTGATCGGAAATACCTTATTCCTTCAGGCGAACCTGAGATCTCCTGGGGAGCCTCTGCTCTCGGCCCCTCCACCCCCACAGTCCCTCTTGGTGGGGACACAAGAGAGGGCCTTCTCGGTGGTGGCTCCTCCCAGACAACTTTGGAACTTCCTGCCTTGGAAAGCCAGACCAGCTCCCTCCTTGCTGTTCTTTTGCCAGCAGGTGAAGCACCTTCTTCTCCAACAGGCTTTTGGGAGCTGGCTGCTTTTAAGAAAAGGGCTGGTGCCGTGCTGTTTTTAATGTAATTGATTTGTATGTTTTTAATAGATAGACTGAGTGAGCGAGCAAGTTTTATTTCTGTCAATGTTTTTCTACGTTTTTAGCTGTTCCGGTTTTTAACCGTAAGCCGCCTTGGAGTTCCTGTCAGGGAAAAATAAATATATAAAAATAAATATATAAAAATAATTATATAACCATCATCGTAACTCCCTACACACAGCTGAGAAAGGGGCAGGGGGAGGCATGAGTTTTCTCTTCTGATTTAAGCTCCGTCCACGGGTGGCGCTGTGGGTTAAACCACAGAGCCTAGGACTTGCTGATCAGAAGGTCGGCGGTTCGAATCCCCATGACGGGGTGAGCTCCCATTGTTCGGTCCCTGCTCCTGCCAACCTAGCAGTTCGAAAGCACGTCAAAGTGCAATTAGATAAATAGGTACCTCTCCGGCGGGAAGGTAAACAGCGTTTCTGTGCGCTGCTCTGATTCGTCAGAAGCGGCTTAGTCCTGCTGGCCACATGACCTGGAAGCTGTACGCCGGCTCCCTCGGCTAATAAAGCGAGATGAGCGCCGCAACCCCAGAGTCGGCCACGATTGGACCTAATGGTCAGGGGTCCCTTTACCTTTACCCCTCAGCTTAATGTAAATTGCAAACCCCTCACACCTTTTTTTTCTTTTTTTTTTGCTTTTTATTGGTTTTCTTACTTGATGAAGAAACACACACAATAAAATAACCAAAATAATAACATGACAACAACAACCAAAAGGGAATATATATATACACAAAAAGCATACATACAATCATAAATCCATAAATTCTTATGTACGGACTTATGTCACCATATTCTTTAATTCCAATTCCTTTTCCTCTCGAATAGACTTCCGTCCTCCTCAACGTGTGTCTATTTTGTCTATTTGTTAAACTCCTTTTATCCTTTCTTCATTTCTACTGTTTTCCACATACTATACTTGCAATCCATGTTGTGGTTTGAGAAAATTAATCAAAGCAAATCCAGGTTTTGACTTGGGGACACTGTTTTGTTTTAGATAATCTCTGTAAATTTCCCGTTCCTTTTGGAATTTTTGGTTAGGCCATCTCCGAATCGCACCCGTCATTTTTGCCAATTCAAGATATTTGAATAATTTATCCTGCCGTTCCTTTTTTGGTTGGTACTATTTCGCTTTTCTGATTTCTAGCTATTAATATTCTTGCTGCTGTTGTAGCATACAAGAATATTCTCTTTTTTTCCTTCCCTCATGCCTCTTTTAATCCCCTCTCACTCATGCTATCAGGGGCGGACGGGGATCGTGTGTATCTTCCCAATGATGGGTCTTCAATTTTTGCGCCCCGTGTGGGGGAAACCACCCACACCAGCCCAAATCTGGCACTGATCCTTCAACGAATGCTCTCGTCCACGCTTTCTTCTCCCTTAATCCAGGGACACCCTTGTTAGAATTCCTGCTCCGTGATTGCAGTCATGGGATTGTTGTCTTTCACATGACGGTATATGTTTAAACTCCACAGAGTGGGAAGTGACGGAGACAGGATGTTTGTGTTACTGTGTTCCGTGAAGTGGGACTATTGTCCTTTGTCCTTTTGCTGTCTGATGCTAGAGAAAGAGGGAGCCATGTTGCAGTGCTCCGTGTGTGTTTATTTGTAAATAAAGTAAAGGTAAAGGGACCCCTGACCATTAGGTCCAGTCGTGGACGAATCTGGGGTTGCGGCGCTCATCTCACTTTATTGGCCGAGGGAGCCAGCGTACAGCTTCCGGGTCATGTGGCCAGCAGGACTAAGCCACTTCTGGTGAACAAGAGCAGCACATGAAAACACAGTTTACCTTCCCGCCGGAGCGGTACCTAGTTATCTACTTTCACTTTGACGTGCTTTGGAACTGCTAGGTTGGCAGGAGCAGGGACCGAGCAACGGGAGCTCACCCCGTCACAGGGATTCGAACCGCCGACCTTCTGATCGGCAAGTCCTAGGCTCTGTGGTTTAACCCACAGCGCCACCTGTGTCCTGTAAATAAAGTAGATTAGCCAAAATGCTGAGTTGCTGAGGTACAGACTCTGGTACAGACTCTGGGGTTCCCTAAGTGTGTCAATATCTGTTGGCATCGGTTGCTGTGATGTTCGGGCTGAAGAAAGCTTATGAAGCTCCCGAACGATCGACCAGGAGGGAGGGAACATGCCAGTCGGGCATGTGTCTCTGCCAGGGTCCTACTCGAGTGTAGGCTGAACTCCTGACAGCCCTATGCTTCGAAAATTCCTATAGAAGAGCTACTTCGATCACGTAGGGGGTTATAAAACATGGCCGTTGCGAGAAGACTCCCTCGGAAGGTGGTGGTCTCTCCTCGCTTGGAGATTTTCAAGCAGATGATGGATGGCCATCTGTCATGGATGCTTCAGCTGAGATTCCTGCATTGCAGGGGGGGGGTTGGACTGGATGACCTCTGGGGGTCCCTTCCAACTTGATGAAAGCTCAAAAGCTGTTTCCTTTGACAGGTTTGAGCTGAGTCCCCGGCTGAGGGACGCTTGTCTCCTGGTGAGGAGCCACCTGGCCAGAGACGGCGCCGCTCCGAAGAGCAAAGAGGTGGTGAGTTGGGGCCGACTGACCACTCGGAGGGAGCATCGACATTAACTTATTATTATTATTATTCGCATTAAATAACACAATCGCCCTCCAAAGGTGGTGTACGGAGCTTCGTAAGGCTTCCATAAGCTAGTGTGGTGTGGTGGTCCGAGTGTGGGGGCTAGGAGCTGAGTTCGAATACTCACTCCGCCGTTAAGCTCACTGGGTAACCCCTTGGGTGCCATTTGCTGCATCTTTCCACCTACCTCACAGGGTCGTTGCAAGCATAAAATGGTGAGCGGACAAGCTAGGTATGTCACCTTTCACCCCTGAGAGGAAAGCTGGAATGATTTGTTTATTGTCATTTTAATTAGTTTTAAAGGTAAAGGGACCCCTGTCCATTAGGTCCAGTCGTGGACGACTCTGGGGTTGCGGCGCTCATCTCGCTTTATTGGCCAAGGGAGCCGGCTTACAGCTTCCGGGTCATGTGGCCAGCAGGACTAAGCCGCTTCAGGCAAACCAGAGCAGCGCACAGAAATGCCGTTTACCTTCCCGCCAGAGTGGTACCTATTTATCTACTTGCACTTTGACGTGCTTTCGAACTGCTCGGTTGGCAGGAGCAGGGACCGAGCAACGGGAGCTCACCCCATTGCGGGGATTCGAACCACTGACCTTCTGATCGGCAAGTCCCAAGCTCTGTGGTTTAACCCACAGTGCCACCCGCGTCCCATAATTAGTTTTATACAGCAACAATTAAATTCTGGGTTATATCCAATAGTGCCTGTCAGCTGACTGTGGAATGAGGACCGGCTCTCTCTTACCTCTGCATCAAAGCTCCCCCCTTCCCCCAAAAATGCACCCCTAAAACCTGCTCCAAAGAGTTATGTGGCTGTGGAAACCCATCCAGATGGTCAGGGTAATAATAATAATAATAATAATAATAATAATAATAATAATAATACTGTTATTGGAAGGGAGAGCCTTTTCCAGTTGTATTTTTCAAGGATCGGGGCCACTTATAGCAGTGCGCACTTCCAGAACCCCACACAAGTGTCCAGCCAAGATGGGGGTCCAGATCCGTGCTCAAATGCAAGTCTTGCTGGGCCTAGTCTACCTCGCAGGGTTGCAGCAAGGATTTTTTTGGGGGGAAAGGGATCGAAACCGCTTCTCTGTTTTGGCTTCCAGCTTTCCAGCACCGGCCTCCTCCTCCAGGAATGGTTCCGCCTGTCCAGTCAAAAGGCCTCTCTGGCCGGAGAAGTGGCCCAGCACCTGATGGCATTTGCCGAAATCTCCCCTGCGCTGCTGACGCACGTCGTCAACCTCTCTGACGGCAATGGCAACACTGCTCTTCACTACAGCGTCTCGCATTCCAACTTTGACATCGTCCAGCTTTTGCTGGACACAGGTGAGTGGCCCTAAGGTCAGGGCATAGCTGTCAACTTACAGATTTGAAAATAAGGGACCAGCAGCCCAAATAATGGACCTGCAGCCTCACCTGTTCCAGGCACTCCAGTCTTCCTGTCCTCCTGCAGTCTGGTCAAACTCATGCTGGTAGCTCCGAGAACACTGTCCAACCAACTTTGTAACCAGAGGTTCAACTGAATAGAATCTGGATCACATGCACCACAAGGCCTATGCAGCCTCAACTTAAGATGGCTCCCCGGCCTGGCTTTGCACTGCAAAGTTTGCAGCAGCACGTGCAACAAAATGGCATCCAGCATTCAAAACCCCCCTCAGCTTGCATTAACTAGCCACACACAAGGCATGCAAGCTCCACCCCCCAGTCGTTCATAGACTTCTTATTGGGTGAGCAACACAGCCAAGCAACGCAGTTGGAGCCTCCCTCCTCCCTGGCCAGCAGGGAGGGAGGGAGAGGAGCTGCATCCTTTGAAATTTAAGGGACATCCATCAATAAGGGACAGCAGCGGGACATGACGCTGGAATAACGGACTGTCCCTTCAAATAAGGGACACTTGACAGCTATGGGTCAGGGGTCGCCAACGTAGTCTCTGTTAGTGCCTCCTGCAGCCAGGAATGGAGGAGAAATCCTGTTCCGTTTGCGTTTAAAGGAGAATTTGTCTAATTCATATCTCTTTTTTTGTAATTATATATATATATATAGAGAGAGAGAGAGTGTGTGTTTCCCTATAAAAAGTTGCATTTGTTATTCAGCAAAACTAGTGTGACTTCCCACTCACCCAGCATCGATGTTCACAATTCAAATTACATGCAATTGCTCCATCTTATCTAATTTCATCCTCTCTAATGTGTTTCTTGGGACGTGGGTGGCACTGTGGGTTAAACCACAGAGCCTAGGACTCGCAGATCAGAAGGTCAGCAGTTCGAATCCCCGCAATGACGGGGTGAGCTCCCGTTGCTCAGTCCCTGCTCCTGCCAACCTAGCAGTTCAAAAGCACACCAGTGCAAGTAGATAAATAGGTACCGCTCCGGCGGGAAGGTAAATGGCGTTTCCGCGTGCTGCTCTGGTTCGCCAGAAGCGGCTTAGTCCTGCTGGCCACATGACCCGGAAGCTGTACGCCGGCTCCCTCGGCCAATAAAGCAAGATGAGCGCCGCAACCCCAGGGTCGGTCATGACTGGACCTAATGGTCAGGGGTCCCTTTACCTTTACCTAGGGGTAGGCAACCTAAGGCCCAGGGGCCGAATGCAGCCTAATCCCCTTCTAAATCTGGCCCGCGGACGGTCTGGGAATCAGCATGTTTTCACATGAGTAAAATGTGTCTTTTTATTTAAAACGCATCTCTGGGTTATTTGTGGGGCCTGCCTGGTGTTTTGACATGAATAGAAAGTGTGCTTTTATTTAAAATGCATCTCTGATTCCCGGACCGTCCCCGAGCCGGACTTAGACAGCCACGAGTAGAGTACTTGCATCAGTTTCTTGCATTTTTTCTCCTCGTCTCCCCAGGGATCTGTAATGTTAACTACCAGAACAAAGCTGGCTACACAGCTCTGATGTTAACTGCACTAGCAACTGTAGAGCAGGAAGAGGAAATGGCTGTTGTCCGGAGACTTTTCGGCATGGGGAATGTCAATGCCAAAGCTAGCCAGGTATGTATGGGGTTTGGGGAGTGCGGAGCAGCCCCTCTGCTATTGGGCAGCAGGGAATGGAGAAGCCTAGGCGGTCGGCGCATGCTCGGAGGCGCACAGGAATACTGCACATGATCCTCATTATTGCATTGTATTATTATCACCACATTGTAGCTAGGAAGTGGAAGGGGCAAGCAGAATATAAATTGGAAGAATGGTATAACGAGGCGTACGATATAGCTATTAGTGATAAATCACCATGTTCCATTAAGGTTAAGATGGGGAATACGCAGGAGAAATGATTTGGAGGAGATATGGAAGATGTTTGTAGAATTTGTACTGTTAGAAAGGGGTGAAACCATCGCCAGAGATGGGTGTTGAAATTTTGGGAGGCTGGATAGTTACAGTGGAACGGTCTCAGGGGTGGGGTGCGCATTTTTATTCTTATCTATTTGTCATCATTACTTTGTCAAAACAAAATTGGAAATTGGAAAAAGAAAAGAAAAAGATGAAAGGAAAAAGGCCAAAATGTCAGTGGCAATTACCGTATTTTTCGCTCCATAAGACGCACCTTTTTCCTTCCTAAAAAATAAGGGGAAATGTCTGTGCATCTATGGAGCAAATGTGTGGTCCCTGGAGCCAAATTGCCTAGGGGCGAAAAGCAGATAATGCTTTTTTTTTTTAGAAAGAGGGAAGTGGGTGTTGAAACAAAGCCGCTGAGCAGCTGATCGGCAAGCGATCGGGAGGGAGATAAGGGAGGCTAGCGATAAAGGAGGCTGCCTGGGAGCGGGGAGGTAAAAGCCCATGGATCCTCAGGATTTTTGCATTGGGTCACCCCAAATTCACCATCAGATCACATAGCATGGCTACAGCCTGCACCAAAAAAAACCACGCATCCACTGTTTCATGGGGCCGTAATGGCGCAAAAGCGTGGTTACAAAGCCTGGATCCACGTGGATCCTCAGGATCTTTGCATTGGGCTACCCCAACTCACTGTCAAACCACATATCATGTCTGTGGTCACAGCATGAACCACAAAAATCATACATCCACTGTTTTGTTCAGATTTTTTTCCCCTTGTTTTCCTCCTCTAAAAACTAGGTGCGTCTTATGGAGCGAAAAATACGATATTTATACTGTGAATAATTATTACTAGAATAAGAAAGTGCTTTTGGGGTTGAGAATAAAATTAAACAAGATAGGAGGAATCTCTCTAGACACCCTGTGCTGCTCATCAGGAAAATCCTGCGTTTGCGAAACGGAAGATTTGAGAATGATAAGAAAGTGCTTTCAACATTTTTTTGTCTGTGTTGCTCCAGGCTGGCCAGACAGCCCTGATGCTTGCCGTCAGCCACGGGAGGCAGGAGATGGTGGAGGCCCTGCTGTCCTGCGGGGCGGACATCAACCTTCAAGATGAAGAGGGGTCCACTGCACTGATGTGCGCCTGCGAACACGGGAGGGCAGGCACCGTCAGGCTGCTGCTGACTCAGCCGGACTGCGACGCTTCCATCGTGGATAACGTAAGTGTTATGTACTGAGTTGAATAGGATTCAAAAGGCAGCAGTCTGATTGCTCCTAGAACTTTTGTTGTTTAGTTGTTTAGTCGTGTCCGCCTCTTCGTGACCCCCTGGACCAGAGCACGCCAGGCACTCCTGTCTTCCACTGCCTCCCGCAGTTTGGTCAGACTCACATTGGTAGCCTCGAGAACACTGTCCCACCATCTCGTCCTCTGTCGTCCCCTTCTCCTTGTGCCCTCCATCTTTCCCAACATCAGGGTCTTTTGCAGGGAGTCTTCTCTTCTCCTGAGGTGGCCAAAGTCTTGGAGCTTCAGCTTCAGGATCTGTCCTTCCAGTGAGCACTCAGGGCTGATTTCCTTCAGAATGGAGAGGTTTGATCTTCTTGCAGTCCATGGGACTCTCCAGAGTCTCCTCCAGCACCAGAATTCAAAAGCATCAATTCTTCGGCGATCAGCCTTCTTTATGGTCCAGCTCTCACTTCCATACATCACTACTGGGAAAACCATATGTTTAACTACACGGACCTTTGTTGGCAAGGTGATGCCTCTGCTTTTTAAGATGCTGTCTAGGTTTGTCATTTCTTTTCTCCCAAGAATCAGGCGTCTTTTAATTTCGTGACTGCTGTCACCATCTGCAGTGATCATGGAGCCCAAGAAAGTAAAATCTCTCACTGCCTCCATTTCTCCCCCTTCTATTTGCCAGGAGGTGATGGGATCAGTGGCCATGATCTTCGTTTTTTTAGCTTCAGACCATATTTTGCGCTCTCCTCTTTCACCCTCATTAAAAGGTTCTTTAATTCCTCTTCACTTTCTGCCATCAATGTTGTGTCATCTGCATATCTGAGGTTGTTGATATTTCTTCCGGCAATCTTAATTCCGGCTAGGAGCAGCAGTCTGATTGGTCCTAGAACAATAGGACCCACAATGCAGCAGCCTGATTGGTCCTAGAACAATAGGGTCCAGAATGCAGCAGCCTGATTGGTCCTAGAACAATAGGGTCCAGAATGCAGCAGTCTGATTGGCCCTAGAACAATAGGGTCCAGAATGCAGCAGTATGATTGGTCCACAGGAGCCACCCAATCCAGCTCCAGGTGGAAGTGACTCCGCAACCTGATTGGCCTACAGGAGAATTCCGGAATTAGCCAATCACGTGGGGCCCATTGTGTAAATAACATATATAAAGCAGACATTCTGGGGGAACTTCCATTCCTCCTCACCACTATGAGCTGAATAAAGAGCATGAAATCCACTCTTGACTCTGAGTATATTTCAGTAAGCAGCTGGGTTGCTCTGCACAGGGAGCTTTGGGTTCCCCCCACTTCAAGCTCCTAGTCCTCATGGTCCCTTTCAATATATTCTTTTAAAAAATAATTTTTATTAGTTTTCCATTTAATAATATACCATCACATCATTGGTATTCACTTTGGCTCTTTATTTTTATGAATATATTTTTTTATTAAACCATTTTAACAAAACAAATTATCGGTCAATATAACCAATTACATCCCTCCCACCCCCTAAGGACTTCCCTCAGTTCCCTTCTCTGATTTGTTTGCACATATTATTCTCTGCACGTTAAAAATTGTACATATCAGTCAGTGCCTTATCTGCCACATAGTCTACTAATAAATTTGTGGGTGTTTATTCAAAACCTGCCAAGGAGTCCAAATCATTTTGTTGTTGTTTTTAAGATAGTTTGTAAAAAGTTCCCATTCTTCCTTGAAGTCACGATTGTCCTCCTCACGTAATTTATATGTCAACTTTGCCAACTCCGCATAACTCATCGGTTTTTCTTGCCATTGTTCTTTTGCTGGGGTTTCCTCATTCTTCCATCCTTGTGCTAACAAGACTCTTGCCGCTGTTGTTGCACGCATAAATAAATTCTTCGTTTTTCTTGGCGGGGCTCGTCCTAAAACCCCTAGCGAAAACGCTTGGAGCCTTTGTGCCTCCCAAAATGCTGCCCAAAGAGGGTTACGTGCAACAAATTAAAAATGACGCCTCAGGAAAAAAAACCCCACACACAGCACACAAGGGGAAAGGAACAAGGAGGGAAGAGGAAAACTTAGGCACCCGTTTCTTAAAGAGTTGTTCCCATTGTGACCAGCTGGACCAGTTCAGGGGCTGGGGATTCCTGGTGGAGCCGGGCAACCCCTAAACCTGAAGCAACGAGGTTCTGCTGCTTCCTATCTCTGAGGCGGCCATCTCAAGTGGCAGTTGCCACATTTCACCTTGTAGGTGGTTCTCTGTTTCTGTGTAGCTAAACAGGGCATCTTCCAGCCCTTGTCTTATGTGTGTTTTGCCTCCCCTCCCGTCTGTAGGAAGGCAACGACGCTGTTTCCATCGCTCTGGAGGCTGGTCATCGTGACATAGCGGCGCTGATATCTACCCGTCTCGCCCAGTCAGCAGCCTGCTCACCTGGTGAGTCAGCCCTGTTCTCCCCCCCGCTCCAGATTTCATAATTTCATTAAATTTTCTGTTTTACAATTAAAAGTTTGTGATTTTGACTGCAACCCAGTCAGATGGGCGGCATGTAAGTAAGTAAATTAGTAAGTAATAATTATTGTTTGAAGGGACACGGGTGGCTCTGTGGGTTAAACCACAGAGCCTAGGACCACAGAAGGTCGGCGGATCGAATCCCCTTGACGGGGTGAGCTCCCGTTGCTCGGTCCCTGCTCCTGCCAACCTAGCAGTTCGAAAGCACATCAAAGTGCAAGTAGATAAATAGGTACCACTCTGGCGGGTGTTTCCGTGCGCTGCTCTGGTTCGCCAGAGGCGGCTTAGTCATGCTGGCCACATGACCTGGAAGCTGTACCCCGGCTCCCTTGGCCAATAAAGCGAGATGAGCGCTGCAACCCCAGAGTCAGTCACAACTAGACCTAATGGTCAGGAGTCCCTTTAATTTTAATTATTGTTTCAGTAGCTGCTGTGCATACCCCCTTTTTTTCTTCATATAGATTGATTTGATTATATTTCTACAGGACAGGGACAGGAAGATTCCCAGCAGTGAAATGCTACCTTTGGCGTAATTCACTGACAAAACAAACCAAAGAAACACTGCCCTTCCTATCACTTTTTTTTAAAACAGTCTTGCTTTGGGGCTGTCCAGCCTTGGTTTTCCACATGGAAGGGGCTGCAGGAGTTAAGAATCTACAGCTGTACAATGCTATGACTGCCAGGAGGAATCTGCCAGTCCTTCCCTGGGTGGGGCTCTAGTCCTCCCGAACTTAAAAATGGAAAGCGTAATGATGGTGGTCAACAAAAGAGGTTTAAAGACCCTCTCAAGGCAATCTTTAAAAATGTAGTATAAACACCGACAACTGGGAAACACTGGCCTGCGAGCGCTCCAGTTGGAGAACAGCCTTTACCAAAGGTGTCATGGGCTTTGGAGACACTCGAACTCAGGACGCAAGGGAGAAACGTGCTAAGAGGAAGGCACGCTTGGCAAACCCTCACCGGGATCAACTCCCGCCTGGAAACCTATGTCCCCACTGTGGAAGGACGTGGAGACCCAGAATTGGCCTCCACAGTCACTTACGGACTCATTGTTAAAACTGTGTTTATGGAAGATAATCAGCTACGAGGGATCGCCAAAGAAGAAAAAAATGGTCAACCTGTTTCATCATTACTTTAGACTGTGGGGGGGGGGGCAGTTCGATCCATACTTTCTGTTGTTGCCCGTTTTCTATGAGGAAGGGGGTTCATATGCCGCTTCCTGCAAAATAATTGATATATACGGGACCTGGCATTGCCCGGGAATGTGAAGAACCCCCAGAATATTGTGTTTTTTAGTGTAATTTGTGAGTTTGAGCCTGTTACGCCAAAGCCATGTTTTGGTCCGCCACCTTGGTTTAAAATGGTGTCTGGTGTCCAAATGTCGACAAAGGCTGCCGTCCCCAGCTCATGAGGCGGCCAAAGCTATGCAAAAACAAAGAAGAACTAGCTGAAGTGGCGCTGAAGTCAGATTTCAGTCTGCCACCTAGAATCAAAATGGCACCCGGCATTCAAACATTTGACGGCTGCTGCTCAGAGCTCAGGAGCTGTCATGCCAAGGATGCTGACAGTATCTCAAGAGGCAGGGAAACCTAAAGAGGACCGACAGACAACCTACTTTCCAAAATATATAGATGATTCGACTTCAATTCCCCAACCTGGCGTCCTCTTGCTGTTGTTCGGACTCCATCAGCCCGGCCCTTGGATGATGGGAGTTGTAGCAAGGTAGCTTAAGAACCCTTCTTGCCTGTTTCTCAAAAGCAACGGATTTTTAGAGCGGTCGAAACATCCTATGCCCGAAGGCACTTTTCTTATCCAGCATACCTACCTGCTTTTAGCAACAGACTGTTTCCTCTGTGAAGGACGGAGGTTCTCTGAATCAGAAGTGATCTAATCTTTCTTTGCTCCAGACTGCTGGTTTTTACTTTTTAAAGAGCCACTCCAAAGATCCAGCGCATCGTTTCATATGCAAAGCTCCTTTTAAAAAATAATGTCTTCCAATGTTATTCACCAGAATAAAGAGACACTAACACACAACACTTGTCCTTGGAAATTCCAGCAGGCAGGGTTTAAAAAAAAAGGGGGGGGGGGTTTGTAGAATTTTGACAGCATGGTGCAGGAATATTTAAGCCCTTTTACTGTTAATAAAGTCTTTATTAAAGCTTTTCACCCTGGGAATTGCACCAAATAGCCTCCCCTGTTGTCTCCCCATCAACACAATCAAGGGTCTGGAAACCAAGCCTTATGGGGAACAATTGAGGGAACTGGGTGTGTTTAGGTTCGAGAGTCATGTGTAATGTATGATCTAGTTGAGATTCCTTCATTGCAGGGGGTTGGACTGGATTACCCTCATGGATCCCTTCCAACTCTCTGAGATGCCAGGGATGGACCCTGAAGCCTTCTGCATGCAAAACAGATTTACCTCTGAGCTACAGCCGTTCAACCCAGAAACACCATTGCCCACCTTACATGCCGCAATGCCGGTTTCAAATATGCAGCCTGACCTTATAGGAAAAATGCACCAGCCTCTCTCCCCCAAGTTCCTAGCTAAGCAGCTGAGATGCATCCCCTCCCCGCCCCATTCCCCGTTGGGGAAGTAAAACGGATCAGTAACAGAACTTTACAGCATTTGAACAACAGAGCAACTTGGGAAAATCTTCCCAGGCCCCGATGCTTTGACATCAGTCTAAGAACACACACAAAAACTGTTGTACAGAGAATCTGTGCGCACACAGCATCTATTTTAATGCAGATGACTTCTACCAAAGACTCCTGTGAACTGTAGGGCTGGGAATTATAGGAACTTGTTGTCGTTTAGTCGTGTCCGACTCTTCGTGACCCCCGGGACCAGAGCACGCCAGGCACTCCTGTCTTCCACTGCCTCCCGCAGTTTGGTCAAACTCATGCTGGTAGCTTCAAGAACAGTCCCACCATCTCGTCCTCTGTGGTCCCCTTCTCCTTGCGCCCTCCATCTTTCCCAACACCAGGGTCTTTTCTTCACATGAGGTGGCCAAAGTCTTGGAGCCTCAGCTTTAAGATCTGTCCTTCCAGTGAGCACTCAGGGCTGATTTCCTTAAGAATGGATGGGTTTGATCTTCTTGCAGTCCATGGGACTCTCAAGTGTCTCCTCCAGCACCAGAATTCAAAAGCATCAATTCTTCGGCGATCAGCCCTCTTTATGGTCCAGCTCTCACTTCCATACATCACTACTGGGAAAACCAGAGCTTTAACTATATGGACCTTTGTTGGCAAGGTGATGTCTCTACTTTTTAAGATGCTGTAAAGGAACTACAGTTCCCAATATTATTACTATTGGGTGTGTGGGGGGGGAACATGGGCTTCAGATGTGTGGTGTCCACACAGTCAGGCCACTATCCAGTCTATATCCATGTCATCTACGAGGCAGAAAAAGTTGTTGATCCCGAGTACTGCATTTGCTCATGGGCAACCTTCCAGAGGCCACAAGTCCCTTGGTGAGCAGAGGTTTCCAATGGCACATTCTAGACAGGCAAAAGCCGTTAGGAATGGAGCATGATATGGGAAAGATAAGACAGGCCTGGAGAGCTGCAGCCATGCCTCCATGTGTAGACACCAATTGGGAATAGCTGGGCAGGGCTTCAGACACAGGTCTGCCCCAGCCCTGAGGCACCAAGAGGATTCAAGCTGCTGCAGTAACCAGCAAAGATACATGAATAAATCAGAGGATATAGGCACACCCACACTATAATCAGAGTCCCATCAATACGATACAATAATCTCAGTCCTTGTCCCATACAGAACAAAATTTAAAAATATCTACATAAGACATTCAAAAACCAACAAGCCTGCTATCCCAACCTGGTTAGCCCCTAAAAACTCTGATACCTCATTTTTAAATACAATATACTCCCATAGAGACTCTTTACACTGCGTTTAAAACCAAAACTGCATTTGGATAGAAGCTGTTTCTCAGGCGGCTAGTCCTAGTCTTTATAATCCTGAACCTTCTTCCAGAAGGCAGAAGCTGAAAGAGATCATTTCCGGGGTGTGCACGATCCTGCGCTATCTCTGCAGCTTTCTTATGGCACCTGGAAGCATAGATTTGATCCATCCCACAAGAAACTTTGGGAACTGTGGTGTTCTAAAGGTGCTGGGAATTGTAGCTCTGCAAAGAGGAGGCGCTAGCTCTCAGGGTTCTTTGTGGGAAGCTGCATGCTTTAAATGTATGGTGTGGAGGTAACCTAAGAGCTGGGAGGGAGTGCAAAGAAAATGGGGAGGGCTGAAGAAAGCTTGCGGGCTCCTATGCCACCTTGAGATAATGGAGTGTGCCTCCGGGGGTGAAACCACTGTATGAGCAGCACCGATGTGACACCCCCCCCCCAGGGCACAAGCCTGGGCAGCGTGTCTGGGGGTCCTGAGACAAGAAGACCCCCCTCGCGGCCTTGCTGATACAGTCCAGAGGAAAGAAGAGCAAGACGTTTGGAGCTGGCTTCGATGCAGGGGTTGCCAGAAGGCGCCACCCAACCATCTGTGGGAGTCGCTCGCCTCCAGTATAGGGTGCACTGCCTTTTCTTCTCCCGAAAAAATATCCCACAAGGCAGCCAATTTAGGATCAGTTTTCCTTCTCCTAGATGGGCTACCTTCCCAGTGGACAAGCCCCACCTGCCCCTCAGATATAACTGCAGTAATGAATAAGGATAAGGAATGCGGGTGGTGCTGTGGGTTAAACCAGAGCCTAGGACTTGCCGATCAGAAGGTTGGCGGTTCGAATCCCCGTGATGGGGTGAGCTCCCATTGCTCAGTCCCTGCTCCTGCCAACCTAGCAGTTCAAAAGCACGTCAAAGTGTAAGCAGATAAATAGGTACCGCTCCGTCGGGAAGGTAAACGGCGTTTCCGTGTACTGCTCTGGTTTGCCAGAAGCGGCTTAGTCATGCTGGCCACCATGACCTGAAAGCTGTACGCCGGCTCCCTCGGCCAATAAAACGAGATGAGCACGCAACCCCAGTCGGTCACAACTGGACCTAATGGTCAGGGGTCCCTTTACCTTTACCTAATGAATAGGGATTGGGCTTAAATGGGGCAGGCAGGGAGAAAGGTCTGCGTATGTACCCATAACACCATACAACTATTTCGACCATTACGAAATATTTTGCTATGGCAATTTAAAAACACTGCACACAAGTTTAAGTGGTGGAGGGCAAAGGAAGTTTATTGGAAGGACCGAGGGTAGCTCATCACTCTTCGACCAGGCTTGTACGAACACATCGCATGGGAGTTTTGACCCAACCTAGAAAACAAAACAAACCGGGATTTAGTTGCATGCCTCAACCCTATCGACAGGCAGCTGAATTTCAGAGCACCAGAAAGATTAGGGGAATGATCGGCACTGCACAATCTGAACCTGCAAGTGGGGCTGGACTCCCCCAACTGGTGGCTGGGGTGAACAGGAATTGGAATTCCGAGCACATTTAAAGTCAAGTCAGTCATTTTTTTTCCTTTTTCTGAAAGGTGGTTATAAGTTCATTATTTGTTTTTGTACTTTCTGTTTAAGTTCCCCTCCCTTTTATAGTGTTGTGTGTGTTGTAAAATAATTTATCGACAATAAAATATAAATAAAGTCAAACAAAACAATGTAATAAAAATAATGAATTACAAAAGCAGTGCAGTACATCCAATAGAATAGGAACCTTTTATGGCCTTTTAAATGTGCTGGGGGGGGGGGAGTGTTATTGGTTTGTTTTTGTTTTATTATGTATTTTGTGTTCCTATTTTGTATTTTTATGTTGTGAACCACCCCGTGATCTTCCAATGATATTATTATGTTGCTGAATTCCTTCAAAACCATTAGGAAAACCAAATTTCATACTGTATTGTGAAGAGGAAGTCCTGTGTGTCTGTATCTGCTGCAGATAAGATAAAATCCCACCAAACAGCACTGGGTCCTCCAAGCCTTTGACAAGACACAATTTACGAGTTATTATTTTTACTCCAAAGCAAAAGTTGCGTATCCCGCAAGGTTTTCCATTTGGGGGCCAACTGAGGTTCTGAGCATGTTTGAATGCAAAGGTTTTTCTTTACGCCCAGGGAATATTTTCTAGCGAACTGCAATAATTCAAAGCTAGTTGCCAGATCATTTAAACTCATCCTAAGTGAAGAGAAACAACATCCCACTTTCAATCTTTCAGCATGCCTATGGACCACCAAATATTGATCAGACAACTGCAGGCATGAGAATGCTCTAGGAGGATTCTTAAAAAGGCTTTGTTTAAGGCTAGGTGGATAGAAAGGGGAGGGCTGCCAAAATCCTGGCCAGGAAAGCAGACCGAAACTAGAATGTTAGCACCTGTAATTGATGATGGGTTCAATGGACCCGCGTATGGGAGTTGTGATTTAAAAAGCATCCTTTTCCTGCAAGTTCCAAAGATCTGAGGCCCACTCCACGTTAACTCGGAGCAAGGCTTTTAATTTGGCGGCCCGTTCTATGAAATAGCATTCCTGTTGAGCCAGTGTGGTGTAGTGGTTAAGAGCGGTAGTCTCCTAATCTGGGGAACCGGGTTCGTGTCTCCGCTCCTCCACATGCAGCTGCTGGGTGACCTTGGGCCAGTCACACTTCTCTGAAGTCTCTCAGCCCCACTCACCTCACAAAGTGTTTGTTGTGGGGGAGGAAGGGAAAGGAGAATGTTAGCCGCTTTGAGACTCCTTTGGGTAGCGGGATATCAAATCCAAACTCTTCTTCTATGTTCTCTGGAGAACAACTGAAGACCTTTTTGTTCCCAAGGGCTTTTCCCAGCTGGGCGAATAGGTCTCTGCCATGAGTGTTGTAGTGGATTCTATCCAATGTTACTCTTATTCAGAGATTCCTTAATTTCAGTGGGTCTAATTCCAGTGCAACTCGGATGGATGCAACCACTGGGTTGTAGTCAAAGAAGCATCAACACAAACACGGAGGTCCAGCTCTGAGGGCCTTCTGGCAGTTCCCTCACTGCGAGACGTGAGGTTACAGGGAACCAGGCAGAGGGCCTTCTAGGTGGTGGTGCCTGCCCTGTGGAACACCCTCCTGTCAGATGTCAGGGAAATAAACAACTACCTGACTTTTAGAAGACATCTGAAGGCAGCCCTGTTTGGGGAAGTTTTCAATATTTGATTGTGTTTTTTATATTCCGTTGGGAGCCGCCCAGAGTGTCTGGGGAATCGCAGCCAGATGGGCGGGGTATAAATAATAACATTATTATTAATAATTATTATGAAGGCAGCCCTGTTTAGGGAAGATTTTAATGTTTGAGGTTTTATTCTGTTTTTAAAGATCTGCTGAGAGCCGCTCAGAGTGGCTGGGGAAACCCAGCCAGACGGACGGGGTATAAATAATAAATTATTATTAATTTCTCCTTGCACAATGCAACATTCTTCTCCTGTCCTCCCCGTGGATTTTACATGTATCTGCTGCTTTCGCTCCCACCAGTCTTGCCTTCAGCTGCTTTTATTGTATTTCGTGCACTGCTTTTTTCAAACACCTGGGGAAGGAGATTAAATGATAATCTGGAAGATGTCAGGGTTGAGCAAGGCTGAACTGCGCACTGCTCGAGAGGGGATGGGTAATTAGAAGAAGACTCACTTGGCTACAGCTCAGCGCAACCGCCGGGCCTCGCGTTCAGACTCCAACAGCGTGAGCACATCCCCTTCCCGGACTGGGCCTTTCACGTTGCGGATAATCGAACGGCTGGTGTCATCCATGAATTCCACACGGACCTACGAAGGAGACAGTGAGGCATTAGCAGGATGAAATGGAACCAAGACAGAGGATGCCACAGGGTTCTGTCTTGGGCCCGGTCTTATTCAACATCTTTATCAACGACTTGGATGATGGACTCAAGGGCATCCTGATCAAATTTGCAGATGACACCAAACTGGGAGGGGTGGCTAACACCCCAGAGGACAGGATCACACTTCAAAATGACCTTGACAGATTAGAGAACTGGGCCAAAACAAAGATGAATTTTAACGGGGAGAAATGTAAAGTATTGCACTTGGGCAAAAAAAATGAGAGGCACAAATACAAGATGGGTGACACCTGGCTTGAGAGCAGTACATGGGGAAAGGATCTAGGAGTCTTGGTTGACCACAAACTTGACATGAGCCAACAGTGTGACGCGGCAGCTAAAAAAGCCAATGCAATTCTGGGCTGCATCAATAGGAGCATAGCATCTAGATCCAGGGAAGTAATAGTGCCACTGTATTCTGCTCTGGTCAGACCTCAGCTGGAGTACTGTGTCCACTTCTGGGCACCACAGTTCAAGAAGGACACTGACAAACTGGAACGTGTCCAGAGGAGGGCAACCAAAATGGTCAAAGGCCTGGAAACGATGCCTTATGAGGAACGGCTAAGGGAGCTGGGCATCTTTAGCCTGGAGAAGAGGAGGTTCAGGGGTGATATGATAGCCATGTTCAAATATATAAAAGGATGTCACATAGAGGAGGGAGAAAGGTTGTTTTCTGCTGCTCCAGAGAAGCGGACATGGAGCAATGGATCCAAACTACAAGAAAGAAGATTCCACCTCAACATTAGGAAGAACTTCCTGACAGTAAGAGCTGTTGGACAGTGGAATTTGCTGCCAAGGAGTGTGGTGGAGTCTCCTTCTTTGGAGGTCTTGAAGCAGAGGCTTGACAACCATATGTCAGGAGTGCTCTGATGGTGTTTCCTGCTTGGCAGGGGGTTGGACTCGATGGCCCTTGGGGTCTCTTCCAACTCTATGATTGAAGGGGGGTGTTATTGGCTTTCTTTTGTTCATTTTTAAATGAATTTTTTTTTATTTTTATGTTGTGAACTGTCCTGAGATCTACAGATGAATGGCAGTATACACACATTTAATAAATAATAATAATCACTCACAGGGAGGTTTACAAACCTACCCAGATGCTTCTAGGAAAATCAAGGTGGCATTAATGGGTTTAGGGAAGCTTTCAATGTTTGATGTCTTATTGTGTTTTTAATACTCTGTTGGGAGCCCTCCAGAATGTCTGCGGAAACCCAGCCAGATGGACGGGGTAGAAATAAGAATTTTTTTATTATTAGCATTTTGAGTAGGGATGCAAACTTTTTTCTTGATTGGACTTTACAGGGGAGTGCTTTGAGGTTTGCGCTCCCCCCGCACAACCGCATTTAAACTTTGCAAAACGAGTAAGGCTCTTCCAAGGGTTTCGTTCCTGGAAACTTTTTTACGAAAATACGTCTACACCAAGAGTTGCAGAGTGGGAGGGGACCCCACCCGAGGATCATCTAGTCTAACCCTCTGGTGGCGTCGTCGAGGCCCCTCCTTCGCCTTGAAGAGGCCCAGACTCAGGCACCAAGACGAGGAAGAAGGGGGTGGCTAGCCTCTGAGGGCGTGCAGAGTGCAACCCCCCCCCCGAGGATCATCTAGTCCAACCCTCATCTAGTGCAACCCCCCCACAAGTTAACCGCCAAACTTTTCTGATGCCCTGACCCACAAAATTTGATGGCGAGGTAGTGTGTTTGTGTGTCTGGTGGCGTCACCTTGAAGAGGCCCGGGGTCAGGCACCGAGGGAGGAGGCAGAAGGAGGTGGTTAGCCTCTGAGGGCGTGCAGAGTGCAACCCCCCCCTGAGGATCATCTACTCCAACCCTCTGGTGGGGTCGCTGAGGCCCCTCCTTCGCTTTGAAGAAGCCCAGACTCAGGCACGAGACGAGAGGAGGAAGGGGTGCTTAACCTCTGAGAGTGTGGAAAGTGCAAATCCCCCCCCCCCGAGGATCTAGCCCAAGCCTCTGGTGGCGTGACCGAGGCTCCTCCTTAGCCTTGAAGAGGCCCAGATTAAGGCACCGAGACGAGAGGAGGAGGAAGGGGGTGGTTAGCCTCTGAGGGCGTGCAGAGTGCAAATCCCCCCCCGAGGATCATCTAGTCCAACCCTCTGGTGGGGTCGCTGAGGCGCCTCCTAGGGCTTGAAGAGGCCCAGACTCAGGCACTGAGATGAGAGGAAGGGGGTGGTTAGCCTCTGAGGGCGTGCAGAGTGCAAATCCCCCCCCCGGAAGTGGAGGAGCAGTCTGCGGGGAGGCCTTGTCCCCCCCCACCTCTCTCCCGGGCTTACCTGGGTGCACTGCCCCTGCGAGCCTGTCCGGCCCAGCACTTTGGTGACTCGGGCCAGCTTGATGGGCTGCACGCGGCTCGTGTCCATGGCGGAGGCGAAGGCGGCAGGCGGAAAGGGTCACGTGGCCCGGGACGGGCCTTTATATACCCTCGGAGGGGACGAAGCCACGCCTACCAGCTCCCGGAGCGGTGTGTGACGTAAAGACTTTAACTCCCGACAGCCTCCGCCGGCGCTGTCAGCGCTCGGGGATGGCGGGAGTTGTAGTCCAAAGGGGGGGGGCGCTGCTTCCCAGCATGCATAGCGAGGTCCGTTTGGTCAACAGGCGATTCCCGGCATGCCCCGCGCTGAGGGGTTTCTGTTGAATGTGAAATTTACTCGTTTCTCAATGTATCAATAAATAAATACACGTTGTCTTTGGTTAGAGTTCACTTCTTAGCTTTATTAATAAATTATTCTCTATTAGGTTTCATTTATTTCCACAAACACACACACGAGTCCCTCACGTCCTTCTTCCCAGCATGCTTTGCTACACCCTTCTCACAAACAAGTACAGTATCCTATTTCCTATAATTTTATTTTCCTCTAGACGGATTTGGATTCTTCCATTTAGACTTAATGGAGAGAGAGAGGAAGGGAGAAAGAGAGAGACGGCTGGCTTTTCCTCACAGCGTTTCCCTCACCACTCCCAGGGTGCACTGCGCGACCTGCTTCCTGCCGCCCGGGACTCCCTTCCTCCCGGCGTGCCACGCGGCACTACACATAACTACGGAAGCCCCGAAGAGACTTTCCGAATCGTCGTTTTCCCGAGGTGCCCCGCGGCTCCCGTGCCCTTGACAACACAGGCCAAAATGGCGTCGGCCACCCGCCTCATCCAGAAGATCCGCAACTTTGCGGCCGGGGTAAGAACCGAACCGGGCTGGGAACCGGCAGGCAGACTCTAACGCAGGCGTAGGCAAGCCCCGGCCCTCTAGATGTTTGGGACTACAATTCCCATCATCCCTGACCACTGGTCCTGTTAGCTAGGGATCATGGGAGTTGTAGTCCCAAAACATCTGGAGGGCCGGGGTTTGCCTATGCCTGCTCTAAAGCAGCCTTTCTCAACCTGTGGGTCCCCAGATGTTCTTGAACTACAACTCCCATTTTCCCTAGCTAGCAAGACCAGAGCTCAGGGATGATGGGAGTTGTAGTCCAACAACATCTGGGGACCCACAAGTTGGGAACTTATGCTCTAAAGCAGGCTTCCTCAACCTCAGCCCTCCAGATGTTTTTGGCCTACAACTCCCATGATCCCTAGCTAGCAGGACCAGTGGCCAGGGATGATGGGAACTGTAGTCTCAAAACATCTGGAGCCCCAAGGTTGAGGAAGCCTGCTCTAAAGCAATGTTTCCCAACCTTGGGCCTCCAGATGTTTTTTGGCCTACAACTCCCATGATCCCTAGCTAGCAGGACCAGTGGCCAGGGATGATGGGAACTGTAGTCTCAAAACATCTGGAGCCCCAAGGTTGAGGAAGCCTGCTCTAAAGCAATGTTTCCCAACCTTGGGCCTCCAGATGTTTTTTGGCCTACAACTCCCATGATCCCTAGCTAGCAGGACCAGTGGCCAGGGGTGATGGGAACTGTAGTCTCAAAACATCTGGAGGCCCAAGGTTGAGGAAGCCTGCTCTAAAGCAATGTTTCCCAACCTTGGGTCTCCAGCTGTTTTTGGACTACAACTCCCATCATCCCTAGCTAGCAAGACCAGTGGTCAGGGATGATGGGAATAGTAGTCTGAAAACAGCTGGAGACTGAAGGTTGGGAAACACTGCTCTAAAGGATCCCTGTGGCCATGGTGGCGGGAAATTCTGCCGAGAAACCTGGAATCACAGAATCGTCCTTTCCAAAGTGAGAATGTGGTGCTGGCAATGCCAAGGTTGCAGGTTCGATCAATGCAGCTGCATATTCCTGCATTTCAGTGGGTTGGGCTAGATCAGGGGTCGGCAACCTGCAGCCCATGGGCCACAAGCGGCCCACGGGGGTCGTTTTAACCAGACATAGGCAAACCCCGGCCCTCCAGATGTTTGGGACTACAACTCCCATCGTCCCTAGCTAGCAAGACCAGTGGTCAGGGATGATGGGAATTGTAGTCTGAAAACAGCTGGAGACTGAAGGTTGGGAAACACTGCTCTAAAGGATCCCTGTGGCCATGGTGGCGGGAAATTCTGCCGAGTAGATTTAGGTCCCCCCCCCCTTCACGTATTCCTGTCGGATAGCCTAGCCCTGTCCCCTTTCTGCACAAGGGATCATGAGGGTTATATTCCTGCTCCTGGGGAGACCTCCTAAATATATATTTTTTTAAAGGCAGTTATATGGCAATCCAATCAATTCATCAAACTTAGTTCCCCGCCCTGTGGAATGCCCTCCCATCAGATGTCAAAGCGATAAACAACTACTTGACATTCAGAAGACATCTGAAGGCAGCCCTGTTCAGGGGAGTTTTTAATATGTGACATTTTAGTGTATTTTTCATCTTTGTTGGAAGCCGCCCAGAGTGGCTGGGGAAACCCAGCCAGATGGGCGGGGTACAAATAATAAATTATTGTTATTATTATTATATTCTTGTTGCAGTTTAGTTTTTAAGAAAACATAGGCTTCCTGCCCTCCAGGTGGCACACTTGACTTGAGCCTTGCCCCTGTTTTGTCCTTCTCTCTTTGTTTTTAACAGCGAGATCTCCAGGCGAAACTTCAGCTTCGTTACACAGAGATTGCCAAGAGGTAAGGGTGTGTGTGTGTGTCAAGTGTGGGAGGGGTTCCTTCGCTGCTTTTCCCCTGGAAAGGAACCAAAGCCCTGGGTTCATATCTCAGCCGCAGGCCTCTCTCCCCCAAGGAAACGAGTTTTGAACAGCACACCTGAGGGACTTTCAGGAGAAAGTCGGAGCTGGGACAGCTCAGTCTGCAGAGCACTAGACCTTCCATCTCAAAGTCATGGGTTTGAGCCCTACGGCGGGCAAAAAGATTCTTCCATTGCAGAGGGTTGGACAGTGAAATGACCTTTGTGGTCCCTTCCAACTCTACAATTCTATGAAATCCTAAAATGTTTCTGTTTGCCCGGACATTTGAGGCTGAAAGACACTGTTCCCAATAACCCTTAGATAATGGTTTTTGGTTTTTTTAACTAACATGTTTTATTACTGCTGTCCAGGGCTCCTTCATGTGGAAGGGTGGGATATAAATCAAATAATGGAGAAGAAATTTAGAGTATTGAGTATTGATGAATAGTATTTATTTTGTACATTATATCCCACTTTTCCTGCAAGGAGCTCAAGGTCATGTAGGTAGTTTTCCTCCTCATTCTATCCTCACAGCAACCCTGTGAAGTAGGCCAGGCAGAGAGTGAGTGAACAACCCAATGAGCTTCCAGGCTGGGTGGGAGGATTCGCACCCTTGACCTGTGAGTTCCATTATTACTGTGAATAAAGGCTCTATATTGTCTTAAAACAAGCCAGACATTAGCATATGCCGATGGCGCTTGTGTGGTCATGTGCCTCAATATCTGTGTAAGAAATAAAATCATGCCATATTACGGGGGAAAATGTCATTTGAGCTCAGCCCTTTAGATACTTTCAATTTATGGGAGATCAATCCTGTTGTTTGCTAATTACTGGTCAGATAACTGAACCAAACCTCTTAGATTTCCCCCTTCCATTGTTTGACCTTCTTAAACGTCTTGTTCTTTAGGACTCAGCCACCTCCACGCCTCCCTGTCGGCCCCAGCCATAAATTTGCAAACAATTACTACTGCACCCGTGACGGACGCCGGGAGACTTTCCCTCCCATTGTCCTTGTATCAGCTCAGAAAAGGTTGGCTCCAGGGCAGCAGCATGCCAGGTAGGTTTTGTGTTCCTTTTGGTCTACACCCACTTCAGCCTAGCAATCTTGGAAGCTAAATGGGGCCAGGTCTGGCTGTTATTTAAGAGCCCTACTGGACTGGAGCAGCCAAGGTAAAACTGTAGACAGACAGCTGGTACAGCTTCATCTTGTTGGCTGGTCAGCTTGGGATATATCAAATTTAATGAAGTATTTTGGTTGAAAACTCTGCAAACTTCAGCTCCTATCATGTGCCTGTCTAGCAAGACATGAATTGTTGGTTTTTGACCACGTTTTAAATTTCCCACATTCAGTAACAGAGTAAGTAAAGGTAAAGGGACCCCTGACCATTAGGTCCAGTCGTGACCGACTCTGGGGTTGCAGCGCTCATCTCGCTTTACTGGCTGAGGGAGCCGGCGTACAGCTTTCAGGTCATGTGGTCAGCATGACCAAGCCGCTTCTGGCGAACCAGAGAAGCGCACAAAAACGCCGTTTACCTTCCTGCCAGAGAGGTACCTATTTATCTACTTGCACTTTGAGGTGCTTTTGAACTGCTAGGTTGGCAGGAGCAGGGACCGAGCAACGGGAGCTCACCCCGTCGTGAGGATTCAAACTGCCGACCTTCTGATCGGCAAGTCCTAGGCTCTGTGGTTTAACCCACAGCGCCACCCGCATCCCTAGTAACAGAGTAGAAACATTTAAATTAATGGGCATTACCAGTTTTGGGACTCTCCTTCCTTGGAGTTTTTTAAGGTTTGGAATTGTTTACGAGCGATTCCAGCATTGCAGGGGGTTAGATTGGATGACCTTTGGGGTCCAACCGTACAAATCTGTGATGCTGCTGTATGGTTCTAATACCAAAACAAAACAAAAAAACAGTTAAAACTATACAATAAAATATCAACTGAAATGCCTGTGGTAATAAAGTAAAGGTGTGTAGCAAGTACCAGACATCTAGGAGGGCTTGTCAGCTGGAAGGAAGTTCCATAAAACTGTACCCACAATACTAAACATACAGCGCCTGGTGGATCTGAGCCATGGGGAACCATTCAGAGTGACTCCTCTGACAACCTGTGACCAGGCAGGGGGTATAAGGGATTTGCTCCATGAGGGATCTGGCACCCAAATGAGTCTGAGCCTTTTAAATTAATACGAACACCCTGAACCTGTAAGTATGACAGAGAGAGAAATGTGTCTTTTTCCACTTCGTGTATAATGTGTATGAATCTCTAGTCATCCTCATCCCTTTGTTTTCCTGCTCTCTCCCAAACTGGAAAACTCCAAATGGAAAGAGCTCTAACCTTTAATATTTTTCTTCAGATCCACCATACAGTATCTGCCCTCTGAGTGGACTTGGCTTAAAAGCCTCAGTATTCCTTTGATCGAGGAGCGCTAATATTTGCTCTGCTTAAATTGCATTTTAACCTGTATTTTAAATTGTTCCCCCCCCCCATTATGTTTTTATTGTAATTTTACTGGTATTAGCCGCCCTGAGCCCGGCTCTGGCCAGGGAGGGCAGGGTATAATTTTTTTTTTATTGTTGTTGTTGTTATTAATCTTTCCACCAAAGCTGGCAGCCTTATTGATTAAACTTAACATTCTGTATTCAAAACTAATATGAAATCAATTTTAAAATGTCAGCCTTATTTTTCAGTTGTTTTTCAGGGGTCCCGCCTACATTCTTGTACTCTTTGAAGATTTGGAAATGTAACCATCTCCTGTTTCTCTTCCCCTCCAGCTCAGAATCTTCTATTGCACCAACAGAGAGAAAGCCGGTGAAACCTGGCCCTGCGCCACGGAAATGGGAACTGTCGAGAGATGAGCCTTATTTGTGAGCTGCCAGGCAGATGGGGAGGAGAGCAGGAAATGGTGCAAAACTCCGTGGAAATATTTCCGTGTGTGGACGTTATTTCTGACCATTCACATTGTTCTGATTGGTACCTGACTGATTAAACTCAATCCCTAACGTCATCTGAATCTCTTGCTATTGGTTTTGTTGTTGTTGTTTAGTCGTGTCCGACTCTTTGTGACCCCCTGGACCAGAGCACACCAGGCACTCCTGTCTTCCACTGCCTCCCGCAGTTTGGTCAAACTCAGGCTGGTAGCGTTGAGAACACTGTCCCACCATCTCGTCCTCTGTCGTCCCCTTCTCCTTGCGCCCTCCATCTTTCCCAACATCAGGGTCTTTCCCAACATCAAGGGAGTCTTCTCATGAGGTGGCCAAAGTATTGGAGCCTCAGCTTCAGGATTTGTCCTTCCTGTGAGCACTCAGGGCTGATTTCCTTAAGACTGGATCAGTTTGATCTTCTTGATGTCCATGGGACTCTCAAGAGTCTCCTCCAGCACCAGAATTCAAAAGCATCGATTCTTCAGCGATCAGCCTTTTTTATGGTCCAGCTCTCACTTCCATACATCACTACTGGGAAAACCATAGCTTTAACTATATGGACCTTTGTTGGCAAGGTGGTGTCTCTGCTTTTTAAGATGCTGTCTAGGTTTGCCATCGCCTTTCTCCCAAGAAGCAGACGTCTTTTAATTTCGTGACAGCTGTCACCATCTGCAGTGATCATGGAGTCCAAGAAAGTAAAATCTCTCACTGTCTCCATTTCTCTCCCTTCTATTTGCCAGGAGGTGTTGGGACCAGTGGCCATGATCTTCGTTTTCATTTTTGTTGAGCTTCAGACCCAACTATTGGTTTTATATATATATAAATTTAAAACATCGTTGGAAAGTTAAAATAACATTCCAGCAAGAAATATAAAATAACCAAAAAGGAAAAAAATGCACCAAGTCTAAAGTCAAAGTCTAGTTTAAAGGGTTCCTAACATAAAATACATTCTCAAGAGAATACACAATGAATTGGATGTTCCAACAGAACTGACCTGATACAAAGAGAATACAAAAAAAAGGTTGTGAATACCACCAAATGAAGCTTATGTTTCACCGGGACCTGCCACCCCTATGAAGGATTTGACATATAAACATAATCTGAATCTCTTGTTTTTATAATCATTCACATTCCTTCAAGTCTAAATGGAAGAATCCAAATATGTCTAGTGAAAAATAAAATAGGAAACAGGATACTTGTGAGAAGATGGGGTAGCAAAGCATGCTGGATGTGATGGAAATGAAATGAAACTAATAAAGGATAATTTATCCATAAAGCTAATAAGTGAAACCTAACAAAAGACAATTTGGGATTAATTTGTTTAGTTATACATTGGAAAACAAGTAAATTTCAATTATAGGAAACAGGATCCTTGATTGTGAGAAGAATGGGCAGCAAAGCAAACAACAGAACAGCGGCATAGCCAGCCGCTCGGGTGCCCGGTTCAACCCGGGGGTCCTGCGGGCAGGGGGCGCTGCCTCGAGCCTATCCTCTGCCACCTCCCACTCAGCTGTAGGGCGGCTGAGGGAGAGGCAGGGGGCAGACGCAAGCCCCACGCTGCCGTTTCAGGCAGCGCCCAGCCTGCAGGGGCCCAAGCCACCACGTCACTCCCAGGAGAGATGCGTGGATCAGGCACTCTGCATGCCCCCCCCCGGTAAGTGCCAGCCCCCACGGTGTGGCGCCCAGTGCCAACCGCATTTTAAAACTCAACTAAAAGGTTTGGTGAGCCCAATCTTTAATTATTTTTAAACTCTGCTTTTTGTCCTTTTGCCACCCCCCTCAGTGATGACACCTGGGGTGGCCCCCCACTCCCCATTCTCTGCAACTGCAACAGAATAAAAGGACTCAAAACTCCCTTAGCAGTTTCCTGTTGGTCCCCTCACCATTTTCCCAGACGTTAATCAGGCCACAGTTTATTCCAATTCTTTTGCAGATGATGCACTCGATGGCTGCTGCTCAAGTCAGCTGTTGGCCTCAACTGCAGTGAGGTTGGGATTTTGAGCCGATGTCACAGCCAGGTTCCGATCAATCCATTTCAGATATGTGTGTATCTGAAGAAGTGAGCATGCACACGAAAGCTCATACCAAGAACTAACTTAGTTGGTCTTTAAGGTGCTACTGGAAGGAATTTTTTTTGTTTTGACTATGGCAGACCGACACGGCTACCTATCTGTAACTCCTATCAGAGTGCTCTGTAAATTGGTGGCCATAGTCTTTATATACTAACCTTTTATGCTCTTCCACATCCGTTTAATGCTCCTAAACCCTTCTTTTAGCATCTTTTAGACTTTTATATATACTTTGTGTTAAATACTTTTTTTTGCTTTCCAAAATGTTTTACAGACTGAAAATGATTGTACCCCACTCTACTGATGCTGGTCTACTACTGTAATAAAGATTTGATTGATTGAAATGAAAAATCCTATAGAAATGCAATGACTGGACACTAATGTAATGTATTCTCCTCCCCCCAAATTCATATTTTATTACTTATTAATATTAGTAAGAATAATGAAATAAGTTAAGCCAGAGGCTCCTCCCAGCTTAAATTTATATAGCACCCTTCATTGGAATGCTACAAGTTGAATCGTAGTAAGAATGAGAGTTTCCACCAATTTGAAGTGATGAAAGTTTAAGTACGATGCAATCTTGACTAATTCATATAAATGCTTTGTCAGTGGCTGATCTGTAAATTATTTTTACTTGCCCTTTTGATCTTGGCTTTACTCTATAATGGGGACCTGAATGGCAGGAACCTGAGTTGGAGGAGGAGGCCTCTCCCTATTCATTTCTAACTGAGCATAAAGGTTTGGCAGGCAGGGAATACAGCTATTTGGCATTGTCTCATTGCTTCCCTCCAATGCTGAACTTGTTGCTGGCTCACTCGTAATCTGGTGATCCACTCAACATCAGTGCACAACATGTCAGATCCAGGCCAGTGTAATAAAATCCATTGGTCTCCAGTAACGGCTTGGCTAAGGTCAGTTGCTACTTTTTGGAACAGAGAGCAGAGCTTACACAATACAGAAATTAAACCAACAGACTACGGAAGATGTCTTAAATGAATTTCTCAGTTTATTGATATACAAAGCTTAGGAGAACAAAATGAGATGAAGCGTACTTACGAATGATACAGCATACATGTAGAAAATGGAGAAAATTCAATAAATAGAAATGACATAACTAGAAACTATTGTTGAATATCAGAATCGATATGGTTAATAGGTAGTTAGGACAAAGGAATCACACTCAAAGACCTAACTCCTCTCTCCCTCCAGCCTATCTTATTGTGAGATAAATATAACTTCTCAAAGCAAAAAATGATTAAATGATAAAACTTTACAAACTAAGGGCAGTAGATCAGGACTCATTGTAGTCATTGACAAAGCAAGATAGCAAAACATTTCCTCCCATCTTCCGGTTCATGTGAACAGGACTACATAAAAGTTGGGCTAAGAATGAACACAATCTCTGTCAGAGGTGGAGAAGGAGCAACATAGATGAGCAGGTGTGTTTCCTTTAGGCACTTCTGTGCATCAGGAACATGGACTATTTTAAGAATCAGATGTCCCCTTAATTTCTGGTTGTCAGGTGCTCCTTTGTGTTCAGATCAGGTCTCAGCACAATAAGGTAGCACTTGGGAAGGAAGATGCAGCCCAGAAGCCCAGCACTGGAGGCCAACATAGAGAAGATCTGCACGGCCACCATGTACTTGCCCTTGGTGCTCAGGTAGGTGGGCACAAAAGACACCCAAACACTGCAGAAGACCAGCATGCTGAAGGTGATCAGCTTGGCTTCATTGAAGGAGCCGGGCAGCTTCCTGGCTAGGAAAGCCACCGTGAAGCAGGTGGCAGCCAAGAAGCCCAGGTAGCCGAGGGCAATGTAAAACATGGCCACGGACCCTTCGTTGCATTGCAGGACGATCTCTTCCACCTGGGAGCGCATGTCGGACTCTGGGAATGGGGGAGAAGAGCCCAGCCAAATGGTGCAGACGAGAACTTGCCCCCCAGAACAGGAGATGACAACGGAGTTGGCCAGACTCTTGCCCAGCCATCTCCTCACCCTGTTCCCGGGCTTTGTGGCCAAGAAGGCCAGCACCACCGTGATGGTCTTTGCCAAGACAGAAGAAACAGCAACTGAGAAGATGATGCTGAAGGCCGTTTGTCGGAGAAGGCAGGTCTCTTTCCTTGGGCGCCCGATGAAGAGGAAGGAGGACCAAAAGGAAAGCAGGAGGGAGACGAGCAGGATGTAGGAGAGGTCCCGGTTGTTGGCTTTGACTATGGGAGTTTCCTTGTATTTACTGAAGATTCCCAACACAATGCCTGCTGTTAAGGACAAGAAGAGGGCAACGGAAGCTAACACCATTCCCAAATATTCTTCATAAGCCAGGAAGATGATAATCTTGGGGACACAATGATCTCTGTCCCTGTTTGGATACTGATCTTCTGAGCATTTGGTGCAATGTTCTGCATCTGAGGAAGAGGAAGAAGAGTGGCTGCAGCATCAGTTACATCCCTAATCATCTGTGCTCTGCTATGTTTTGAAAAACTGTGGTGGACCTCATGAAATAAGAATGTTAAAATAGGTAAAGCAAAATTGTGATGTAGGATAAACTGAGTAGCTATGAGCCCTGCACTTCTGTTAACTGCATTGTTTGGTCCTGCCTAGTCCTGAAGAAACAGCTCTTTAACTTGACATTTTAAATGCAGTTTTCTGTTGCTTCCATGCAATGTTCATAGTAGTGAGATCAAAACAGTCCATTGATTATATTGTAATAATTTTCATACGAAGTATTGTTTATTTTTTATTGTGCTTTTGCTATTAAAAATTTGCTGGTTTGCATCACCTGTCCATTACTCTTTATAAATGTCAATTTTTCCCCCTTTTTGGTGTGACTTGGTATA
This sequence comes from Podarcis melisellensis, assembly GCF_964234715.1. Taxonomy (NCBI): domain Eukaryota; kingdom Metazoa; phylum Chordata; class Lepidosauria; order Squamata; family Lacertidae; genus Podarcis; species Podarcis melisellensis. The sequence continues at coordinate 9,794,489 of NC_138536.1, forward strand.
AAAAATAAAAAAGGAATGCTTTATGGGCATTCCTCTCATAGCTGCCCACTTTCAACCCCAGAGATTTCTTCCTTATGATCATTCCTTTCAACTCCCTTCCTGGATGTAATAAAGTTGATTAATCCTATGGATGTCAAGAAAGAATCCACATTCCCCAATGTCTGCAGAAATCTCACAAAAAGTGGGTGAGACTGGATTTCTGCCCTGTGTTTACTCTCTCCAGAAATTCCTTCCCCCTTGGAGTCACCACCTTCCTGGGCGGAGAAGGTCCCTTCCGCACACCGAGCACAAGCATAGCAGCAAATGGGCTTTCCTTCCAGAACCATCTTGGCATATCCAGGTCGACATCTCTCTGTACACCTGGAACGAGGTACAGCCTAACCAGGAAGACAAGAAGGTGCAACAAAGAGGAACAGTTAGGAGTATTTGTGGGTATGTAATTCCATAGGCGCCGACTCCATGGGGCCTGAGGGGGCCCGAGTCCCCTCAAAAATTCGTTTGGGGGGGCTCTGCCCCCCCAATAATTTAAGAAAATTATTAGTTATATTATGCTTTGTAAAATCACAAAATTATGTTGGTATTTTTTATTTTCCTTGTTTGACGATAGTTACCTTTTAAAATACATTCAGTAATGAGTTAAAACAAAGCCACTCCCAATCTAGAGAGGGGGTGGGGTTGTGGGCTCTCGACCCATCAACAATCTCGCGGGGCTGGCGTCAGCCCCGCGAGAAGCAGGGATTCCCCCTAGCTCATTAATATTCACCGCCCACGGCGGCAGCCAATCGGCTGCCGCAAAGGGCGGGCCCTCACAGGTTCACTTAAGGTCGGGGCAGCCCGGGGCTCGCCCCTTTCGTTCCCCCAGCAGCAGCGGTTTGGAGGTCTTGGCCCCCCCAATATTTTTTATAAGTCGGTATGGGCCCCCGCCCCCCCAATATTTTTTATAAGTCGGCGCCCCTGTGTAATTCACTCATAGAGTGAGTTTAAACGGATCTCTGGACTGCAGCCTTTGACCCCTCATCAGGGTCCTTTCCACCCCCCACTGACCATTCGGGTGACCAGAAAATCTTGTTCTTCATAATTCGTTCAGGACAACTGAAGTTTGCGCAACAGTACTCTGTTTCCTCTTCTCCGTTTACCTGCTTCCCTGCTTAATAAATCTTCAAAGAAAGTGGCAATAGAGTCTGAAATGTGATTTCCCCAAATTTCAGGATTCTGATAATCTCTCAACCGCTAATTAAGACACATTTAATATGACTTTTCCAAATATTGGTTTCCCTCACTCTGTTCTTGAGGCAAGCAAGGTTTCCTCTTGTCGCTGATCTATTTCCCTAGTTATTTCTAGTTCATGTGCCATTCCTTAACATTAACCTTATATTACAATAGGGTTTGTTTGTTTTTAACTTCTCATCCTTCACCAACAGCTGTGCACTTCTCATTTCCTGCACGTACAATAGTTTAATGTTTGCAACATCTACAAGTGAGTTTACTCCACAAATTAAAAAATCCACAATAAATTAGTAATTATCATTTCTAAAATAAATTACTTTCCATCCTTCTGCATGTATGAAAACCCAATAGTTCACTTTTACTAGGTATTTTCCCTTTTCCCTAGGTGTTTTCCCCTTTCTTCTTATCTACGTAGTCCTTTCTGTCGAAGATTCTGTCCAGAATTCTTAAATTCTCAGTCTGGCTCGGAAATAGATGGTGTCTTCTCTGAGGACCTCTGGGCTCTATCTTTTCTCTGAGCATCCCAAATCCCCTCCTATCTCAGCTGCTGTGGAAAGAAGGAGTGGCCGTTGCAGCTGTTATTGGACGGTCAATACATCATTGATCAACCTGATATAGTCATTTTGCAGCAGTTGTTCAAGGAAAAGCATATTCAGGATCTCTTAGCCTCCCCTCTCTGTGATTTCCCTCTACCTTGTTGAATTTCTTGGGCCACTCAATGGCTTCTGGGTTAATGGTGAACTTTATGCTAGCAGATGTCTCTCTCCTTATATTCCCAGTTTTCACAAAGACATGAGACTTATTGGGAGACATCACCCAGTTCATAATATCAAAGTCTCCTGGTAGCTCCCAGTTTTCATCCAAACACAGCCTGCCTCTGGAAGTATTCAGACACCGGATTTCTCTTAAGAAAGGGTGAAGCTGGAATGACAGGGGAGAGCACCAGCACTGAGAAACCTTGAAGCCAAGATGGATATCTCAGTCCTACTCACTTCAACCTCTTCTGATTTGGGGCTGCGTGTATCTCATGTAGACTGGAATTCCTATTCAGCCATTTCTATTACTACAGAACCTGCTCCAATTTTCCAGGGATGTCCCTGAACTAGAGAGAGTTTTTCATTTGATCCTGGAATTTCCCACTTTTCCTTAGAATGTCCCTATGTTCATTTGAGAAATGTTGGCGGATGTGGAGTTATCCAACCCACAAGCTGTCCAATCCTATATCGGGAATTTTTAAATGTTTAATATTTTAGTATGAATTTCTTTATTTTGGGAGCTGCCCAGAGTGCTGAGGCAACTGAAGAAGATGTATAAACAGTGCTCTTTTTCTAGAAAAGAAGGTGCCGGAACTCACCATGAACACCTCCCTCTGAGAATGGCAATGGCACCCACCTGAGAGGTGCCAGAACTGAGTTCCAGCGAGTTCCCCTCTGAAAAAAAGCCCTGGGTATAAGCAGTAAGATTATCATTATGGAATGGGCCGTCTCTATTTTCATCAGAGAAATGTTGGGCTGTATGCTACTATTACTGGTATTAATAGTAACTGTGTTATTTTACAGGTCTATCCCCAGTCAAGATCAGCATCTGTGTGGAGTGCAGTTTGCAAAAGGGGGAAGGAAATACCTGCCACGGCTGTAGCCTTGCGTGTCCCCATTGCTCTCCTTCCTCCACCATCAGCCTCCTCTGGGATCTAGATGAAAGCGAAGCATGCAAGGCCTGAGCCACAGCTTGAACATTGATGTAAGTGCCATAGCTGTCTTGGGACAGGGTTCTCTCACGCTCCTCTTGGGGCAACGGCTCCAGTTTCTCCTCCTCTATGCATCTTATCCTGCCTTTCACGGACAACAGATGCTTTGAATATGAACACTGAAATGCTTGATTGAAATAATCCCTAAGATTGAACGGCAAATTGTCACCTTTGCTGCTCCTTATTCCGGTCTGAATTGCAAAGGACAGAGAACCATGGAGGTGCTGGAATAAATTTGGAGGGATGTTAAAGCCAGTTCTGATTTCTAGCCAAGCTGTTGTGATCCAGACTTTTGCCCCTATTTCCTTCTCATAGATAAAGGGTATTACCATGAGTATTAGGATACTCAGTGAATTGGTTATATAGGAAACAAATACCCCAACTTGTCTCCATAGGAAAAAAGGTTCCCCAGGCCTGATAAATTGATGTAGATCATTTTCTGGTACTCTTTTTGAAAAAGCAATGCAGATCCCTTTGCTGAGCATCAGAGGTTTCACAGCGCTCAGAAATCTTTCTCCACTGTCATTGTCTGGAGTGAAGAGGCCAATCCACGTCCATCCAAAATGCAGGAGCAATTCAACAATCCCCTGATACTGACTTTCCTCTTTGGGAGTCATCCGGTAGACAAAAGGGAACAGGGTTTTACCTTTGAGAACCTGGGCAGTGAAGCCATAACTGATCTAGCAAGGGAAGCAAAAGATCAGCAATTTATTTCACTTTCATCATAACAGATATTTAATCATATGAAATGACTGGTATCTAAATCTCTGCTGGCTGAGGCTGATGGGAGTTTTAGTTGGAAACATCTGGAGGTGTCAAGTTGGTGAAGGCTCAGTTTTGAAAAAGGGATGTTGGATCCATAGCTCAGGATTTTCCCATTTTTAAAAATATCCCCACTTGACCCCTCCCAAGAGAAAATAGAATTTTACGCAGTTGGAATTCTCTGTCCTTCCATGCTCTCCCACTAGTTAGTTACCTGTGGGATTTTGTAGATGCCTGACAAGGCTGAAATCACTTTTGAGATGACAGTATTGCTTCTTTCAAGAACAGCCAGCAGGTGATTCTGTTCTCCACAGTGATAATTGGGAATATTGCATCCACTGCCTGCCAGCAGCTCTAGCATGGCGTCCGAAGTCATCCTTGCATCGAAATAGTTCTCATAGATGTTGTAGCCCAGGGTGATGTTGGGTAAGAGCCTGAGATCCTGGTTGATCTCTAGGATGGTGAACAGGAAAGACAACACGGGCCAGTAGAACCTAGGTGCCTCCCTGCAATAAATGAACCCTTTAAACAGAGTGCAACTGGCATTCGTATGAATGGGGGTGGGGACATTATATGATCCACAAAGATTAATATTTGTTTGTTTCTTTGTTTATCCATCCTTTTGCATTGACATCAAACCTTTTCCTGTCTAGCATAAAATAAAAATTTGGGAATCTCTGCTCATTAACCAGAGCTTTGATGCAAACAGCACATAGAGCAGTTCAACAGTGGAACAGACTCCCTCTGAAGGTGACCATGTGTCATGGATGCTTCAGGTGAGATTCCTCCGGGTCCCTTCCATCTCTGCAATCTATGATTCTATTATATAGTGGTTCTATGAGTAAGAAATGAAGACGCCCCTCAACATTTGAGATATACTGGGAAGCTGCTCCCTAGGTTGCTTTTACTGCAGTGGTCTTTGGCTTCTTCCAAGGGGCTAGACTATAGGTAGATAAGAGACAATTTTATTGGCGGAAGAGAAGCACCAAATACCTCAGTCCCCTTTTAGTTACAGATGGGGCCTGGTGGCTTGCAGGTTTGAGTGTGTGGTAAAATTATAATATTGTCCATATTCTGGATCAGAAACTACATGAATGAGCACCCCCCTTTACTAGAATCTTTTACTAGACACCCCTCCCCAGCTCCCAGCTCCTCCAACAGCAAGCCCAGTGGTCAGGGCAGGGTAGTCCTGCAACACCAGCCCTTGGCTCCCCAGCCCTGAGAAAGGGGCTATTTCCTTGATAAATAGGAACCATTATAAGGAGTGTAGGACCATTAAACCATCTGCATATAAGTACATACACATCAGTAATGGCGAAGGGTGTCTGAGAAAAGTTGTATGGCGTTTCCTCAACAAAGCGTTTTGGAGAGATGATCCCACTGATGAGAAAGTGTCCAGGCCGGTAGTAATTGTGAGCATCCATTTGATCCCTGACCAGATTCAAGGGGCATTTCGGCTTGTGGTTCTTGCAGACTCCAAAGGACATCATGAGCAGCAGAAGCAGCAGCAGAAGGAGCAGGGATCTCATTCTGGCTCTGGCTCTGCCTCCTCCTCCTCTTACCTGCCAAGGAGGCAAAGCAGAAGAACCCAAAGACTCTTGCAAGGCCAGACTGGGTGGGCTTTCCCAATCTGGGTGGTTTTCAACCCTACCTTCAGAGCTTGGAAGCACAAGGCAGGCACACCCCTCTTTCGCCAGCTCTGCATCTTCACTCAGTCTGTCTCCAACACAGGAAATATTCTCGGCACCAACTTTTCCCCCCTAGACACAGTGCAATTAATATTGTCATGCTGCTGTTGCTTTCCAAGCCTCATGCAATCTACAGAAATATCTCCTGAGCTTTCAGAAGATGAGAAGACTATAATTTTGATTATTCCAAGTGGAATAAGTTTCATCACAAAAACATTCTGGAGTCTTGAATGGCTCAAGCAGCAGGTGCAGAGCTGGAGAAAAACATGGTGCACAGAAGTCAAGGGGTGTGTTTGGGAGTTGGAAGTTTGGGCTGAACTTTGCTCCCAAGGACCAAAGAAGGAGCTGGATCCGACCATGGACTCTCCTTCCTTGGAGGTTTTGAAGCAGAGTTTGGATGGTCATCTGTTAGGGATTCTTTAGCTGAGATTCCTGCATTGCAGAGGGTTGGACTAGAGGACCTTGGGGTCCCTTTCCAAGTCTCCCATTCTATGATTCATTGGAGGTTTTTAAGAAGAGGTCGGACAGTCAGGTATGGACAACAGCCAGATGAAGAAGTCCTAGCATCATATCCCAGGGATCCAAACCCTTTTAAAATGTAGGGTTTTTTGGGAGGGCAGAGGCTGTTATTGGGTAGTAGTTTTTTATTTTGATTATATATATTGTGGTTTTATATTTTGATTTTGCTCTCTGAACCACCCTGAGGCCTCCAGGCATAGGGCGGTATATAGATTCAACAAGTAAATAAATATGAAGGAATAAATGGAGAATGCTGAGAATCCTTAGTACTGTGAACGGGATACATGGTGGTGGGATCTTGTTTCTTTGAGGCTTCTAGAGACAGAGACTGGTGGAGCCTGCGATGGGGAGGGTTTTCTCAAGCCCACCCTCCGGCCACCTTGGGTGGGTCTGGGCTGCTTGATTCCTGCCGCTCCCTTCTGGTTCTCTCCCTGAAGGTAAGTAGCGCCTTGGTGGCTTCGAAGCCACTTCAAGTGAATTTCCACCCCATCTCTGAAAGGCTTCTCCAACAGAGGGAAGCTCTCTGGGGTTGGTGGAGGGGAGAAATGTTGCTTTTAACCTTCGACTCTCCCTTCCCCTTTGACATTTTCTGCGGAAGGAGAGCTTCTTTTGCACATGGAGCCAACTTGCTCCTCGTCTTTCAGCAGAAACTTCTCTACTTGTAAACAATTGCGTGTGCAGAAGCCAGGTGTGACGGAAAAGTTGGTTCCATAAGTATTTCTTTTTTACTTTTATCTCCTGCCAGCAAATGGTGAAAGAATGGCAGCCTCTGATTGGCTGAGGTTCCAGGAGGGAGAGTTTAAAAAGAGAGGCGTTGGAGGGAGACAGGGAGTTGGGCTGTTGAGGGTGGTGTGGTTGGTTGAGTTGAGCTGGTTGAGGAAGGAGGTTGGGAGTTAGATAGGGAGATAGGATAGGAGTCAGGTTGATATACAAAGAGTGTTGAGGAGGCCGAGTTGGTTCTGGAGAGAACGTCCACTCCACTGTACAGTGAAGGACTGAGTGTAGTGTCTGAGTGTAGTGTCCTGCGGGAGTAATAGGACCAGATCTTGCTGGGAGACTGAGGGTGAGACAGAAGTAGGAGCTGAGGTCTACTTAGGTCTCAAACTCGTCTGGAGGGGAGAGACTCTTCTGAGGAAAGAAGAGACTTCCAAAACCCAGTGAAGGAAGGGTGTGTGTGGTGAACTCTTAAGACTGTTACTGAAAGTCCCTCAGGAGCTGGATTTGTTAAAGGGGTGGGTAACTGAAGGAAAAGAGGGACGCGGGTGGTGCTGTGGTCTAAACCACAGAGTCTAGGGCTTGCCTAGGTTGGCGGCTCAAATTCCCGTGACGGGGTGAGCTCCTGTTGCTCGGTCCCTGCTCCTGCCAACCTAGCAGTTTGAAAGAACATCAGAGTGCAAGTAGATAAATAGGTACTTCTCCAGTGGGAAGGTAAACAATGTTTCCGTGCACTGCTCTGGTTCTCCAGAAGCGGCTTAGTCATGCTGGCCACATGACCCAGACATGCTGGCCACATGACCTGCGGACAAACGCTGGCTCCCTCGGCCAATAAAGCGAGATGAGTGCCGCAACCCCGACTGGACCTAACTGTTAGGGGTCCCTTTATCTTTAACTGAAGGAAAGTACCACCTTAGAAAGGAACCAAACTATAAAGCTGAAACCTGTGAAAATGAATTGAACTAGCGTATTATTATAGGAGTAACCTAAGTTTCTCCACTTGTGTTATACTACCTAGTTTAAAAATAAATCTTTATTGTTATTTGAAAAACATCTGCTTGAGACTCCAGCTCACTGGTTATCCCCCACACCCAGGTCCCCTACAGAATACTCTGGGATAGTTAGCATTGGTTTTAAGGGTGGTTCAGTGAGGTGGGGGCAATATATGTGAAAAAGAGCAGGCATTTCGGCGCGAGCGGAAACTGAGGCGCCAAGCCCGTTGCACCAGGCTAGCATTCTAGCAGTTTTATTATTCTTTATCCATTTATTTATTAATATTTACTTCTTTCTTACTTACTCATTTCATCTCTTGCATAAAATCCACGTACCACAGGGTTAGGCCAATAACTCCCAAAGCGCTTTATGTAACAATCATAAAAAGTTTACTAACTTACTTCAAAACATACACAAAGTTAAAATAATAAAACAGACTCAAATTACCTCAACTTCCTAAGAATCTGGGTGGATCCTTAAGGAAAATATATTTTTTATAACAATTTAATAAAGTCTCCATAGATATTCCAAAACACCTTTCTTCTTATACAATTGGTAAAAATAAATACATAATTTCTTCTTGACTCCTCACCTCTCCTTTCTCCATGTTTGTTTTTATTACTCCTTTTTATCAGATGTTTTAAAATATATATGCTTTTATTATGTAAGCCCCGATGTCGTATTTCAATAATCCTCTGCCTTTGACTTCATGTATGGATGATGGTTTGACAGATAATATATCCGTGGTCTCCATTCTTCCTTAAACAATCCATCATTTTGGATGGTAATTTTAGCAGGTAATTTCACCATTTAACCAGTATATTCCCCCATTTTCATAAGCCATTCCTCTTTGGTGGGGAACTCTTTCCATTTCTGTGCATATAAAGTTCTAGCTGCTGTGGTTGCAGACATACATAAACTAGTCAGCTTTCTCTGGACCTTTATTTATTAATTTTATATTGCACTCTTCATTGGAATTCTACAGGTTGAATTGCTATAAGACTGAGAGTTTAGTGAGCCTTCCACCAATTTGAAGTGTTGAAAGTTTAAGTAGGATGCAATCTTGGCTTATTAACCTCTTCTAAGTGCTTCGTCAGTGGCTGTTCTGCCAATTATTTTCACTTCCCATCTGATCTTGGTTTTGCTCTATAAATGGGGACCTGAATGGGAGGAACCTGAGTTGGAGGAGGAGGAGGCCTCTCGCTCTTCCTTCCGGACTGAGCATAAGATGCCTCCTCTTAAAAGGTTTGGCAGGCAGGGAATACAACTATCTGGCTTCGTCTCATTGCTTCCCTCCAATAGATGAGTAGCTGTGTTTTCTTTATGCACTTCTGGACACTGGGAACATGGACTATTTTAAGAATCAGATGCCCCCTTAATTTCTGGTTGTCAGGTGCTCCTTTGTGTTCAGATCAGGCCTCAGCACAATAAGGTAGCACTTGGGAAGGAAGATGCAGCCCAGAAGCCCAGCACTGGAGGCCAGCATAGAGAAGATCTGCACGGCCACCATGTACTTGCCCTTGGTGCTCAGGTAGGTGGGCACAAAAGACACCCAAACACTGCAGAAGACCAGCATGCTGAAGGTGATCAGCTTGGCTTCGTTGAAGGAGCCGGGCAGCTTCCTGGCTAGGAAAGCCACCGTGAAGCAGGTGGCAGCTAAGAAGCCCAGGTAGCCGAGGGCAACGTAGAACATGGCCACAGACCCTTCGTTGCATTGCAGGATGATCTCTTCCACCTGGGAGCGCATGTCGGGCTCTGGGAATGGGGGAGAAGAGCCCAGCCAGATGGTGCAGATGAGAACTTGCCCCCCAGAACAGGAGATGACAATGGAGTTGGCCAGACTCTTGCCCAGCCATCTCCTCACCCTGTTCCCGGGCTTTGTGGCCAGGAAGGCCAGCACCACCGTGATGGTCTTTGCCAAGACAGAAGAAACAGCAACTGAGAAGATGATGCTGAAGGCCATTTGTCGGAGAAGGCAGGTCTCTTTCCTTGGCCGCCCAATGAAGAGGAAGGAGGACCAAAAGGAAAGCAGGAGGGAGACAAGCAGGATGTAGGAGAGGTCCCGGTTGTTGGCTTTGACTATGGGAGTTTCCTTGTATTTAATGAAGATTACCATCACAATGCCTGCTGTTAAGGACAAGAAGAGGGCAACGGAAGCTAACACCATTCCCAAATATTCTTCATAAGCCAGGAAGATGATAATCTTGGGGACACATTGATCTCTGTCCTTGTTTGAATGGTGATCTTCTGAGCATTTGGTGCAATGTTCTGCATCTGGGGAAGAGAAAAAGAATGGCTGTAGCATCACTTACACCCCTAATGATCTGTGCTCTATTAACATTGTGATCTAGGATAAACTGAGAGGCAGTGACCACTCCACTTCTGTTAACTGGATCCTGACTATTCCTCTGAACCTTTAAAATGCAGACATGCAAAGTTCATAGCAGTGAGATCAAAACGGTCCATAGATTATATTGTAATAATTTTCACATGAAGTATTTATTTTTACTGTGCTTTTGCTGTTAGCAATTTGCTGCTTTTCATCCATTATTTTTGATAAGTGTCAACATTATTTCCTTTTTGTGTGGCTTGGTCTAAAAAATAAAAAAAGGAATGCTTTGCGGGCATTCCTCTCACAGCTGCCCAGTTTGCACCCCAGATATTTCTTCCTTATGGTCATTCCTATCAACTCACTTCCTGGATGTAATAAAGGTGATTAATACTAAGGAAGTCAAGGAAGGATTCCCATTCCCCTATGTCTGCAGAATTCTCACAAAAAGTGTGTGAGACTGAATTTCTGCCCTGTGTTTACTCTCTCCAGGAATTTCTTCCCCCTTGGAATCACCCACCTTCCCGAGTGGAGAAGGTCCCTTCCGCACACTGAGCACAAGCATAGCAGCAAACGGGCTTTCCTTCGAGAACTATCTTGGCATATCCAGGTTGACATCTTTCTGTACACCTGGAACGAGGTACAGTCTAACCAGAAAGACAAGAAGGTGCAAGAAAGAGGAACAGTTAGGAGTATTTGTGTGTATGTAATTCACGCAACGCGATCTCTATAGCATGGTGGTGATCCCTGACAACTGGTCTTGCCAGCTCAGGATGATGGGAGCTGTAGTCCAAAGACAGCTGGGGACCCAAGTTTGGGAAACCCTGATCTACCCAAAGATTTGCAGTTGCGGCCCCCAATGAATTATTCAGGAAATCATCACAGCTCTACATCGATCACATAGAGGTTGGGGAGGGGTCTGTCTGGCAGGGAATCCTGAGAGATCCCAGTTGCCGTTTCCAGCAGCCAAGATCCCCAGTTGCCTGCCATCTCCCCATTCCCTTAATGCGGTCAGTTCCCTTTAGCTGCAGAACATGATCTCTGGAATGCAGCCTTGACCCCTCATCAGGGTCCTTTCAACCCCCCGCTGACCATTGAGGTGACCAGAATATCTTGTGCTTTAAATTTAGTTCAGTACAGCTGAGGTTTGAGCCACAGAACTCTGTTTCCTCTTCTCCATTTACCTGTTTCCCTTCTTAAAAAAACTTCAAAGCAAATGACAATGGGTCTGACATGTGATTCCCCCAAATTTCAGGATTCGAATAATCTCTCACACGGTTCATTCTCGTGTTTGTGTGTGTCAGAGAGAGAGAGAGAGAGAGAGAGAGAGAGAAAGCGCTTTGCTGTTCAATGCCAAACTGAAAGGAGAGTTGGGGTTTTTTTTGGGGGGGGGTTGCCAAATCGCTTTAATTGATTTTCCAAATTTCACCACATCAACCACAAATTAAGATAAATTTAATAGAAGTGAGCTTACTCACAAATTAAAAAATATATACAATAAATCAGTAATTATCATTTCTAAAATAAATTACTTTTCATCCTTCTGAATGTGTGAAAGGTCAATATCCTTTATTTGAGCACCCCAAATTCCCCCTCCTATCTCAGCTGCTGAAGAAAGGAGTGGTGGTTCCAGCTGTTACTGGACAGTCAACCTGACATGGTCATTCTGCAGTGGTTGTTCAAGGAACAGCACAATCAGGATCTCCTAGCCCCCTCCCCCAATTATTTCCCCTACCTTATTGAATTTCTTGTTCCACTCAATGGCTTCTGGCCTTCTCCCTCTGTGATTTACCCTACCTTATTGAATTTCTTGTTCCATTCAATGGCTTCTGGGTTAATGGTGAACTTCATACCAGCAGACGTCTCCCTCCTTATATTCCCAATTTTCACAAGGTCACGAGACTTATTGGGAGACATCACCCAGTTCATAATATCGAAGTCCGCTGGTAGCTCCCAGTTCTCATCCAAGCACAGTCTGCCCCTGGAAGTATTCAGACACCGGATTTCTCTCAAGAAAGGGTGAGGCTGGAATGGCAGGGGAAAGCAACAGCATTAAGAAACTGGGAAGCTACAACAGGCAATTAATCAAACCAAAATGGGGAAAACACCGGGGCCAGGTGGGCTATCAGCAAAGTACTATAAGTAATTACAAGATTATTTGGTACAACCACTAAAAGATTTAAGATACTTACATTACGCTGATTCTGAAAAATGATACAGATCTATTATCAGTCAAAAATTATAGGCTGATTTCTCTATTAAATAATGACTATAAGCTGTTTGCAGACCTATTGGCAAACAACATGAAAGTGCTATTAATGGATTTAATTCATCAGGACCAGGCTGGTTTTTTACCAGGCCGCCAGATGAAGGATAATATAAGGAATATAATTGATATAATAGAAGATCTGGAGGTTAGAAATGATAGGCAAGCAGTGTTGATTTTTATAGACGCAGAGAAGGCATTTGACCATGTTTCATGGACTTCTACGAAGAAGACTATAGAGATGATGAATTTCAGAGAGTCATTACAGTGGTACCTCAGGTAAAGAACTTAATTCGTTCTGGAGGTCCATTCTTAACCTGACACTGTTCTTAACCTGAGGTACTACTTTAGCTAATGAGGTCTTCCGCTGCCGCCGCACGATTTCTGTTCTTATCCTGAAGCAAAGTTCTTAACCCGAGGTACTATTTCTGGGTTGCCAGAGTCTGTAACCTGTAGCATCTGTAACCTGAAGTGTCTGTAACCTGAGGTACCACTGTACTTAGAGGAATTGACTCAATTTATTCTGACTAACAGGCTATGATGATAGTAAATAATGTAATAAGAGAAAAACTCAAAATAATGAAAGGGACAAGACAGGGATATCTCCAGTCACCATTATTATTTTAGTTTTAGAGACCCTGGTCAGAAGTAGAAGATCAGATGAAGAAATAAAAGGGATAACAGTAGGTTAAAGGTAAAGGTAAAGGGACCCCTGACCATTAGGTCCAGTCCTGACCGACTCTGGAGTTGCGGCGTTCATCTTGCTTTATTGGCAGAGGGAGCCGGCGTACATCTTCCGGGTCGTGTGGCCAGCATGACTAAGCCGCTTCTGGCGAACCAGAGCAGCTCATGGAAACGCCGTTTACCTTCCTGCCGGAGCGGTACCTATTTATCTACTTGCACTTTGACGTACTTTCGAATTGCTAGGTTGGCAGGAGCAGGGACTGAGCAATGGGAGCTCACCCCGTCACGGGGATTCGAACCGCCGACCTTCTGATTGGCAAGTCCTAGGCTATGTGGTTTAACCCACAGCGCCACCCGCGTCCCAACAGTAGGTGACAAAGCATATAAACTCAAGGCCTTTGCAGATGACCATGTGGTAACTGTAGAAGACCCCATGGCTAGCCAACCAAGGGTCTTGAACAGATTCTCAAGTTGGAGAAGTAGCAGGTTTTAAACTAAATAAAGGTAGAACGAAAGTATTGGTGGAAAATGTGACTGAACTGATGATTGAGAAGAAAGTTTAATATTTAGGAGTATGGATAACAGCTACGAACATAAATATTTTTAAGAATAACTATACAGGAGCTTGGAAAGAAATGAAAAAAAAAACTTAAATAAAATATATATATATAAAATAGAGATATCTGGAGGGTGGCAGCACGACAACAGGACTTTTCTGTGGTGGCCCCTCACTTGGGGGATGCTGTCCTTTGACTTTGTGACAAATCTTTAGGTGCCAGGCGAGAAACTTATTCTGTAACCAGGATTTGGGTGGATAAAACCATCTCTGGGCATTTTAATGTGCTTTTGGTTTGCTTGTTTTTTTTCTTTCGTTTGCTTTTTCTATTCTCATTTTGTATTTTTATTCTGCAAACCACCCTGTGATCTTCAGATGAAAGTTGATATATAAACAGAATAATACTAATATTATTACTACAGACCCTCCAAAGGTCAAAATGGCACCCAGTTGAGAGGTGCTGGAACTGAGTTCCAGCGAGTTCCCCCTGAAGAAAGCCCTGGGTATAAATAGCAAAATGATCGTTATGGGATGGGACATCCCTATTTTCATCGGAGACATGTTGGAAGGTAAGCTACTATTACTAATAGTAACTATGATATTTTACAGGTCTATCCCCAGTCAAGATCAGCATCTGTGTGGACTGCAGTTTGCAAAAAGGGGAAGGAAATACCTGCCACGGCTGTAGCCTTTGGGGTCCCCATTGCTCTCCTTCCTCCACCATCAGCCTCCTCTGGGATCTCGATGAAAGCGAAGCATGCAAGGCCTGAGCCACAGCTTGAACATTGATGTAAGTGCCATAGCTGTCAAGAGACAGGATTGTCTCACGCTCCCCTTGGGACACCATCTCCATTTCCTCCTCCTCTTTGCATCTTATTCGGCCTTTCACAGACAACAGATGCTTTGAATATGAACACTGAAAAGCTTCATCCAAAAAATCTCCAAGAAGATTGGACTGCGATTTATATTTCTCACCTTTGCTGCTCCTTATTCCGGTCTGAATTTCAAAGGACAGAGAACCATGGAGGTGCTGGAAATAATTTGTAGGGATGTAAAAGCTAAATCTGATTTCTTGCGAAGCTGTTGTGATCCAGACTTTCGCCCCTATTTCCTTCTCATAGATATCGTGTATTACCATGAGTATTATGATAACATGTGCATTGGTTATATAGGAAAGAAATACCCCAACTTGTCTCCATAGGAAAAAAGGTTCCCCAGGTCTGATAAATTGATCTGGATCATCGTCTGGTAGTCTTTTTGAGAAAGCAATGCAGATCCCTTCGCTGAGCATCAGAGGTTTCACAGCGCTCACAAATCTTTCTCCACTGTCATTGTCTGGAGTGAAGAGGCCAATCCACGTCCATCCAAAATGCAGGAGCAATTCAACAATCCCCTGGTACTGACTTTCCTCTTTGGGACTCATCCGGTAGACAAAAGGGAACAGGGTTTTACCTTCGAGAAACTGGACAGTAAAACCATGACTGATCTAGCAAGGAAAGCAAAAGACCAGCAATTTATTTTACTTTCATCATAAGGGGTATTTAATCATCTGAAATGACTGATATCTAAATCTCTGCTGGCTGAGGCTGATGGGAGTTTTAGTCTGAAACATCTGGAGGTGTCAAGTTGGTGACGGCTCAGTTTTGAAAAAGGGATGTTGGATCCATAGCTCAGGATTTTCCCATTTTTAAAAATATCCCTATTTGACCCCTCCAAAGAGAAAATAGAATCTTATGCAGTTGAAATTCTCTTTCCCTCCATGCTCTCCCACTACTTACCTGTGGGATTTTGTAGATGCCTGACAAGGCTGAAATCACTCTTGAGATCACAGTATTGCCTCTTTCAAGAACAGCCAGCAGGGGATTCTGTTCTCCACAGTGATAATTGGGAATATTGCATCCACTGCCTGCAAGCAGCTCTAGCATGGCGTCCGAAGTCATCCTTGCATTGAAATAGTTCTCATAGATGTTGTAGCCCAGGGTGAAGTTGGGTAAGATCCTGAGATCCTGGTTGATCTCTTGGATGGTGAACAGGAAAGACAACATGTACCAGTAGAACCTAGCTGCCTCCCTGCAATAAATGAATTCTTTAAAAAGAGTGAAACTGGCATTCATATTAATGGGGTTGGGGACATTATATGATCCACAAAGATTAATATTTGTTTGTTTCTTTGTTTATCCATCCTTTTGCATTGACATCAAACCTTTTCCTGTCTAGCATTGAACAAAATTTTGGAGACCTCTGCTCCATGACCGGAGCTTTGATGCAAACAGCACACAGAGCTGTTCAACAGTGGAACAGACTCCCTCCGAAGGTGACCATGTGTCATGGATGCTTCAGGTGAGATTCCTCCGGGTCCCTTCCATCTCTACAACTCTATGATTCTATTCTACTGTGGTTCTATGAGTAAGCAATGAAGGTGCCCCTCAACATTTAAGATATACTGGGAAGCTGCTCCCTAGGTTGCTTTTCCTGCAGTGGTCTTTGGCGCCTTCCAAGGGGCTAGACTACAGGTAGATAACAGACAATTTTATTGAAGGAGGGGAAGCACCAAATACCTCAGTTCCCTTTGACTTGGAAAAGAGGCCTGTTGGCTTTCAGGCTTGAGTGTGTAGCAAAATTTATAATTTTGCTCATATTTTTCATTGCTGACTCCACCAATGAGGACACCCCCTGGTCTGTATTATTTTACATAATCATTTTATTTGAAGCATATCATTCCTGTTCTTCGCCCATAAAAATCCAGCCATTTTCAGGAGTTTCTTAAAACGCTTCTATTTAAAAAAAAAAAAATGACAGAAAGGGGAAAGTGCTGGGATTGGAGGAGGAAATCTTTAATGTAGCTGAGACCGATTTCCCCATGTTGGGCTGTAGGTCTCCCGTTGCATTGTGTAAAGAGAACTGTGATAAGGTTGTTCACAAATGATCCAAATAGAATAAACATAAAATAATCATAGCAGCTTGGAAATTTCTTGAGTTTCATGCCACCCTCTGGCTTAGGAAGAAACCTCAAACACCTCAATACTTTGAAATGAGGCCAGTTGTGTGGTCAAAAGAGGAATGATTCCTTTTCATATTTTAGAGATCTAAGTCCACTTACAAGGAACTCCCCTGACCTATTATTTTATTTATTCTTTCAATTAAAGCACATCTTTCCTGCTCTTCAGCTACCAAAGGTCACCCAGAGGTTCTCAAAATTCCATGTGCAAAACTGTAGCATTCCTTAATGACAGTTCATGAATTGTCCAAATGGAATAATATTGAATAAAACCTTTGAGCCTTGGAAATTGCCTGAGTTTCATGGCATCCTGCAGGTGGGGAAATTCAGTGCATCCTTTTGAACCCTGACCAGATTCACTGGCATCCTTGCATTCTAACTAAAAGCAACACAGACACATAGGTACAGGATTGTTTTACTTAGGAAGACAGAGGGAAGAAGATAATAAGAGAGGTTTTTTACTGGACCCCCCAGCTCCCATCACCCCCAGCCAGCAAGACCAATGGTCAGGGCAGGGCAGTCCTGCAACATCAGCCCTTGGCTCCCAAGCCCTGAGATAGCGGCTCTTTCCTATTTCAACCATTACAAGGACTGGAGGACCGTGAAACCCCTCCACATATGATTTTACATACACTTCATTCCTGGCAAAGGGTGTCTGAGTAAAGTTGTATGGAGTTGTCTCAAGAAGGCGTTTTGGAGAGATGATCCCACTGATGAGAAAGTGTCCAGGCCGGTAGTAATTGCGAGCATCCGTTTCATCCCTGACCAAATTCAAGGGGCATTTCGCCTTGTGGTTCCCGCAGACTCCAAAGGGCATCATGAGCAGCAGAAGCAGGGATCTCATTCTGGCTCTGCCTCCTCCTCCTCTTACCTACCAAGGAGGCAAAGCAGAAGAACCCAAAGACTCTTGCAAGACCAGACTGCCTGGGCTTTCCCAATCTGGGTGGTTTTCAACTCTACCTTCAGAGCTTGGAAGCCCAAGGCAGGCACACCCCTCTTTCGCCAGCTCTGCATCTTGACTCAGTCTGTCTCCAACACAGGAAATATTCTCTGCACCAACTTTTTCTTTCCCAGTCACAGTGCTATTAATATTGCCATGCTGTTGTTGCTTTCCGAGTCTTGTGCTACCCCCAGAAATATCTCAGGAGCATTTAGAAGATGAAATGACTATAATTTTGATTATTCTAAGTGGAATAAGTTTCACCACAATAACTTTCTGGAGTCTTGAATGGCTCAAGCGGCAGGTGCAGAGCTGGAGAAAAACATGTTGAACAGAAGTCAAGGGTTGTGTTTGGAAGTTGGAAGTTTGGCCTGAACTTTGCTCCCAAGGACCAAAGAAGAGCCCTGAAGCTGGATCCGACCATGGACTCTCCTTCCTTGGAGGTTTTGAAGCAGAGTTTGGATGGCCATCTGTTGGGATTCTTCAGCTGAGATTCCTGCATTGCAGAGGGTTGGACTAGAGGACCTTGGGGTCCCTTTCCAAGTCTCCCATTCTATGATTCATTGGAGGTTTTTAAGAAGAGGTCGGACAGTCAGGGATGGACAACAGCCAGATGAAGGAGTCCCAGCCTTGCATCCCAGGCATCCTAAGCCCTTTCAAAATGTGGGGTTTTTTTTGGGGGGGGGGAGTATTATTGGCTTGTTTTTTTTGATTATATACATTGTGGTTTTACATTTTGATTTTGTTCTGTGAACCGTCCTGAGACCTCCAGGGATAGGGCAGTATATAGATTCAGTAAATAAATAAATAAATAAATAAATAAATAAATAAATAAATAAACGCGAAGGGTCGGCCGAAAGCAGGGTTCTGTTGTATGATCAAAGACAACTTAGGGTTTGAAATCAAGCAACTAGAAAAATGCTTACCACTTGCACAAGCTCTACTTTTAACCCAAAAAAATGATACTTTGCTACTTGTAAATGTCTATATCCCCCCAACCAAAAACAACAGCAGCAGTGAAAATTGGTCACAACTAACCTTTTATATAGAAAATTTGACCGATAAATATCCAAATGCCTCACTGATAATAGCAGGTGATTTTAATGCTAGAGTGGGAACCAACAATGAACAACTATGTAGCAAACTAAATTGGAATACTGATAACGATATCGCACATGCCCTGAAAATAGGACGATTCTCCAGAGACAGGGTTGTAAACAACGAAGGCTTACGCCTACTTGAATTATGTAACAACTTTAATTTGCAGATCGTGAATGGTTCAACAAAAGGCGATAGAAGTGGGGAGTTTACATACTTCTCCCCCCGAGGATGCAGTGTCATCGACTATATTCTTGTCCCTTATAACATCATAAATTCGATCATGGACCTCAAAATTGGAACGCGCACTGAAAGCGACCATCAGCCATTATCGTTGTCTATAAACCTAAAGGACGAAACCAAAATAACTAAACACAATACCATAGAACCTTCTCAATACAAACAAATGACCCAATTAAAATGGTCCCAGGAAATGAGTGCAGCAGTGGGGCAAAAACTTACAGCCAACCTGAGAAAACAAGTACTATCCAACTTAAAGACCACTAATTTCTACAGTGATATATCGAAAATTTATAATGAAATCTTCCAAATGTTCGTAGAGCTTAGTACTCCACCTAAAGTTTGGGTACTTAAACATAGCGCTAGCCCTTGGTTTGATGATGAATGTTTCCAGCTAAAAAGAAAACTGCGCCAAACATTTAAAAATAATCGCACTAAACTAGAGCCCTCTTATCTTGATGAAAAAAGAAAATACCATTACATTCTGGCCGAAAAGAAACAGAAATACGCAACCCAAAAATGGCTACAATTATTCGACTCAATTCAGAGTAAAAACAACAAAGCGTTCTGGAACTTAGTGTACGGAGGATTGAAAGCCGAAAATCAACTAACTCTACCACCAATTGCAGAATCCAAATGGTCCCAATATTTTACATCTGTATTTAACAATCTACACAGTGAACTTAAAGGAAATGAAACCACTAAAAATAAAATTAATAAACTCCAGGAGTGGCCAAGGGTAAAGGAAGAGGAAATTAGAGAGATAGTTAAAAATTTCAAATCGGGGAAATCTCCTGGGCCAGACGGTCTACCAATAGAATTATTTAAGACCCATATAGATTGGTGGGCAGAACCCTTAGCTCAACTGTTTACTCTCATAGATAAATATGGGATCATACCTGAGATATGGTTAAGATCAATAATTATTCCAATCTTTAAAAATGGCGACCCAAAAGAACCAAGGAATTATAGACCGATAAGCCTATTATCAGTGATAGGGAAAATCTACGCCAAGCACCTCTTATCTAAACTCCTTACTTGGATGAAAAATCTAAATTTACCAGGGAAAGAACAAATAGGTTTCTCCAAAGGTTGCTCTACACTAGACCACTGTCTTATACTTATGCATTTGGTTGAAAAATACAGATCCCAAAGGCAATCTAAGATATATGCTGCTTTTGTAGATTTTCGTGGTGCATTCGACTCAATTGACCGCCCAAAGTTGTGGAGGAAACTCGCAGAATTAAAAATTGATCAGCGCTTATTGATTCTAATGCAAAATCTGCACTCTTCTAATACCTGTCAAGTCAAACTTAACACCAAAGGTCACCTTTCATCAGACATCCCTAACTCGAAAGGGGTAAAACAAGGGTGTATTCTTGCCCCCTTCCTATTTAATTTATTTTTATCAGATTTGCCAGATTACCTTCAAAAAATAGAATCACATGCCCCTAAACTTAATCAGAAACCAGTTCCTCTCTTATTATACGCAGACGATGCTGTCCTACTATCATTAACGAGCTTGGGTCTGAAACGTCTTATATCTTCACTGATCCTTTACTGCGAAAGCAACAAACTCTCTATAAATTATGAGAAGACAAAAATTTTGGTCTTCTCGAATGGTTGGAAATTAGAGAAATGGAAAATAAGAGGGCAAGAAATCCAACAAGTGAAAATCTATAGGTATCTGGGAATTTTATTCCAGAGCAATTTAGGGTGGGCAACCCATCGCACAAATGCCATAAAACAGGCAAAGTGCACCTCATCAGCAGTTGCCCGTTTTTATTATCAGAAAGGCAACCAATTTATTCCTGCGGCCAATCAGATATTTCAAACAAAAGTGCAATCCCAGATATTCTATGGAATCCCGCTATGGGTCCAAGCATATAACAGTGATTTAAAAAAGATCCACTCCAGCTTTCTGAGACGTATTCTTGGACTCCCAGCTATGATCAAATATGAAACAATGTGTGCAGAAATAGGCATACACACAATGGAATACTGGGCATGGTCCACCTCAATAAAGTACTGGTTACGCTGCCATTTTCGCTGCCCTCCATCAAGTCTGCTCGCTGATTTGCTCAATGACTCCTATAAATCAAGATGGTATCAGCACCTCGAAAAAAAGATTGAATCTTTAGGCATCGAGCTGGAGCCCCTGTACAATTCTAATGAGCAATACATTTTCCATAATATCCTAACTAGACTAAAGGATGTCGAGAGACAAAATATTATGGCAGCTGTAAACAAAATTTGCTCCCCCATATTCTATGATTTAAATATCTTAGATAGCAGAGCCAATTACGTCACTAAATTAATAATCCCAGCCCAACGTAGGGCTTTTATGCTGGCCCGTTTGAATGTTTTTCCCTCAGCATTTGTCAGGGGAAGATATCAAAACATTCCTAGAAACAAGAGATTCTGCAGATGTTCTATGAATGTCCCGGACACTGTAGAGCATATTCTCTTTCATTGCCCATTGTACAGTACGCTCCGACAACGCGTGCTGTCCCCTCTCTCGGGTGGTCTGGAACCCCAGCAAGGTGAATGTGTGGGACTCTACCTATCCGACGTTGACCAAAGGGTAACGGCGGGGGTAGCCGAGTTTTTGGTAGCAGTCCTCCAAGGAGCAGATTAACAAAGAAAACCATTGATTCTATATGTATATATATATATATGTATGTAGCCAACTGTTGCCCTTTTATATATATTTCAAGGCCTTTATATGTTATTTTCTCTTCTATGGTTTTACTCGTATAATGCCTAATAAAGGTTTGATAAGTAAGTAAGTCCTGCCACTCTCTTCTGGTTCTCCCCTGAAGGGAAGTAGCGCCTTGGTGGCTTCGAAGCCACTTCAAGTGAATTTCCTTTTTTTAAAAAAGAAAAATTTATTAACAGTTTAAAAACTATAAAAGAAAGAAAAAGAATTCAACCAAACAATACAATACAATACAAAAAGAAAAACACTACGTAACACTGACACTAAAACATAGAATTAACAAAACACAAGAAACACAATTTAAAGTAAAGGTAAAGGTACCCCTGGTGGTTTCAAAGCCACTTCAAGTGAATTTCCACCCCATCTTTGAAAGGCTTCTCCAACAGAGGGAAGCTCTCTGGGGTTGGTGGAGGGGAGAAAGGTTGCTCTGAGCCTTAGGCTCTCCCTTCCTCTTCGACATGTTCTGTGGAAGGTGAGCTTCTGTTGCACATGGAGCCAACTTGCTCCTCGTCTTTGAGCAGAAACTTCTCTACTCATAAACAAATTGTCTGTGCAGAAGCCAGCCTAGTATTCTAGCAGCTGTATTATTCTTCATCAATTTATTTATTCTTATTCATTTACTTAATCTGATTCATAAAATCCATGCAGCACTTGATTAGGCCAATAACCCCTAAAGCACTTTATTTTAAGATAAGGCAGGACATTCAGACAAAAGTTTACAAACATTAAAAAAGTTAAACATTAAACATTAAAAAAGTTAAAATAACAAAACGAACTGAAATTGTATCAGCTTCCTAAGAATCTGGGTGGATGCTATATTTATTAAATTTATTTTTTAAAAAAATATTTTTATTAAGTCTCCAAAGATATTCCAGAACACTTGTCTACCTACAGAGTTTTTTTAAAAAACAACTAAATACATAATTGCTTCTTGACTTCGCACCCCTCCTTTCTTGATGTTTGTTTTATTACTCCTTTTTATCACCTGTTTTTAAAAACATGTTTAAGTTATCTAAGCCCTGAAGTCGTATATCAGTATATTTCAAATCCTGCCTTTGACTTCATGTACGGATGTTAGTATGACAGATAATATAAGAATGGTCTCCATTCTTCCTTGAACAATTCTTCCTTATGTCCTCTTAGTTTAGCAGGGAATTTCTCCATTTCAGCATATTCCACCAGCTTCATAAGCCCTTATTCCTCCTTGGTGGGGAATTCTCCCTCTTTCCACTTCCGTGTGTATAAAGTCCTAGCTCTTGTGGTTGCATTCAGAAAACCTAACTAACCACCGGCCAGTTTCTCATCTCCCTTTCGTGTGTAATGTTCTGGACCAGATCCAGGCGCTTTTGAAAGAAACTTGTTTTCTGGATCCATTTCAAGTGGGCTTTAGGCCAAGCAGGCTGGGAAGTGCTGGGACTGGCCAGTCATTGGGGCTGCCTAGTCAAGTTCTCCAGGCCGGACTGCCAACTGCTGGGTCACTCTGGCATGGGACCGGGCAGCCATTTCACCTCTGTCTTCTCTGTTAGGTTTCAGTCAGAGTCAGTCTGCCTCAGTTGTGAGCAGTGTGGAATCTCAGTCAAACTGTTTGGAAACATGGTGTTTAGGAAGAAGTTTATTTTAACTCAGTAAAGCTCTTATTCTTTCAATTGAAAACTCTGCATTATTAATTTACGCGTCAGTTTAGGTCTGACGTCATTTCCAGACGGTCTTAGTTGGGGAATGTTTTTCATTCCCGGGAGCCCTGAATGTGGGGTTCCACAGGGCTCAATCCTATCCACAGGGCACTGGCTTCCAGTGGAGTACAGGATAATATTAATAATAATGATTTATTATTTATACCCCGCCCACCTGGCTGGGCTTCCCCAGCCACTCTGGGCGGCTTCCGAAAAAACATTAAAATACTGTAATACGCGAAACATTAAAAGCTTCCCTAAACAGGGCTGCCTTCAGATGTCTTCTAAAAGTCTGGTAGTTGAATAATAGTAATATGTAGGATCAGGTTCAAGGTGCTGGTTTTAACCTTTAAAGCCCTATACGGCCTAGCTTGGGACGAGCCTGGCGGCTGTCCAAAAATTAAGAGAAGGGAATGAAGGAGGTGAGGACAGGTGACCCCACCTAGGCTGAAGTCACCCCCCCCCCCCAATAATCACCCCAGGCCTCAAAACTGTCCAAAATTCCTTTTTTGTCTCCTAAAAAATCCACAGCTAAACTTTTCCTCTGTTTTCTCATAGGCAAACCGTGACTTTTATCAGTACAAGAGAGCTTCAAAAAAGGCTAATGAATAGGCTCTGCCATTGCCAAGAATACTCAGGCCTGAGAAGTGACTTTTATCTCATTCAGTTGCAACATCTTGGAGATGCTGAACGCAAGGCTTCTCACCCCCTTTCCTGGGAAGGGTGCCAAGAGTCCAAGAGTCCCAAGACAGGAGCTTTCTGTTCATGCTCAGGGGACCTCGAGGCAGGACTCTGAAGGGGAGGAGAAAGGGGAGGGAACTGGAAGGGGAATATATGCTCTCTGCAAATGACTGTGAACCCGTGCTTGTTTGTGAACTATCACACTTGCTCCTCCTACCAGTTCATGGATGGTAGAAATAAACCTTTTTCTCCGAAACTATTCCTTGAGTGTCTGTTGACTCCCATTTTCCTTTTGCCGGGCGCAATATTTTTTCCACCTGAGGGCAAAGCCTCATAACACTACACTAGGACCCTCATACACACGGGACCGCCTCTCCTGGTATGTCCCACGGAGGACCTTACGGTCTTCCAAACAAAAACATCTTGGAGGTCCCAGGCCACAGAGAGGTCAGGCTGGCCTCAACCAGAGCCAGGGCTTTTTCGGCTGTGGCCCCGATCTGGTGGAACGCTCTGTCACAAGAGACCAGGGCCCTGCGGGACTTGACATCTTTCTGCAGGGCCTGCAAGACGGAGTTGTTCAACCAGGGCACAGTCTGACCCCCTCCTTTGGTAATCCCCACAGAACTCTAGCCCAATGGTGCCATTAAGTTGATTTTGAATTGATTTTAGAATGAATTGATTTTAGAATGCTGTGTTACTTTTATTGTTAGCTGCTCTTAGCCTGGCTTCGGCTGGGGAGGGCGGGATATAAATAAAATCTTCTTCTTCTTCTTCTTCTTCTTCTTCTTCTTCTTCTTCTTCGGCTGGGGAGGGCGGGATATAAATAAAATCATCATCTTCTTCAGCTGGGGAGGGCGGGATATAAATAAAATCTTCTTCTTCTTCTTCTTCTTCTCCTCCTCTTCCTCCTCCTCCTTCTTATCCCCCACATTGTTTAACATCTACATGAAACCGCTGGGTGGGGTTATCTGGAGGTTTGGAGTATGTTATCAAAATTATGCTGATAACACTCCGCTCTTTGGCAATCCTCATAGAACTCTAGCCCAATGGTTGCCATTAATTTGATTCTGAATTGATTTTAGAATGAATTGATTTTAGAATGTATTTTACTTAATTGATTGTGATTTTATGTAAACTGAGTTACTTTTACTGTGGTTAGCCGCTCCGAGCCTGGCTTGGGCTGGGGAGGGTGGGATATAAATAAAATATTATTATTATTATTATTATTATTATTATTATTATTATTATTATTATCCCCACATTGTTTAACATCTACATGAAACCGCTGGGTGCATTTATCCAGAGGTTTGGAGCACGTTGTCAGAATTATGCTGATAACACTCCGCTCCATTTCTCCTTCACATCTGCAGGTGAAGCAGTGGAAGTGCTGGACCAGTGTCTTGCCTCGGCAATGGACTGGATGAGAGCCAACCAAGTGAAGCTCAATCCAGATAAGACTGGGGCACTGTTAGTGGGTGGTTCCCTAGACCAGACGGATGGGAGGTGGCCTGCTCTTGATGGGGTTACACTTCCCCTGAAGGAGCAGGCTCATAGCTTGGGGGTACTCCAGGACCCTTTTCTGTCACTTGAGGCTCAGTGGCCTGGACTGCCTTCCGTCAGCTTTGGCTGGTGGCCCAGCTAGGCCCCTATATAAGGTACATCAATTTCTAACTTTTGTCTTCTAGGTTTCTGGGGGTTTTCCTGTTGTTATTCTGTCTCTCACAGCAACAATAAACCTACCATTAAAATTATGGACTGGTCATTTCTTCGTCAGAGGGCAAACGTGCAAATTTAGCAGGGGATCAAATACTTTTCCCCCTCATTGTATCTGGACAGGGATAACGTAACTACTTTTGTCTATGCTCTGGTAATCTCAAGGTTAAGTTACTGCAATGCGTTATACATAGGGCTGCCTCTGAAGACGGCATGGAAACTTCAGCTGGTGCAGAATTCAGCATCCAGATTGCACACCAGAGCAAGACGGTATGAGCATATATATATATATATATATAGATAGATAGATAGATAGATAGATAGATAGTTACTATGCAAATACAAACGAAACAAAGAATATAAACATTTCTACTGAATACACAAAGAAAGAAAAAGGAAACCAAACCAAACCAAAACAAAACAAAACAAAACATATTACACCGATTCTGGACCAACAGCACTGACTACCAATTACTTTCCGGGCCCAATTCAAAGTGCTGTTTTGACCTATAAAGCCTTAAATGGTTCAGGACCGCAATACCTCAAGGACCGCCTCTTTCCATACGAACCTACCTGGACCCTGAGATCAGCTTCTGAGGCTCTATATCCTTTGCTGCCTCCCCGAGAGGTCCGGAGGGTGGGGACACAAAAACGGACCTTCTCTGCAGTGGCTCCCCGTCTGTGGAATGCTCTCCCCAGGGAAGTTCACCTGGCAGCGTCATTATGCACACTTAGGCGCCAAGCAAAAACGTTCCTTTTTAACCAGGCCTTTGGTTGATTGGAAGGAAATCTTATGCCCTTTTAAAATGTGAGGTTTTTGGGGTGGGTGTGTTATTGGGTTGTTGTCTTAGACCTCCAGGTATACAGATATAGGGATATTGACCAATATATTTTAGGTCTTTAGACCTCCAGATATATAGATTTAGCAAACAAACAAACAAACAAACAAAAACAGTCAGCTCTCTCAGGACCTTTATTTATTAAATTTATAAAGCACCCTTCATTGGAATGCTACAGGTTGAATTGCTATAAGACTGAGAGCTTGGTAAGCTTTCCACTAGTTTTGAGTCATGAAAGTTGAAGCAGGATGCGACCTTAGCTAATTAATATAAATGCTTTATCAGTGGCTGTTCTGTGAATTCTTTTTAGTTGCCCATCTGATCTTGGCTTTCCTCTATAAATGGGGGCCTGAATGGGACGAACCTGAGTTGGAGGAGGAGGCCTCTCCCTTTTCCTTCCTGACCGAGCATAAGGTTTGGCAGGCAGGGAATACAACTATTTGGCATCGCCTCATTGCTTCCCTCCAATGCTGAACTTGTTGCTGGCTTACTCGTAATCTGGTGATCCACTCAACATCAGTGCACAACGTGTCAGATCCAGGCCGGTGCAATAGATTTTACTCCAATCAAGGCTATGCTTAAGGTCAGCGGCTACTCCTTGGAGCAGGGAGCAGAACTTACACAATACAGAAATTAAATCAACAGATTAAGGAGGATAATTCAAATTAATTTCTCAGTTTATTGATATACAAAGCTTGGGAGAACGAAATGAGATGAAGTACACTTATAAATGATACAGCATACAAAGGATTCCCACCCATCTTACTGTTCAGGTGAACAGGACTTCTAAAACCTAGGCTAAGAATGAGCACAATCTCTTTCAGACATGGAGAATAAGCAACATAGATGAGTAGCTGTGTTTCCTTTAGGCACTTCTGGACATTGGGAACATGGAATATTTTAAGAATCAGACGTCCCCTTAATTTCTGGTTGTCAGGTGCTCCTTTGTGTTCAGATCAGGCCTCAGCACAATAATGTAGCACTTGGGAAGGAAGATGCAGCCCAGAAGCCCAGTACTGGAGGCCAACATAGAGAAGATCTGCACGGCCACCATGTACTTGCCCTTGGTGCTCAGGTAGGTGGGCACAAAAGACACCCAAACACTGCAGAAGACCAGCATGCTGAAGGTGATCAGCTTGGCTTCGTTGAAGGAGCCAGGCAGCTTCCTGGCTAGGAAAGCCACCGTGAAGCAGGTGGCAGCCAAGAAGCCCAGGTAGCCGAGGGCAACGTAAAACATGGCCACAGACCCTTCGTTGCATTGCAGGATGATCTCTTCCACCTGGGAGCGCATGTCGGGCTCTGGGAATGGGGGAGAAGAGCCCAGCCAGATGGTGCAGATGAGAACTTGCCACCCAGAACAGGAGATGACAATGGAGTTGGCCAGACTCTTGCCCAGCCATCTCCTCACCCTGTTCCCAGGCTTTGTGGCCAGGAAGGCCAGCACCACCGTGATGGTCTTTGCCAAGACAGAAGAAACAGCAACTGAGAAGATGATGCTGAAGGCCGTTTGTCGGAGAATGCAGGTCTCTTTCCTTGGGCGCCCGATGAAGAGGAAGGAGGAACAAAAGGAAAGCAGGAGGGAGACGAGCAGGATGTATGAGAGGTCCCGGTTGTTGGCTATGACTATGGGAGTTTCCTTGTATTTAATGAAGATTCCCAACACAATGCTTGCTATTAAGGACAAGAAGAGGGCAATGGAAGCTAAAACCATTCCCAAATATTCTCCATAAGTCAGGAAGGTGGTAATCTTGGGGACACATTGATCTCTGTCCTTGTTTGAATGGTGATCTTCTGAGCATTTGGTGCAATGTTCTGCATCTGGGGAAGAGAAAAAGAATGGCTGCAGCATCACTTACATCCCTAATGATCTGTGCTCTATTAACATTGTGATCTAGGATAAACTGAGAGGCAGTGACCACTCCACTTCTGTTAATTGCATTGTTTGGATCCTGCCTATTCCTCTTTGCCTGAACCTTTAAAATGCAGACATTGCTTCCATGCAATGTTCATAGCAGTGAGATCAAAACGGTCCATAGATTATATTGTAATAATTTTCACATGAAGTATTTATTTTTATTGTGCTTTTGCTGTTAGTAATTTGCTGCTTTTCATCGTCTATCCATTATTTTTGATAAGTGTCAACATTATTTCCTTTTTGTGTGGCTTGGTCTAAAAAATAAAAAAGGAATGCTTTGCAGGCATTCCTCTCACAGCTGCCCAGTTTGCACCCCAGAGATTTCTTCCTTATGGTCATTCCTATCAACTCACTTCCTGGATGTAATAAAGGTGATTAATACTAAGGAAGTCAAGGAAGGATTCCCATTCCCCGATGTCTGCAGAATTCTCACAAAAAGTGTGTGAGACTGAATTTCTGTCCTGTGTTTACTCTCTCCATGAATTTCTTCCCCCTTGGAATCACCAACCTTCCCGAGTGGAGAAGGTCCCTTCCGCACACTGAGCACAAGCATAGCAGCAAACGGGCTTTCCTTCTAGAACCACCTTGGCATAGCCAGGTCGACATATTTCTGTACACCTGGAACGAGGTACAGTCTAACCAGAAAGACAAGAAGGTGCAACAAAGAGGAACAGTTAGGAGTATTTGTGTGTATGTAATTCACTCAACGCGATCTCTATAGCATGGTGGTGATCCCTGACAACTGGTCTTGCCAGCTCAGGATGATGGGAGCTGTAGTCCAAAGACAGCTGGGGACCGAAGTCTAAGACAGCTGGGGACCCCTGATCTACCCAAAGATTTGCAGTTGTGGCCCCCAATGAATCATTCAGGAAATCATCACAGCTCTACATCACATCACATAGAGGTTGGGGAGGGGTCTGTCTGGCAGGGAATCCTGAGAGATCCCAGTTGCCGTTTCCAGCAGCCAAGATCCCCAGTTGCCTGCCATCTCCCCATTCCCTTAATGCTGTCAGTTCTCTTTAGCTGCAGAACATGATCTCTGGAATGCAGCCTTGACCCCTCATCAGGGTCCTTTCAACCCCCCACTGACCATTGGGGTGACCAGAATATCTTGTGCTTTAAATTTAGTTCAGTACAGCTGAGGTTTGAGCCGCAGAACTCTGTTTCCTCTTCTCCATTTACCTGTTTCCCTTCTTAAAAGAACTTCAAAGCAAATGGCAATGGGTCTGACATGTGATTCCCCCAAATTTCAGGATTCGAATAATCTCTCACACGGTTCATTCTCGTGTTTGTGTTTGTGTGTGTCAGAGAGAGAGAGAGAGAGAGAGAGAGAGAGAGAGAGAGAAAGCTCTTTGCTGTTCAATGCCCAACTGAAAGGAGAGTTGGGTTTTGGGTTGGTTTTTTTGCCAAATCGCTTTAATTTATTTTCCAAATTTCACCACATCAACCACAAATTAAGACAAATTTAATAGAAGTGAGTTTACTCACAAATTAAAAAAATATATACAATAAATCAGTAATTATCATTTGTAAAATAAATTAGTTTTCATCCTTCTGCATGTATGAAAGGTCAATATCCTTTATTTGAGCATCCCAAATTGCGTGGACAGGCGGTGTCCCCAGATCCTGCGCGGTCCCCCCGTCATGTGGAATAACGACTCAAGACAACGTGCTATGGGATTAAATTGGCCACAACTTGATTAAATTTCAAGTGTGGGTAGACCTTGGCTCAGGCATTGGGCGTTCTCCCTCCCCAGTCCCCAGCCGGGGACCTAGGGAGCATCAGGGTTATCCAGCGTGGGGGGGGGGGATGGGCCGGCTCTGGAGAACATATGTTCAAGCAGAGATAGCCGCCCCCGTAACGCCGCCGCCGCAGGGGAGAGCAATGACGACCTTCCGGCGTTCGGTCAAAGCCTCCCTTCAGAAAACCCCTTTAACGGGGAACCCTGGTATCGCCGCCGCAAAGAGGGAGATGGACAAAAGGATTCCGCCCAAGGCCTGATACCGCCAAAGTTGTGACGTTTTGCTACGGGAAAGGCGAAACCTGCCAATGCAGGGAAATTCCTTTCCGGCCCTTTAACAACGACCTTAACGTAGCAGCGCCCGCATACCTGTGAAGAAAAGTTAACCTGCAAAACCTGTGAGGAAAATTAACCTGCAACATAAGACATTGACTGAGGGTGGGTAGGGTGGGAGAAGCTCTGGAGCCAAGTGAGAATTCCCAGGTAAGATCCTCCCTCCTTTGTGTGGGCAGGTAATCCCTCCCCTACCTGGCCTGGTCTCCTTGGCAACTCTTCCCCAGGTGGGATTAGACAACTGACTGAGGTAGGCGGAGACCTCCAGGTATCCCACCTGAGGGAAGGCAAAGCCTAGCCTATACTGTTGGAGCCGCTCCAGATCTAGGGGCTGCACGCGTCCACGCAAAGGGCGCCCCCCGTTTTAAGCGGGGAGCGGTCATTCCCCTCCTATCTCAGCTGCTGTAGAAAGAAGGAGCGGTGGTTCCAGCTGTTACTGGACAGTCAGCCTGACATGGTCATTCTGCAGTGGTTGTTCAAGGAACAGCACAATCAGGGTCTCCTAGCCCCCCTCCCCCAATTATTCCCCCTACCTTATTGAATTTCTTGTTCCACTCAATGGCTTCTGGGTTAATGGTGAACTTTATGCCAGCAGATACTACTGTCCTTATATTCCCAATTTTCACAAGGACACGACACTTATTGGGAGACATCGCCCAGTTCATAATATAGAAGTCTCCTGGTAGTTCCCAGTTCTCATCCAAGCACAGCCTGCCCCTGGAAGTATTCAGACACCGGATTTCTCTCAAGAAAGGGTGAAGCTGGAATGGCAGGGGAAAGCACCAGCATTAAGAAACTGGGAAGCTACAACAGGCAATTAATCAAGCCAAAATGGGGAAAACACCAGGGCCAGGTGGGCTATCAGCAAAGTACTATAAGAAATTGCAAGATTATTTGGCACAACCACTAAAAGATTTAAGATACTTACATTACGCTGATTCTGAAAAAAGATACAGATCTATTATCAGTCAAAAATTATAGGCTGATTTCTCTATTAAATAATGACTATAAGCTATTTGCAGACCTACTGGCAAACAACATGAAAGTGCTATTAATGGATTTAATTCATCAGGACCAGGCTGGTTTTTTACCAGGCCGCCAGATGAAGGATAATATAAGGAATATAATTGATATAATATCTGGAGGTTAGAAATGATAAGCAAGCAGTGTTGATTTTTATAGACGCAGAGAAGGCCTTTGACCATGTTTCATGGACTTCTACGAAGAAGACTATAGAGATGATATTCAGAGAGTCATTACAGTGGTACCTCAGGTTAAGAACTTAAACTGTTCTGGAGGTCCATTCTTAACCTGACACTGTTCTTAACCTGAGGTACCACTTTAGCTAATGGGGCCTTACGCTGCCGCTGCGCAATTTCTGTTTTCATCCTGAAGCAAAGTTCTTAACCCCAGGTACTATTTCTGGGTTGCCAGAGTCTGTAACCTGTAGCATCTGTAACCCGAGGTACCACTGTACTTAGAGGAATTGACTCAATTTATTCTGACTAACAGGCTATGATGATAGTAAACAACGTAATAACAGAAAAATTCAAAATAATGAAAGGGACAAGACAGGGATATCCCCAGTCACCATTATTATTTTAGTTTTAGAGACCCTGGCCAGAAGTAGAAGATCAGATGAAGAAATAAAAGGGATAACAAAGGTTAAAGGTAAAGGTACCCCTGACCATCAGGTCCAGTCGCGGCCAACTCTGGGGTTGTGGCGCTCATCTCTCTTTATTGGCAGAGGTAGCCGGCGTACAGCTTCCGGGTCATGTGGCCAGCACGATTAAGCCACTTCTGGCGAACCAGAGCAGAACATGGAAACGCGTTTACCTTCCTGCCGGAGCGGTACCTATTTATCTACTTGCACTTTGACGTGCTTTCGAACTGCTACGTTGGCAGGAGCAGGGACCGAGCAACGGGAGCTCACCCCGTCGCGGGGATTTGAACTGCCGACCTTCTGATTGGCAAGTCCTAGGCCCTCTGGTTTAACCCACAGCGCCACCCGCGTCCCAACAGTAGGTGACAAAGCATATAAACTCAAGGCCTTTGCAGATGACTATGTGGTAACTGTAGAAGACCCCATGGCTAGCCAACCAAGGGTCTTGAACAGATTCTCAAGTTGGAGAAGTAGCAGGTTTTAAACTAAATAAAGGTAGAACGAAAGTATTGATGGAAAATGTGACAGAATTGATGATTGAGAAGAAAGTTTAATATTTAGGAGTATGGATAACAGCTACAAACATAAATATTTTTAAGAATAACTATACAGGAGCTTGGAAAGAAATGAAAAAAAAAACTTAAATAAAAATATATATATAAAAATAGAGATATCTGGAGGGTGGCAGCACGACAACAGGACTTTTCTGTGGTGGCCCCTCGCTTGGGGGATGCTGTCCTTTGCCTTTGTGACAAATCTTTAGGTGCCAGGCGAGAAAGTTATTCTGTAACCAGGATTTGGGTGGATAAAACCATCTCTGGACATTTTAATGTGCTTTTGGTTTGCTTGTTTTGTTTCTTTCATTTGCTTTTTCTATTCTCATTTTGTATTTTTATTCTGCAAACCACCCTGTGATCTTCAGATGAAAGTTGATATATAAACAGAATAATACTAATATTATTACTACAGACCCTCCAAAGGTCAAAATGGCACCCGGTTGAGAGGTGCTGGAACTGAGTTTCCCCTGAAGAAAGCCCTGGGTATAAATAGCAAAATGATCGTTATGGGATGGGACACCCCTATTTTCATCGGAGACATGTTGGAAGCTAAGCTACTATTACTAATAGTAACTATGATATTTTACAGGTCTATCCCCAGTCAAGATCAGCATCTGTGTGGACTGCAGTTTGCAAAAGGGGGAAGGAAATACCTGCCACGGCTGTAGCCTTTGGGGTCCCCATTGCTCTCCTTCCTCCACCATCAGCCTCCTCTGGGATCTCGATGAAAGCGAAGCATGCAAGGCCTGAGCCACAGCTTGAACATTGATGTAATTGCCATAGCTGTCATCAGACAGGACTTTCTCATGGTCCCCTTGGAGCAATGGCTGCAGTTTCTCCTCCTCTCTGCATCTTATCCTGCCTTTCACGGACAACAGATGCTTTGAATATGAACACTGAAATGCTTGATCGAAATAATCCCTAAAACTGGTCTGCAATCTATATTTCCCACCTTTGATGCTCCTTATTCCAGTCTCAATTGCAAAGAACAGAGAACCATGGAGGTGCTGGAATACATTTGGAGGGAGGTAAAAGCCAACTCTGTATTCTAGCAAAGCTGTTGTGATCCAGACTTTTGCCCCTATTTCCTTCTCATAGATCTCGTGTGCTACCATGAGCAACAGGATATCCATTTCACTGGTTATATAGGAAAGAAATACCCCAACTTGTCTCCATAGGAAAAAAGGTTCCCCAGGCCTGATAAATTGATTTAGATCATTTTCTGGTACTCTTTTTGATAAAGCAATGCAGATCCCTTTGCTGAGCATCAGAGGTTTCACAGCGCTCAGAAATCTTTCTCCACTGTCATTGTCTGGAGTGCAGAGGCCAATCCACGTCCATCCAAAATGCAGGAGCAATTCAACAATCCCCTGGTACTGACTTTCCTCTTTGGGACTCATCCGGTAGACAAAAGGGAACAGGGTTTTAGCTTCGAGAACCTGGGCAGTGAAGCCATAATTGATCTAGGAAGGAAAGCAAAAGATCAGCAATTTTATTTTATTTCAGCATAACAGATATTTAATTATCTGAAATGACTGATATATAAATCTCTGCTGGCTGACGCTGATGGGAGTTTTAGTCTGAAACATCTGGAGGTGACAAGTTGGTGAAGGCTCAGTTTTGAAAAAGGGATGTAGGATCCATAGCTCAGGATTTGCCCATTTTTAAAAATATCCCTACTTGACCCCTCCAAAGAGAAAATAGAATCTTATGGAGTTGAAATTCTTTGTCCCTCCATGCTCTCCCACTAGTTAGTTACCTGTGGGATTTTGTAGATGCCTGACAAGGCTGAAATCACTCTTGAGATGAAAGTGTTGCTTCTTTCAAGAACAGCCAGCAGGTGATTCGGTTCTCCACAGTGATAATTGGGAATATTGCATCCACTGCCTGCCAGCAGCTCTAGCATGGCGTCCGAAGTCATCCTTGCATCGAAATAGTTCTCATACATGTTGTAGCCCAGGGTGAAGTTGGGTAAGAGACTGAGATCCTGGTTGATCTCTTGGATGGTGAACAGGAAAGACAACATGTACCAGGACAACCTAGTTGACTCCCTGCAATAAAAGAGTGAAACTGATATTCATATTAATGGGAGGAAGGAAACATTATATGATCCACAATGCTTAGATTTATTTATTTATCCATCCATCCATCCTTTTGCATTAATATCAACCCTTTTCCTGTCTAGCATTGAACAAAATTTTGGAGACCTCTGCTCCATGACAGGAGCTTTGATGCAAACAGCACACAGAGCTGTTCAACAGTGGAACAGACTCCCTCCGAAGGTGACCATGTGTCATGGATGCTTCAGGTGTGATACCTCCGGGTCCCTTCCATCTCTACAACTCTATGATTCTATTCTACTGTGGTTCTATGAGTAAGCAATGAAGGTGCCCCTCAACATTTGAGATATACTGGGAAGCTGCTCCCTAGGTTGCTTTTGCTGCAGTGGTCTTTGGCGCCTTCCAAGGTGCTGGACTACAGGTAGATAACAGACAATTTTATTGAAGGAGGGGAAGCACCAAATACCTCAGTCCCCTTTGACTTGGAAATGAGGCCTGTTGGCTTTCAGGTTTGAGTGTGTAGCAAAATTTATAATTTTGCTCATATTTTTCATCGCTGACTCCACCAATGAGGACACCCCCTGGTGTGTATTATTTTACATAATCATTTTATTTGAAGCATATCATTCCTGTTCTTCACCCATAAAAATCCAACCATTTTCAGGAGTTTCTTAAAACGCTTCTAATATTTTTTTTAAAATGACAGAAAGGGGAAAGTGCTTGAATTGTAGGAGGAAAACCTTAATGTAGCTGAGACAGATTTCCCCATGATGGGCTGTAGGTCTCGCGTTGCATTGTGTAAAGAGAACTGTGATAAGGCTGTTCACAAATGACCCAAATAGAATAAACATAAAATAATCTTAGCAGCTTGGAAATTGCTTGAGTTTCATGCCACCCTCTGGCTTAGGAAGAAACCTCAAACACCTCAATACTTTGAAATGAGGCCAGTTGTGTGTGGTCAAAAAAGGAATGATTCCTTTTCATATTTTAGAGATCTAAGTCCACTTACAAGGAGCTCCCCTGACATATTATTTTATTTATCCTTTCAATTAAAGCACATCTTTCCTGCTCTTCAGCTACCAAAGGTCACCCAGAGGTTCTCAAAATTCCATGTGCAAAACTGTAGCATTCCTTAATGACAGTTTATGAATTGTCCAAATGGAATAATATTGAATAAAACCTTTGAGCCTTGGAAATTGTCTGAGTTTCATGGCATCCTGCAGGTGGGGAAATTCAGTGCATCCTTTTGAACCCTGACCAGATTTCTTGCAGTCTTCTAAAAGCAACACAGAGGAATAGGTACAGGATTGTTTTACTTAGGAAGAGAGAGGGAACAAGGAAATTGGAGAGGTTTGTGTGGAACCTTCTCCTGGTCAGGGCAGGGTAGTCCTGCAACATCAGCCCTTAGCTCCCCAGCCCTGAGAAAGAAGCTCTTTCCTTGATAAATAGGAACCACTAGAAGGACTGGAGGACCATGAAACTGTGTACATACTTTTCAGTCCTGGCGAAGGGTGTCTGAGAAAAGTTGTATGGAGTTTCCTTATAAAAGTTTTTGGGAGAGATGATCCCACTGATGAGAAAGTGTCCACGCCGGTAGTAATTGCGAGCATCTGTTTCATCCCTGACCAGATTCAAGGCGCATTTCGCCTTGTGGTTCCCGCAGACTCCAAAGGGCATCATGAGCAGCAGAAGCAGCAACAGAAGGGGCAGGGATCTCATTCTGGCTCTGCCTCCTCCTCCTCTTACCTGCCAAGGAGGCAAAGCAGAAGAACCCAAAGACTCTTGCAAGACCAGACTGGGTGGGCTTTCCCAGTCTGGGTTGTTTTCAACTCTACCTTCAGAGCTAGGAGCACAAGGCAGGCACAACCCTCTTTCGCCAGCTCTGCATCTTGACTCAGTCTGTCTCCAACACAGGAAATATTCTCAGCACCAACTTTTTCTTTCCCAGTCACAGCGCAATTAATATTGCCATGCTGTTGTTGCTTTCCGAGGCTCATGCAATCTCCCGAAATATCTCCTGAGCTTTCAGAAGATGACTATAATTTTGATTATTCCAAGTGGAATAAGTTTCACCACTAAAACTTTCTGGAGTTTTGAATGGCTCAAGCGGCAGGTGCAGAGCTGGAGAAAAACATGTTGGACAGAAGTCCAGGGGTGTGTTTGGAAGTTGGAAGTTTGGCCTGAACTTTGCTCCCAAAGACCAAAGAAGAGCCCTGAAGCTGGATCCGACCATGGACTCTCCTTCCTTGGAGGTTTTGAAGCAGAGTTTGGATGGCCATCTGTTGGGATTCTTTAGCTGAGATTCCTGCATTGCAGAGGGTTGGACTAGAGGACCTTGGGGTCCCTTTCCAAGTCTCCCATTCTATGATTCATTGGAGGTTTTTAAGAAGAGGTGGGAGAGTCAGGGATGGACAACAGCCAGATGGAGGAGTCCCAGCCTTGCATCCCAGGCATCCTAAGCCCTTTTGAAATGTGGGGGTGGGGGGGCATTGTTGGCTTGTTGTTTTTATTTTGATTATATATGTTGCGGTTTTATATTTTGAACCGCCTTGAGACCTCCAGGGGTAGGGCGATATATAGATTCAGTACATCAATAAATAAAGGAATAAATATGAATAAATAAAAATCACTTATGTAATATTTATTAAGGTTTTAAAAACAAACATAGAATTAAACAGTACGATTCACAAAAATCATAAATAACAATTTAAAGAAGATAGAGAAAATGAAAGAGAAAGAACACACATAAAAAAGGAATATGTAACAAAGAAAAAATAGCAATGATTAGATATTAAAAAAACAGAAAAAGTTTAAAATTGACTCCATCCTTCAATCATCTTTTATCTCCTTACCTTGATTCTTTGACCTCCTCACACCTCCCCTTTTGTATTCCCATTTAAAAAGTCCTTTCAGCAAATCCTTACCCTCTGTCATTTATCATGACTCTGTGTCATCACCTATTGTGAATATATATTTTTAGGAATTATCAATCCATATCTGCATGCTCTTAAAAAGCTTTTTACCCATACCACTTATTTTTCCATCCAACATCATTTTAACCTTCCTTAATTTTACAGTAGTTCTGCAAGTAATCTTTAAATTTCTTCCAATCTTCTTCCACCGACTCTTCTCCCTGGTCACGAATTCTGCCAGTCATTTCTGCCAATTCCATATAGTCCATCACCTTGAATAAATAAAAATCAATCCGTGGAGAATGCTGAGAAATGCCATCCTCAGTTCTGTGAACGGGATACATGGCGGTGGGATTTTGTTTCTTGGCGGCTCCTAGAGACAGAGACTGGTGGAGCCTGTGAAGGGGAGGGATTTCTCAAGCCCACCCTCTGGCCGCTTTCGGTGGGTCTGGGCTGCTTGATTCCTGCCACTCTCTTCTGGTTCTCCCCTGAAGGGAAGTAGCTCCTTGGTGTCTTCGAAGCCACTTCAAGTGAATTTCCACCCCATCTTTGAAAGGCTTCTCCAACAGAGGGAAGCTCTCTGGGGTTGGTGGAGGGGAGAAAGGTTGCTCTGAGCCTTAGATGCCCCTTCCCCTTCGACATGGTCTGGGGAAGGAGAGCTTCTGTTGCACATGGAGCCAACTTGCTCCTCGTCTTTGAGCAGAAACTTCTCTACTCATAAACAAATTGTCTGTGCAGAAGCCAGCCTAGTATTCTAGCAGCTGTATTATTCTTCATCAATTTATTTATTCTTATTTATTTACTTAATCTGATTCATAAAATCCATGCAGCACTTGATTAGGCCAATAACCCCTAAAGCACTTTATTTTAAGATAAGGCAGGACATTCAGACAAAAGTTTACAAACATTAAAAAGTTAAACATTAAACATTGAAAAAGTTAAAATAACAAAACGAACTGAAATTGTATCAGCTACCTAAGAATCTGGGTGGATGCTATATTTATTAAATTTATTTTTTAAAAAAATATTTTTATTAAGTCTCCAAAGATATTCCAGAACACTTGTCTACCTACAGAGTTTTTTTTAAAAAACAACTAAATACATAATTGCTTCTTGACTTCGCACCCTTCCTTTCTGATTCATAAAATCCAGCAGCACTTGATTAGGCCAATAACCCCTAAAGCACTTTATTTTAAGATAAGCAGGACATTCAGAAAAAAGTTTACAAAGTTACTTCAGAACATTAAAAAAGTGAAAATAACAAAATGGACTGAAATTGTATCAGCTTCCTAAGAATCTGGGTGGATCCTACATCTATTAAATTTATTTCTTTAAAAAAAAAATTAAGTCTCCATAGATATTCCAAAACACTTAATTTTATAATGAATGAATATAGAGTGTTGTTTGTGCTGTACGTTTGTACTGTTTTATTGTTGTTAGCCGCCCTGAGCCCGGCTTCGGCTGGGGAGGGCGGGATATAAATAAAATTTATTAGTATTATTGTCTACCTACCAGAGTTTTTTAAAAAAAACAACTAAATACATAATTGTTTCTTGACTCCCCACCCCTCTTGATGTTTGTTTTATTACTCCTTTTTATCACCTGTTTTAAAAAACATGTTTAAGTTATCTAAGCCCCGAAGTCGTATATCAGTAATCCTCTGCTTATATTTCAAATCCTGCCTTTGACTTCAGGTGTGGATGTTAGAATGGCAGATAATATAACAATGGTCTCCATTCTTCCTTGAACAATTCTTCCTTATGTCCTCTTAGTTTAGCAGAGAAGTTCTCCATTTCAGCATATTCCACCAGCTTCATAAGCCATTCCTCCTTGGTGGGGAATTCTCCCTCTTTCCACTTCCGTGTGTATAAAGCTCTAGCTGTTGTGGTTGCATTCAGAAAACCTAACCAACCGCCGGCCAGTTTCTCATCTCCCTTTCCTGAGGAAGGTTCTGGACCAGATCCAGGCGCTTTGGAAAGAAACTGGTTTTCTGGATCCCTTTCAAGTGGACAAAGAAGCAGCCAAGCAGGCTGGGAAGTGCTGGGACTGGCCAGTCATTTGGACCTAGTCAAGTTCTCCATGCCGGACTGCCAACTGCTGGGTCACTCTGGCAATGGGACTGGGCAGCCATTTTCTCTCCGTCTTCTCTGGAAGGTTTCAGTCAGAGTCAGTCTGCCTCAGTTCTGAGCAGTGTGGAATCTCAGTCAAACTGTTGGGAACCATGTTGTTTAGGAAGAAGTTTATTTTAACTCAGTAAAGCTCTTATTCTTCCAATTAAAAGCTCTGCATTATTAATTTACACATCAGTTTAGGTCTGACGTCGTTCTCAGACGGTGTTAGTTGGGGAATGTCCCCCCCCCCCGGGAACCTTGAATGTGGGGTTTACAGGGCTCCGGCTCCCGGTGGAGTACAGAAATAACAACAACAACAACAACAACAACAACAACAACAACAACAACAACAACAACAACAATTTATTATTCATACCCCGCCCATCTGGCTGGGCTTCCCCAGCCACTCTGGGCGGCTTTGAAAAAAAAATTAAATACTGTAATACATCAAACATTGAAAGCTTCCCTAAACAGGGCTGCCTTCAGATGCCTTCTAAAAGTCTGGTAGTTGAATAATCATATGTAGGATAAAGTTTAAGGTGTTGGTTTCAACCTTTAAAGCCCTATACGGCCCAGGACCCTCGTACATACGGGACCGCCTCTCCTGGTATGTCCCACAGAGGACCTTACGGTCTTCAAACAAAAACATCTTGGAGGTCCCAGGCCACAGAGAAGCTAGGCTGGCCTCGAACAGAGCCAGGGCCTTTTTGGCCGTGGCCCCAATCTGGTGGAACGCTCTGTCCCAAGAGACCAGGGCCCTGTGGGACTTGACATCTTTCCGCAGGGCCTGCAATACGGAGCAGTTCCACCAGGCCTTTGGCCAAGGCACAGTCTGACCCCCTCCTTTGGTAATCCCCACAGAACTCGAGCCCAATGGTTGCCATTAATTTGATTTTGAATTGATTTTAGAATGCTGTGATACTTTTATTCGTAACTCAAGTGCTCAAGACATCGAGTCCATAAATCATATTTTGTTACATTGTGCGAAGTATGAGCAGGCCAGGGCTGAACTGATACTACCCTTGCTGGTGCCTTTCCCGGGAAAGTCAGAGGCTCACTATGTCAGGTTCCTACTGGAAGACCGGACAAAAGCTAGAACTTTGGCAGTGGCAAAGTTTTTATCGGTGGTTGAAAGAACAAATGAGCCCTATATTCCAAACAAAGTGCTTGATTAATCTGGAGGTAGGCTGTATGAACTCTGTATTGATTTGTAATGTTTTGTTGGTCTCTGGACCGTAATAAAGATTGTTGTTGTTGTTTATTCGTAACATAATCCGGGAGCCTTGAATGTGGGGTTGCACAGGGCTCAGTCCTATCTCCCACATTGCTTAGCATCTACATAAAACCGCTTTTAAGTCAAGGCTTGGCTAAGGTCAGCTGCTACTCTTTGGAACAGGGAGCAGAGCTTACACGATACAGAAATTAAACCATCAGACTATGGGAGATAACTTAAATTAATTTCTCAGTTTATTGATATACAAAACTTAGAAGAACGAAATGACATGAAGTGCACTTGTAAATGACACAGCATACAAAAGATTTCCACCCATCTTACTGCTCATGTCAACGGGACTTCCTAAAACCTAGGCTAAGAATGAACACAATCTCTTTCAGAGATGGAGAATAAGCAACATAGATGAGCAGGTGTGTTTCCTTTATGTACTTCTGGACATAGGGAACATGGAATATTTTAAGAAACATATGTCCCCTTAATTTCTGGTTGTCAGGTGCTCCTTTGTGTTCAGATCAGGCCTCAGCACAATAACGTAGCACTTGGGAAGGAAGATGCAGCCCAGAAGCCCAGCACTGGAGGCCAACATAGAGAAGATCTGCACGGCCACCATGTACTTGCCCTTGGTGCTCAGGTAGGTGGGCACAAAAGACACCCAAACACTGCAGAAGACCAGCATGCTGAAGGTGATCAGCTTGGCTTCGTTGAAGGAGCCAGGCAGCTTCCTGGCTAGGAAAGCCACCGTGAAGCAGATGGCAGCCAAGAAGCCCAGGTAGCCGAGGCCAACGTAAAACATGGCCACAGACCCTTCGTTGCATTGCAGGATGATCTCTTCCACCTGGGAGAGCATGTCGAGCTCTGGGAATGGAGGAGAAGAGCCCAGCCAGATGGTGCAGATGAGAACTTGCCCCCCAGAACAGGAGATGACAATGGAGTTGGCCAGACTCTTGCCCAGCCATCTCCTCACCCTGTTCCCGGGCTTTGTGGCCAGGAAGGCCAGCACCACCGTGATGGTCTTTGCCAAGACAGAAGAAACAGCAACTGAGAAGATGATGCTGAAGGCCGTTTGTCGGAGAAGGCAGGTCTCTTTCCTTGGGCGCCCGATGAAGAGGAAGGAGGACAGAAAGGAAAGAAGGAGGGAGACGAGGAGGATGTAGGAGAGGTCCCGGTTGTTGGCTTTGACTATGGGAGTTTCCTTGTATTTAATGAAGATTACCATCACGATGCCTGCTGTTAAGGACAAGAAGAGGGAAATGGAAGCTAAAACCATTCCCAAATATTCTCCATAAGTCAGGAAAATGGTAATCTTGGGGACACATTGATCTCTATCCTTGTTTGAATGGTGATCTTCTGAGCATTTGGTGCAATGTTCTGCATCTGGGGAAGAGAAAAAGAATGACTGTAGCATCACTTACATCCCTAATGATCTGTGCTCTATTAACATTGTGACCTAGGATAAACTGAGAGGCAGTGACCACTCCATTTCTGTTAACTGCATTGTTTGGATCCTGCCTAATCCTGAAGAAACACCTCTTTGTCTGAACCTTTTAAATGCAAACACTTTTCTGTTGCTTCCATGCAATGTGAAAAATTTGCTACTTTGCACCATCTGTCCATTATTTATGATAAATGCCTCATCATGGGACGGAAACTGCCTTGGTCGTACTGGTCAATGATCTCCGGTGGGCTAGGGACAAAGGTGGGTGCTGCTTCCTAGTTCTGCTGGATCTCTCAGTGACCTTTGACACCATTGACCATAACATCCTTCTGGAGGGGCTGGGAGCTGGGGGCACTGTTATACAGTGGTTCCGCTCCTTTCTCCCAGGCCGTGTCCAGAAAGTAGAGTTGGGGGATGAGTGTTCAGACCCCTGGGCTCTCACTTGTGGGGTACCTCAGGGTTCTGTCCTCTCCCCCATGCTTTTTAATAAGTATATGAAGCAGCTGGGAGAAATGATCAGGGGATTTGCACTGGGTGTTCATCAGTATGCAGATGACACCCAGTTCTACCTCTCTTTTAAATCAGAACCAGTGAAGGCCATGAAGGTCCTGGAGGCGGTTGGAGGATGGATGGCGGCTAACAGATTGAGGTTGAATCCTGACAAGACAGAAGTACTGTTTCTGGGAGACAGGAGGCAGGTGGGTGTGAGGACTCCCTGGTCCTGAATGGGGTAACTGTGCCCCTGAAGGACCAGGTGCACAGCCTGGGAGTCATTCTGGACTTGCAGCTGTCCATGGAGGCACAGGTCAATTCTGTGTCCAGGGTGGCTGTCTACCAACTCCATCTGGTATGCTTGCTGAGACCCTACCTGCCCGCGGACTGTCTCGCCAGAGTGGTGCATGCTCTAGTTATTGCCCGCTTGGACTACTGCAATGAGCTCTACATGGGGCTACCTTTGGAGGTGATCCAGAATGTGGCAGCTAGACTGGTGACTTGGAGTGGCCGCTGGGACCATATAACACCGGTCCTGAGAGATCTGCAACTCCTTTTAGGGAAGTTTTTAATATTTAATGTGGCTGGGGAAACTCAGCCAGATGGGCAAGGTATAAATTATTATTATTATTATTATTATTATTATTATTATTATTATTATTATTTGGTGTGACTTCGTATAAAAAATCAAAAAGGAATGTTTGTTGGAATTTCTCTCATAGCTGCCCACTTTCAACCCCAGAGATTTCTTCCTTATGGTCATTCCTTTCAACCCTCTTCCAGGATGTAATGAAGGTGATTGTAAAGAAGTTGAGGAAGGAGCCATATTCCCCGATGTCTGCAGAATTCTCACAAAAAGTGTGTGAGACTGGATTTCTGCCCTGCGTTTACTCTCTTCAGAAATACCTTCTCCCTTGGCGTCACCCACCTTCCTGGGCGGAGAAGGTCCCTTCCGCACACCGAGCGCAAGCGTAGCAGCAAACGGGCTTTCCTTCTAGAACCACCTTGGCATATCCAGGTCGACATTTTTCGTTACACTTGGAACGAGGTACGGCCTAAGCAGAAAGACAAGAAGGTGCCACAAAGAGGAAGAGTTAGGAGTATTTGTGAGTGTGTAATTCACTCATAGAATGAATTCAAACGGATCTCTGGAATGCAGCCTTTGACCCCTCATCAGGGTCCTTTCAACCCCCCACTGACCATTGGGGTGACCAGAATATCTTGTTCTTCATAATTAGTTCAGGACAACTGAGGTTTGCACCACAGAACTCTGATTCCTCTTCTCCGTTTACCTGCTTCCCTGCTTAAAAAATCTTCAAAGAAAATGGCAATGGAGTCTAAAATGTGATTTCCCCAAAGTTCAGGATTCTGATAATCACTCAACCACTAATTAAGACACATTTAATATGACATTTCCAAATATTGGTTTCCTCATTCTGCA
Organism: Podarcis melisellensis; assembly: GCF_964234715.1. Taxonomy (NCBI): domain Eukaryota; kingdom Metazoa; phylum Chordata; class Lepidosauria; order Squamata; family Lacertidae; genus Podarcis; species Podarcis melisellensis. Next base: position 9,838,770 of record NC_138536.1, read on the forward strand.
AGGTTTCCTCTTATCGCTGATGTATTACACTAGTTATTTCTAGTTCATATGCCATTCCTTAACATTAACTTTATATTACAATAGGGTTTGTTTTTTTTAACTTCTCATCCTGCAACAACAGCTGTGCACTTCTCAATTCCTATACATACAACACTTTAACACTTGCAACATCTACAAGTGAGCTTACTTTAAAAATTAAAAAAATCCACAGTAAATCAGTAATTATCATTTCTAAAATAAATTGCTTTCCATCCTTCTGCATGTATGAAAGCCCAGTAGTTCACTTTTACTAGGGGCTTTCCCTTTTCTTCTTATCTACGTAGTCCTTTCTGTCGAAGATTCTGGTGTCTTCTCTGAGGACCTCTGGGCTCTATCCTTTCTTTGAGCACCCCAAATTCCCCTCCTATCTCAGCTGCTGTGGAAAGAAGGAGTGGTGGTTGCAGCTGTTACTGATGGTCAAGACACCATTGCTCAACCTGATATGGTCATTTTTCAGAGGTTGTTTAAGGAAAAACATAATAAGGATCTCCTCGCCTTCTCCCTCTGTGATTCCCCCTACCTTGTTGAATTCCTTGGGCCACTCAATGGCTTCTGGATTAATGGTGAACTTTATGCCAGCAGACGTCTCTCTCCTTATATTCCCAATTTTCACAAGGTCACAAGACTTATTGGGAGACATCACCCAGTTCACAATATCGAAGTCCGCTGGCAGCTCCCAGTTCTCATCCAAGCACAGCCTGCCTCTGGAAGTATTCAGACACCGGATTTCTCTTAAGAAAGGGTGAAGCTGGAATGACAAGAGAAAGCACCAGCACTGAGAAACCTTGAAGCCAAGATGGATATCTCAGTCCTACTCACTTCAACCTCTTCTGATTTGGGGCCTGCGTGTATCTCATGTAGACTGGAATTCCTATTCCGCCATTTCTATTACTACAGACCCTACAAGGGCCCCAATTTTCCAGGGATCTCCCTGATTCTTTATGTTGGGAGCTGCCCAGAGTGCTGAGGGAATCCAAAATGATGTGTGTTGTATAAACAGTGCTATTTTTCTAGAAAAGAAGGTGCTGGAACTCACCATGAACACCTCCCTCTGAGAATGGCAATGGCACCCACCTGAGAGGTGCCAAAACTGAGTTCTGAGGAGTTCCCCCCTGAAAAAAGCCCTTGGTATAAACAGTAAAATTATCGTTATGGAATGGGATGGTTCTATTTTCATCAGAGAAATGTTGGGTGGTATGTTACTAATACTAATAGTAACTATGATATTTTACAGATCTATCCCCAGTCAAGATCAGCATCTGTGTGGACTGCAGGTTGCAAAAAGGGGAAGGAAATACCTGCCACGGCTGTAGCCTTTGGGGTCCCCATTGCTCTCCTTCCTCCACCATCAGCCTCCTCTGGGATCTCGATGAAAGCGAAGCATGCAAGGCCTGAGCCACAGCTTGAACATGGATGTAAGTGCCATAGCTGTCATAAGACAGGGCTCTCTCACGCCCCCCTGGGGGTGATGGCTGCAGTTTCTCCTCCTCTTTGCATCTTATCCTGCCTTTCACGGCCAAGAGATGCTTTGAATATGAACACGGAAAAGCTTCTTCCAAAAAATTTGGAAGAAAATTGAACTGCGTTTTATATCTGCTGTGCTCTATTCCAGTCTGAATTGCAAAGGACAGAGAACCATGGAAGTGCTGGAAGTAATTTGGATGGAGGTAAAAGCCAATTCTGATTTCTAGCGAAGCTGTTGTGATCCAGACTTTCGCCCCTATTTCCTTCACATATAATGTGCGTATTACTATGAGTGGTATAATACCCTCTCCATTGGTTATATAGCAAACAAATACCCCAACTTCTCTCCATAGGAAAAAAGGTTTCACATACGTAATAAATTCTTGATTAAAGGTTTCTGGTACTCTTTTTGAGAAAGCAATGCAGATCCCTCTGCTGAGCATCAGAGGTTTCACAGCGCTCACAAATCTTTCTCCACTGTCATTGTCTGGAGTGCAGAGGCCAATCCACGTCCATCCAAAATGCAGGAGCAATTCAACAATCCCCTGGTACTGACTTTCCTCTTTGGGAGTCATCCGGTAGACAAAAGGGAACAGGGTTTTACCTTCGAGAACCTGGGCAGTGAAGCCATAATTGAACTAGGAAGGAAAGCAAAAGATCAGCAATTTAATTTTATTTCGGCATAACAGATCTTTTCATCATTTGAAATGACATATCTATCTAAATCTCTGCTGGCTGAGGCTGATGGGAGTTTTAGTCGGAAACATCTGGAGGTGTCAAGTTGGTAAAGGCTCAGTTTTGAAAAAGGGATGTTGGATCCATAGCTCAGGATTTTCCCATTTTTAAAAATATCCCTGCTTGACCTATCCAAAGAGAAAGTAGAATTTTACGCATCTGAAATTCTCTTTCCCTCCATGCTCTCCCACTACTTACCTGTGGGATTTTGTAGATATCCCTACTTGACCCCTCCAAAGAGAAAATAGAATCTTATGCAGTTGAAATTCTCTGTCCTTCCATGCTCTCCCACTACTTACCTGTGGGATTTTGTAGATGCCTGACAAGGCTGAAATCACTTTTGAGTTGACAGTATTGCTTCTTTCAAGAACAGCCAGCAGGCGATTCTGTTCTCCACAGTGATAATTGGGAATATTGCATCCACTCCCTGCAAGCAGCTCTAGCATGGCGTCTGAAGTCATCCTTGCATTTAAATAGTTCTCATAGATGTTGTAGCCTAGAGTAATGTTGGGTAAGAGGCTGAGATCCTGGTTGATCTCTTGGATGGTGAACAGGAAAGACAACATGTGCCAGTAGACCCTAGTTCCCTCCCTGCAATAAATGAATCCTTTAAAAAGAGTGAAACTGATATTCATATGAGTGGGGAGGGGAATATTATATGATCCACAAAATTCGTATTCATTCATTCATTCATTCATTCATTCATTCAATCTTTTGCATGAATATCAAACCTTTTCCTGTCTAGCATAGAACAAAAATTTGGAAATCTCTGCTCCATGACTGGAGCTTTGATGCACACAGAGCTGTTGAGCAGTGGAACAGACTCCCTCCGAAGGTGACCGTGTGTCATGGATGCTTCAGGTGAGATCGCTCCAGGTCCCTCCCAAGTCTGCAACTCTATGATTCTATTATACTGTGTTCTATGAGTAAGAAATGAATGCAGCCCTTAAAACTTGTGATATACTGGGAAGTGGCTGCAAAGGCTGCTTTTACTGCATTTACCAAGGGCCTAGACTATAGGTATCATAGATGTTGTAGCCCAGAGTGATGTTGGGTAAGAGCCTGAGATCCTGTTTGATCTCTTGGATGATGAACAGGAAAGACAACATGTGTCAGTAGAGCCTAGGTGCCTCCCTGCAATAAAGAGACAATTTGATTGAAAGAGGAGGGGCACCAAATACCTCAGTCCCCTTTTAGTTATAGATGAGGCCTGGTGGCTTTCAGGTTTGAGTGTGTGGTAAAATCTATAATTTGCCCATATTTTGGATAAGTGGCTCCACCCCCTGTTCTGTATTATTTTATATAAACATTTTATTTGAAGCATATCATTCCTGTTCTTCGTCCATAAAAATCCACCCATTTTCAGAAGTTTCTTAAAACGCTTCTATTTTTTTAAAAAAAATGACAGAAAGGGGAAAGTGCTGGGATTGGAGGAGGAAACCTTTAATGTAGCTGAGACAGATTTCCCCATGGTGGGCTGTAGGTCTCCTGTGGTATTGTGTAAAGAGAACTGTGCTAAGGTTGTTCACAAATGACCCAAGTAGAATAAATATATAATAATCTTAGCAGCTTGGAAATTGCTTGAGTTTCATGCCACCCTCTGGGTTAGGAAACATCTCACTACTTAGAAATGAGGCCATTTGTGTATGTGAAAAAAGGAATAATTCCTTTTCACATTTTAGAAACCTTACTCCACAAACAAGGAAGTTATTATTTTATTAATCATTTCAATTAAAGTACATCTTTCCTGCTCTTCAGCCACCGAAAGTCACCTAGAGGATCTTAAAATTCCATTTGTAAAACTGTAGCATTCCTTAACGACAGTTTCTGAATTGTCGAAATGGAATAATATTGAATGAAACCTTTGAGCCTTGCAAATTGCCTGAGTTTCATGGCATCCTGCAGGTGGGAAAATTCAGTGCATCCTTTTGAACCCTGACCAGATTGATTGGCATCCTTGCATTCTACTAAAAGCAACACAGAATCAAAGGTAGGAGAGTGTTTCACTAAGGAAGACCCAGAGAACATTGAAATAGGAGAGGTTTGGGTGGAATCTTATACTAGACCCCCCCCCAGCTCCCATCACCCCCAACCAGCAAGACCAATGGTTAGGGCAGGGTAGTCCTCCAACATCAGCCCTTAGCTCCCCAGCCCTAAGACAGGGGCTCTTTCCTTGATAAATAGGAACCACTAGAAGGACTGGAGGACCATGAAACTGTGAAGTACATACTTTTCAATCCTGGCGAAGGGTGTCTGAGAAAAGACGTATGGAGTTTCCTTATAAAAGCTTTTTGGAGATATGATCCCACTGATGAGAAAGTGTCCAGGCCGGTAGTAATTGCGAACATCCATTTCATCCCTGACCAGATTCAAGGGGCATTTCGCCTTGTGGTTCCCGCAGACTCCAAAGGGAATCGTGAGCAGCAGAAGCAGCAACAGAAGGAGCAGGGATCTCATTCTGGCTCTTCCTCTTCCTCCTCCTCTTACCTGCCAAGGAGGCAAAGCAGAAGTGCCCAAAGACTCTTGCAAGGCCAGACTGGGTGGGCTTTCCCAATCTGGGTGGTTTTCAACTCTACCTTCAGAGCTAGGAAGCACAAGGCAGGCACACCCTTCTTTCGCCAGTTCTACAGCTTGACTCAGTCTGTCTGCATCACAGGAAATATTATCTGCACTAACTTTTTCTTTCCCAGACACAGCACAATTAATATTGTCATGCTACTTTCTGAGGCTGATGTAATCTCCAGAAATATCTCCTGAGCTTTCAGAAGATGAGATGACTATAATTTTGATTATTCCAAGTGGAATAAGTTTCACCACAATAACTTTCTGAAGTCTTGAATGGCTCAAGTGGCAGGTGCAGAGCTGGAGAAAAACATGGTGCACAGAAGTCAAGGGGTGTGTTTGGGAGAGTTGGAAGTTTGGCCTGAACTTTGTTCAAGACCACCAAAGAAGGAGCTGGATCCGACCATGGACGCTCCTTCTTTGGAGGTTTTGAAGCAGATGTTGGATGGCCATCTGTTGGGATTCTTTAGCTGAGATTCCTGCATTGCAGAGGGTTGGACTAGAGGACCTTGGGGTCCCTTTCCAAGTCTCCCATTCTATGATTCATTGGAGGTTTTTAAGAAGAGGTTGGACAGTCAGGGATGGACAACAGCCAGATGTAGGAGTCCTAGCCTTGTATCCCAGGCATCCAAACCCCTTTAAAATGTGGAGTTTTTTTGGGAGGGCTGAGGCTGTTATTGGGTTATTGTTTTTATTTTGATTATATATTTTGTGGTTTTATAATTTGATTTTGCACTCTGTACTGCCCTGAGGCCTCCAGGCATAGGGTGGTATATAGATTCAATAAGTTAATAAATATGAAGGAATAAATGGAGAATGCTGAGAATCCTCAGTACTGTGAACGGGATACATGGTGGTGGGATCTTGTTTCCTGGAGGCTGCTAGAGACTGGTGGAGCCTGCGAGGGGAGAGTTTTCTTAAGCCCACCCTCTGGCCGCTTTGGGTGGGTCTGGGCTGCTTGATTCCTGCCACTCTCTTCTGGTTCTCCCCCTGAAGGGAAGTAGCGCCTTGGTGACTTCGAAGCCACTTCAAGTGAATTTCCTTTTTAAAAAAATAATAACATTTATTAACAGTTTAAAAACTATAAAAGAAAGAAAAATAATTCAACAATACAATACAATACAAAAATAAAAACACTACGTAACACTGACACTAAAACATAGAATTAACAAAACACAAGAAACACAATTTAAAACACATCCACAATTTCAGTATCTTATCTTTCATTCACTTGTTCCCACGACCTCCTCACACCTCCCTTTTTGTATTCCACTTCAATTAACTGTTTCAGCAATTCCTTTCTATCTTCCTCAGTTTTCTGTCCTGTAATTTATCTTAACTTATTCTAACCTTATTTTTTCCCTTTAATACATTAAAAATCTATTTGTACTTAATTCCTTATAACCTTTTCTGCTAAAGCCATATAACTTCATTTCAACATTTTTTCTAACATTCATTAATTTTACAGTATTTCTGTAAATAATCTTTGAATTTTTTCCAGTCTTCTTCCACCGACTCTTCTCCCTGGTCTCGGATTCTGCCAGTCATTTCCGCCAGTTCCATATAGTCCGTCAACTTCATCTGCCATTCTTCCCGGGTGGGTAAATCATGTGTCCACTTCAAGTGAATTTCCACCCCATCTTTGAAAGGCTTCTCCAACAGAGGGAAGCTCTCTGGGGTTGGTGGAGGGGAGAAAGGTTGTCCTGAGCCTTAGACGCCCCTTCCCCTTCGACATGTTTTGGGGAAGGAGAGCTTCTGTTGCACATGGAACCAACTTGCTCCCCGTCTTTGAGCAGAAACATCTCTACTCATAAACAAATTGTCTACACACAAGCCAGGCTAGCATTCTAGGAGCTTTATTTTTTTTAATCAATATTTATTTGTTTGTTTGTTTGTTTGTTTGATCTGTTTCATAAAGTCCATGCCCCACTTGATTGGGCAAATAACTCCCATCTCTAACGATGTAACTCCATTTAAGTCTCCCATTAGTATACAGTGGTACCTCTGGATGCGAACGGGATCCGTTCCAGAGCCCCCTTTGCATCCTGAAGCGAACGCAACCCACGTCTGCACGTGTGCTGGTCGCGATTCGCTGCTTCCACGCATGCGCGTGACATCATTTTGAGCGTTTGCGCATGCGCGAATGGCAAAACCCGGAAGTAATGCGTTTTGTTACTTCCAGGTTGCCGCAGAGCACAACCTAAAAACTCTCAGTTTCATTCTTATTGTAATTTCATTGACCCCCCAGAAGGTCTCACTGTCTCTTTTCTCAGTTCTTTCTTTAGCTGTCCCTTCTTGCTCGCTTGCTTTCCTCCTTTCCTTCCTCCTCCTCCTTTGGGTGTGGGCAGCATGAGCTAGCAGTTTTCCTACGCCATATTGCCCCTTCTTTTCAAGCCACCTTCCAGGATCGTTCCCCTCTCAGTCCTGCCTTCTCCTTCTCCTCGGCCACCGCAGACGCTCTCGTTCTCTTGCACTTCTCCTTCGCCGTCCACCCTTTGCCTGCTGTCTTCTCTGTTCCACTCCACAATCTCAAAAGGTGTCGGGCTCTAGGACTGGGGCTGGCCGTGTGGGACGCCGGCGTAGGGCCACGAGAGTTTGGGTTTCTCGCCCCGCTTGCCTCCGCGCTCTGATCTTTTATTCCTCCTCTCCAGTTTGGACCACAAGGATTAAGACCTGTGGAAGGACAACCAAAAGGAAATGTCCCTTAGGGACTCGGGCGCCTCCAGGTGCTACTTCCTCTGCCACCACTGGCGGAGGAAGGTGGGGTGCGGGGGGGGGTATCGCCCCGAGTGACATCCCTGGGGGGGTGACAAAAGCCTCCCAACTCCTCCTCCACCTTGGTTTGGGGTGCACACAGCTGCGATGCTGCCGCATCCAGCGCCTGAGCCGCGTGCAGAGTGGCCTCCTTTTTGTCTGCGCCCAACTGCTGGTTCTTGTACTGGGTTGCCCTGGTGGCACTGGTGGTGCTGGCGGCGGCGCTCTTCTGAAGACCCTGCGAATCCCAAAGACGATGGAAGCCAGGCAAGTGGGGGTCTTCGGGGGCCTCTCTTCCTCGCAGTCCTGTGAGAAAAGTAAACAATTCACCTCCAGATTCTGGGAAAATGCCACAATCATTAATCAATCAATCAATCAATTGGTTGATTAATTAAACCCGGAACCTCTCTGGGTGGCTTATAGGATAAAAATACAAAATAAAAACACAGCATATGTTTTAAAAACAAAAGCGAACTCATAAGCCAACCTCCCAACCCACAAGCATGTTGAAAAGGCCATGCATTGTTCCATTAGCCAAAGGCTGGTTCTAGAGCAGAACTTTCCATGTTGGTGACACACTTTGGAGACTGGCCTCATTTCGCAACACAGGGATTCAGTTCAACTAGCCCTTTTCCAGCCCTGGGAGGAGCACTAAGGTTCTGCGACACACAGTTTGGAAAGCTCTGTTCTAGAGAAACGTCTTTGCTTGGTACCTAAAGATACATAATGACGGCGCCAGATGAGCCTCCCTGGAGAGAGCATTCCGCAAGTGGGAGCCACCACGGAAAAGGCCCCTTCTTGTGTTGCTGCCCTCCAGACCGTTTGTGAAGGAGCCACACGAAGAAGGGCCTGTGTGGTGGCAGGCTGTCATAATCCCTCCTTTTCTTTTTGGGGGCGAGGCGTTGTATGAAAGGGTTGTAGTCAGGAGGGAACACTCCTCTCCCAAGTTCTCATGTGGTCAGCCTTGGAGAGATCTGAACGAGACACAAAACCAAGAACAAGGGGGTGTGGGGAGGTATAGGAGGCAAGAAAACCCCAGAGAGAACCCGCTTTGCGAACTGCCAACATGGTTTTATTATCGCCAAACCCACTTTGCAATTAATAACTTCATTTGGCAGGAGCCACCTGGAAACTCATTCAAAAGAGTTCAATATCTTAAGGGAATTACCGATGATACGATTGAAGCCAAACTGAGATATCTACTAATTGATGATGACCCCCTAAAATCACTCATGGTTGCCAGATTCCTGATCAGCGTCCTATCCCTAAAGAAGAGAAACGGTCTCCTGTGTGATTCGGATAACCCCTTTAAACCATGAGCTATGTTTTAGGTGATATCACCATTGTTTTAAACCATGATCCATGTTTTAGGCAATATCACCATTGATATCCTTGATTAATTTATGAGCAGAGGGCGATGTATAGGTTACAAATTTATTGTAATGTATGATGGTGATATTTGTTTTTGTTTTGCTTCGGTTCCTGTTTGTCTTTTGTAAGTTTTGGCGATTTTAAATTTGGAGGTTTAAGTATAATATGTTGGTATGGGAAACTGTCGTGTAACGGGCCAATGGCCGTAATAAAGATCAATCCAATCCAATCCATTCAAAAGAGTTATCTTACAAAACAAATACCAAACCAAAAGCAACCCAGGAGAATTATCTCCACCCCCATTGTTCTGCCCGGACACTGAGATCCAGCGCTGAGGGCCTTCTGGCGGTTCCCCACTGTGACAAGCAAAGTTACAGGGTACCAGGCAGAGGGCCTTCTCGGTAGTGGCACCCGCCCAGTGGAATGCCCTCCCGCCAGATGTCAAAGAAATGAACAACTATCTGACTTTTAGAAGACATCTGAAGGCAGCCCTGTTCAGGGAAGCTTTTCATGTCATGAATGTATGTATGTTTTATCTGACCTTGATTATGCTTGCCTCCAGGTGTTCTCCAGGTGGGGGGCACGGCAAATCAAGGGCCTCCCCGTCTTCTTTGTCCTCCCCGTCCTCCTCTGGGAGGCTCCCTGGTTGTTCTTGTGGCTCTTCCTCCTTGATAGCCACTTCAGAGGCTGACTGCTGGCAGAGACAGGACCCCAGAGGTGGTGGCAGTGGTGGTGGGAGAAAGAGAGCAGCCCAAAATGAGACAGGAACCCACATTGAGTCGCTAGCCAGGGAAGCCCTACTACCCTGGCGCCATGGGGGGCTGGTCCACCAGGACAAGTGGGGCAGCAAGCATACCCTTAGCAACCCCCTGCCTGTCTGCCCCCTTGCTCACGACCAGTCCAGAAGGTGGCCTGACCGGCCGGCCGGCTTCCTCCTCCTCCTCCTCCTCCTCCCCAGCCTCAGGGTTGCCCAGCTCAGCAGGGCTTCCCAGTGGCGTAGCGTGGGTTGTCAGCACCCGGGGCAAGGCAAGTAATTTGCGCCCCCTAACCCGTGGATTTGCGCCCCCTAACCCTAACCCCCAGATGTTGCGCCCGGTGCAGCTGGCCCCCCCTGTACCCCCCACGCTACACCACCGGGGCTTCCCTCCTGCTCTGTCTGCTACGTACCTCATTGAGGGAGTCCCAAAGGGAATCCAGGGAGGACAGGGAGGACACGGAGGACAGGGAGGAAACACTAGAAAGTGGTGACATACTTGGAACCTGCAAGGAAAAGATGCAAAAAACGAGCAATTAAAAAACCAAACCAAACATTAAAACTCAAGGCACCCATAACTGAAACAACAGTTTCATCCTGTGGTTGATATGCCCCCCTCCACTTCTGCCAATTACCATGGGCACCTACCCAGTCAGGGCTGAGGAGATCCAGCCGTCTTGCCGTCTCCTCCTCGCTTTTTCCTTCATCGTCCTTTTCATGGAAAATGTCCTCCTCGCTGGCTGACTGCTGGCAGAGACCGGACCCCAGAGGTTGTGGTGGGGAGAGGGGAGAAAGAGAGCAGCTCAAAATGAGACTGGAACCCAGAAGGCAAACTCTCCTGCCCACATTGAGTCGCTAGCCAGGGAAGCCCTACAGCCGTGGCGCCTCGGGGGGCTGGTCCATCAGGATGAGTGGGGCAGCAAGCACAGCACATTAACTCTCAAGGCACCCACAATTGAAACAACAGAACAGCGGCATAGCCAGCCGCTCGGGTGTCCAGTTCAACGCGGGGGTCCTGCGGGCGGAGGGGGGCTGCCTGGAGCCTCTCTGCCCTCTCCCCCTCAGCTGTAGGGTGGCCGAGGGAGAGGAAGAGGGCAGACACAAGCCCCACGCTGCCGTTTCAGGCAGCGCCCAGCCTGCAGGGGCCCAAGCCACCATGTCACTTCCAGGAGAGATGCGTGGATCAGGCAGTCTGCAGCCCCCCCCCCCGGTAAGTGCCAGCCCCACAGTGTGGCGCCCAGTGCCAGCCGCGTTTTTTGACTCAACTAAAAGGTTTGGTGAGCCCAATTTTTATTTTTATTTTAAACCCGGCTTTTTGTCCTTTTGCCACCCCCCTCCGTGATGACACCTGGGGCAGCCCCCAACCCCCCACCCTCCTTTCTCTCCAACTGCAACAGAATAAAAGGACTCTAAACTCCCTTAGCAGTTTCCTGCTGGTCCCCTCACCATTTTCCCAGACGCCAATCTTCTCACTTTGCAGTTGCAGATGAGGCACCCAAAGGCTGCTGCGCAGGGCAGGGATTGGCCTCAACTGCAAAGTGAGGTTGGGATTCTGAGCCGATGTCACAGCCAGGTTCCGATCAGTCCATTTCCTCCAAGGGGGGGGGACCTGTTTCCCCTGAGGGTGACCGCTGAACACACCAACCAAGAGAAAAAGAAGGAGAAAAGCAGAGAAATCTTTTAATTCTGTAGCAAGAAAGAATGCGTGACGGGAGTTTTCTTTTCCCTGCACTCCTCCATTGCAACGCCTTTTCATCATCATCATTAAACTAGATTTAATGAACATTCATATCAGAGTGCTCTGTAAACTGATAGCCATAGTGAAAACAAAAAATTTTTTCCCTTCCAGTAGCACCTTAAAGACCAACTAAGTTAGTTCTTGGTATGAGCTTTCGTGTGCATGCACACTTCTTCAGATACCATGCACACGAAAGCTCATACCAAGAACTAACTTAGTTGGTCTTTAAGGTGCTACTGGAAGGGGGGGGGGAATTGTTTTCACTATGGCAGACCAACACGGCTACCTATCTGTAACTGATAGCCATAGTCTTTGCCGTAGTACATTGCCGTATTGGCCTGATTATAAGCCTCACTTTCCCCCCAAATTCCGACCGTGAAAGGTTAAAGTGCAGCTTAAATTCACGACCTTACAAAAGCTGGCTTTTACAATATCGCTGCCGGAACAGACTTACGGTAAAATGGAACAGGTGTGAGTGCCTGCGGAATTTTAAGGGAGCGTCTTATATTCGGGTATTGTCTTCTTTCCTCCCCCTTGAATTGTAAAGGTGCGGCTTATATTCGGGCCAATACGGTAATGTACTAAATAAATATTTTTACAACTAAATTTACTCAATACTCCAAATTTCTTCTCCTTTATTTGATTTATATGCCACCCTTCCTCATGAAAGATCCCAGTTTAAAAGCAGTTAAAAACATCTCAGGGTTATTGGGAAAAGAATGGTTGGTGTAAACCCAAAACCAAGTTAATAATTGCATTTCAATGGGTCTGCTTTAGGTTTCATTGCAATCAAGGCGATGAGATAATAATAATAATAATAATAATAATAATAATAATAATAATAATAATAATGATGCTGGTTTTCCCGGCCACTCTGGTCAGCTCCCAACAGAATATTAAAATATTAAAGGACCTGAGGGAAATGAAACCCAATAAAGGACAATTTATCAATAAAGCTAATAAGTGAAACCTAACAAAAGACACCTTGGGATTTATTTATTTGGTTATACAGTGGTACCTCGGGTTAAGAACTTAATTTGTTCTGGAGGTCCGTTCTTAACCTGGAACTGTTCTTATCCTGAGGTACCACTTTAGCTAATGGGGCCTCCCGCTGCTGCCGTCACGCGATTTCTGTTCTCATCCTGAGGTAAAGTTCTTAACCTGAGGTACCATTTCTGTAGAAGCCAAGCCCTGGCTCCATGACCTGAATTAAGGGAATCCTCCTGCTGCCAAGTTGGGAGAGACCCTCTTTCAGTACTCTTTCAGGGCCACATCCTGACAGCGACGGCGGCTGTGCTGCTGCTTCTCAGTCCGGCTCCCTTGGGTTGAAATAACGACAGACGAGTGGTGAGCGTCATATGGGAGGCATCTCTCGAGCAAGTCTCGAGGAGTCTCTTTTATTGAATATTACAGCATTGCCACGTATGTGCTTATTGCTGATTGGTTAACACAAGTACAAAGCAAAGGTTGCATATAGGCATTAATCACCGATAGATTAAAGGCTGGGAAAGGGAGCACAGAACTAGACAGGCATGAAAACCTCCTAATTAAACTTTTACTAGTGATTGATATAGCATTCATCCGTAGATGTGGTCAACTTGTAGCCTTATGAGGCTTTGCCCTCGGGTGGCAAAAATATTGCGCCTGGGAAAGGGAAGTGGGAGTCAACAGACACTCAAGGAATAGTTTCGGAGAAGAGGCTTTTATTTCTACCATCCATGAACTGGTAGAAGGAGCAAGTGTGATAAGTCACAAAAAGCATGCACGAAATTCACAGTCATGTGCACAAGCATATATACCCCTTTCCAGTTCCCTCCTCCTTTCTCCTCCCTCAGGAGTCCTCTGAGCATGAACAGAAAGCTGTCTTGGGACTATTGTGGCCTCTTGGCACCCTTCCCAGGAAAGGGGGGATGAGAGTAGTTCAGCATGTCCAAAGATGTTGCAACTAGAGTAAGATAAAAGTCAGTCTCAGGCCTGCTCTGACAGAGTCTATTCATTAGCTTTTTGAAGCATTCTTGTACTGATAAAAAGTAACGGTTTGCCCTTGCCACAGCATCTTGTGAGAAAAGCAGAGAAAAGCTGTTTTGGATTTTTAGAAGACAAAAGGAATTTTGGACAGTTTGAGGCCTGGTTGGGGGGGACGGACTTCGGGCCTAGGTGAGGTCACCTGTCTTCACCTTCCTTCAAACTATGCATTAAGGGGACTTCCGGGTCAGCGCCAACGATTAATGGCGGATTCCCTCTGAGGTCGGAGGGACCAGCTCCGTGGGATCGGGTCTTGCCGCTGCGGCAAAGCGGGGACCCTTCAAAAATCGCAGGCGGAGGAAGCCTGCGGGCGTGGGGACTCGGCGGGCACCATTTGCGCCCCCCAAGTTGCAAAGGAACCCAGTTAAGGGCTCCGGAGCAGGAAGGGTGCTGAGAGTCGACTGCTTCTTCCGCGGAGCGAAGCTGCACAGCCGTTATCGGAGAGCGCTGACTTTTTCCTGGGACATTCGGACTCAAAAAGTAACTACCCGTGAGTAGGCTTATTGAACTAATTGGAGAAAAACCAGAGAAATTTTGACTAAATTGGATGCCGAAACAGGAGGGCATAAACAGGAAGGATAGAACTTTCTTTATGTATGCTACAACAGCAGCAAGAATACTCATTGCAAAGTACTGGAAGACACAGGATCTACCCACTCTGGAAGAATGGCAGATGAAGATGATGGACTATATGGGATTGGCAGAAATGACTGACAGAATCCGAGACCAGGGAAGAGAAACGGCGGAAGAAGATTGGAAAGATATCTTTTTTAAAAAAAACAAACAAACTATGCATTAAGAACAGGTCAGGGTACAAACTCAATGTGAACTGAACATTCAAGGAATGTTTCAGCTTAGAACGGTTTGCCAGAATCATGTGCAGAAGCAAAGCTTAGAAGCAAGACTTCCCATCAGGCCACAGTCATGTGCAGAAGCAGAGCTTCCCCTTATGCAGGCATGTGCAAAAGCAAGGCTTCCCTTCACAGCTCAGCTCCAGCCTCCCCCTCGTGCCCCCTTCTAGAACCCACCGCTCTCTCTTTTTAAAAAAGATATTTATTAGAATTTTCAGTATTTATACAGTAAAAATCAAAAAGAAAAAAAGAAAAGAAAAATAGCAAAAATATAAAAATAATTAAAAACACACAAATTTTCCATAACTTATTTTCCTTTAACTTACTTCCCAGACCTCCTCATACCTCCCTTTTTTTGTATTCCAATTCAAATTGTTAGTTCAGCAAATCCTTATCAATAAGCTTTAACCTACTTCTAAACCTTTTTTCCATATTCTCTTAAATATTACAGCTGGAAACCACTTAATTTCTATCCGACATCATTCTAACATTCATTGATTTTGCAATATTTCTGTAAATAGTCTTTAAATTTCTCCCAATCTTCTTCCGCCGACTCTTCTCCCTGGCCTCGGATTCTGCCAGTCATTTCTGCCAGTCCCATATAGTCCATCACCTTCATCTGCCATAGAACCCACCGCTCTCAACCGACTCTCACCTGCCCCCTAAAACTCCCTTTCCCAGCCCCCTTCCATCTTCCCTCTCCACCAGAATCCCACTCTCTAATGGGGCCTCCTGCTGCCACCACACAATTTCTGTTCTCATCCTGAGGTAAAGTTCTTAATACCATTTCTGGGCTAGCAGAGTCTGTAACCTGAAGCGTAGGTAACCCGAGGTACCACTGTACACTGGAAAAAATGGTTAAATTTCAAATTATAGGACACAGGAGTCCTTGTTTGTGAGAAGAAGGGGCAGCAAAGCATGCTGGGAAGAAGGACGTGAGGGAAATGAAATGAAACCCAACAGAGGTGAAATTATCCATAAAGCTAATAAGTGAAACCGAACCAAAGACACCTTGGGATTTATTTAGTTGGTTATACACTGGGAGAAGTGGTTAAATTTCAAATTAATACGGAACCCCACCGCAGGGCATGCTGGGAAGAAGGATGTGAGGGAAATGAAACCTAATAGAGGTTAATTTATCCATAAAGCTAATATGTGAAACCTAACAAAAGACACCTTGGGATTTATTTATTCAGTTATAAGTTGGAAAATGGGTAAATCTCAATTAGAGGAAGCTGGATCCTTGTTTGTGAGAAGAAGGGGCAGCAAAGCATGCTGGGAAGAAGGACGTGAGGGAAATGAAACCTAATAAAGGACAATTTATCAATAAAGCTAATATGTGAAACCTAACAAAAGACACCTTGGGATTTATTTATTTGGTTATACAGTGGTACCTCAGGATAAGAACTTAATTCGTTCTGGAGGTCCGTTCTTAACCTGAAACTGTTCTTATCCTGAGGTACCACTTTAGCTAATGGGGCCTCCCGCTGCTGCCACCACACGATTTCTGTTCTCATCCTGAGGTAAAGTTCTTAATACCATTTCTGGATTAGCGGAGTCTGTAACCTGAAGCGTATGTAATCCGAGGTACCACTGTACACTGGAAAAAATGGTTAAATTTCAAATTAATCCGAAATCCCATAGCACGGCATGCTGGGAATCGACCGTTGGCCTGAGGGAGCTGGCAGTGCATGCTGGGAACTCGACTGCAACTGCCACTTCTCAGCAGCCTGGACGGCGCCCACGGCGGAGGATGGCGGGAGTCGCAGGGCCTTTTGAGGGTGGCCCCTTCCCCTCCGAGGGCAGAGAAAGGCCCAGCCCCATGGCCCTCCTGCCTCTGCCTGGACACCAGCCGCCTGCAGCCCATCCAGCTGCACTCTGCACGCCCTCAGAGGCCGGGGAGGCTGGCAGGGACGGGGCCCACAGGTGGGCCCGGGAGAGAGAGGGGTCCCTGGGGGGATTTGCACTCTGCACGCCCTCAGAGGCCAGAGAGGCTGGCAGGAACAGGGCCCCCAGGTGAGCCCGGGAGAGAGAGGTGCCCCTGGGCGGACTTGCACTCTGCACGCCCTCAGAGGCTTCATAGTCTAAGCTCAGGGGGCTGTCTCCGCTGGCATCTCTCTGGTTTCTTCCCATTGGTCAACATCCTTCTTAAATTGTGGTGCCCAGAAGTGGACACAGTATTCCAGGTGGCGTCTGACCAAGGCAGAATAGAGCTCAGTCTTGTAAGCCACTGGTATTATTAGCCAATAAAGGTAATAAAAATCACAATAAGAAAGATAGTAATACAGTATTAGACATCGTTAACAAATATTTATGCTGCTTAACTGTGTGTGCATTGCAATCACTTATTCACTGTTGTGCGTAGTAATTTTAAGTGCATTAATATTACAATCAAGGTGCAATACTTTTAAAATGCATATTATATTTTCTTTAAATATAAACGCAGAAATAAATGAAGCTCTAAATTTATCGGATGATGACCTGTGCCACAAAGAGGGAACCAGGCAGAGGGCCTTCTCGGTGGTGGCGCCCGCCCTGTGGAAGGCCCTCCCAGCAGATGTCAAGGAAAGAAACAACTACCTGACTTTTAGAAGACAGCTGAAGGTAGCCCTCTTCAGGGAAGTTTTTAATGTTTGATGTATTTATCGTGTTTTTAATATTCTATTGGGAGCCACCCTGAGTGGCTGGGGAAACCAAGCCAGATGGTGCGGTATAAATAAATTGTTGTTGTTGTTGTTGTTGTTACACTAGATTTAATGAACATTCATATCAGAGTGCCCTGTAAATTGATAGCCATAGTCAATTGATAGCCATATCTACTAACCTTTTATGCTCTTCCACATCCATTTAATGCTCCGAAACCCTTCTTTTAGCTTCTTTTAGACTTTTATATATACTTTGTGTATTAATGCTTTTTAGCTTTTCAAAATGTTTTACAGATTGGAAAAGACTGTACCCCACCCTACTGAATGCTGGTCTACTACCGTAATAGGGATTTAATTGATTGAAATGAAGTATCTGTGATGGGACGATGAGCTGCTTGTGCGTAAAATGCAAGTCCCTCAGAGTTTGATCAGGTTTTCAAACCTCTGCCTGTGACGGAGCCCCTCCAGCATGGCTGCGTCAATCACTAGTAGAATCCGAAAGTGGCTGCTTTCGGAATCGTTTCCAACATAAAAGCTCTTTAACGGAAACACGTCGTCTGGCCTCTCGGCGTGACAGTTTCCGGCGAGGTGTGGGTGTCCCTATAGGAGGTCCTGAGACCTCCCCACTGTTTTCGCTGGAAGCGTCTCTGAGCCATCCCTCCGACTCACTTTCCCTTGGAGTTCTTGCTCGCCCTCTACTGGTTCCCTCTTCCGCTGCTACTCCTCTCTCAACCTCAGTGAGCCTTTGCGCCCCCGGCGCTTTAGATGGCAGTTCCCTGACATCCACCTCCCCTCCAGGGCCCCCTTCACCCCCTCCCGTCTCCTCCCCTACTGGCGGTGAGGAGGTAAAACCCCTGAAAGAACCTCCTTCGTCTTCCGACGTCGCGAACACTTCCCTCCACTTGTTGCTGTTCCTACTCTCTCGGTAATCTTCGTCATCGGAGTCCACTCCCTCTTCCAACTCCGACTCCGCGAACCCTTCCATTTCCTCTTCCTCATCGGTGGTGCCGAAATACTCCCTCCTAAACCTTGCTATCGGCTGAGGTTTCCTCGGGAACCTTTGGTGGAACGTTTCTGTTAAAACCTCGTCATTGACTTCCTCTGCATTCACCCAGGTGTTTTCTGACTCCGGTTCCCCTTCCCACGCCACCAAATACTCCACCTGATTTCCCTTCCACCTGGAATCGAGGATTTCCGCTACATGGTTGCGGCGTTCCCTCTCTTCCAAGGCTGGTCCCCTGACGTACTCCCCTTCACGTCCCCCCCTGTATGGTGACAGTAACGACCTGTGGAACACTGGGTGCAATTTCATGTGGTTGGGTAATCGGAGTTTGAAAGCTACCGGGTTGACCTGCTGAATGACCTCAAAGGGTCCCAATCTTCTGGGCCTCAATTTCTTACAACCCCCTTTGAACGGCAACCCTTGGGTTGACAACCACACTTGATCCCCCACCCTTATGGTTTCACCTTCCCTTCTGTTCTTGTCTGCCTGCTTCTTATATTGTGCCTTAGCCCTTTCTAAGTTGAGCTGGAGCTGATGATGGATCGCTTCCATCTCTTCTACAAAATGTTCAGCCGCTGGGACGCTCCATCTCTCCCCTCCTTCCCCTGGAAATGCCCTGGGGTGACACCCGTAATTAGCCAAAAAGGGACTCATCCCTGTGGACACATTCTCCGCATTATTGTAGGCAAATTCTGCCAACGCCAACTTTTCGACCCAATCGTTCTCTCTGTCATTGACATAACACCTCAGATATTGTTGAAGAATGCCATTTGCTCTTTACGCCTGCCCTTTGTTTTCAGGGTGCCGGGCAGTTGAAAAATTGACTTCCACGTGCAGCAAGCTCATGAGCTTCCTCCAGAACCTGGAAGTAAATTGTTTGCCGCGATCTGAGATCACCCTCAAGGGAGCCCCGTGCAACCTAAAGATGTGTTCTACAAACAACTTCGCTGTTTCTTCCGCTGTGACTGCATGTGAGCATGCTACAAAGTGGCACATCTTAGTTAACAGGTCTACTACTACCATGATGGCTGTTTTCCCCTTGGACTTTGGCAGATCCGTCATAAAATCTATTGATATCGCTTCCCAAGGCCGTTCTGGTGTGGGTAATGGTTCTAATAACCCTGCCGGCGCCCTTCTTTCCCCTTTGGCTCGCTGACATTGGTCACACCCTCTTACATACTCCCTTACATCTTCCCTCACCTTGG
Source organism: Podarcis melisellensis (assembly GCF_964234715.1). Classification (NCBI taxonomy): domain Eukaryota; kingdom Metazoa; phylum Chordata; class Lepidosauria; order Squamata; family Lacertidae; genus Podarcis; species Podarcis melisellensis. The sequence continues at coordinate 9,857,916 of NC_138536.1, forward strand.
GCCACCAAAATTCCCTGGTAACCAACCACATGGTCTTGTGTTGTCCAAAATGTCCCGCCGTGGGGCTATCATGCAACTGCTTGAGTACTCTCCCCCTCAATTCACCTTCGGGTATATACAGTGCCCCTTTGTAATACAATGCCCCATTTCTTTCCTCAAAACCTCCGGGGCTCTCGCCCTCCCCCCTGAGACCTCTGAGCTTATCCTGGGCATATTCATCATTTTCCGTTTCCTCTACCAGTTCTCGTTGCCCCACCAGCGCCGCCCCACACACCCAGCGGTCCTCAGGGATGACATGTCTCTCTTCGATCACCCCCTCCCCTTCCCAATACTCTGGTTTGCGTGAGAGCGCGTCCGCCCTGACGTTTTCTGGGCCTGGCACATAACAAATTTCAAAGTTGAATTTGGAGAATTCCTGTGCCCATCTCACTTGTCGTTGGTTGAGCACTCGAGCTGTTCTCCAATACTCTAAATTCTTGTGGTCGGTGCACACTTGCACCTTGTGTTGTGCCCCAATTAATAAATGTCTCCACCTCCGGAATGCTTCGTGAATGGCAAGTAGTTCCCTGTCATACACCGTGTAATTCCTCTCGGATTTATTCAGCTTCCGCGAGAAGAAGGCACACGGTCTCCACTCCGACGCACTCCTCCCCGGTTGAAGAAGGACCGCCCCTACCGCCCGGTCGGATGCATCGGTTTCCACTCTCATGGGTTTTCGTAAATCCACATGCAGAAGTTGTTCTTCCGAGGCGAAAGCCCTTTTCAGTTCTTCAAAGGCTCGATCCGCCTCTACCGTCCAAACAAATTTCTTCTTGCTGCTGAGGCAGTCGGTGATGGGCGCCGTCAAGTGGGCAAAGTTCTTGATGAACTTCCGATAAAAGTTCCCAAACCCCAAGAATCTTTGCACGTCCTTCTTGGTCTTCGGTGTCTTCCATTCCAGTACCGCTTGGACCTTGCCTGGATCCATGGCCAATCCCTTGTCTGACAAGCGGTACCCCAGGAATTCCACCTCCTTGGTATGAAACTGGCACTTCTCCAGTTTCACCCACAGCTGGTTGGCTTGCAGCCTGCCCAACACTTCTCGAACGTCCCTCACATGCTGTTCCTCATCTTCCGAATACACCAACACGTCGTCTAAAAAGGCCACACAATTCTTGTAGAGCAAAGGTCCCAGAACGTGGTTTATAAAAGCTTGAAAACACGCGGAGCCCCCTTGTAGACCGAAGGGCATAACGAGGTATTCAAAGGCTCCCAAAGGGGTAAACATGGTGGTCTTCCATTCATCTCCCTTCCTTATGCGTATCAGATTGTACGCCCCCCGCAGGTCCAGCTTTGTAAAAATCTTTCCCTTCCTTACTCTGGTCAAAATGTCATCAATTCGGGGCATAGGGAAAGCCAGGGGCTCCGACACTGCATTGAGGGCCCTAAAGTCACACACCAGTCTCGGTTTGTCTGTGTTCTTTTTGTCCACAAAAAACACTGGGCTGCCCCCCACCGCTCGGGACTCTCTGATGAAACCTCGCTTCAGGTTTTTGTCAATGAACTCCCTCAGCTCCTGCATCTCCCTGTCTGACATGGCGTACAGCTTGCCTACTGGGAGTTGGGCCCCAGGGAGTAGGTTGATTTGACAGTCAAAGGGTCTATGCGGTGGCAGTTTGTCTGCTTCCCTTTCGCTGAATACGTTGCTCAGATCTGCGTATTGCGGGGGCACCTTCCCTTTGTCCATTACTTCCATCCCGGCTAGGGTAACTCTGTCTCCTCCCGAAACCTTCCCCTCCTTGCAGTGTTCTAGGCAATGCGCTGACCCAAAGGAGACCACCCTCTGATGCCAGCCCACTAGCGGATCGTGTAGCGCCAGCCAGCTCATCCCCAAAATGATGGGCGCTCCTCCCAGGATGGCCACATTAAACGCTATCTGTTCGGTGTGCCTTGCCACCCTCATTATCATCGGGACAGTCTGTTGGCTAACTTCTCCCCCCAACAGCTCTCTGCCGTCAATCGTAGTCACCTGCAAGGGGTTACTTAAAGGGATGGTCTGTATCTGGTGCTCAGCTGCAAACTCCTTACTCATGAAATTACAGGAGCTGCCTGAATCCAAAAGCGCCTTGATCTTTAGTGGGTGTCCGTTTGGCAGTTCTAGTAACACCTCTATCACTAAAGCGGGTCTGGGGGGTTCTGGCATGGGCACTTTCACTGCTCTTTGGCCTGGCTGCTGTGCCCCGACGGTGGCAGCCAGGCGTTGGCTTTTACTTGCTCCTTGCCTTCCTCTTCCTTTCCCCCAACAGCTCCTGCCATCCCTTGCCATTCCTTTCTTTGTGGGCAGACTCTGGCAAAGTGCCCTGGCTGTTGGCAGAGATAACATCTCTTGGCGCTCCTTCCCTCCTTCTTCCGCCCGTCACTGGGATTTGAAACTGCGCGCGCCCGCGCTGTTCCAACTTCCATCGGCTCTGCCGGCGGGAAAGGTGGCTCTGGAATGTCTGGAATGCGGAACTCCCTCCAACGGTCTCCTTTCCCTTCCCGCTTTTCCAAAGCCCTCGCCTCCTGGCGCGCTCCTATGCACAGCGCAGATTTGGTTAACTGATCCATAGACTCCGCCCTGGGCCCCCGGGAAAGCTCATCTTTGACGGTTGAAGAAAGCCCCTCTTCGAAAAGCATTTGGATGGGCTCCGCCGATAGGTCCCACCCCAATTTATGAATCAGCATAGTAAACTCAGTCCAGTACTCACGGACAGATCTGCTTCCTTGCTGGCAAGCCATTAACTGCCTTCGCACCACCCCCTGCTCAATATCGCTGGAAAACATCAGGTCCATGGCACGAAAAAACTTCCTCATGTCCTTTAGGATCTCATTATTCGCTGCCATCAGGGGTCTAACCCAATCCTTCGCCCCGGATTCGAGATGGCCAATCACAAAAGCCACTCGCGATTCCTCGTCGGGGAAGTCATCAAACTGCAAGTTTAGAGCGTATTGCATCTCTGTTCTAAAGGCATGATAGTTCCTGGGATTCCCCCCCGAATTTCTGCACCAATCCTGGCACCTTTCTGGCGAGCGGGGTGGTTTTCTCCTTTCCCTTTTCTGCATCCTGAGCCCTCCTCTCCTCAAGCCTCGCCGTTTGCAGCGCCAACTGGATCTCCAACGCCCTGTACCTTTCTTCCAGGCTTGGACCCCCTCCAGCTGCTCCTGCTCCTCCGGTTCCGGCTGGGTTGCTCATGATGCTTCTCCCTGCACAAGCTGGCTTTCGGTGACTTTCGGATTGCTGTGATGGGACGATGAGCTGCTTGTGCGTAAAATGCAAGTCCCTCAGAGTTTGATCAGGTTTTCAAACCTCTGCCTGTGACGGAGCCCCTCCAGCATGGCTGCGTCAATCACTAGTAGAATCCGAAAGTGGCTGCTTTCGGAATCGTTTCCAACATAAAAGCTCTTTAACGGAAACACGTCGTCTGGCCTCTCGGCGTGACAGTTTCCGGCGAGGTGTGGGTGTCCCTATAGGAGGTCCTGAGACCTCCCCACTGTTTTCGCTGGAAGCGTCTCTGAGCCATCCCTCCGACTCACTTTCCCTTGGAGTTCTTGCTCGCCCTCTACTGGTTCCCTCTTCCGCTGCTACTCCTCTCTCAACCTCAGTGAGCCTTTGCGCCCCCGGCGCTTTAGATGGCAGTTCCCTGACAGTATCCTATAGTAATGCAGTGATTGGACACCAAAATAATATAATACGGGTAATTCATAATGAAATATACAGTTTCCAGATCCTGTAAGACAGGCGCTGACACGGACCACAGCTGTGAACCATGAGGCAGATGTACTCGTACAGTTTGTGTCCCGCGACTGAGGGAAGTGATGGAGGTGATAGTGCGCGTGTCATGTGACTAGTCAGGCGAAATGGCTGCGTCTGCAGTGGAGAAGGCGTTTTGTGTTCTTGAACTGAGCAAAACGGAGTTTGCTGTGCAACGGTATTTTCGATTGTGATGTGTGTTGTGTGACAAAGGGTGCACACATAGAACATCTGTGACTGTTTCTAAAATACTTTAAACATTCCCCTACAATTCTGTCACAGGTAACATGAAATATATTATATTCTCTTTTATGGTGTGTTGAAACTGTATACTTCATTATGAATCACCTTGTATAATAACGTAATAACATGACATGACATGACATGACATGACACATAACATAACATAACATATCGTACTTTTCCGTGTATAAGACGAGTAAAATGGGATCCCCCAATTTCTTCATTTTGAGTCCCCAAAAATAGGGGGAGTTATACACGGGGGCATGTTCTACATGGGAAAATACAGCAATATGTAATATAATATAATATAATATAATATAATATAATATAATATAATATAATATAATATAATATAATATAATATAATATAATGTAATATAATATGTAAAAGTATAGGGACCCCTGACCATTAGGTCCAGTCGTGGCCAATTCTGGAGTTGTGGCTCTCATCTTGCTTTACTGGCTGAGGGAGCCGGTGTCCAGCTTCTGGGTCATGGTCATTCTGGCGAACCAGAGCAGCGCACGTAAATGCTGTTAACCTTCCCAGTTAGGTACCTGGAGCGGAACCTATTTATCTACTTGCACTTTGATGTGCTTTTGAATTGCAAGGTTGGCAGGAGCAGGGACTGAGCAACCCCATCAGAGGGATTCAAACTGCCGACCTTCTGATCGGCAAGCTGTAGGTTCTATGGTTTAACCCACAGTGTCCCAATAATAATATAATATAATATAATATAATATAATATAATATAATATAATATAATATAATATAATATAATATAATATAATATAATATAATATAATATAATATAATATAATATAATATAATATAATATAATATAATATATATTCCCTCAAATTAATATTTTATTACTAATTAATATTAGTAATAATAATGAAATAAGTCAAGCCAGAGGCTCCTCCCATTTTGCCTTGCCCTGCCCAGTGGGCGTGACCACTCCCCACTAAACCCCGCCCCACCTCTCCCCGCTTTCCACTGCGGGAATCTTTTCCCCAGATCTACTCTCCCCGCCTCCTTTCACAATGACTTGTCCAGATTGGCGTAGGCGGCCTGCCACTCCCGTGAGCCCCGGAGTTCCCTCTCCCCTCTCTACCCGCTTGCCTCGCCCCTAACCCTATTCCTAACCCTGGCCAATGCAATAAAATTCATTGGATCCCAGTCAAGGCTTGACTAAGGTCAGTTGCTACTCTTTGGAACAGGGAGCAGAGCTTACACAATACAGAAATTAAAACAACAGACTACAGAAGATGTTTTAAATGAAGTTCTCAGTTTATTGATATACAAAGCTTAGGAGAACAAAATGATGTGAAGTGAGCTTATGAATGACAGCACATAAATGCGGGAAATGGCGCATAGAAAATTGAATACATAGAACTGGCATAACCAATCAGTATTGTTGAATATCAGAATTGATGTGGTTAATAGGTAGTCATGACAAAGCAAACAGACTCAAAAACCTAACTCCTCTCTCCCTCCAGCCTATCTGGTTGTGAGATAAATATAAGTTCCCCAAACACAAAATTATTAAAAGATAATAGTTTACAAATTAAGGGCAGTAGACCAGGACTCATTGTAGTCATTGACAAAGCAAGATAGCAAAACATTTCCTCCCATCTTACTGTTCATGTCAACAGGACTTCCTAAAACCCAGGCTAAGAAGGAACACAATCTCTTTCAGAGATGGAGAATAAGCAACATAGATGAGTAGCTGTGTTTCCTTTAGGCACTTCTGGACATCAGGAACATGGAATATTTTAAGAATCAAATGCCCCCTTAATTCCTTGTTGTCAGGTGCTCCTTTGTGTTCAGATCAGGCCTCAGCACAATAATGTAGCACTTGGGAAGGAAGATGCAGCCCAGAAGCCCAGCACTGGAGGCCAACATAGAGAAGATCTGCACGGCCACCATGTACTTGCCCTTGGTGCTCAGGTAGGTGGGCACAAAAGAGACCCAAACACTGCAGAAGACCAGCATGCTGAAGGTGATCAGCTTGGCTTCGTTGAAGGAGCCAGGCAGTTTCCTGGCTAGGAAAGCCACCGTGAAGCAGGTGGCAGCCAAGAAGCCCAGGTAGCCGAGGGCAACGTAAAACATGGCCACAGACCCTTCGTTGCATTGCAGGATGATCTCTTCCACCTGGGAGCGCATGTCGGACTCTGGGAATGGAGGAGAAGAGGCCAGCCAGATGGTGCAGATGAGAACTTGCCCCCCAGAACAGGAGATGACAATGGAGTTGGCCAGACTCTTGCCCAGCCATCTCCTCACCCTGTTCCCGGGCTTTGTGGCCAGGAAGGCCAGCACCACTGTGATGGTCTTTGCCAAGACAGAAGAAACAGCAACTGAGAAGATGATGCTGAAGGCCGTTTGTCGGAGAAGGCAGGTCTCTTTCCTTGGGCGCCCGATGAAGAGGAAGGAGGACAAAAAGGAAAGCAGGAGGGAGACGAGCAGGATGTAGGAGAGGTCCCGGTTGTTGGCTTTGACTATGGGAGTTTCCTTGTATTTAATGAAGATTCCCAACACAATGCCTGCTGTTAAGGACAAGAAGAGGGCAACGGAAGCTAACACCATTCCCAAATATTCTCCATAAGTCAGGAAGGTGGTAATCTTGGGGACACATTGATCTCTGTCCTTGTTTGAATTGTGATCTTCTGAGCATTTGGTGCAATGTTCTGCATCTGGGGAAGAGAATAAGAGTGGCTGCAGCATCACTTACATCCCTAATGATCTGAACTCGATTACGTTTTGAAGAAATCCTAGAGATGTCTTCCTTATCATCATTCCTTTCAACTCTCTTCCAGGATGTAATGAAGGTGATTAATCCTAAAGAAGTTGAGGAAGGAGCCACATTCAACAATGTCTGCAGAAGCCTCACAAAAAGTTTAAGAGACTGGATTTCTGCCCTGTGTTTACTCTCAATAGGAATACCTTCCCCCTTGGAGTCACCCACCTTCCTGGGCGGAGAAGGTCCCTTCCGCACACCGAGCACAAGCATAGCAGCAAATGGGCTTTCCTTCTAGAACCACCTTGGCATATCCAGGTCGACATCTTTCTGTACACCTGGAACGAGGTACAGCCTAACCAGAAGGACAAGAAGGTGCCACAAAGAGGAACAGTTAGGAGTATTTCTGGGTATGTAATTCACTCATAGGGATGTGGGTGGCACTGTGGGTTAAACCATAGAGCCTAGAATCTAAAATGTTGCAATCACAATATTCAGCATTACTAAACCAAGAAGTAGAATGGAGAATTAAATCCATGAAGCAAAAATATTTTGAATCAGCAAATAAAACGGGGAGGCTATTGGCGTGGCAATTAAGAAAAAGCAAAAAGTGAAATGTGATTAATAAAATAATATTGGAAGACACGATAATAGAAGACCCAGATGAAATAGAAAAAAAGTTTCTCCAATTTTATGAAAAGTTGTATGAAAAAGGAGAGGAAGATAATGCAGAAATAGAAAAATACTTGGAAAAATGCAGAGGGGAATACTTAACTGACGAAGAAAGAGCACAACTAAATAAGAGGATTACAACGGATGAGATTAAGGAGGTTATTAAGAAGATGAAACCTGGGAAAACACCTGGACCGGATGGATTGTCTTCAAAGTATTATAAGATCTTAGGGGAATATCTTGCTCCGGTGCTTAGTGATGTTATTAATGATATTTTGCAAGGAGGGAAGATCCCCGACTCATGGAAAGAGGCACACATTACACTAATACCAAAAACGGATACTGAAAAAACAGATATAAGAAATTATAGGCCGATATCGCTGCTTAACAGTGATTATAAAATCTTTGCAGATATTTTAGCGAACAGACTCAAGAAGTACTTAACTAAATCAATTCATAAAGACCAAGCGGGATTCCTCCCTAACAGGCAATTGAAAGATAATGTACGGCAAATATTAAACATTATTGAGTATTTAGATCTTAGGATAGACATTCCGGCGGCGCTAATTTTCATCGATGCCGAAAAGGCCTTCGATAATGTTTCTTGGAAATTTCTATTACAATGTATGAAAATAGTAGGAATAGAAGGACCTTTCTTGGAAGGCAAAAGCAATATATTCAGGCCAAAGGGCTAAGCTGATTATTAACAACAATCTTTCCAGTTCTTTTATCATTGCGAAAGGCACAAGACAGGGATGTCCACTGTCTCCCTTTCTATTTATTATGGTTTTGGAAATAATCGCAAATAAAATAAGGGAAACATCAAAAATAAGAGGGATAAGAATTGGAGAAAAAGAATATAAATTAAAGGCTTACGCCGCAGATTTGGTACTGTCTTAAGAGGACCCAATAGAAAGTGCCAGTAATGCCTTAGAGCTGTTAGAGGAATTCGGTAAACTGTCTGGGTTTAAGTTAAACAAGAAAAAAACTAAAATCTTAACAAAGAATCTGGCTGAAGATGCAAAAAACCAGCTGGAGCAAAAAACAGGTATTAAAGTGGCGAAAAGGAGGCGGCGCGAACGGCAATGGCGGTCCTCTTCTAATACTGAAGGGGAAGCTCCGCGGAAAAGGGTCGTCCGCTACGGCGAAGCGGAGACCCATCTTGGAAACCCGCAGGCAGCAAGAGCATGCGGTCTTGAGGCTCGGTGGGCGCCAGAAGCGACCCCCAAATCGTTGAAGGAACCCCGTAAGGGGCTCCGGAACGTGGAGGGGGTTGCGGCGCTGTGAGCCGTTTCGCGATCTGAGGAGTGAAGCCGCGCTGCTGCTGCTGGTGAGCGCTGACCTTTTTTCCTGCAAACTACTGATTTGAAAGAAAGCTACAACCCGTGAGTAAAGACTGACTACTAAAAATTTGGGACTAAAATAGTGAATTTGGCTGAAAGCGGAGAGACGTGGAAAAAGGAAGTCCGCCTTCCGCTGCTATTGAACTTGAAAGCAAAGAGCTGGAGGAGTGGAGGCGTAGAACGGATCTCTTTTAAATGACAGATTTGAGCACCCATTGAACTTCTTAAGCAAAGTAAGGACTTAAAGCTTATGAACTTGCCTTTTATTTGAGCTGTGGCAACATTCTTCTATTGGAATTACAATTTAAATGAGAAACCCAGGGATTGGAGCTGCCTGAGAGACTGAGAGACTGTCAGTTTTACAGATTTTGCTATTGTGTATCAGAGCCTGCACTTATCTGAGGGTGCTTGACTTGAAACTTTGAAACATCATTTGCAACACCAGTGTGCACTGCTAGAAACAATGTGGCTGCCAACATTGACTCTGCTTAATATCTGCTATTGAAGGTTCCTGGATATAAAATTTGATTTTTAACTTTAACAGAATTGGACTCTTCCCTAAAGACATTTTATGCTCCCTCTAGAGGATTGGGGATTTATAACAGCGGCATCACTTTACTTTCTCTTTCCCTTCCTCCGGCTTTGGATTTTCTCTGGCTTCTGTTTTCCCATGGGAACAACTCAGCTTGACCTTGACTCCTAGATAACACTGGAATGAGTGGCACAAGAAGAAGGGGAAGAGCTAGACAAACAACTATAACAACTTTAACATCAGCCTTGCAGACACGTAGATCATCTGTACCGACTTTGCCTTCAGAGGAAGAAGCAGCCTCACTGCCACAGATAAGGGAGGGAGAGACTGAGCAACTACAACTAGAGGACATGGCCTCAGGAACATCTGCTAATATCTTAGAGAAGATTTTTGAAAAATTGGAGTCTTTGGAAAAGAAGGTTGATGAGCAAACAGCTAAAATTGATCAGAACACAGAAAGTTTAAACATATTAACAGGACAAGTAGCACAGAACGTGCAAGCAATTGGAGAGTTGAAGGAGGCCACAGTAGAGAATCGGAAATTGGCTGAGGACACTAGTCAAAAGCTTGAAAATTTAGAACAAGAGGTAAGACCACTCGGCAAACAAGTAAGTGAACACCAGACCTATCTTTCTATGATTGAACTGCGGAATCGGGAGAGTAACCTTAGGATCAGGTCGGTACCAGAGGCAGAAGAAAGCAACCTAGCTGAGTTCCTGACTAAAGAATTTTCCAAATTTTGGAATTTGGAGGAAAAGGACTTTAAAATTGTTTCAGCTTTCAGGCTTGGAAGGCTTGCAAGAAAGGAGAAGCTCAGAGACTGTTTGATAACATTGAGATCAAAGGAGGAAAGGGACAAGATTTTGGGCCTACACTACGGGAAGTCACTGGACATTCTGGACAGAAGAATTGAAATTTACAAAGATATCCCTAAACAGCTGTTGGATCTTAGATCCGCCTATTCTGAACTAGCTAGACTACTAAGGTGCAACTCAATTGTTTTTAGGTGGGAATTTCCCCAAGGACTTTCCTTCACCTTCAGAGGGAAGAAAGTTAAAATTAGAACACTGGAAGAGAGAGATAAATTTCTGTCTACATACGAAGAGGACCTTCAAAAAGGAATTGATTCCCCTTTTGGGCCTGGAGCACTGGCAGTACCTGCACCTTCGAAACCAGAAGATCCATCGAACAAAGCACCACCCCCAGAAAAATAACCAGACTTATTCAGGATGTCTCTGCAACTTTTGAGCTGGAACATTAATGGCTGTAACATTCCAGAAAAAAGGAAAAAAATATTTCACATATTGAAAAAAGAACAATTGGACATTATTTGCTTGCAAGAAACACACGTGACTAGGCTCCACAGGAAAGTATTAATAAACAAAAGACTTGGCCAAGAATTTATCTCTTCGGACAAAGTAAAGAAAAGAGGGGTGGTGATATACGCAAAAGAGAGCCTGTCATCTAAATTCTTATTCAAGGACGAACATGGACGAATTTTGGCAATTGAAATACAGCATCAAGGAGAGAAGCTTCTGATATTAGGAATTTATGGACCAAATGAAGGGAAATCGGAATTCTACAAGAAGTTGCATGAGACCATGCTGGATTTTCTGGACTATGACAACATCATCATGATGGGAGACATGAATGGGGTTGTTTCAACCTACATGGATAAGTCACAGAATCAAAATGTTACAAAAGACGGCAGACTACCAAAAACCTTTTTTGAAATGACAGACAATATGGATTTGATTGACATCTGGAGGACAAAGAACCCCTTGGGAAGAGAGGGAACATTCTTCTCTGAAGCCCAGCTGACTTGGACAAGAATCGACCAAATTTGGATATCTAGAGGTCTGGCACCTAAGGCCAGAAAGGTGGAAATCTGCGCAAAGACCTGCTCCGACCATAATGCTATAAAGATGGATATGACACTACTACCAACCGGCTCCTTTAGATGGGAAATGAATGACAACTTATTTAGAGATCAGGAAATCATTAAGAAGGCCCAAAAAGCTTTGAAGGACTACTTTGAGATAAATATGAACATTACTGTGGAAAAAAGGACCATCTGGGACGCAAGCAAAGCGGTGATGAGAGGGTTCTTGATACAACAGAATGCTGTAAAGAAAAGGATACAAAATGAGAAGAAAGACAAGATTTTGGACAAAATAAAGGAATTAGAGAAGAAGTTAAGGTCAAATCCGAAATCACAGGCGACCCTGAGAGAAATTAAACTACATCAAGCACAATATTCTAAACTGATAAACCAAGAAATAGAGTGGAAGGTCAAATTAATGAAACAAAAAACGTTTGAGTCGGCGAACAAATGTGGAAAACTGCTAGCTTGCCAGTTGAAGAGAAGACAAAAATTAAATACAGTTACAAACTTGGAAATTGATGGAAGGAACATTCAGAACCCTGTGGACATTAGAAAGTCTTTTCAGAGATATTTCAAAAAACTTTATACTCAAGGGCCACAAGATGAGGCAGAGATTAAGCAATTTTGGGGGGGAAATGGACTACCAAAACTCTCACAAGAACATAGAACAACCCTGAACTCTAGAATAACACAGCAAGAGATTGAACAAGCCATTCAGAACATGCAACTGGGCAAATCTCCAGGGCCAGATGGGCTGACCTCCAAGTATTATAAAACACTAAAAGACTATTTGATACAACCACTTATGGAGGTTAGCAATGAAATCATGGAGGGGAAGAAGGCGCCGGAGTCGTGGAAGGAAGCTTTTATCACATTGATACCAAAATCGGAAGCTGAAAAGACACAACTTAAGAATTATCGTCCCATCTCTCTTTTGAATGTGGATTACAAAATATTTGCAGACATTTTGGCAAGCAGATTTTAAAAAGTTCTAAATGAAGTAATCCACAAGGACCAGGCAGGCTTTCTCCCAGGTAGACATCTGTTTGCCAATACAAGGAACATTATTGATATCTTGGAACTTTTGCAAACAGATATAAATACAAAAGCAGTCTTAATTTTTATAGACGCGGAGAAGGCCTTTGATAATATTTCCTGGAAATTTATGAAGGGTAATTTAAAAGAAATGGAGGTGGGACTGGGTTTTGAGAATGGGATTGAGGCGATATATTCAGAGCAAAAAGCTAAATTGATAGTCAATAATGTGGTTACCGAAGAGTTTAAAATTGAAAAAGGAACACGACAAGGCTGCCCTATCTCCCCTTTGCTATTTATTTCGGTTCTGGAGGTGCTCCTGAACATGATTAGAGGGGACCGGTTGGTGAAAGGAATTCAGGTCGGAGCGAAACAATATAAACTTAAAGCCTTTGCAGATGACCTAGTTTTGACCCTGCAGGAGCCAGAATCTAGTACGAAAAGAGTATTACAATTGATTCAAGACTTTGGTCGGGTGGCGGGATTTAAACTAAACAAACAGAAAACTAAGGTATTGGAAAAGAACTTGACAGATACAGAGTCAGAACGGTTTCAGAGAGAGACAGAACTAAATGTGGTTAAAAAAGTAAAGTACCTAGGGGTAAACATAACAGCAAAAAATCTGAGTCTATTTAAAGATAATTATGAAAAATGTTGGTCAGAAATTAAGAGAGACTTAGATAGTTGGACCAAATTGAAACTTTCTTTGTTAGGCCGAATTGCTGCTATCAAGATGAATGTATTGCCAAAGATGTTGTTCTTGTTTCAAACACTTCAGATTGTGGACAAGACAGAGTGCTTCCGGAAGTGGCAGAGAGATAACTCTAAGTTTGTCTGGCAGGGCAAAAAGCCCAGAATTAAGTTTAAGATATTAACTGATGCGAAAGAAAGAGGGGGCTTTGCCCTGCCGGACTTAAAGTTATATTATGAGGCCGCAGCTTTCTGCTGGCTAAAAGACTGGCTACTTCTCGAAGACACTGACGTGTTGGATTTGGAAGGGTTTAACAATGCTTTTGGATGGCATGCATATTTATGGTATGACAAGGTTAAGATCAATAAGGCCTTTAAGAACCATATTGTCAGAAAGGCAGTGTTTAATGTCTGGACAAGATACAAAGACTTATTGGAAAACAAAACTCCAAGGTGGCTTTCACCTATGGAAGCTAAGGCCCGAAAAACACCCAATATGGAGGCCAATTGGCCAAAATATTGGGAGATACTAGAAAAAGATGGAGACAATTGGAAATTGCAGAGTCAGGAGAAATTGAAGGATAAAGTGCAAGACTGGTTACATTACGCTCAGATCAAAGAAATTTTAAAAAATGACAAGAAGTTAGGGTTCCAGGTGGAGAAATCGAAATTAGAAACAGAACTGTTAGAACCAAAGACTAAGGTACTTTCTAGAATGTATAACTTGCTGCTAAAATGGAACACTCAAGATGAAATGGTTAAATCTGCTATGATAAGGTGGGCGCAGGATATTGGGTATAACATCATGTTTGAGGACTGGGAAAGGCTGTGGACTACTGGGTTGAACTTTACTGCATGTAATGCTTTGAAAGAAAATATAATGAAAATGATTTACAGATGGTACATGACCCCAGTCAAACTGGCAAAAATATACCACCTGTCTGATAATAAATGTTGGAAGTGTAAAGAAAGTGAAGGAGCATTCTTTCACCTCTGGTGGACATGCCCTAAAGTGAAGGCCTTCTGGGAAATGATATATAATGAACTGAAAAAGGTATTTAAGTATACCTTCACTAAGAAACCAGAGGCCTTCCTCCTGGGCATTGTCGGCCAAGGGGTCGTAAAGAAGGACCGAACCTTTTTTATGTATGCAACAACAGCAGCAAGGATACTCCTAGCGAAGCATTGGAAAACTCAAGATTTCCCCACACTGGAAGACTGGCAGATGCAACTGATAGATTACATGGAACTGGCCGAGATGACAGGCAGAATTCGAGACCTGGGAGAAGAGAGGATGGAAGAAGACTGGAAGAAATTTAAGATTTATTTACAAAAACATTGTAATTTGACTGAATGTTAAGCAGGCTGCTAAATCATAAAGAATTGGGCACCACTAAATTAGATAGAATGAGGAAGACAAGTGAGATTAAGAAAATGTGAACCATTTGGGAACTATCAGATTATAAATTAAGTTTGAGGGCATATAATGTGAATAAGAGGATAATTTGCTGGAAAATTTCTTTTCTTATGATGAAAATGGGAGCGGGAGATGAGAGGAAGTCCAGAGAAGTTGTGAAAATATGTTATGACAGATATTCTATTGTGAACCAATTATGTATGCATATTGAAAAACTTTAATAAATATTATATTAAAAAAAATAAAGTGGCGAAAAGGGTAAAATACCTGGGAATATGGATCTCCCCGAAAAACATAAATTTAGTAGAAGATAATTACCCCAAGGTCTGGAAAGAAATTAAGAAAGACCTAGATATTTGGAATAGGTTGAAACTATCCTGGACTGGAAGGATGGCCACAATTAAGATGAGTATTCTTCCAAGATTATTATTTTTATTCCAGAACATCCCGGTGATTAGAGGTACGGCATGCTTTAAGAATTGGCAAAAAATCTTAGCTAAATTCATATGGCAAGGGAAAAGGGCAAGAATTACCGGTAAATTTAAACTCCTCACGGACCTAAGAGAAAGGGGGGGTTTGCAGTTCCGAATTTAAAGCTCTACTATGAAGCTGCCTGCCTCTGTTGGATAAAGGAATGGGCCACTTTAAAAAACACAGATTTACTAGACCTAGAGGGCTTCAACATCAGATTTGGCTGGCATGCCTATCTGTGGCATGACAAAGTCCACAAAGGCTTCTCTAATCACATCATTAGAGGTTCGCTACTTCAAGTCTGGAATAGGAATAAAAAGCTTATTGAAAGAGATACACCCTGGTGGCTCTCACCAATTGATATATTAACAACTAAAAAATTAAATTTGGAAGGTGAAAGATGGACATATGAAGATCTCCTAGTTAAATCAGAAAGGGGATGGAAAATTAGACCATATGAAGAGTTGAAAGATAAATTAGATGGATGGATACAATTTCATCAAATTAATGCACTGTGGTATGACCATAAAAAAACAGGGATGAGTGAAAAAAAGTCCAAATACCAGGTGGAAATCTTAGAAAGTAATACTAAACTTCTATCCAAAATGTATAACCAACTGTTGGACTGGGAAACTAAAGATGAAGAAGTGAAAGGAGTCATGGTCAAATGGGCCAGAGACCTTGGATATAACCTGGAATATGACAGATGGGTAAAACTTTGGAAGAGAGATATGAAGTTCACAGCATGTGCTGCCCTCCGAGAAAATATGGAGAAAATGATGTATCGTTGGTACATCACCCCGGCAAGACTGGGGAAGATGTACAAGTGCAAGTAGATAAATAGGTAAACGGGAAGGTAAACGGTGTTTCCGTGCGCTGCTCTGGTTCGCCAGAAGTGGCTTAGTCATGCTGGCCACATGACCCAGAAGCTGTACACCGGCTCCCTCGGCCAATAATATGACCCCAGAGTCGGTCACGACTGGACCTAATGGTCGGGGGTCCCTTTGCCTTTACCTTAATTCACACATAGAGTGAATTCAAATGGATCTCTGGAATGCAGCCTTTGACCCCTCATCAGGGTCCTTTCAACCCCCCCACTGGCCATTGCTATGACCAGAATATCTTGTTCTTCATAATTTGTTCAGGACAACTGAGGTTTGCACCACAGAACTCTGTTTCCTCTTCTCCATTTACCTGTTTCCCTGCTTAATAAATTTAATATGACTTTTCCATGTATTGGTTTCCCTCACTCTGTTCTTGAGGCATGCAGGGTTTCCTCTTATCGCTGATGAATTTCCTAGTTATTTCTAGTACATATGCCATTCCTTAACATTAACTTTATATTACATTAGGGTTTGTTATTTTTTAACTTCTCATCCTTCAACAACAGCTGTGCACTTCTCAATTCCTGCAGATACAATAGTTTAACATTTGCAACATCTAGAAGTGAACTGACTACACAAATCCACAATAAATGAGTAATTATCATTTCTAAAATAAATTACTTTCCTTCCTTCTGCATGTATGAAATCCCAATAGTTCACTTTTATTAGGGGCTTTCCCTTTTCTTCTTATCTATGTAGTCCTTTCAGTTGAAGATTCTGGTGTCTTCTCTGAGGACCTCTGGGCTCTCTCCTTTCTTTGAGCACCCCAAATTCCCCTCCTATCTCAGCTGCTGTGGAAAGAAGGAGTGGTGCTTGCAGCTGTTATTGACGGTCAAGACACCATTGGGCAACCTGATATGGTCATTTTTCAGCGGTTGTTTAAGGAAAAACATAATAAGCATCTCCTCGCCTTCTCCCTCTGTGATTCCCCCTACCTTGTTGAATTCCTTAGGCCACTCAATGGCTTCTGGGTTAATGGTGAACTTTATGCCAGCAGACGTCTCTCTCCTTATATTCCCAATTTTCACAAGGTCACGAGACTTATTGGGATAGATCGCCCAGTTCATAATATTGAAGTCTCCTGGCAGCTTCCAGTTCTCATTCAAGCACAGCCTGCCTCTGGAAGTATTCAGACACCGGATTTCTCTTAAGAAAGGGTGAAGCTGGAATGACAAGAGAAAGCACCAGCATTGAGAAACCTTGAAGCCAAGATGAATATCTCAGTCCTACTCACTTCAGCCTCTTATGATTTGGGGCTGCGTGTATCTCATGTAGACTGGAATTCCTTTTTTTTTAAAAAAAAATTATTAACGTTTTAAGAGTTACAAAAAGAAAGAGTAAAAACACCATATTAACCAAAAACAAAACTACACATCACAATAAGGAAAAAAAAGAAAGAAAGAAAAAGAAAAAGAAAAAAAGAAAAATAAAATCCATTAAAAAACACAGTGAATCTTCCCATAACTTATCTTTCATTTGCTTATTTCCTTGACCTCCTCACACCTCCCTTTTTTGTATTCTAGTTCGGTTAACTATTTCAGCAAATCCTTTCCATCTTTTCCAATTTATTGTCCTGTAATTTATCTTAATATAATGTAACTTTACTTTCCCTCCTTTCACCAATTAACAATCTATTTTTTCCTAATCCTTTATAGCATTTCTGCTAAAACCACATAACTTCATTCCAACATCCTTCTAACATTCATTAATTTTACAATGTTTCTGTAAATAGTCTTTGAATTTCTTCCAATCTTCCTCCACCGATGTAGACTGGAATTCCTATTCAGCTATTTGTATTACAACAGACCCAGCAAGTGCCCCAATTTTCCAGGGATGTCCCTGAATTAGAGACAGTTTTTCATTTGATCCTGAAATTCCCCACTTTTCCTTAGAATGTCCCTATTTTCATTGGAGAAATGTTAGCAGATGTGGAGTTATCCAACCTACAAGGCGTCCAAGCCTATATTGGGAATTCTTTATTTTTTTTTATTTGAGTATGAATTTCTTTATGTTGGGAGCTGCCCAGAGTGTTGAGGCAACCCAAAAAGATGTGTGGGGTATAAACAATGCTATTTTTCTAGAAAAGAAGGTGCCGGAACTCACCATGAACACCTCCCTCTGAGAATGGCAATGGCACCCACCTGAGAGGTGCCAAAACTGAGTTCTGAGGAGTTCCCCCCTGAAAAAAGCCCTTGGTATAAACAGTAAAATTATCGTTATGGAATGGGATGGTTCTATTTTCATCAGAGAAATGTTGGGTGGTATGTTACTAATACTAATAGTAACTATGATATTTTACAGCTCAGCCCCCCCAATAATTTAAGAAAATTATTGAGCGAATGTGTGGTCCCTGGAGCCGGAGCGCAGCGGCAAAAATCAGGGAAAAATAAGATCTGTCGGTCGGTCGGGCGAGGGAAGGCAGAATGCTTTCCTGCATTCTGCCTCAGGGTCTTACTGCCCACCCGCTTCTGTTGCTGCGTTTGCTCAAACTCAACAAAGAGCAGGGAATCCCCTGCCCTCCTGGCAAGCAGAGGGTTAAGGAAAGGATCGACTCCTAATTCTTTCCTAGTCACACTGCGTGCAGGGGGAGAGAGAGAGAGAGAGAGAGAGAGAGGGCTGGCTTGGGGGGGACGACTTTTGCCTTCCTTTCCTCCCCCCACCCCGTTATACCCCTCTCCTGCATTCTTAGCCAGCTGCTTCTCCGCACACCCCTCTTGTGCTTCTTGTCCCTTCTGTGTTTTTCCTTCCCTCCCCATTTAAAACGTGGTGACAAAGCACGGATCCACATGGATCCTAAGGATTTTTGCATTGGGTCACCCCAAATTCACCATCAGATCACATTACATGTCCATGGCTACAGTCTGTACCAAAAAAAAAACACCCACCCACTGTTGCCTGGGGCTTCAATGGTGCAAAAACATGGTTACAAAGCATGGATCCACAGGATCTTTGCACTGGGTCACCCCAAATTCACCATCAGATAACATAGCATGTCCATGGCTACAGCCTGCACCAAAAAAATCACGCACCCACTGTGGCCTGGGGCCACAATGGTGCAAAAACGTGGTTACAAAGCACGGATCCACATGGATCCTCAGGATTTTTGCATTGGGTCACCCCAAATTCACCATCAGATAACATAGCATGTCCATGGCTACAGCCTGCACCAAAAAAATCACGCACCCACTGTGGCCTGGGGCCACAATGGTGCAAAAACGTGGTTACAAAGCACGGATCCACATGGATCCTCAGGATTTTTGCATTGGGTCACCCCAAATTCACCATCAGATCACATAGCATGTCCATGGCTACATCTTGCACCAAAAAAATCACGCACCCACTGTTGCCTAGGGTCACAGTGGTGCAAAAACGTGGTTACAAAGCATGGATCCACATGGATCCTCAGAATTTTTGCATTGGGCTACTCCAAACTCACTGTCAGATATTTAAAATCTTTATAAAATAGAGAATTAAATACATACAGAATGTTAAATTTTCAGTTTCGAAATATTAGTACTAGTTTAGTACTGTATTTATATATTACTATAGTACTGTATTAGTTATTTTCAAATACTTAAATATTTTTAGGGTGTAAGACCCAATTAAAGCCCGTTATTTACATACAGTATTACAGTATTTACATACAGTATTAGGCATACTGTATTAACTTTATTAACTGTATTAAAGCATTAACTTTGAGATATTATTTTTATTTAATGAACCCTCAGCCTTATTTAAAGTAAGCTTAAATTAGCTATTTCACTTATTAATCAAAGCGCTATTACTGTGCGACAGCAATATTTTATGTTTTATTCTTTTAATGATAGTTTAGGATTTATTTAAATATCATTTCAGTCTTTTCAGAGCTATAAATTCACTGCTCTGTAATAGTCTATAAGCATAATTGTTACTGTAAATTAAATTAGCTTTTTACGAAAATACCGTGCGTGTTTATGTTTTGTTTCTTTTTTCAAAGCCAAAAAGTGTTTCAGGCTTGTCGAGTTTCCCGGAGTGTGGAGTTATAGAGAGTCGAGTTTTTGGGGTTCTAATGTTGATCATATGACTCTAAAATACTTTTTAAAAACTTTAAAACTCACTAATTTCCATCTAAAATTTAGAAAACTTCCCGGGGCAGGACCCCGGTATGGGCCCCCCCAATATTTTTTATAAGTCGGCGCCCCTGGTGTGGACTGCAGGTTGCAAAAAGGGGAAGGAAATACCTGCCACGGCTGTAGCCTTTGAGGTCCCCATTGCTCTCCTTCCTCCACCATCAGCCTCCTCTGGGATCTAGATGAAAGCGAAGCATGCAAGGCCTGAGCCACAGCCTGAACATTGATGTAAGTGCCATAGCTGTCATAAGACAGGACTCTGTCACGCTCCTCTTGGGGCAATGGCTGCAGTTTCTCCTCCTCTCTGCATCTTATCCTGCCTTTCACAGCCAAGAGATGCTTTGAATATGAACTCTGAAATGCTTGATTGAAATAATCCTCAAGATTGGTCTGCAATTTATATTTGTCACCTTTGCTGCTCCTTATTCCAGTCTGAATTGCAAAGGACAGAGAACCATGGAGGTGCTGGAATACATTTGGAGGGAAGTAAAAGCCAATTCTGATTTCTAGCGAAGCTGTTGTGATCCAAACTTTCGCCCCTATTTCCTTCACATATAGTTTGTGTATTACCATGAGTGGTGTGATATCCAGTGCATTGGTTATATAGGTAACAAATACCCCAACTTGTCTCCATAGGGAAAAAGGTTCCCCAGGCCTGATAAATTGATATAGATCTTTTTCTGGTACTCTTTTAGATAAAGCAATGCAGATCCCTTTGCTGAGCATCAGAGGTTTCACAGCGCTCTCAAATCTTTCTCCACTGTCATTGTCTGGAGTGCAGAGGCCAATCCACGTCCATCCAAAATGCAGGAGCAATTCAATAATCCCCTGGTACTGACTTTCCTCTTTGGGAGTCATCCGGTAGACAAAAGGGAACAGGGTGGTACCTTCAAGAACCTGGACATTGAAGCTATAACTGATCTAGGAAGGAAAGCAAAAAATCAGCAATTTTATTTTATTTCAGCATAACAGATATTTAATTATTTGAAATGACTGATATCTATCTAAATCTCTGCTGGCTGAGGCTGATGGGAGTTTTAGTCAGAAACATCTGGAGGTGTCAAGTTAGTGAAGGCTCAGTTTTGAAAAAGGAATGTTGGATCCATAGCTCAGGATTTTCCCATTTTTAAAAATATCCCCACTTGATCTCTCCAGAAAGAAAGTAGAATTTTATGCAGTTGAAATTCTCTGTGCTTCCATGCTCTCCCACTACTTACCTGTGGGATTTTGTAGATGCCTGACAATGCTGAAATCACTCTTGAGATGACAGTATTGCCTCCTTCAAGAACAGCCAGCAGGCGATTCTGTTCTCCACAGTGATAATTGGGAATATTGCATCCACTGCCTGCAAGCAGCTCTAGCATGGCGTCCGAAGTCATCCTTGCATCGAAATAGTTTTCATAGATGTTGTAGCCAAGAGTAATGTTGGGTAAGAGCCTGAGATCCTGGTTGATCTCTTGGATGGTGAACAGGAAAGACAACATGTGCCAGTAGAACCTAGTTGCCTCCCTGCAATAAATGAATCCTTTAAAAAGAGTGAAACTGATATTCATATGATTTATCCTTTTACATTAATATCAAACCTTTTCCTGTCTTGCATAGAACAAAAATTTGGAGACCACTGCTCCATGACAGGAGCTTTGATGCAAACAGCACACAGAGCTGTTTAACAGTGGAACAGACTCCCTCCGAGGGTGACCATGTGTCATGGATGCTTCAGGTGAGATTCCTCTGGGTCCCTTCCATCTCTACAACTCTGATTCTTTTCTACTGTGATTCTATGAGTAAGAAATGAAGGCACCCCTCAAAATGTGTGTTATAGTGGGAAGTGGCTCCAGAGCGGCTTTTGCTGCAGTGGTCTTTGGTTTCTTCTAAGGGTCTAGAGTATAGCTAGATGAGAGACAATTTTATTGAAGGAGGAAAAGCACCAAATACATCAGTTCCCTTTTAGATACAAATGAGGCCTGATGGCTTTCAGGTTTGAGTGTGTGGTAAAATTATAATTTTGCCATGTTTGGATCAGTGACTTCACCAGTGAGGACACCCCCTGGTTATTTTATATAACCATTTTATTTGAAGCATATCTTTCCTGCTTTCACCCATAAAAATCCACCCATTTTCAAGAGTTTCTTAAAACGCTTTTATTTTTTAAAAAACAGTGAAAGAAAGGCAAAAGTGCTGAGATTGGAGGAGGAAACCTTTAATGTAGCCCATGGTGGGCTGTAGGTCTCCTGTGGTATTGTGTCAAGAGAACTGTGCTAAGGTTGTTCACAAATGATCCAAATAGAATAAACATAAAATAATTTTGGCAGCTTGGAAATTGCTAGAGTTTCATGCCTCCCTCTGGGATAGGAAACAGGTACCTATGGATTCCAAGTGAAGAAATATCAAACATCTCACTACTTAGAAATGAGACCAGTTGTGTATGTGAAAAAAGGAATAATCCGTTTTCACATTATAGAGACCTGACTCCGCGAACAGGGAAGTCTCCTGATTCATATTATTTTTTTCATCATTTCAATTAAAGCACATCTTTCCAGCTCTTCAGCCACCAAAAGTCACCTAGAGGATATTAAAATTCCATTTGTAAAACTGTAACATTCGTTAACGACAGTTTCTGAATTGTCCAAATGGAATAATATTGAATGAAACCTTTGAGCCTGGGAAATTGCCTGAGTTTCATGGCATCCTGCAGGTGGGAAAATTCAGTGCATCCTTTTGAACCCTGACCAGATTCTTGCATTCTTCTAAAAGCAACACAGAATCAAAGGTAGGAGAGTGTTTCACTAAGGAAGACCCAGAGAACATGGAAATAGGAGAGGTTTGGGTGGAATATTTTACTAGACCCTCCCAGCTCCCAATGGTCAGGGCAGGATAGTCCTGCAACATCAGCCCTTGTCTCCCCAGCCGTGAGAAAGGGGCTATTTCCTTGATAAATAGGAGCCACTAGAAGGACTGGAGGACCATGAAACTGTGAAGTACATACACTTCAGTCCTGGCGAAGGGTGTCTGAGAAAAGTTGTATGGAGTTTCTTCATATAAACGTTTTGGAGATATGATCCCACTGATGAGAAAGTGTCCAGGCCGGTAGTAATTGCGAGCATCCATTTGATCCCTGACCAGATCCAAGGGGCATTTCGCCTTGTGGTTCCCGCAGGCTCCAAAGGGCATCATGAGCAGCAAAAGCTGCAACAGAAGGAGCAGGAATCTCATTCTGGCTCTGCCTCCTCCTCCTCTTACCTGCCAAGGAGCTAAAGCAGAAGAACCCAAAGACTCTTGCAAGACCAGACTGGGTGGGCTTTCCCAATCTGGGTGGTTTTCAACTCTACCTTCAGAGCTAGGAAGCCTAAGGCAGGCACACCCCTCTTTTGCCAGTTCTACAGCTTGACTCAGTCTGTCTGCATCACAGAATATATTATCTGCACTAACTTTTTCTTTCCCAGACACAGCACAATTAATATTGCCATGCTACTTTCTGAGGCTGATGTAATCTCCAGAAATATCTCCTGAGCTTTCAGAAGATGAGATGACTATAATTTTGATTGGAATAAGTTTCACCACAATAACTCTCTGAAGTCTTGAATGGTTCAAGTAGCAGGTGCAGAGCTGGAGAAAAACATGTTGGACAGAAGTCAAGGGGTGTGTTTGGGAGAGTTGGAAGTTTGGCCTGAACTTTACTCACAAAGACCAAAGAAGGAGCTGGATCTGACCATGGCATGTATACCCTTCCCCTTTTTGAAAACAGCAATCCACGCAGATGCTGATTTCGACTGTGGAGAGACCTGTAAAATATCATTGTTAGTCTTAGTAATAGTAGCCTACTCCCCAGCATTTCTCCGATGAAAATAGGAACATCCCTTTCCATAATAATAATTTTACTATTTATAACCGCGGGCTTTTTTTTCCTGGGGGAACTCTCTCCAATGCAGGAATCTCAACTAAAGCATCCATTAGAGATGGGCATCCAACCTCTGCTTAAAAACCTCCAAGGAAGGAGAGTCCATGGTGGGATCCAGCTGCAGGACTCTTACAACATGATTTAAGAAAGCTCTATGTACTTTAACCTTCTCATACCACCAACATGCATGCCAAGCATATCTATTGTCATGACCTTCTAAAACATCAGGCTTTTTTAAAAAATAACATCCCTTCCCTTAGCCAGCATAAACAGGATGCCTCATAATATAGTCTTAAATCTAGTAGGGAGAATCTCCTTTTGTCTTTAGAATCTATCAGCAAATTATATTTTATTCTTGGCTTCTTCCCTTGCCAGATAAATTTTGTAATATCTTTCTGCCATTCTTTGAAGTGTCCTGGATTGCTGATCAAGGGTATTGTTTGAAATAGCATTCTTGGCAATACATTCATTTTGGTTAATGATAAAGGTAAAGGTAAAGGTACCCCTGCCCGTACGGGCCAGTCTTGACAGACTCTGGGGTTGTGCGCCCATCTCACTCAAGAGGCCAGGGGCCAGCGCTGTCCGGAGACACTTCCGGGTCACGTGGCCAGCGTGACATCGCTGCTCTGACGAGCCAGAGCTGCACACGGAAACGCCGTTTACCTTCCCGCTGGTAAGCGGTCCCTATTTATCTACTTGCACCCGGAGGTGCTTTCGAACTGCTAGGTTGGCAGACGCTGGGACCGAGCAGCGGGAGCGCACCCCGCCGCAGGGATTCGAACTGCCGACCTTTCGATCGGCAAGTCCTAGGCGCTGAGGCTTTAACCCACAGCGCCACCTGCGTCCCATTAATGATTAATGATTAATGATACCCTTCCCAATTGTGCTAAATTCATTCTTCCACATTCATTCTTTTTCTTTATTGCTCTCCTAGCTCTTCTATAGTTATCCTTAAAAATATTTATGTTCTTAGCTGTTTTTACTTTTATTTAGTTTAAAGCCTGCTACTTCTCCAAACTTTAGAATCTGCTCCAAGACCCTGCTAGCCACAGGGTCTTCTACAGTTACCACAAGGTTATACCAGATGGGCGGGGTATAAATGCCTTAAGGTTATATGCTTTGTAACCTACTGTTTTCCCTTTTATTTCTTCATCTGATCTTATACTTCTGGCCAGGGTCTCTAAAACTAAAATCAACAATAGTGGTGACAGGGGACATCCCTGTCTTGTCCCTTTCATTATTTTGCATTTTTCTGTTATTACATTATTTACTATCAGAATAAATTGCGTTGATTCCTCTATGGAATTAATGTGGTTTGCCAATATGTCTGCAAACAGTTTGTAGTCATTATTTAATAGAGAGATGGGCCTAAAATTTTTGAATGATAATAGATACGTATTTTGTTTCAGAATCCCTATAATGTAAGCATCTTTCCAAGCATCTGGCACTTTCCCTATATTTAATATTTCGTTCATTACATCTTTTAGTGGTTGTGCCAGATAATCTTGTAGTTTCTTTAGTACTTTGCTGATAGCCCATCTGGCCTTGGAGTTTTTCCCATTTTGAATAATTGCCTGTTGTAGCTCCATCATGGTCATAGATGCATTTAATGAACTGAGTTTCTCTTTTACAATTTTTGGGAGGTTATTCTGCTTTAAATATTCTTCAATATTATTTATGTTCTCTTTACTGACTTGATACAGTTCTTAATAATACCTTACATATTGCTTTCTTATACCTTTTGGGTTATTTTCCCTTCTATATTTAGTTTTTTTATTAAGTTCATGGCCTGCTTCTTCTTTAGCTGCCACGCCAGCAGTTTGCCTGGCCGGTTGGCAAATTCAAAAAAATTCTGCCGTAGCATTTTAATCTTCTATTCAGTTTCTTGATTTACCAGCACCAATTATTTTCATTTTCAATCAGCTCTTCCAGCAGGTCTGGGATTTTTTTGTTCTCTCATCTTCTTTTAGAAAGCATTTTCTTGAATGAAAAAGCCCACATTACTGCCTTACTTGCGTCCCAGATAACCTTCAGATCCATTCCTTGATTTAAGTTGAACTCAAAATAATCTTTCAAAGCTTTTTCAGCTTTAAGTAAAATTGTTTGGTTAGCAAGAAGTCCATCGTTTCGTCTCCACCTGAATGATGTGTTTTTTCATCTTTTAATTCAAGTAGTAATTGGATATGATCCGAAAGTGTCCTTGGTCATATCTCTACTTTTTGTTGTTGTTCTTAATGATAATTCATTGGATATCCATATTAAGTCACTTCGTACAACAGATGGCTTTGGTTCTGAAAAAAAGGTGAATTCTCTATCCGCCACCCTCCAGATCTTTCATAGAGGTGCCACACAAAAAAGGGCCTCAGGTGAGGATTGCAGGGTCTGTGAAGGCCTTCTCTGCAATGAACCCTGTGTTGTGGGATAAACTTCACTAGAGCTAAAGGGGACTCCTGCGGAAATTGTGCTCTCTCTGCTAGTTTCAATGTGATTGTTCGCAAGCACGTTCATGAACACTGACTTTTAGGACATTTTGAGTATCTATGGCTTTTGTGGATTTTAAGAATGTATTAACCTGTCTTTTGTATTAACCTTAATCTGTAAAGCTCCTTGTTATTTTATATGCACTCTATATAAATGCTTTAATGTATTACAAAAAAAGCCTGAATAGGAATTCTAGTCTACATGAGATACACGCAGTGCCCAAATCATAAGAGGACAAAGTGAATAGGACATCTTAGCTTCATGGTTTCTTAATGCTGGTGCTTTTCCCTGCCATTCCAGCTTCACCCTTTCTTGAGAAAAATCCGGTGTCTGAATACTTCCAGGGGCAGGCTGTGCTTGGATGAGAACTGAGAGCTGCCAGCGGACTTCAAAATATTGTGAACTGGGTGATGTCTCCCAATAAGTCTTGTGACCTTGTGAAAATTGGGAATATAAGGAGAGAGACAACTGCTGGCATAAAGTTCACCATTAACCCAGAAGCCATTGAGTGGAACAAGAAATTCAACAAGGTAGGGGGAATCACAGAGGGAGAAGGCTAGGAGATGCTTATTATGCTTTTCCTTGAACAACCACTGCAAAGTGACCATGTCAGGTTGACCAATGATGTCTTGACCGTCCAATAACAGCTGCAACCACCACTCCTTCTTTCCACAGCAGCTGAGATAGGAGGGGGAGTTGGGGTGCTCAGAGAAAAGTTGGGGTGCTCAGAGAAATGACCATATCAGGTTGACCAATGAGGTCTTGACCGTCCAATAACAGCTACAACCATCACTCCTTCTTTCATTTTTTTAAAAAAATAATTTTTATTCATTTTTCAAACACATAATAAAAAACAAACACAACACAAAACAAAAACATACACAACATTAAACATATATAATTTCATAACCTTAATTTCATACACCTTCTTTCCTCCGACTTCCCCATACCTCCCTTTCGCTGCATCCTTATTCCGCGATTCTTTAGCAACCCTTTGGTCAATTTGTCTATTAGTTCCCTTTCATTAGATTTCCTTAAACTTATTAGTTACAGCTGTAATTCTCTACTTCTTACCCCTTGACATCTTAACACTCCTCAATTTTACAACAGTTTTTAAGATATGTTTTGAATTTCTTCCAGTCCTCTTCCACTGTCTCTTTCAACAGCAGCTGAGATAGGAGGGCAATTTGGGATGCTCAAAGAAAAGATAGAAACCAGAGGTCTTTAGACAAGACACAATTTATTTCAGGTCTAAACTGAGAATTTAAGAATTTTGGACAGAATCTGATTGAATGGACTATGCAATTAAGAAGAAAAGGGGAAACGCTTAGTAAAAATGAACTATTGGGCTTTCATTCATGCAGAAGGATGGGAAGTAATTTATTTTAGAAATGATAATTACTGATTTTTTTGATTTTTTAAAATAATTTTTATTAAGTTTCCATTTACCAAATTAAACATATCATACCAATTTGTCCAAATTGTATCAATACACATCATAAAGTCCAAATGTTTTCCAAATTATAAATTTTTGTGGGGGATACCCATGCTTCGCGATCGGCCAGAGTCCAATCATCTATATTTCTGCTGCTTTCATGTTTACAATGATGTTTTCAGTCCCATCTTCTCAACTCTTTGTCGTTACTCATTTTCCTTTTCTGTCACTGAGTTCTCTCCACAAGTGGATTGAAAGAAACAATCTTGTTTATATCTCTGTGTGGGCTTTGTAATGCTCTCTCGTAGATCTCTCACAGAAATCCAATAGTCCAGGCCTTCATTCAAGCAGACATCGTGATCTTGCCTCCGATGAAATACAGTCTAAATGTCCGCTCATTAACTTTCCAGACCCACTGCATCGTAAATTAGTCCTCCAGGAGGGTAATAGCCTTTCAAATTTACAATCCCAAATTGATAACCAACCCACGGCTCTTCCTCCCTAAGACCATATATCATGCAGCGAAGGTCTGCCTGTCCATATCAAGTCACATTTCTTGCTGTGTCACAGAGAGAGCCTCTTTTCTTTTCCAAATCTTTCACAGAATAAAACCTTTAATTCATATTATTTTCCTCCCACACAGTTCATTTTTAACCCCTCTTGCAACTTAGTCGTTGAGACGATTCTTTAAGGGGGAGGGTTGTTAAATTAATCACATGAAAAAGTAGAAAGTCTTGCCCCCCCTTTCCGTTCCATTCCACCTACCAACATGTCTGCAATTCTCTGATGTTATCTCTGTTCCTTCCATCCCGATCTTCTTCATAAATTATTAGCAGATAAAAACAGAGACGGTTCTTTAAGGTGGAGGGTTATTAAATTAATCACATAAAAAAGTAAAAAAGTCTTTCCCCCCCTTTCCATTCTGTTCCACCTACCAACATGTCTGCGATTCTCTGATGTTATCTCTATTCCTGCCGTCCTGATCTTCTTCATCTCAGTGGTAAAATTATTAGCAGATAAATACACTCCTGATCTCTCTTGAAGGATGTGCGTTTACTTCTCCGATTTTTTCTTCTTTTTAAGCAATGCAACCAATTCGCTCCTGAAAGCAGCTTCAGGGAGCTCCAAGCCTGTTCGAGGACTTTCCGCCCAGTGCCTCTCACCCCCTCCTTCATCCGAACTTGGGGGTGATTTATGGCATCCGGGCAAGGGCAGCATCTTCCCCTTCCCTGGGAAGATGAGGGAGACTGATTTTACTCCCCATAATCAGCCTCTAATTACCTCATGCAAGCTGGATAGATGGTATTGTCAGCCATCTTCCAAGGCGCCCCTAGCGGGCCCCCCGATAATTACTGATTTATTGTGGATTTTTAAAAAAATTGTGGAGTAAGCTCACTTGTAGATGTTGCAAATGGTAAAATAATTTACGTGCAGGAATTGTCAAGTTGACAGCTGATTGTTAAGGATGATAAGATTTTTTTAAAAAAAACAACACAACCCAAACCTATTGTAATATAAGGTTAACGGAAAGGAACGGCATGTGAATTAGAAATAACTAGGAAAATAAATCAGCAGTAAGAAGAAACCTTGCATGCCTCTTAACAGAGGGAAGGGAACCAATTGGTATTAAATTGGTCTTAATTTGTGGTTGAGAGATTATTCGAATTCTAAAATTTGGGAAATCACATTTCAGATTACATTGCCTGGATCTGAGACCTTGTGCACTGATGTGCACTGATGTTGAGTGGATCACCAGATTACGAGTGAGCAAGCAAAAAGTTCATCATTGGAGGGGAGAAATGAGACGATGCCAAATAGTTGTATTCCCTGCCTGCCAAACCTTTTAAAAGGAGGCATCTTATGCTCAGTCAGGAAGGAAGAGCGAGAGGCCTCCTCCTCCAACTCAGGTTCCTCCCATTCAGACCCCCATTTATAGAGCAAAACCAAGATCAGATCAGAAGACAGGGGTGTCTGGCGTGCTCTGGTCCATGGGGTCACGAAGAGTTGGACACGACTAAACGACTAAACAACAACAACAAGATCAGATGGGAAGTGAAAATAATTGACAGAACAGCCTCTGATAAAGCATTTAGATTCATTAGCTAAGATTGCATCCTACTTAGACTTTCATCTCTCCAGATTAGTAGAAAGCTTACTATATACTTATTCTTATAGCAATTCAACCTGTAACAATCCAGTGAAGGCTCCTATATAAATTTAATAATTAAAGGTCCCGAGAAAGCTGACTGGGTTATTCATGTATGCAACCACAGCAGCTAGAACTTTATATGCACAGAAGTGGAGAGAGGGAGGATTGGCTTATGAAACTGGGGGAATATGCTGAAATGGTGAAATGACCTGCTAAACATGAGGATGAATCTTTTCAGGAAGAATGGAGACCATTGATATCTTATTTGTCAAACTATCATCCATACCTGACGTCAAAGGCAGGATTTGAAATATAAGCAGTGGATTACTGAAATACGACATTGGGGCTTTTATAATTAAAACATAAAACATCTTGTCAGGGAACTGACATCTAAAGCGCCGCAGGTGCAAAGGCTCCCTGAGGTTGAGAGAGCAGTAGCAGCGGAAGAGGGAACCAGTAGAGGGCGAGCAAGAACTCCAAGGGAAAGTGAGTCGGAGGGATGGCTCAGAGACGCTTCAAGCGAAACCAGTGGGGAGGTCTCAGGACCTCCTATAGGGACACCCACACCTCGACGGAAACTGTCACGCCGAGAGGCCAGACGACGTGTTTCCGTTAAGGAGCTTTTATGTTGGAAACGTTTCCGAAAGCAGCCACTTTCGGATTCTACTAGTGATTGACGCAGCCATGCTGGAGGGGCTCCGTCACAGGCAGAGGTTTGAAAACCTGATCAAACTCTGAGGGACTTGCATTTTACGCACAAGCAGCTCATCGTCCCATCACAGCAATCCGAAAGTCATCGAAAGCCAGCTTGTGCAGAGAGAAGCAACATGAGCAACCCAGCCGGAACCGGGGGTGCAGGAGCAGCTGGAGGGGGTCCAAGCCTGGAAGAAAGGTACAGAGCGTTGGAGATCCAGTTGGCGCTGCAAACGGCGAGGCTTGAGGAGAGGAGGGCTCAGGATGCAGAAAAGGGAAAGGAGAAAACCACCCCGCTCGCCAGAAAGGTACCAGGATTGGTGCAGAAATTCGGGGGGGATCCCAGGAACTATCATGCCTTTAGAACAGAGATGCAATACGCTCTAAACTTGCAGTTTGATGACTTCCCCGACGAGGAATCGCGAGTGGCGTATGTGATTGGCCATCTCGAATCCGGGGCGAAAGATTGGGTTAGACCCCTGATGGCAGCGAATAATGAGATCTTAAAGGACACGAGGAAGTTTTTTCGTGCCATGGACCTGATGTTTTCCAGCGATATTGAGCAGGGGGTGGTGCGAAGGCAGTTAATGGCTTGCCAGCAAGGAAGCAGATCTGTCCGTGAGTACTGGACTGAATTTACTATGCTGATTCATAAATTGGGGTGGGACCTATCGGCGGAGCCCATCCAAATGCTTTTCGAAGAGGGGCTTTCTTCAACCGTCAAAGATGAGCTTTCCCGGGGGCCCAGGGCGGAGTCTATGGACCAATTAACCAAATCTGCGCTGGCCATAGGAGCGCGCCAGGAGGCGAGGGCTTTGGAAAGGCGGGAAGGGAAAGGAGACCGTTGGAGGGAGTTCCGCATTCCAGACATTCCAGAGCCATCTTTCCCGCCGGCAGAGCCGATGGAAGTTGGAACAGCGCGGGCGCGCGCAGTTTCAAATCCCAGTGAAGGGCGGAAGAAGGAGGGAAAGAGCGCCAAGAGATGTTATCTCTGCCAACAGCCAGGGCACTTTGCCAGAGTCTGCCCACAAAGAAAGGAATGGCAAGGGATGGCAGGAGCTGTTGGGGGAAAGGAAGAGGAAAGCAAGGAGCAAGTAAAAGCCAACGCCTGGCTGCCACCGTCGGGGCACAGCAGCCAGGCCAAAGAGCAATGAAAGTGCCCATGCCAGAACCTCCCAGACCTGCTTTAGTGATAGAGGTGTTACTAGAACTGCCAAACGGACACCCACTAAAGGTCAAGGCGCTTTTGGATTCAGGCAGCTCCTGTAATTTCATGAGTAAGGAGTTTGCAGCTGAGCACCAGATACAGACCATCCCTTTAAGTAACCCCTTGCAGGTGACTACGATTGACGGCAGAGAGCTGTTGGGGGGAGAAGTTAGCCAACAGACTGTCCCGATGATAATGAGAGTGGCAAGGCACACCGAACAGATAGCGTTTAATGTGGCCATCCTGGGAGGAGCGCCCATCATTTTGGGGATGAGCTGGCTGGCGCTACACGATCCGCTAGTGGGCTGGCATCAGAGGGTGGTCTCCTTTGGGTCAGCGCATTGCCTAGAACACTGCAAGGAGGGGAAGGTCTCGGGAGGAGACAGAGTCACCCTAGCGGGGATGGAAGTGATGGGCAAAGGGAAGGTGCCCCCGCAATACGCAGATCTGAGCAACGTATTCAGCGAAAGGGAAGCAGACAAACTGCCACCGCATAGACCCTTTGACTGTCAAATCAACCTACTCCCAGGGGCCCAACTCCCAGTAGGCAAGCTGTACGCCATGTCAGACAGGGAGATGCAGGAGCTGAGGGAGTTCATTGACAAAAACTTGAAGCGAGGTTTCATCAGAGAGTCCCGAGCGGTGGGGGGCAGCCCAGTGTTTTTTGTGGACAAAAAGAACACAGACAAACCGAGACTGGTGTGTGACTTTAGGGGCCTCAATGCAGTGTCGGAGCCCCTGGCTTTCCCTATGCCCCGAATTGACGACATTTTGACCAGAGTAAGGAAGGGAAAGATTTTTACAAAACTGGACCTGCGGGGGGCGTACAATCTGATACGCATAAGGAAGGGAGATGAATGGAAGACCACCATGTTTACCCCTTTGGGAGCCTTTGAATACCTCGTTATGCCCTTCGGTCTACAAGGGGGCTCCGCCTGTTTTCAAGCTTTTATAAACCACGTTCTGGGACCTTTGCTCTACAAGAACTGTGTGGCCTTTTTAGACGACGTGTTGGTGTATTCGGAAGATGAGGAACAGCATGTGAGGGACGTTCGAGAAGTGTTGGGCAGGCTGCAAGCCAACCAGCTGTGGGTGAAACTGGAGAAGTGCCAGTTTCATACCAAGGAGGTGGAATTCCTGGGGTACCGCTTGTCAGACAAGGGATTGGCCATGGATCCAGGCAAGGTTCAAGCGGTACTGGAATGGAAGACACCGAAGACCAAGAAGGACGTGCAAAGATTCTTGGGGTTTGGGAACTTTTATCGGAAGTTCATCAAGAACTTTGCCCACTTGACGGCGCCCATCACCGACTGCCTCAGCAGCAAGAAGAAATTTGTTTGGACGGGGGAGGCGGATCGAGCCTTTGAAGAACTGAAAAGGGCTTTCGCCTCGGAAGAACAACTTCTGCATGTGGATTTACAAAAACCCATGAGAGTGGAAACAGATGCATCCGACCGGGCTATAGGGGCGGTCCTTCTTCAACCGGGGAGGAGTGCGTCGGAGTGGAGACCGTGTGCATTCTTCTCGCGGAAACTGAATAAGTCCGAGAGGAATTACACGGTGTATGACAGGGAACTACTTGCCATTCACGAAGCATTCCGGAGGTGGAGACATTTATTAATTGGGGCACAACACAAGGTGCAAGTGTGCACCGACCACAAAAATTTAGAGTATTGGAGAACAGCTCGAGTGCTCAACCAACGACAAGTGAGATGGGCACAGGAATTCTCCAAATTTAACTTTGAGATTTGTTATGTGCCAGGCCCAGAAAACGTCAGGGCGGATGCGCTCTCACGCAAACCAGAATATTGGGAAGGGGAGGAGGTGATCGAAGAGAGACATGTCATCCCGGAGGACCGCTGGGTGTGTGGGGCGGCGCTGGTGGGGCAACGGGAACTGGTGGAGGAAACGGAAAATGATGAATATGCCCAGGATAAGCTCAGAGGTCTCAGGGGGGAGGGCGAGAGCCCCGGAGGTTTTGAGGAAAGAAATGGGGCATTGTATTACAAAGGGGCACTGTATATACCCGAAGGTGAATTGAGGGGGAGAGTACTCAAGCAGTTGCATGATAGCCCCACGGCGGGACATTTTGGGCAACACAAAACCATGTGGTTGGTTACCAGGGAATTTTGGTGGCCTAAGGTGAGGGAAGATGTAAGGGAGTATGTAAGAGGGTGTGACCAATGTCAGCGAGCCAAAGGGGAAAGAAGGGCGCCGGCAGGGTTATTAGAACCTTTACCCACACCAGAACGGCCTTGGGAAGCGATATCAATAGATTTTATGACGGATCTGCCAAGGTCCAAGGGGAAAACAGCCATCATGGTAGTAGTAGACCTGTTAACTAAGATGTGCCATTTTGTAGCATGCTCACATGCAGTCACAGCGGAAGAAACGGCGAAGTTGTTTGTGGAACATATCTTTAGGTTGCACGGGGCTCCCTCGAGGGTGATCTCAGATCGAGGCAAACAATTTACTTCCAGGTTCTGGAGGAAGCTCATGAGCTTGCTACACGTGGAAGTTAATTTTTCAACTGCCCGGCACCCTGAAACCAACGGGCAGGCGGAAAGGGCAAATGGCATTCTTCAACAATATCTTAGGTGTTATGTCAATGACAGAGAGAACGATTGGGTCGAAAAGTTGGCGTTGGCAGAATTTGCCTACAATAATGCGGAGAATGTGTCCACAGGGATGAGTCCCTTTTTGGCTAATTACGGGTGTCACCCCAGGGCATTTCCAGGGGAAGGAGGGGAGAGATGGAGCGTTCCAGCGGCTGAACATTTTGTAGAAGAGATGGAAGCCATCCATCAGCAGCTCCAGCTCAACTTAGAAAGGGCCAAGGCACAATATAAGAAGCAGGCAGACAAGAACAGAAGGGAAGGTGAAACCATAAGGGTGGGGGATCAAGTGTGGTTGTCAACCCAAGGGTTGCCGTTCAAAGGGGGTTGTAAGAAACTGAGGCCCAGAAGATTGGGACCCTTTGAGGTGATTCAGCAGGTCAACCCGGTAGCTTTCAAACTCCGATTACCCAACCACATGAAATTGCACCCAGTGTTCCACAGGTCGTTACTGTCACCATACAGGGGGGGACGTGAAGGGGAGCACGTCAGGGGACCAGCCTTGGAAGAGAGGGAACGCCGCAACCATGTAGCGGAAATCCTCGATTCCAGGTGGAAGGGTAATCAGGTGGAGTATTTGGTGGCGTGGGAAGGGGAACCGGAGTCAGAAAACACCTGGGTAAGTGCAGAGGAAGTCAATGACGAGGTTTTAACAGAAACGTTCCACCAAAGGTTCCCGAGGAAACCTCAGCCTATAGCAAGGTTTAGGAGGGAGTATTTCGGCACCACCGATGAGGAAGAGGAAATGGAAGGGTTCACGGAGTCGGAGTTGGAAGATGGAGTGGACTCTGATGACGAAGAGTACCTAGAGAGTAGGAACAGCAACAAGTGGAAGGAAGTGTTCGCGACGTCGGAAGATGAGGGAGGTTCTTTCAGGGGTTTTACCTCCTCACCGCCAGTAGGAGAGGAGACGGGAGGGGGTGAAGGGGGCCCTGGAGGGGAGGTGGATGTCAGGGAACTGACATCTAAAGCGCCGCAGGTGCAAAGGCTCCCTGAGGTTGAGAGAGCAGTAGCAGCGGAAGAGGGAACCAGTAGAGGGCGAGCAAGAACTCCAAGGGAAAGTGAGTCGGAGGGATGGCTCAGAGACGCTTCAAGCGAAACCAGTGGGGAGGTCTCAGGACCTCCTATAGGGACACCCACACCTCGACGGAAACTGTCACGCCGAGAGGCCAGACGACGTGTTTCCGTTAAGGAGCTTTTATGTTGGAAACGTTTCCGAAAGCAGCCACTTTCGGATTCTACTAGTGATTGACGCAGCCATGCTGGAGGGGCTCCGTCACAGGCAGAGGTTTGAAAACCTGATCAAACTCTGAGGGACTTGCATTTTACGCACAAGCAGCTCATCGTCCCATCACACATCTCATAAAAAGAAGTAATAAAAACAAACATAGAGAAAGGGGGTGGGGAGTCAAGAAGAAATTGTGTGGGGGTTTTTGTTTGTTTAAACTTTATACGAAGACAAGTGATTGGAATATCTGTGGAGACTTAATAATTTTTTAAGTTTTTAAAAAAATGTAATAAAGAAAACATCCACCTAGATTCATAGGAAGTTGAGGTAATTTGATTCTGTTTATTATTATTTTAACTTTTGGAATGTTCTAAAGTAAGACTGTAAACTTTGTTATGATCATCCTGACTTACCTTGACGTAAAGCGCTCTAGTGGTGATTGGTCAAAATAGTGCATGGGTTTTATGAAAGATTAAATAATTAAGTAAGAAAGTAAATAAATATTAATAAATAAATTCATAAAGAATAACAAAGCTGCTAGAATGCTAGCCTGGCTTCTGCACAGACAATTTGTTTATGAGTAGAGATGTTTCTGCTCAAAGACGAGGAGCAAGTAGGCTCCATGTGCAACAGAAGCTCTCCTTCCCCAGAACATTTCGAAGGGGAAGGGAGAGCCTAAGGCCCAGGACAACCTTTCTCCCCTCATCCAACCCCAGAGAGCTTCCCTCTGTTGGAGAAGCCTTTCAAAGAGGGGGTGCAAATTCACTTGAAGTTGCTTCAAAACCACCAACACGCTACTTCCCTTCAGGGGGAGAACGAGAAGGGATTGGCAGGAATGAAATCCACCCAAAGTGGCCAACTAGAAGAAGAAGAAGAGTTTGGATTTCATATCCCGCTTTATCACTACCCTAAGGAGTCTCAAAGCGGCTAACAATCTCCTTTTCCTTCCTTCCCCACCGCAAACACTCTGTGAGGTGAGTGGGGCTGAGAGACTTCCGAGAAGTGTGACTGGCCCAAGGTCACCAGCAGCTGCAGGTGGAGGAGCAGGGAAGCGAAACCGGTTCCCCAGATTACGAGTTCACCGCTGTTAACCACTACACCACACTGGCTCTCTAAAGCATCCCTAACAGATAGTCATCCAAACTCTGCTTAAAGACCTCCAAGGAAGGTGAGTCCATGGTCGGATCCAGCTCCTTCTTTGGTGCTTGTGAGCAAAGTTCAGGCCAAACTTCCAATTCCCCAAAACACCTTTGACTTTTCATCATCATGTTTTTCTCCAGCTCTGCACCTGCTGCCTGAGTCATTCAGGACTCCAGAAAGTTATTGTGATGAAACTTATTCCACTTGGAATAAACAAAATTATAGTCATCTCATCTTCGAAAAGTTCAGGAGATATTTCTGGAGATTGCATGAGCCTCAGAAAACAACATGACAATATTAATTGCGCTGTGTCTGGGAAAGAAAAAGTTAGTGCAGATAATATTTCCTGAGTTGGAGACAGACTGAGTCAAGCTGTAGAGCTGGCGAAAGAGGGGTGTGCCTGCCTTGTGCTTCCGAGCTCTGAAGGTAGAGTTGAAAACCACCCAGATTGGCAAAGCCCATTCAGGTTGGTCTTGCAAGAGTCTTTGGGTTCTTCTGCTTTAGCTCCTTGGCAGGTAAGAGGAGCCATTCACAAGATTAGGGGAGGAGGCAGAGCCAGAATGAGATCCCTGCTCCTTCTGTTGCAGCTCCTGCTGCTCCTGCTGCCCTTTGGAGTCTGCGGGAACCACAAGGCGAAATGCCCCTTGAATCTGGTCAGGGATGAAACGGATGCTCGCAATTACTACCGGCCTGGACACTTTCTCATCAGTGGGATCATCTCTCCAAAACGCTTTTATGAGGAAACTCTGTATGTCTTTTCTCAGACACCCTTGGCGAAGAGTGAACTGTATGTACTCATATGCAGATGCTTTCACGGTCCTCCAGTCCTTGTAATGGTTCCTATATATCAAGGAAAGAGCTCCTATCTCAGGGTTGGGGAGTCAAGAGTTGATGTTGCAGGACTACCCTGCCCTGACCATCGGTCTTGCTGGCTGGGGGTGATGGGAGCTGGGGGGGGGAGTCTAGTAAAAGATTCCACACAAACCCCTCCTATTTCCATGTTCTTTGGGTCGTCCTTAGTAAAATACTCTCCTACGTATGCTTCTGTGTTGCTTTTAGAAGAGTGCAAGAATGTTAGTGAATCTGGTCAGGGTTCAAAAGGATGCACTGAATTTCCCCACCTGCAGGATGCCATGAAACTTAGGCAGTTTCTAAGGCTCAAAGGCTTTATTCAATATTATTCCATGTTACAGTTTTACAAATGGAATTTTAAGATCCTCTGGGTGACGTTTGGTAGCTGAAGAGCAGGAAAGATGTGCTTTAATTGAAATGATAAATAATATGAATTGGGAGACTTCCTTTTCATGGAGTCAGGTCGTTAAAGAATCTTAGTTTTAAGACCCTCTGCGTGATATTTAGTGGCTGATTTTAAAAAATTAGAAGTGTCTTAAGTAACTCTTGAAAATGGTTAGATTTTTATGGGTGAAGAGCAGGAATGATGTGCTTCAAATAAAATGATTATATGGAATAATACAGATCAGGGGGTGTCCTCATTGGTGTAGTGGCTGATCCAGAATTTTAACACACACTCAAACCTGCAAGCCACAAGTCCTCATTTGTAACTAAAAGAGGACTAAGGTATTTGGTGTTTCTCCTCCTTCAATAAAATTGTCTCTTATGTACCTATAGTCTAGCCCCTTGGAGGAAGCCAAAGACCACTGCAGGAAAAGCAGCCTTTGCAGCAACTTCCCAGTATAGCACACATTTTGAGGGGCGCCTTCATTTCTTACTCATAAAACCATAGTAGAAAAGAATCATAGAGTTGTAGAGATGGAAGGAACCCAGAGGAATCTCACCTGAAGCATCCATGACACATGGTCACCTTCGGAGGGAGTCTCTGTTTGCATCAAAGCAGAGATTTCCAAATTTTTGTTCTATGCTAGAAAGCAAAAGGTTTGATATTAATGCAATAGGATAAATAAATACTAATCTTTGTGGATCATATAATATCCCCACCCCCATTCACTCTTTTTAAAGGATTCATTTATTGCAGGGAGACACAGAGGATCTTGTGGTACATGTTGTCTTTCCTGCTCACCATCCAAGAGATCAACCAGGATCTCAGGCTCTTACCCAACATCACCCTGGGCTACAACATCTATGAGAACTATTTAGATGCAAGGATGACTTCGGACGCCATGCTAGAGCTGCTTGCAGGCAGTGGATGCAATATTCCCAATTATCACTGTGGAGAACAGAATCCCCTGCTGGCTGTTCTTGAAAGAGGCAATACTGTCATCTCTAGAGTGATTTCAGCCTTGTCAGGCATCTACAAAATCCCACAGGTAAGTAGTGGGAGAGCATGGAAGCCCAGAGAATTTCAACTGCGTAAAATTCTACTTTCTCTTTGGAGGGGTCAAGTTGAAATATTTTTTTAAATGGAAAAAATTCTGAGCTATAGATCCAACATCCTTTTTTAAAAACTGACCCTTCACCACTTAAGACCTCCAGATGTTTCCGACTAAAACTCCCATCAGCCTCAGCCAGCAGAGATTTAGATATCAGTCATTTCATATGATTAAATATATGTTATTCTGAAAGTAAAATAAATTGCTGATCTTTTGCTTTCCTTGCTAGATCAGTCATGGCTTCATGGTTCTCGAAGGTAAAACCCTGTTCCCTTTTGTCTACCGGATGACTCCCAAAGAGGAAAGTCAGTACCAGGGGATTATTGAATTGCTCCTGCATTTTGGATGGACGTGGATTGGCCTCTGCACTCCAGACAATGACAGTGGAGAAAGATTTGTGAGCATTGTGAAACCTCTGATGCTCAGCAAAGGGATCTGCATTGCTTTATCCAAAAAAGTACCAGAAAAAGATCTAATTCAATTTATCAGGCCTGGGGAACCTTTTTTCCTATGGAGACAAGTTGGAGTATTTGTTTCCTATATAACCAATGCATTGGGTATCGTTCTACTCCTGGCAATAATCAAAGAATATGAGAAGGATATAGGGCCGAAAGTCTGGATCACAACAGCTTCGCAAGAAATCAGAATTAGCTTTTCCCTCCCTCCAAATTTATTCCAGCACCTCCATGGTTCTCTGTCCTTTGCAGTTCAGACCAGAATAAGGAGGAGCAAAGGTGGCAAAAATAAGGATTTTTTTGATTCAGTGTTTCAGTGTTCGTATTCAAAGCATCTGTTGTCCGTGAAAGGCAGGATAAGATGCAGAGATGAGGAGAAACTGGAGATGTTGCCCCAAACGTCTTATAAGACAATCCTGTCTCACGACAGCTATGGCACTTACATCACTGTTCAAGCTGTGGCTCAGGCCTTGCATGCTTCGCTTTCATCGAGATCCCAGAGGAGGCTGATGGTGGAGGAAGGAGAGCAATGGGGACCCCAAAGGCTACAGCCGTGGCAGGTATTTCCTTCCCCCTTTTGCAACCTGCAGTCCACACAGATGCTGATCTTGACTGGGGATAGACCTGCAAAATATCATAGTTACTATTAGTAATAGTAGCAGACCGCCCAACATTTCTCTGTTGAAAATAGGGACATCTCATTCCATAATGATAATTTTACTGTCGATACCCAGGGCTTTTTTTCCAGGAGGAGCTCGCTGAAACTCAGTTTTGGCACCTCTCAGGTAGGTGCCATTGCCATTCTCAGAGGGAGGTGTTCATGGTGAGTTCCGGCACCTTCTTTTCTAGAAAAATACAGTGGTGCCTCGCAAGACGAAATTAATTCGTTCTGCAAGTTTTTTCTTCTTGCGAGTTTTTTGTCTTGCGAAGCACGGCTTCCCATAGGAATGCATTGAAAATCAATTAATGCGTTCCTAGGGAAACCGCTTGCCAGGCTGGCGGTGCGGAGAAGGGCTTTTCTCCCCACCGCAAGCCTTCAGGACAGGTACGGGAACAGAGGGGAAGGCGCGCAGCGCTTTCCCTCTGTTCCCGGGGCTTGCGTGGGAGGAGGGTTTTTCCTCCCCACCGCCAACATTCAGAACAGCATTCTGAATGTTGGCGGTGGGAAGGCAAACCCTCCTCCCACCCCAAGTCTTCAGGAAAGCCATCCGAAGCCGGGCGGCGGGAGAAGGTGTCCCTGCCCCGCCGCCCGGCATCGGAGCTTCGTTCCGATGCCGGGCGGCGGGAGAAGGTGTGTCCCCCCCCCGCCCGGCATCGGAGCTTCGTTCCGACGGCGGGCGGAGGGAGAACGCGTTCCCGCCCCCCCCCGCCCGGCATCGGAGCTTCGTTCCGACGGCGGGCGGAGGGAGAACGCGTTCCCGCCCCCCCGCCTGGCATCGGAGCTTCGTTCCGACGGCGGGCGGAGGGAGAACACGTTCCCGCCCCCCCGCCTGGCATCGGAGCTTCGTTCCGACGGCGGGCGGAGGGAGAAGGTGTTCCCCCCCCGCCCGGCATCGGAGCTTCGTTCCGATGGCGGGCGGCGGGAGAACGCGTCCCCGCCCCCCCCCGGCATCGGAGCTTCGTTCCGATGGCGGGCGGCGGGAGGAGGTCCGAGGACAGCGGGGAAGACGCGCTGCGCTTCCCCGCTGTCCCGGAGATTTCCCTATGGGCTTTCGTCTTGCGAAGCGAGCCCATAGGGAAATTCGTTTTGCAAAGCGCCTCCAAAACGGAAAACCCTTTCGTCTAGCGGGTTTTCCGTCTTGCGAGGCGTTCGTCTTGTGGGGTACCACTGTAGCACTGTTTATAGCCCACACATCCTTTTGG
Source organism: Podarcis melisellensis (assembly GCF_964234715.1). Lineage (NCBI taxonomy): Eukaryota > Metazoa > Chordata > Lepidosauria > Squamata > Lacertidae > Podarcis > Podarcis melisellensis. The sequence goes on from NC_138536.1 coordinate 9,899,216, forward strand.
GTTGCCTCAGCACTCTGGGCAGCTCCCAACATAAAGAAAAACATACTAAAAAAATTAAACATTTAAAAAAAAATCCCAATATAAGATTGGATGGATTGTGGCTTGTATAACTCCACATCCTCCAACATTTCTCCGATGAAAATAGGGACATTCTAAGGAAAGGTGGGACATTCTTTTTTTTTAAAAAAATATATCTATTTTTATTATTTTATTCCTTAAACAATATTTTCAGCAATACAATAACAAACACAGAAACTTTTTTAAAAAATAATATTTATTACTTTTCCAGCAATTTAAACACTACAAAAACAAAAAGAGAGAAAAAAAGAAACAACAAAAAACCAGAACAATACAATACAATACAAAAACACTACATAACACTAACACATTAAACTAACAAAACAAAACAAAAACAATTTAATACACATCAAACAATTTAATATCTTATCTTTCATTCGCTTATTTCGACGACCTCCTCACACCTCCCTTTTTGTATTCCACTTCTGTTAATTGTTTCAGCAATTCCTTTCCATCTTCCTCTGTTTTCTATCCTATAATTATCTTAACCCATTCTAACCTTATTTTTTCCTTTAATATTCTATTAATCTATTTATACTTAATTCCTTATAACATTTCTACTAAAGCCATATAACTTCATTCCAACGTTCTTCTAACATTCTTTAATTTTACAGTATTTCTGTAAATAGTCTTTAAACTTTTCCCAGTATTCTTCCACCGACAAACAAAGAAACTTTTTGCTCTGCTGAGCATATGACTTCCCTTCAGCAGGTTTTCCGCTTTCAAGTCCTGTCTCGCAATTTAGTTCTTTAGCTTCCATTGTCCACATTGTAGGTTTTATTTCAATCCTGCTAGTGTCTTCAAATTTTTAGTTATTATTCAAATACACAATAAATTTACACCAATCCCTTTGAAAATTTTGATCTCAAATCCTGCAGGTTAGTCTGGCCAGTTCTGCGAAGTCCATCATCTTTGCCTGCCACTCCGCAATCATAGGTACTTCCTGTAACTTCCATTTTTGGGCCAGTAAAGTTCTCGCTGCAACTGGCGTACATAAATTGTCTTTGATCTATCTTCGCAATTTCCTCTCCCATGAAACCTAGCAAAAATGCTTCCAGTTTTGGGGGGAGGATATATCTGAACATCTTTTTAAATTCATTATAGATCAATTCCCAAAACATTTTTACTTTGTCACGTGTCTACCACATATGATAAAAGCCTCCGTCTGATTCTTTACATTTCCAGCACAATTTATCTCTCATGTTATACATTTTAGCTAACTTTGGTGGTGTCAAACACCATCTGTACATCACCTTCATTACATTTTCTTTTAATGCCATACAAGCTGTGAATTTCAAATTTTCATTCCACAATTTAATATTATGCACATAGTCTAGTGCCCATTTTATCACCACTTCTTTTATTACTTCCTCATCTTTTGTAAAGCATTCTAACAGCAAATTATACATCTTAGATAATAGTTTACTGTTGCTTTCCAACAGCTCGTTTTGAAATCTTGATTTTTTGTTTTCAAAGCCAACCATCCTCTTATCCATACTGAATATGTCATTAACTTGATGATATTGCAGCCACCTTGTAAGAAAAACTTTCAATTTGATCATCTGGTTTAAGTTTAAAACCTTTCTCGGTTTCCGTCAAAGTGCCTTTATATGTGGCCCACCTTCCCTCCGTATTTAATTTTTTTACCGTCAGTACCTCAATAGGTGAGATCCACCATGGTGTTTTCCTTTCCAATAGGTTTTTATTTCTTTCCCACACTTCATAGATTGACCTTCTAATCACATGGTTCAGGAAACCTCTATGAACTTTCACTTTGCCATACCAAAGATCAGAATGCCACCCAAATCTGTTATCAAAACCTTCCAGATCCAAAATATCTGTATTCTCCATCGTTATCCATTCCTTTAACCAACAGAGACAGGATGCCTCATAATAGAGTTTCAAATCTGGCATGGCGAATCCACCTCTTTCTTTTTTATCTGTTAACAATTTAAATTTTATCCTAGTTTTTCCCCCCTGCCAGATGAATCTCGATACTACTTTTTGCCACTCTTTAAATTGACCTGTGCTTTGAACACTGGAATTGTTTGAAACAGGAATAACATCTTGGGTAATACATTCATTTATACCACTGATATTCTACCAGAAAATGACAACTTTAATCTGCTTCATATTTCCAAGTCCCTCTTGATTTCCTTTCATGTGGATTCATAATTGTCATTAAACAAATTAATATTTTTTGGTGTTAACCAAATTCCAAGATATTTCACTTCTTTTTACAACCATGATTTCTGATCTACATTGTAATTCATCTATCTCTTCCTTGACCATATTCTTCACTAACATTTTAGTTTTACCTTTATTGAGCTTAAATCCTGCTACTTGCCCAAATTCCTTAATTTTCACCAGTGCTTCTTGTACGCTAGTGTGTGGATCATCCAATGTTAAGACCTAATCATCTGCAAAGGCTTTTAATTTATACTCCTTTATTCCAATCTTTATCCCTCTCACTTCTGACAATTCTCTCAAATTCTTATTTAATACCTCCAGGACTGTGGTAAATAGCAATGGTGACAACAGGCACCCCTGTTTGTGTCTTTAGTTATATCAAACTTATCAGTCAAAGTGTTGTTCACTATCAATTTCACCTTTGGCTCTTTTTTATTTGATCCCAGAATGTCCCACTTTTCCAAAGCGAAAAAGGGAAAGTGGGACATTCTGGGATCAAATGAAAAACTGTCTCTAATTCAGGGACATCCCTGGAAAATTGGGGCACTTGCAGGGTGGGTGCCATTGCCATTCTCAGAGGGAGGTGTTCATGGTGAGTTCTGGCACCTTCTTTTCTAGAAAAATAGCACTGTTTATACAACACACATCTTTTTGGATTGCCTCAGCACTCTGGGAAGCTCCCAACATAAAGAATCGGGGATATCCCTGGAAAAGTGGGGCCCTTGTAGGGACTGTAGCAATAGAAATGGCTGAATAGGAATTCCAGTCTACATGAGATACACGCAGCCCCAAATCAGAAGAGGTTGAAGTGAGTAGGACTGAAATATCCATCTTGGCTTCAAGGTTTCTCAGTGCTGGTGCTTTCCCCTGTCATTCCAGCTTCACCCTTTCTTAAGAGAAATCCGGTGTCTGAATACTTCCAGAGGCAGGCTGTGCTTGGATGAGAACTGGGAACTACCAGCAGACTTCGATATTATGAACTGGGTGATGTCTCCCAATGAGTCTGGTGACGTTGTGAAAATTGGGAATATAAGGAGAGAGACGTCTGCTGGCATAAAGTTCACCGTTAACCCAGAAGCCATTGAGTGGCCCAAGAAATTCAATAAGGTAGGGGAGAAGAGGGAGAAGGCTAAGAGATCTTTATTATCTTTTTCCTAAAACAACCCCTGAAAAATGACCATATCAGGTTGACCAATGGTGTCTTGACCGTCAACAACAGCTGCAACCACCACTCCTTCTTTCCACAGCAGCTGAGATAGGAGGGGAATTTGGGGTGCTCAAAGAAAGGATAGAGCCCAGAAGTCCTTAGAAACACACTATTTCCGAGCCAGACTGAGAATTTAAGAATTCTGGACAGAATCTTTAACCGAATGGACTATGTAAATAAGAAGAAAAAAGAAAACACCTAGTAAAAGTGAACTATTGGGTTTTCATACATGCAGAAGGATGGAAAGCAATTCATTTTAGAAATGATAATTACTGATTTATTGTGGATTTTTTAAATTTGTGGAGTAAGCTCACTTGCAGATGTTGCAAATGTTAAACTATTGTATGTGCAGTAATTGAGAAGTGCACAGCTGTTGTTGAAGGATGAGAAGTTAAAAACAAACAAGCCCTATTGTAATATAAGGTTAATGTTAAGGAATGGCACATGAACTAGAAATAACTAGGGAAATAGATCAGCGACAAGAGGAAACCTTGCTTGCCTCAAGAACAGAGTGAGGGAAAAGTCATATTAAATTTGTTTGGAAAAGTCATATTAAATTTGTCTTAATTAGTGATTGAGAGATTATCAGAATCCTGAACTTTGGGGAAATCACATTTCAGACTCGATTGCCATTTTCTTTGAAGATTTTTTAAGCAGGGAAGCAGGTAAACGGAGAAGAGGAATCAGAGTTCTGTGGTGCAAACCTCAGTTGTCCTGAACTAATTATGAAGAACAAGATACTCTGGTCACCCCAATGGTCAGTGGGGGGTTGAAAGGACCCTGATGAGGGGTCAAAGGCTGCATTCCAGAGATCCGTTTGAATTCACTCTATGAGTGAATTACACACTCACAAATACTCCTAACTCTTCCTCTTTGTGGCACCTTCTTGTCTTTCTGGTTAGGCCGTGCCTCGTTCCAGGTGTACAGAAAGATGTCGACCTGGATATGCCAAGGTGGTTCTAGAAGGAGAGCCCATTTGCTGCTATGCTTGTGCTCGGTGTGCAGAAGGGACCTTCTCCGCCCAGGAAGGTGGGTGACGCCAAGGGGGAAGAAATTCCTAGAGAGAGTAAACACAGGGCAGAAATTCAGTCTCACCCACTTTTTGTGAGATTTCTGCAGACACTGTGGAATGTGGCTCCTTCCTCAAATTCTTTAGGATTAATCACCTTTATTACATCCAGGAAGTGAGTTGAAAGGAATGATCATAAGGAAGACATCTCTGGGGTTCAAAGTGGGCAGCTATGAGAGGAATTCCCACAAACATTCCTTTTTGATTTTTTATACCAAGCCACACAAAAAGGAAATAATGTTGACATTTATCAGAAATAATGGACAGATTATGAAAAGTAGCAAATTTTTAACATTGCATGGAAGCAACAGAAAACTGTTTGCATTTCAAAGGTCCAGACAAAGAGGTGTTTCTTCAGGATAAGGCACGATCCAAACAATCCAGTTGAGAAATACAATGAGAAAAACCTTCTTCACTACCTCTACCTTCTTGAAATAATAGCAGAGTAAACTTTTTTTTAGAAACAAACAGGTTTTTTGCCTCTCCATACTGCTTTTAACAGTCTTATTTCCTGATGTCCACCACATAGTTTTTCAAAACTTAACAGAGCACAGATCATTAGGGATGTAAGTGATGCTGCAGCCACTCTTATTCTCTTCCCCAGATGCAGAACATTGCACCAAATGCTCAGAAGATCACCATTCAAACAAGGACAGAGATCAATGTGTCCCCAAAATTACCACCTTCCTGACTTATGGAGAATATTTGGGAATGATTTTAGCTTCCATTGCCCTCTTCTTGTCCTTAATAGCAAGCATTGTGTTGGGAATCTTCATTAAATACAAGGAAACTCCCATAGTCAAAGCCAACAACCGAGACCTCTCCTACATCCTGCTCATCTCCCTCCTGCTTTCCTTTCTGTCCTCCTTCCTCTTCATCGGGCGCCCAAGGAAAGAGACCTGCCTTCTCCGACAAACGGCCTTCAGCATCATCTTCTCAGTTGCTGTTTCTTCTGTCTTGGCAAAGACCATCACGGTGGTGCTGGCCTTCCTGGCCACAAAGCCCGGGAACAGGGTGAGGAGATGGCTGGGCAAGAGTCTGGCCAACTCCATTGTCATCTCCTGTTCTGGGGGGCAAGTTCTCATCTGCACCATCTGGCTGGGCTCTTCTCCCCCATTCCCAGAGCCCGACATGCGCTCCCAGGTGGAAGAGATCATCCTGCAATGCAGCGAAGGGTCTGTGGCCATGTTCTACGTTGCCCTCGGCTACCTGGGCTTCTTGGCTGCCACCTGCTTCACGGTGGCTTTCCTAGCCAGGAAGCTGCCCGGCTCCTTCAACGAAGCCAAGCTGATCACCTTCAGCATGCTGGTCTTCTGCAGTGTTTGGGTGTCTTTTGTGCCCACCTACCTGAGCACCAAGGGCAAGTACATGGTGGCCGTGCAGATCTTCTCTATGTTGGCCTCCAGTGCTGGGCTTCTGGGCTGCATCTTCCTCCCCAAGTGCTACCTTATTGTGCTGAGGCCTGATCTGAACACAAAGGAGCACCTGACAACCAGAAATTAAGGGGACATCTGATTCTTAAAATAGTCCATGTTCCCGATGTCCAGAAGTGCCTAAAGGAAACACAGCTACTCCTCCATGTTGCTTATTCTCCATCTCTGAAAGAGATTGTGTTCCTTCTTAGCCTGGGTTTTAGGAAGTCCTGTTGACATGAGCAGTAAGATGGGAGGAAATGTTTTGCTACCTTGCTTTGCCAGGGACTATAGTGAGTCCTTGTCTACTGCCCTTAGTTTGTAAACTATTATCTTTTAATAATTTTGTGTTTTGGAAACTTATATTTATCTCACAACCAGATAGGCTGGAGGGAGAGAGGAGTTAGGTTTTTGAGTCTGTTTGCTTTGTCATGACTACCTATTAACCATATCAATTCTGATATTCAACAATACTGATTGGTTATGCCAGTTCTATGTATTCAATTTTCTATGCGCCATTTCCCGCATTTATGCGCTATCATTCATAAGCTCACTTCACATCATTTCGATCTCCTAAGCTTTGTATATCAATAAACTGAGAAATTCATTTAAGACATCTTCCGTAGTCTGTTGTTTTAATTTCTGTATTGTGTAAGCTCTGCTCCCTGTTTCAAAGAGTAGCAACTGACCTTAGCCAAGCCTTGACTGGGATCCAATGAATTTTATTGCACTGGCCAGGGTTAGGAATAGGGTTAGGGGCGGGCGAGGCCAGTGGTAAGAGAGGGGAGAGGGAACTCTCATGGGAGTGGCTCATGGGAGTGGCAGGCCGCCTACACCAATCTGGACAAGTCATTGTGAAAGGAGGTGGGGAGAGTACAGCTGGGGAAGGCAATGGGTCACGAAAGGCAGCAGTGGAAAGCAGGGAGAGGCGGAGCGGGGTTTAGTGGGGAGTGGCCACGCCCACTGGGCAGGGCAAAGCAAAACGGGAGGAGCCTCTGGCTTGACTTATTTCACTATTATTACTAATATTAATTAGTAATAAAATATTAATTTGGGGGAATATATTATATTATATTATATTATATTATAATATTGGGACACTGTGGGTTAAACCATAGAACCTACGGCTTGCCGATCAGAAGGTCGGCGGTTTGAATCCCCGAGACGGGGTGAGCTCCCGTTGCTCAGTCCCTGTTCCTGCCAACCTAGCAGTTTGAAAGCACACCAGCGCAAGTAAATAAATAGGTACCACTCCGGCGGGAAGGTAAACGGCATTTCCGTGCGCTGCTCTGGTTTGCCAGAATGACCATGCTGGCCGCATGACCCAGAAGCTGTACGCCGGCTCCCTCGGCCAATAAAGCAAGATGAGCGCCGAAACCCCAGAATTGGCCACGACTGGACCTAATGGTCAGGGGTCCCTTTACCTATTATATTATATTATATTATATTATATTATATTAACATATTACTGTATTTTCCCGTGTAGACCATGCCCCCGTGTATGACGCCCCCTATTTTCGGGGAATCAAAATTAAGAAAATGGGGGGATCCCATTTTCCTTGTCTTATACACGGAAAAGTACGATATGTTATGTTATGTTATGTTATTTATATTATATTATATTATATTATATTATATTATATTATTATATTATATTATATTATATTATATTATATTTATTATATTAGGTGATTCATAATAAAGTATACAGTTTCAACACACTATAAAAATGAATATAATATATTTCATGTTACCTGTGACAGAATTGTAGGGGATCTTCTATGTGTGACCCTTTGTCACACAACACACATCTCAATCGAAAATACCGTTGCACAGCAAACTCTGTTTTGCTCAATTCAAGAACACAAAACGCCTTCTCCACTGCAGTCGCAGCCATTTCGCCTGACTAGTCACGTGACACGCGCACTATCACCTCCATCAATTCCCTCAGTCGCGGGACACAAACTTCATTATGAATCACCCTGTATTATATTATTTTGGTGTCCAATCACTGCATTACTATAGGATACTTCATTTCAATCAATCAAATCCCTATTACGGTGGTAGACCAGCATTCAGTAGGGTGGGGTACAGTCATTTCCAATCTGTAAAACATTTTGGAAAGCTAAAAAGTTTTAAAACACAAAGTATATATAAAAGTCTAAAAGAATCTAAAAGAAGGGTTTCGGAGCATTAAATCGATGAGGAAGAGCATAAAAGGTTAGTATATAAAAGACTATGGCTATCAATTAAAGGCCACTCTGCTATGAGTGTTCATTAAATCTGGTTTAACAACAATTTATTTATACCCCACCCATCTGGCTTGGTTTCCCCAGCCACTCTGGGTGGCTCCCAATAGAATATTAAAAACACGATAAATACATCAAACATTAAAAACTTCCCTGAACAGGGCTACCTTCAGATGTTTTCTAAAAGTCAGGTAGTTGTTTCTTTCCTTGACATCTGCTGGGAGGGCCTTCCACAGGGCGGGCGCCACCACCGAGAAGGCCCTCTGCCTGGTTCCGGGTTTGTGGCACAGGTCATCATCCGATGAATTTAGAGCTTCATTTATTTCGGCGTTTATATTTAAAGAAAATATGCATTTTAACAGTATTGCACCTTGATTGTAATATTAAGAATGCACTTAAAATTACTACACACAACAGTGAATAATTGATTGCAATGCACACACAGTTAAGCAGCGTAAATATTTGTTAACGAAGTCTAATATTACTATCTTTCTTATTGTGATTATTATTACCTTTATTGGCTACTAATACCAGTGCCTTACAAACTGAGCTCTATTCTGCCTTGGTCAGACACCACCTGGAATATTGTGTCCAGTTCTGGGCACCACAATTTAAGAAGGATGTTGACAAATGGGAAGAAACCCCTAACCCCCCGGAGAGATGCCAGCAGAGACAGCCCCCTGAGCTTATACTACGAAGCCTCTGAGGGCGTGCAGAGTGCAATCTCCCAGGGGCCCCTCTCTCTCCTGGGCTCACCTGGGGGCCCCGCCCCTGCCAGCCTCTCTGGCCTCTGAGGGCGTGCAGAGTGCAAATCCCCCCAGGGGCCCCTCTCTCTCCCGGGCTCACCTGGGGGCCCCGCCCCTGCCAGCCTCTCCGGCCTCTGAGGGCGTGCAGAGTGCAGATCTCCCCAGGGGCCCCTCTCTCTGCTGGGCTCACCTGGGGGCCCTGCCCCTGCCAGCCTCTCTGGCCCTTGGGGGACTCTGGCCAGGGGGCCGGGCTGCAGGCGCTGGTGTCCCTGGCGGATGAGGAAGAAAGACCATTCAAGCTGGCTGCCTCTGGTTGCTAACCTTCATTCTGGCAGATTATGATCGAACTGCCCTGCCTTCTTTTTCGATGGGGGGCGGGGGAGCCTCAAAGCGGTTTACAAAATAATGATGATGATGATGATGATATAATAAATAAAGTGGCATAGAACTTGAATAAATAAATAATAAATTGTACACCACCCTAGACCCATAAATCGCAGGGAGGTTCACAGCATCAAATAAACAAAATACAAAATAACAAAATACATTAAAAAAGAAAAACAATCCAATAATCTATAGCCAGTAAAAGCTTTGCTTTCTGATATCTGCAGATCAGGCTGCTATTAGAGGTACAGGAGCAGGCCCAGCCACTTTCCGGATCAGTTGGCAACACTATAAAGCGGTATTACAGAAGGTCTCATCCTGGCATGATTTCACTATCTTGCCACTCCCAAGGCCAGAAGGGAGCCCGGTGCCCTGCTCTTCCTCGGCTGACCCTTCCTCTGAAGGAGGGGGTCTCTAGCTTGGGGGTCCTCCATGGCCTTCCCTCCGCTTTGGGTGGGCCCCAGCTGTCCTCCTCTCTGGACAGAGACAGCCTGACTTCTGTGGTCTCTGCTCTGGTAGCCTCAAGGTCCGCATCCTGCAATGCGTTGTATGGAGGGCTGCCTCTGAAGATGCAGAAGTTGGCAGCCAGGTTGCCCACCGGGGCAAGACGGGATCTGACCCTGATCCTGGCCTGACTGCCCAGCTGGGCCCAATTCAATGTGCTGCTTTTAATTGAGAAAGCCTTGAACGGCTCAGGAGCACAGGGAGAATTGCCCTGCGCTTGGATCCTGCTTGCGGGTTTCCCACAGGCATCAGGTCGGCCCTTTTGAGAGCAGGATACTACTCCGGGCTGTTGGCTGTATCCAGCTGGATCCTTCTGATGCCCTTATGTCCAAAGGGGCTCCAAATGAGCAAACCAACCAGTGGGCCATTTCCTCTTCTGCAGGATGAAGCTCCAGGATCTGGAGAACAACCAGGGCTGGCGCCTCCAACCGAACAGCGACCGGGACCTTGCCAGCCGGAGAGCCTCCCAGCTGTTGCCACTGCCGGGGAAGTCTTCTCCTGCGCCTGCAGAGGCCAGGAGGAAACAGCAGTGGCAGGTCTCCGCAGGGATGCTGAGACAGAGGACTCTGGGAGAGAGGGAGGTCCTGGACTCCATCCTCCAGGATCTCCTTCCACCTCCCCAGGTGGGTGTGATGTTATGCAGTGAGAACCAGAATTCCCCAACCTGGTGCCCTCTAAATGGGCTGTATGCTGGTTGCGGCTGGTGGCCACTGAGATCCCCTTCACTCCAGCAACTCAGACTTCAGCAAAAGGAACTCACCATGAGGGCTGGAGAATCGTATGTTGTCGCTGGTGATGATCATGCTTTACATTGAAATTTGCAATCGGTACCAGTTGTAGAGCTCAGTCCTATCCATATTTACCCAAGGCCAGAACTGACCCAGGTTGCCTGCACTTAATCGGGTTACACTATCCTCTGGCTAAGGCCGAGCTCTACAACTGGCACCGATTGCACGTTTCAGTGTAAAGCATGATCATCGACCACGACAAAATTCAGTTCTCCAGACCTCGTGGCGAGTTCCTTTTGCTGAGTTGCTCTTCTGATGCCCTTATGTCCAAAGGGGCTCCAAATGAGCTAACCAACCAGCGGGCCATTTCCTCTCTTGCAGGAGCAAAGGTCTTTCTGCTGCTGGTGAAGCCATCACCCACGGAGGCCAGGCAGAACACTCAGGGAGATCCAGGATTCCCCAACCTGGTGCCCTAAAAATGTTCTGGACTATATGGCTGAGGCTGGTGAGAGAATGTAGAGGGGTTCAAGCTGAGGGGAACTGGCATGAGCTCGGGAGCCCAGCTTGAAGGAAGGTCCTGTTTCAGGTGCAAGAGATGACTCTCCCCTGTGGGGAGGCTTGTGAGAAGGAGTGGTGACCGCCAGCCTGGGTGGCTGTAAAGAGAACCAGGCAAACTTGGGGAAGCAGAGAAGGCAATCAGTGCAGGATCTGCAGACCTTCCTTCTTGTCAGCGTCCGATTGTAGCTTCCTTGGGGCAGAGATCTGCCTGCATGGCAGATGCCACACATTCTCTCCCCTCTCCCAGGTGCTGCTGACAGGGCTTCTCTCTCTTCCTCCGTTCCTTCTTCCCTGCATGCTTTGCTGCCCATTCATCTTACAAACAAGTAGCCTGTTTCCTATAATTGAAAATTACCCATTTTCCAATCTATAACTAAATAAAGAAATCTGAAGGTGTTGTGGAAGGGTTCCGGATTAATTTGAAATTTACTCGTTTTTCCAGTGTATAACCAAATAAAGAAATCTCAAGGTGTCTTTTGTTTGGTTTCGCTTATTAGCTTTATTCATAAATTCTCCTTTATTAGGTTTCATTTCATTTCCCTCACCTCCTTCTTCCCAGCATGCTTTGCTGTCCATTCTTCTCACAATCACTTCTACCCCCTCTTCAGTAAAAAGGCTCCCAGAGCAGCTTGCAGCTCAGTAAAATGCAAGACGCTTCCCCTGCCCTCAGCCTGTCAAACTGAAAGATGCAACACAAAAGGAAAGAGGGATGAGGAGGGAAGAGGTTATATAATGTGAGAAACATGAGGCTGGACTAGGCAGATCTTTCCTATGAGTTATTTAGGAAATAGAGAGCCTCTGAGGACATCTTGGCCTGCTCTCTCCTTCAGACTTCTTCACATTGCTATTTTTGTTTTGTTTTTGTCCCAGAGCTTCAGGAAATGGAAGAGGAAGAGGGGTCCCTCCAGGAATGGCCTGGAAGAGACGCCTAAATTGGAGGCGGTGGGCCCTTAACGAGGGTTCCCTTATTTCAAAAAGTAAAAAAAATGGACTCCCATGCCAGGAGCGCACCTAGTCCAGAATCCTGTTCTCACTGTGTCCAGCCAGATGTCCAAAGGGGGAACCCCAAGGAGGATCCAACCTCTCCATCGATTTTGGAATAAGGAACGAAATTTAAATGGAAACACGAGCCATCACTCCACATTCAGGAGGACGGAGAACTAACAATATAAGTTGTTACTTATAAAGTCAAGTAAATGCAGAGGTGCAGGTGTGCATGCCCCTATCTCCCAGGGTTCCAGGTGCTGAGGCAGTTTCAGTTTCCTTGGAATGAAGGACAGCAGAGACCGTGGTGTCTTCAGGAGGCATGGTTTGATTTGCACAAGTACAACCTGAGCAGAGGATCCACGACCCAACAGATCTTGCTTCTCCATTCAGTCCTTCTTTATTCTGTTGCAGTGGCAGAGGAAGGGGGGTGCGGAGGTTGGAGATTGGGAGCCAGGGCACATGATTAAGCGATGGACAAATTAACCCAACAATGCATTGCGGTAGCCATATGAGCGTTTCAGCGAGCCAGTTGGATATCGGGGACTCTGACGTTGTGCACTGGAGGACCCCAAGCTGGAAGAAAATCCTTGCTCCCCAGAGAGACGCCGGCTTGGACAGCCCCCTCAGCTTCAACTACGAAGCCTACGAGAGGGACCCCGACTGTAGCTTGCAGGTTCCAAGTCTGTCCCTGTTTAGTAGCCTTTCCTCCCTGCCTTCCCTGGATACCCTTTGGGCCTCGCTCAATGAGGTACGTAGCAGACAGAGCAGGAGGGAAGCCCTGCTGAGCTGGGCAACCCTGAGGCTGGGGAGGAGGAGGAGAAGGAGGAAGCTGGCTGGGCGGTCAGGCCACCTTCTGGACCGGTTGTGAACAAGGGGGCAGGCAGGCAGGGGGCTGCTAAGGGCAGGCTATGCTTGCTGCCCCACTTGTCCTGATGGACCAGCCCCCCATGGCGCCAGGGCTGTAGGGCTTCCCTGGCTAGCGACTCAATGTGGGTTCCTGTCTCATTTTGGGCTGCTCTCTTTCTCCTCTCTCCTGACCATCACCTCTGGTGTCCTGTCTCTGCCGGAAGTCAGCCTCTGAATCACAAGTCCATCCAACTTCTGCTTCAAAACCTCCAAGAAAAGAGAGTCCATGGTTGGATCCAGCTCCTTCTTTGGTCCTTGGGAGCAAAGTTCAGGCCAAACTTCCAACTTCCAAGCACACCCCTTGACTTCTGTCCAATGTGTTTTTCTCCAGCTCTGCATCTGCCACTTGAGCCATTCAAAACTCCAGAAAGTTATTGTGGTGAAACTTATTCCACTTAGAATAATCAAAATTATAGTCATCTCACCTTCTAAATGCTCAGGAGATATTTCTGGGGGTAGCACAAGACTTGGAAAGCAACAACAGCATGGCAATATTAATTGCACTGTGACTGGGAAAGAAAAAGTTGGTGCAGAAAATTTCCTGTGTTGGAGACAGACTGAGTCAAGATACAGAGCTGGCGAAAGAGGGGTGGGCCTGCCTTGGGGTTCCTAGCTCTGAATGTAGACTTGAAAACCACCCAGATTGGGAAAGCCCACCCAGTCTGGCCTTGCAAGAGTCTTTGGGTTCTTCTGCTTTGCCTCCTTGGTAGGTAAGAGGAGGAGGAGGCAGAGCCAGAATGAGATCCCTGCTTCTGCTGCTCATGATGCCCTTTGGAGTCTGCGGGAACCACAAGGCGAAATGCCCCTTGAATTTGGTCAGGGATGAAACAGATGCTCGCAATTACTACCGGCCTGGACACTTTCTCATCAGTGGGATCATCTCTCCAAAACGCCTTCTTGAGACAACTCCATACAACTTTACTCAGACACCCTTTGCCAGGAATGAAGTGTATGTAAAATCATATGCGGAGGGGTTTCATGGTCCTCCAGTCCTTGTAATGGTTGAAATAGGAAAGAGCCGCTATCTCAGGGCTTGGGAGCCAAGGGCTGATGTTGCAGGACTACCCTGCCCTGACCATTGGTCTTGCTGCCTGGGGGTGATGGGAGCTGGGGGGGTCCAGTAAAAAACCTCTCTTATTATCTTCTTCCCTCTGTCTTCCTAAGTAAAACAATCCTGTACCTATGTGTCTGTGTTGCTTTTAGTTAGAATGCAAGGATGCCAGTGAATCTGGTCAGGGTTCAAAAGGATGCACTGAATTTCCCCACCTGCAGGATGCCATGAAACTCAGTGAATTTCCAAGGCTCAAAGGTTTTATTCAATATTATTCCATTTGGACAATTCATAAACTGTCATTAAGGAATGCTACAGTTTTGCACATGGAATTTTGAGAACCTCTGGGTGACCTTTCGTAGCTGAAGAGCAGGAAAGATGTGATTTAATTGAAAGGATAAATAAAATAATAGGTCAGGGGAGTTCCTTGTAAGTGGACTTAGATCTCTAAAATATGAAAAGGAATCATTCCTTTTTTGACCACACACAACTGGCCTCATTTCAAAGTACTGAGGTGTTTGAGGTTTCTTCCTAAGCCAGAGGGTGGCATGAAACTCAAGAAATTTCCAAGCTGCTAAGATTATTTTATGTTTATTCTATTTGGGTCATTTGTGAACAACCTTAGCACAGTTCTCTTTACACAATGCAACGGGAGACCTACAGCCCAACATGGGGAAATCTGTCTCAGCTACATTAAAGGTTTCCTCCTCCAATTCCAGCACTTTCCCCTTTCTGTCATTTTTTTTAAAAAAAATTAGAAGCGTTTTCAGAAACTCCTGAAAATGGCTGGATTTTTATGGGTGAAGAACAGGAATGATATGCTGCAAATAAAATAATTATGTAAAATAATACAGACCAGGGGGTGTCCTCATTGGTGGAGTCAGCGATGAAAAATATGAGCAAAATTATAAATTTTGCTACACACTCATACCTGAAAGCCAACAGGCCTCATTTCCAAGTCAAAGGGGACTGAGGTATTTGGTGCTTCCCCTCCTTCAATAAAATTGTCTGTTATCTACCTGTAGTCTAGCACCTTGGAAGGCGCCAAAGACCACTGCAGCAAAAGCAACCTAGGGAGCAGCTTCCCAGTATATCTCAAATGTTGAGGGGCACCTTCATTGCTTACTCATAGAACCACAGTAGAATAGAATCATAGAGTTGTAGAGATGGAAGGGACCCGGAGGTATCACACCTGAAGCATCCATGACACATGGTCACCTTCGGAGGGAGTCTGTTCCACTGTTGAACAGCTCTGTGTGCTGTTTGCATCAAAGCTCCTGTCATGGAGCAGAGATCTGCAAAATTTTGTTCAATGCTAGACAGAAAACAGTGGATATTAATGCAAAAGGATGGATGGATGGATAAATATAAATAAATAAATAAATCTATCTAAGCGTTGTGGATCATATAATGCTTCCTTCCTCCCATTAATATGAATATCAGTTTCACTCTTT
Source organism: Podarcis melisellensis (assembly GCF_964234715.1). NCBI lineage: Eukaryota > Metazoa > Chordata > Lepidosauria > Squamata > Lacertidae > Podarcis > Podarcis melisellensis. The sequence continues at coordinate 9,914,739 of NC_138536.1, forward strand.
TTAAATAATTCATTTATTGCAGGGAGGCACCTAGGTTCTCCTGGTACATGTTGTCTTTCCTGTTCACCATCCAAGAGATCAACCAGGATCTCAGGCTCTTACCCAACATCACCCTGGGCTACAACATCTATGAGAACTATTTCGATGCAAGGATGACTTCGGACGCCATGCTAGAGCTGCTTGCAGGCAGTGGATGCAATATTCCCAATTATCGCTGTGGAGAACAGAATCCCCTGCTGGCTGTTCTTGAAAGAAGCAATACTGTCATCTCAAAAGTGATTTCAGCCTTGTCAGGCATCTACAAAATCCCACAGGTAACTAACTAGTCGGAGAGCATGGAGGGACAAAGAATTTCAACTCCATAAGATTCTATTTTCTCTTTGGAGGGGTCAAGTAGGGATATTTTTAAAAATGGGAAAATCCTGAGCTATGGATCCAACATCCCTTTTTCAAAACTGAGCCTTCACCAACTTGTCACCTCCAGATGTTTCAGACTAAAACTCCCATCAGCATCAGCCAGCAGAGATTTAGATATCAGTCATTACAGATAATTAAATATCTGTTATGCTGAAATTAAAGTAAATTGCTGGTCTTTTGCTTTCCTTGCTAGATCTGTCATGGTTTTACTGTCCAGTTTCTCGAAGGTAAAACCCTGTTCCCTTTTGTCTACCGGATGAGTCCCAAAGAGGAAAGTCAGTACCAGGGGATTGTTGAATTGCTCCTGCATTTTGGATGGACGTGGATTGGCCTCTTCACTCCAGACAATGACAGTGGAGAAAGATTTGTGAGCGCTGTGAAACCTCTGATGCTCAGCAAAGGGATCTGCATTGCTTTCTCAAAAAGAGTACCAGAAAATGATCTAAATCAATTTATCAGGCCTGGGGAACCTTTTTTCCTATGGAGACAAGTTGGGGTATTTCTTTCCTATATAACCACTACTCAGGATATCACGTTACTCATGGTAGTACACGATATCTGTGAGAAGGAAATAGGGGCGAAAGTCTGGATCACAACAGCTTTGCTAGAAAACAATATTGGCTTTTACATCCCTCCAGATCTATTCCAGCACCTCCATGGTTCTCTGTTCTTTGCAATTGAGACTGGAATAAGGAGCATCAAAGGTGGCAAATATAGATTGCAGACCAGTTTTGGGGATTATTTCGATCAAGCATTTCAGTGTTCATATTCAAAGCATCTGTTGTCCGTGAAAGGCAGGATAAGATGCAGAGAGGAGGAGAACCTGCAGCCATTGCTCCAAGGGGACCATGAGAAAGTCCTGTCTGATGACAGCTATGGCAATTACATCAATGTTCAAGCTGTGGCTCAGGCCTTGCATGCTTCGCTTTCATCGAGATCCCAGAGGAGGCTGATGGTGGAGGAAGGAGAGCAATGGGGACCCCAAAGGCTACAGCCGTGGCAGGTATTTCCTTCCCCCTTCTGCAAACTGCAGTCCACACAGATGCTGATCTTGACTGGGGATAGACCTGTAAAATATCATAGTTACTATTAGTAATAGTAGCTTACCTTCCAACATGTCTCCGATGAAAATAGGGATGTCCCATCCCATAACGATCATTTTGCTATTTATACCCAGGGCTTTCTTCAGGGGGAACTCGCTGGAACTCAGTTCCAGCACCTCTCAACTGGGTGCCATTTTGACCTTTGGAGGGTGTGTAGTAATAATATTAGTATTATTCTCTTTATATATCAACTTTCATCTGAAGATCACAGGGTGGTTTGCAGAATAAAAATACAAAATGAGAATAGAAAAAGCAAACGAAAGAAAGAAAACAAGCAAACCGAAAGCACATTAAAATGCCCAGAGATGGTTTTATCCTGGTTACAGAATAACTTTCTCGCCTGGCACCTAAAGATTTGTCACAAAGGCAAAGGACAGCATCCCCCAAGCGAGGGGCCACCACAGAAAAGTCCTGTTGTCCTGCTGCCACCCTCCAGATATCTCTATTTTTTTATATATTTTTTTATTTAAGTTTTTTTATTTCTTTCCAAGCTCCTGTATAGTTATTCTTAAAAATATTTATGTTTGTACCTGTTATCCATACTCCTAAATATTAAACTTTCTTCTCAATCATCAGTTCTGTCACATTTTCCACCAATACTTTCATTCTACCTTTATTTAGTTTAAAACCTGCTACTTCTCCAACTTGAGAATCTGTTCAAGACCCTTGTTTGGCTAGCCATGGGGTCTTCTACAGTTACCACATAGTCATCTGCAAAGGCCTTGAGTTTATATGCTTTGTAACCTACTGTTGGGACGCGGGTAGCGCTGTGGGTTAAACGACAGAGCCTAGGACTTGCCGACCAAAGGTCGGCGGTTCAAATCCCCGCGACGGGGTGAGCTCCCGTTGCTCGGTCCCTGCTCCTGCCAACCTAGCAGTTCGAAAGCACGTCAAAGTGCAAGTAGATAAATAGGTACCACTCTGGTGGGAAGGTAAACGGCGTTTCCGTGCGCTGCTCTGGTTCGCCAGAAGTGGCTTAGTCGTGCTGGCCACATGACCCGGAAGCTGTACGCCGGCTCCCTCTGCCAGTAAAGCGAGATGAGCGCCGCAACCCCAGAGTTGGCCGCGACTGGACCTGATTGTCAGGGGTCCCTTTACCTTTAACCTTTGTTATCCCTTTTATTTCTTCATCTGATCTTCTACTTCTGGCCAGGGTCTCTACAACTAAAATAATAATGGTGACTGAGGATATCCCTGTCCTGTCCCTTTCATTATTTTGATTTTTTCTGTTATTACGTTGTTTACTATCATCATAGCCTGTTAATCAGAATAAATTGAGTCAATTCCTCTAAGTACAGTGGTACCTCGGGTTACAGACGCTTCAGGTTACAGACTCTGGCAACCCAGAAATAGTACCTCGGGTTAAGAACTTTGCTTCAGGATGAGAACAGAAATCGTGCGGCGGCAGCGGAAGGCCCCATTAGCTAAAGTGGTACCTCAGGTTAAGAACAGTGTCAGGTTAAGAATGGACCTCCAGAACAATTTAAGTTCTTAACCTGAGGTACCACTGCAATGACTCTCTGAATTTCATCATCTCTATAGTCTTCTTCGTAGAAGTCCATGAAAAATGGTCAAAGGCCTTCTCTGCGTCTATAAAAATCAACACTGCTTGCTTATCATTTCTAACCTCCTGATCTTCTATTATATCAATTATATTCCTTATATTATCCTTCATCTGGCGGCCTGGTAAAAAACCAGCCTGGTCCTGATGAATTAAATCCATTAATAGCACTTTCATGTTGTTTGCCAATAGGTCTGCAAATAGCTTATAGTCATTATTTAATAGAGAAATCAGCCTATAATTTTTGACTGATAATAGATCTGTATCTTTTTTCAGAATTAGCGTAATCTAAGTATCTTAAATATTTCAGTGGTTGTGCCAAACAATCTTGCAATTTCTTATAGTACTTTGCTGATAGCCCATCTGGCCCTGGTGTTTTTCCCATTTTGGCTTGATTAATTGCCTGTTGTAGCTTCCCAGTTTCTTAATGCTGGTGCTTTCCCCTGCCATTCCAGCTTCACCCTTTCTTGAGAGAAATCCGGTGTCTGAATACTTCCAGGGGCAGGCTGTGCTTGGATGAGAACTGGGAACTACCAGGAGACTTCTATATTATGAACTGGGCGATGTCTCCCAATAAGTCTCGTGTCCTTGTGAAAATTGGGAATATAAGGACAGAGGCATCTGCTGGCATAAAGTTCACCATTAACCCAGAAGCCATTGAGTGGAACAAGAAATTCAATAAGGTAGGGGGAATAATTGGGGGAGGGGGGCTAGGAGATCCTGTTTGTGGTGTTCTGTGAACAACCACTGCAGAATGACCATGTCAGGCTGACTGTCCAGTAACAGCTGGAACCACCGCTCCTTCTTTCGTCAGCAGCTGAGATAGGAGGGGAATTTGGGATGCTCAAATAAAGGATATTGACCTTTCATACATGCAGAAGGATGAAAACTAATTTATTTTACAAATGATAATTACTGATTTATTGTATATTTTTTTTAATTTGTGAGTAAGCTCACTTCTATTAAATTTGTCTTAATTTGTGCTTGATGTGGTGAAATTTGGAAAATGAATTAAGGCAATTTGGCAAACAAAACCCCAAAACCCCAACTCTCCTGTCAGTTGGGCATTGAACAGCAAAGCGCTTTCTCTCTCTCTTTCTCTCTCTCTCTAACACACACAAACACAAACATGAGAATGAACCATGTGAGAGATTATTCGAATCCTGAAATTTGGGGGAATCACATGTCAGACCCATTGCCATTTGCTTTGAAGTTTTTTTAAGAAGGGAAACAGGTAAATGGAGAAGAGGAAACAGAGTTCTGTGGCTCAAACCTCAGCTGTACTGAACTCAATTTAAAGCACAAGATATTCTGGTCACCCCAATGGTCAGCGGGGGTTGAAAGGACCCTGATGAGGGGTCAAGGCTGCATTCCAGAGATCATGTTCTGCAGCTAAAGAGAACTGACCGCATTAAGGGAATGGGGAGATGGCAGGCAACTGGGGATCTTGGCTGCTGGAAACGGCAACTGGGATCTCTCAGGATTCGCTGCTAGACAGACCCCTCTCCAACCTCTATGTGATTGATGTAGAGCTGTGATGATTCATTGGGGGCCGCAACTGCAAATCTTTGGGTAGATCAGGGTTTCCCAAACTTGGGTCCCCAGCTGTCTTTGGACTACAGCTCCCATCATCCTGAGCTGGCAAGACCAGTTGTCAGGGATCACCCACCATGCTATAGAGATTGCGTTGAGTGAATTACATACACACAAATACTCCTAACTGTTCCTCTTTGTTGCAACTTCTTGTCTTTCTGGTTAGGCCGTACCTCGTTCCACGTGTACAGAAATATGTCGACCTGGATATGCCAAGGTGGTCCTAGAAGGAAAGCCCATTTGCTGCTATGCTTGTGCTCAGTGTGCAGAAGGGACCTTCTCCACTCGGGAAGGTGGGTGATTCCAAGGGGGAAGAAATTCCTGGAGAGAGTAAACACAGGACAGAAATTCAGTCTCACACACTTTTTGTGAGAATTCTGCAGACATTGTGGAATGGGGATCCTTCCTCGACTTCCTTAGTATTATTCACCTTCATTACATCCTGGAAGAGAGTTGAAAGGAATGACCATAAGGAAGAAATATCTGGGGTGCAAACTGGGCAGCTGTGAGAGGAAAGCCCGCAAAGCAATCCTTTTTGATTTTTTAGACCATGCCACACAAAAAGGAAATAATGTTGACACTCATCAAAAATAATGGATAGACGATGAAAAGCAGCAAATTACTAACAGCAAAAGCACAATAAAAATAAATACTTCATGTGAAAATTATTACAATATAATCTATGGACCGTTTTGATCTCACTGCTATGAACATTGCATGGAAGCAATGTCTGCATTTTAAAGGTTCAGGCAAAGAGGAATAGGCAGGATCCAAACAATGCAGTTAACAGAAGTGGAGTGGTCCCTGCCTCTCAGTTTATCCTAGATCACAATGTTAATAGAGCACAGATCATGAGGGATGTAAGTGATGCTACAGCCATTCTTTTTCTCTTCCCCAGATGCAGAACATTGCACCAAATGCTCAGAAGATCAGTATCCAAACAAGGACAGAGATCATTGTGTCCCCAAGATTATCATCTTCCTGGCTTATGAAGAATATTTGGGAATGGTGTTAGCTTCCGTTGCCCTCTTCTTGTCCTTAACAGCAGGCATTGTGTTGGGAATTTTCATTAAATACAAGGAAACTCCCATAGTCAAAGCCAACAACCGGGACCTCTCCTACATCCTGCTCGTCTCCCTCCTGCTTTCCTTCTTGTCCTCCTTCCTCTTCATCGGGCGCCCAAGGAAAGAGACCTGCCTTCTCCGACAAACGGCCTTCAGCATCATCTTCTCAGTTGCTGTTTCTTCTGTCTTGGCAAAGACCATCACGGTGGTGCTAGCCTTCCTGGCCACAAAGCCCGGGAACAGGGCGAGGAGATGGCTGGGCAAGAGTCTGGCCAACTCCATTGTCATCTCCTGTTCTGGGGGGCAAGTTCTCATCTGCAGCATCTGGCTGGGCTCTTCTCCCCCATTCCCAGAGCCCGACATGCGCTCCCAGGTGGAAGAGATCATCCTGCAATGCAGCGAAGGGTCTGTGGCCATGTTCTACGTTGCCCTCGGCTACATGGGCTTCTTGGCTGCCACCTGCTTCACGGTGGCTTTCCTAGCCAGGAAGCTGCCTGGCTCCTTCAACGAAGCCAAGCTGATCACCTTCAGCATGCTGGTCTTCTGCAGTGTTTGGGTCTCTTTTGTGCCCACCTACCTGAGCACCAAGGGCAAGTACATGGTGGCCGTGCAGATCTTCTCTATGTTGGCCTCCAGTGCTGGGCTTCTGGGCTGCATCTTCCTCCCCAAGTGCTACCTTATTGTGCTGAGGCCTGATCTGAACACAAAGGAGCACCTGACAACCAGAAATTAAGGGGACATCTGATTCTTAAAATAGTCCATGTTCCCGATGTCCAGAAGTGCCTAAAGGAAACACAGCTACTCATCCATGCTGCTCCTTCTCCACCTCTGAAAGAGATTGTGTTCATTCTTAGCCCTGGTTTTGTGTAGTCCTGTTGACATGAACAGTAAGATGGGAGGAAATGTTTTGCTACCTTGGTTGTCCAAGGACTACAATGAGTCCTGGTCTACTGCCCTTAGTTTGTAAACTATTATCTTTTAATAATTTTGTGTTTTGGGAACTTATATTTATTTCACAACCAGATAGGCTGGAGGGAGAGAGGAGTTAGGTTTTTGAGTCTGTTTGCTTTGTCATGACTACCTATTAACCATATCAATTCTAATATTCCACAATACTGTTTGGTTATGCCAGTTCTATGCATTCAATTTTCTATGCTCCATTTCCCACATTTATGCGCTATCATTCATAAGCTCACTTCACATCATTTCATTCTCCTATGCTTTGTATATCAATAAACTGAGAAATTCATTTAAGACATCTTCCGTAGTCTGTTGGTTTAATTTCTGTATTGTGGATCGAGGGCCCGACCCCCGCTATGTGAAATAAATACACAAGGACACGTGATATAAGGTTAATGCGCAAGGAAAGGCCACAACTTTATTGATTACAGCAGTGAAAAGGTATTGGCTTAGGCATTGGATGACTATAGGAGGTGGGTTTATTCAACAGTAGGTGGAGCCTGTTGATGCCAATCCAACTATAGGCTCACCCCCTGATGTCACCGAGGGTTGTGCCATGGCCTCCCGCCAAGCAGGCATTGGACGAAATACACGACCGCCAGATTCCTTTAACGGAATAACCCACGGTAGATAGCATAGGCGATGGCCACACCTATCCCTTGACACAGCACAACACATGAATCCAATTCCTAACCGCCACCCGAGCCGCAAAGGGGCTCGCCGCCAATACCCTCACAGCTGCAACCAATCCCTAATGCTACTAATAACGCTGTCCAACCAGATGTCATTCCCAATGTCTGTTAGATGAATTCCGTCATTCCGGTACAAGGCTTGGTCGCCAATCCGGATACAGTCATGAGAGATGACTCGGCCATACAAAAAGTGCACCCAACGGGCTATTGCACGATTCAAGAGTTTCCTGGATTTTTCAATGGCCATACAGTTCTGCACACCGTGCCACACAACTCTCTTCAGGAAGGAGGACCAGAACACCGTTGTTCCGGGACACAAGGCAGCAATCTCATCCAAATCTCTTTTTATGTGCCACGACAAGTCCACACTTCTTCTGCTAACAGGGTCATTTCCCCCTAATTGAAGCATAAGAATGTCAGGAGGGCCAAACGCGGCAACTCTCCCTCTCAGCAATGGCATAAGCAATGCCTCGTCTCGAAAACCAGGAAACTCGCAGTCAGCAATGGCATAAGCAATGCCTCGTCTCGAAAACCAGGAAACTCGCAGTCAGCAATGGCATAAGCAATGCCTCGTCTCGAAAACCAGGAAACTCGCACTCCAGGTGGCAATCCAAGGTTAGGGGTGAGGCCACAGCTAACTGACCGTACGTGGGCCAAATGGACTATACCATGGCCACAAATCCAGACACTTCTGAGAACGGCTGAGAATAAAGGAAAGTAAAAAAAAATTACGGATAAGTAGAGGTAAAGGAGCAGAGCGCATTCTAACGAGTGTAACCTTTATAAGCGTCGGATTTCCACCGGCCCATTTCCTTAATCTTATCCGCTGGCAGGCCCAAGCCTGCAGCTGTTGTGGCGGCGCCAATCCTGAATGAGTGTGCCGCATAATCCTGGGAAGATAAACCACAGGCATCAATAGCTTTGCGGAGTGCCCTTGTGAATTGGTGTCTCAACAAAGGTGACCCATCCTCGTGAACCAGGAGCGGGCCAAAACCGGGCGGTCTGAGGTAAAGGTACCATCTAGTGTCCTTTACCGGGCATGGGCCCTGCCGCGCCGACGCTGTAAGCTTAACTAGAACACCCATACCAGACTTCCGGGATAGCGCGATCCGGTAATGGCGGATTCCCTCTGAGCTCCGGAGGGAATCGGCTCCGCAGAGGACGGGTCTTGCCGTGCCGGCGACACGGGGACCCTTAAAAACCGCAGGCGCTGAAGCCTGCGGACTTGGTGACTCGGTGGGCACCTTAAACGCCCTCCCCGACCCGCGAAGAGCCTTTTTAAAGGCTGCAGAGTGGACTGGGGTGCGGCGCGGTGCTGAGAGTCCATCGCTACCTCCGCGGAGCGAAGCCGCGAGCCATGGCCGGAGAGCGCTGTCTTCCTTCCTGAAATTTGGACTGAAACAAAGAACCCGTGAGTAAAATGAAAATTTGATATTAAAATTTTACCTTTGATTGGAGTATGACCGGGGGATGTGCTAAAAGGAAGTCCACACTCCCCCCCCCCACAAAAAGATTCAAGCAAGGAGAGGAGCACTGAGGTGGAAAGACTTTTGTGCTTAAAAAGATAACTTGCACGAATTGGATTAAAAAGTTACTGTGCTGGAGAGGAGAGAGGAATTTTAGAAGCTTTTATGTAATCCCCCCCCCCCATTCTGAACCCGGGAGTGTCCTGCGTGTGAGCCTGAGGAAAAAGAGAAAGAAAGTTTGACAGCTGTCAAAAGAGCTGTCAAACGGACGATTAAAGGCTGGAACTGTGATATTTAGAAATTTATTTTTGGATTAAAGGTGACATATTGTATATGAACTGATTGGAAACAAAGTATTTTTGAACAACAAAGTAACGAATTGTTGGAAAAGTACTATTGGACTGGCAATCCCCCTGGAGGGAACAAAAGATACTGCAATGGCTGCAGAAGGAAAATTACTGGCAGAGATTGAAAGGATGTTCTTTCTCGTGGGAATTCTACAAGAGCAGACTGCAGATATAAACAAACAACTTGTGACCTTGAATTTGAAATTGAGCAACTCTGCTGACGACATAAAGTTGGAAAAAAACCCGGCAGCCGGAACAGAAGAGACAGCTATGGAAATGGGGGGAAGAGAAGAAGAAGAAGGAGAGGATGTTCAGACGGAAAGCACCAACCAAAAGCCTGCAGCTTTAGGAAACAAGGGAATTGAAGAAGAGGACCAGTGGACCGTAAATCTGCAAAAGGAGAGAAGGACAAAGGAAGAAGCCCCTGGAATATCTGAAATACCGGAATATAAAAGAATAAACAAACATGATTGGGACTTCTTCCTCAAGTTTGGGGATGGGAGACTGGCAGACCCTTGGCAGCAATTGCTATTGACTGATCTGGTGGAAGGAAAGAACAAGCATGACTGGGACCCTTTTTTTAAGTTTGAGCATGGGAGACTGGCAGATCCTTGGCAGCAACTGCTACTGACTTTGGTGGAAGGAAAGAAGAGGGAGTTTGGGACACAACTCCTTCGAGAACTGAAGGCCAATAAGCAACAAAACAGACGGAGAGAGACTAACTGGGGCTTGAGAGCCTCGGATGTGAGAAATCCGGGCTGAAACAGTTCTTTTAGAATAGTGACCTGGGAAGGGACAGAAACCGGGCCAGGGAGGGAGGGGGAGAGTAGAATAGTAAAAATTTATGATTTATGATTTTTTAATTTGGATATGTTTTGTTTAATATAAAAAGGGAGGATTTCGTGGGAGAGAAGGCAGGTCGACCTTAGAGAAAGGAGCTAATGTGTAAAAATTGGACAATTAAATTTGAGCCTAACAAGAGACGTTAAATATTAAGAACAGAGGATAACAATATAATAGAGAGAAGAGGAAATAACTTGCTGAATTAACTATTGAAACTGGAATGTGGGAAGGAGAGTTGTGGGGAAGTCAAGGAAAGAGGGTAATGAAAATTATATATGTTTTATTTTGTGTTTTGTGTTTGTGTGTGTGTTTGTCTACAAAAAATGTGAAAACTCAATAAAAATTTATTTAAAAAAAAAATAGAACACCCATACCAGCCTGATCAGTTTGGGACTGACGTATCCGCACCGTCAAGCTAGATTCGGACCACTGCACGTCCTCCCTAAGGAGGGCGCGCGTTGAACCTCCTGCGCTAACTTCAACCACAGCTTCACCAACTTCCAGAGTGCCAAAAAGGCGATAGCGTACGCCGCGGAAAAGAGGCGGGCTTCAAACCTGGTCCAGCAAATTGACCTGAGCTTTATGCGTATCTGAGATAGCAACCCATAAGAAATTGGCTTACGGCCCTCGGCCCTGGGGGGTTGTAGCCTGCCCCAACCTGCAATAGCTCTGCAGATCAGGAAGTCACTACACGGATCGGAGGAAAATGTGGCTTTAGCAAAGAAGCTGATGGCGGCTACGTGTATCTTTAAGGTTTTGGGAGCACGTCCCAAATCGTCAAGATGGGAAAGGTACTGCAGAACATCATCAGTGGTGCGTGGCACGTTATGTGAAAGCCCAGATATCCCAGACCTGAAACCCAGGAAATCGCACCAGGCCTTCTTGTAAGACCTGAGAGTGGAGGGTGCGGCAGACGCTAATACTCCCTGTATCAGTTTGCGTCTGACTCGCTGAGGGACGACGACGAATGAGGAGGAGGCGGAGCTGGCGACACAGCATTAAGCTGCTACACACGCCCCCCGGAGGCACCTGGTTGGCTGCCTCCAGTGGGCGTGGGCGCCAGCCAGGTAAGGAGGGGAGGGGGCTAAGGCCCCCTACCAGGGGCGGAGCTCGGTCTCCCGCCCACAACCACTCCCCTCTCTTCCAGGGAGGAGAGTCTTTGTGTAAGCTCTGCTCCCTGTTCCAAAGAGTAGCAGCTGACCTTAGCCAAGCCTTGACTGGGATCCAATGAATTTTTTTGCACTGGCCAGGGTTAGGAATAGGGTTGGGGTGGGCGAGGCAAGCGGGAAGAGAGGGGAGAGGGAACTCCGGGGCTCACGGGAGTGGCAGGCCGCCTACACCAATCTGGACGAGTCATTGTGAAAGGAGGCGGGGAGAGTAGAGCTGGGGAAGTCAATGGGTCACAAAAGGCAGCAGTGGAAAGCGGGGAGAGGCGGGGTGGGGTTTAGTGGCGAGTGGTCACGCCCACTAGGCAGGGCAAGGCAAAATGGGAGGAGCCTCTGGCTTGACTTATTTCATTATTATTACTAATATTAATTAGTAATACAATATTAATTTGGGGGAATGTATATTATTATATTATATTATATTATATTATATTATATTATATTATATTATATTATATTATATTATATTATATTATATTATATTATATTATATTATTATTGGGACCCTGTGGGTTAAACCACAGAGCCTAGGGCTTGCCGATCAGAAGGTCGGCGGTTTGAATCCCCGAGACGGGGTGAGCTTCCATTGCTCGGTTCCTGCTCCTGCCAACCTTGCAGTTCGAAAGCACGTCAAAGTGCAAGTAGATAAATAGGTAACGCTCCAGCGGGAAGGTAAACAGCATTTCTGTGTGCTGCTCTGGTTCGCCAGAAGTGGCTTAGTCCTGCTGGCCACATGACCCGGAAGCTGGACGCCGGCTCCCTCGGCCAATAAAGCAAGACGAGAGCCGCAACCACAGAGTCGGTCACGACTGGACGTAATGGTCAGGAGTCCCTATACCTTTACCTATTATATTATATTGTATTTTATATTATATTATATTACATATTACTGTATTTTCCCACATACAACATGCCCCCGTGTATAAGACTCCCCCTATTTTTGGAGACTCAAAATGAAGAAAATGGGGGATCCCATTTTACTCGTCTTATACACAGAAAAGTACGATATGTTATGTTGTTATGTTATTATACAAGGTGATTCATAATGAAGTACACAGTTTCAACACACTATAAAAGAGAATATAATATATCCCATGTTACCTGTGACAGAATTGTAGGGGAATGTTTAAAGTATTTTAGAAACAGTCACAGATGTTCTATGTGTGCACCCTTTGTCACACAACACACATCACAATTGAAAATGCCGTTGCACAACAAACTCCATTTTGCTCAATTCAATAACACAAAACGCCTTCTCCACTGCAGACGCAGCCATTTCGCCTGACTAGTCACGTGACACGCGCACTATCACCTCCATCACTTCCCTCAGTCGCGGAAGACAAACTGTATGAGTACATCTGCCTCATGGTTCACAGCTGTGGTCCGTGTCAGCGCCGGTCTTACAGGATCTGGAAACTGTATATTTCATTATGAATTACCCATATTATATTATTTTGGTGTCCAATCACTGCATGACTATAGGATACTTCATTTCAATCAATTAAATCTTTATTACGGTAGTAGACCAGCATTCAGTAGGGTGGGGTACAGTCATTTACAATCTGTAAAACGTTTTGGAAAGCTTAAAAGTATTAAAACAGAAAGTATACATAAAAGTCTAATAGAAGCTAAAAGAAGGGTTTCGGAGCATTAAACGGATGTGGAAGAGCATAAAAGGTTAGCATATAAAGACTATGGCTATCAATTTACAGAGCACTCTGATATGAGTGTTCATTAAATCTAGTTTAATGATGATGATGATGATGATGATGATGAAAAGGTGTTGCAATGGAGGAGTGCAGGGAAAAGAAAACTGGCACTCATTCTTTCTTGCTACAAAATTAAAAGCTTTCTCTGCATTTTTTCCTTTTTCTCTTGGGTGGTGTGTTCAGCGGTCACCCTCAGGGGAAACAGGCCCCCCCCCTGGAGGAAATGGACTGATTGGAACCTGGCTGTGACATCGGCTCAGAATCCCAACCTCACTTTGCAGTTGAGGCCAAGCCCTGCCTTTGGGTGCCTTATCTGGGACTGCAAAGTGAGAAGATTGACGTCTGGGAAAATGGTGAGGGGACCAGCAGGAAACTGCTAAGGGAGTCTGAGTCCTTTTATTCTGTTGCAGTTGCAGAGAAAAGAGGGTGGGGGTTGGGGTCCGCCCCAGGTGTCATCACTGAGGGGGGTGGCAAAAGGACAAAAAGCCGAGTTTAAAAATAAATAAAAATTGGGCTCACCAAACCTTTTAGTTGAGTCAAAAAACGCGGCTGGCACTGGGCGCCAGACCGGGGGGGGCTAGTACTTACTGGGGGGGGCATGGAGAGTGCCTGATCCACGCATCTCTCCTGGGAGTGACGTGGTGGCTTGGGCCCCTGCAGGCTGGGCGCTGCCTAAAACGGCTTGTGTCTGCCCCTTGCCTCTCCCTCAGCCGCCCTACAGCTGAGGGGGAGGCGGCAGAGAGGCTCCAGGCAGCGCCCCCCGCCCGCAGGACCCCCGCGTTGAACCGGGCACCTGAGCGGCTGGCTATGCCGCTGTTCTGTTGTTTCAATTATGGGTGCCTTAAGAGTGAATGTGCTGTGCTTGCTGCCCCACTTGTCCTGATGGACCAGCCCCCCATGGCGCCAGGGCTGTAGGGCTTCCCTGGCTAGCGACTCAATGTGGGCAGGAGAGTTTGCCTTCTGGGTTCCTCTCTCATTTTGGGATGCTCTCTTTCTCCTCTCTCCCCACCGTCAACTCTGGGGTCCTGTCTCTGCCAGCAGTCAGCCATCGAGGAGGACATTCTCAATGACAAGGATGAGGAAGGAAAAGGCGAGAAGGAGACCGCAAGACGGCTGGATCTCCTCAGCCCTGACTGGGTAGGTGGCCATGGCCTAAGCGGTGATTGGCAGAAGGGGAGGGGGGCATATCAACCGTAGGATGAGACTGTTGTTTCAGTTATGGGTGCCTTGAGTTTTAATGTTTGGTTGCGTTTTTTAATTGCTCCTCTTTTGCATCTTTTCCTTGCAGGTTCCGAAACTTTCCCCAGCCAGCTCCATCATCAGCCTTTCCTCCCTCTCCTCTGAGTCCTCCCTGTCTTCCCTCGATTCCTTTTGGGATTCCGTCAATGAGGTACGTAGCAGACAGAGCAGGACGGAAGCCCTGCTGAGCTGCACAAGGGCAACCCTGAGGCTGGGGAGGAGGAGGAGGAGGAAGCTGGCCGGCCAGGCCACCTTCTGGACGGTTGTGAGCAAGGGGGCAGGCAGGCAGGGGGCTGCTAAGGGCAGACCATGCTTGCTGCCCCACTCCTCCTGATGGACCAGCCCCCCATGGCGCCAGGGCTGTAGGGCTTCCCTGGCTAGTGACTCAATGTAGGCACGAGAGTTTCCCTTCTGGGTTCCTCTCTCATTTTGGGATGCTCTCTTTCTCCTCTCTCCCCACCACCACCTCTGGGGTCCTGTCTCTGCCAGCAGTCAGCCTCTGAAGTGGCTATCAAGGAGGAAGAGCCACAAGAACAACCAGGGAGCCCCCCAGAGGAGGACGGGGAGGACAAGGAGGCCCTTGATTTGCCATGCCCCCCACCTGGAGAACACCTGGAGGCAAGCGGAATTGAGGTCAGATAAAATATACACTCATTCGTGACATATGAAAAGCTTCCCTGAACAGATGTCTTCTAAAAGCCAGATAGTTGTTTATTTCTTTGACATCTGGCGGGAGGGCATTCCACAGGAGGTGCCATCACCAAGAAGGCCCTCTGCCTGGTTCCCTGTAACTTCGCTTAGTGCAGTGGGGGAACTGCCAGAAGGCCCTGGCGCTGGATCTCAGTGTCCGGGCAGAACGATGGGGGTGGAGATAATTCTCCTGGGTTGCTTTTGGTTTGGTATTTGTTTTGTAAGATAACGCTTTTGGATGAGTTTCCAGGTGGCTCCTGCCAAATGAAGTTATTAATTACAAAGTGGGTTTGGCGATAATAAAACCATGTTGGCACTTTGCAAAGCCGGTTCTCTCTGGGGGTTTCCTGCCTCCGATACCTTCCTCCCACCCTCTTGTTCTTGGTTTTGTGTCTCGTTCAGATCTCTCCAAGGCTGACCATATGAGAACCTGGGAGAGGAGTGTTCCCTCCTGACTACAACCCTTTCATATAATGCCTCGCCCCCAAAAAGAAAAGGAGGGATTATGACAGCCTGCCACCACACAGGCCCTTCTTCGTGTGGCTCCTTCACAAACGGTCTGGAGGGCAGCAACACAAGAAGGGGCCTTTTCTGTGGTGGCTCCCCACTTGTGGAATGCTCTCTCCAGGGAGGCTCATCTGGCGCCTCCAAAGCGCCAGACGTTTCTCTAGAACAGAGAGCCAAGCAAAGACGTTTCTCTAGAACAGAGCTTTCCAAACTGTGTGCTCCTCCTGGGAAAGGGCTAGTTGAACTGAATCCCTGTGTTGCGAAATGAGGAATGTCTCCAAAGTGTGTCAGAAACATGGAAAGTTCTGCTCTAGAACCAGCCTTTGGCTAATTGGACAATGCATGGCCTTTTCAACATGCTTGTGGATTGGGAGGTTGGCTTATGAGTTCTTTTGTTCTTAATGCATATGCCGTGTTTTTATTTTGTATTTTTATGCTGTAAACCGCCCTGAGAGGTTCTGGCTTTAATTAATCAACCAATTGATTAATGATTGTGGCATTTTCCCAGAATCTGGAGGTGAATTGTTTACTTTTCTCACAGGACTGTGAGGGGAAAAGGCCCCCAAGACCCCCACTTGCCTGGCTTCCATCGTCTCCTGGGTCCACAAGGTCTTTAGAAGAGCGCTGCCGCCAACACCACCAGTGCCACCGGGGCAACCCAGTACAAGCACCAGCAGCGGGGCGCAGGCAGAAAGGAGGCCACTCTGCACGCGGCTCAGGCGCTGGATGCGGCAGTATCGCAGCTGTGTCCACCCTGAACCAAGGTGAGGAGGAGTTGGGAGGCTCCCACCCCAGGGATGACACTTGGGGCGATACCTCCCCCCCCGCACCCACCTTCCTCCGCCAGTGGTGGCAGGGGAAGTAGCACCTGGAGGCGCCCGAGTCCCTAAGGGACATTTCCTTTTTGTTGTCCTTGCACAGGTCTTAATCCTTGTGGTCCAAACTGAAGAGGAGGAAGAAAATATCAGAACGTGGAGGCAAGCCGGGCGAGAAACGGAGGGGGAAACCCAAACCCACGTTGGCGTCCCACACGCCCAGCCCCAGTCCTAGAGCCTGTCACCTTTTGAGATTATGGAGGAGAACAGATAAGGCAGCGGGCAAAGGGTGGACGGCGAAAGAGAAGTGCGAGAGAACGACAGCGGCTGCGGTGGCGGAGGAGAAGGAGAAGGCAGGACTGAGAGGGGAACGATCCCGGAAGGTGGCTTGAAAAGAAGGGGCAATATGGCGTAGGAAAACTGCTAGCTCACACTGCCCACGCCCAAAGGAGGAGGAGGAAGGAAAGGAGGAAAGCAAGCGAGCAAGAAGGGACAGCTAAAGAAAGAACTGAGAAAAGAGACAGCGAGACCTTCTGGGGCTCAAAGAAATTACAATAAGAAGGAAACTGAGTTTCCTCCCTCCAGAGCTTGCTAATGGTCCTGCATTGTTCTATTTCCTTTTTATGTATAATTCTGTATTATATCGTTGAACTGTTGTCTTAGGTGATAAGCCTATAAAGGAAGGATATAAGGGAGGGGGGAAGGTATTAAGGGAAGACTTTGAAAGGAAAGGCAGAAAATAAAAAGGGGTGGGGAAAAATAAGCGGGAGGGAACGCATAAAGGGAAGATGCAAAACATTATATAATTTTTGATTATTATTTGAAATAAAGAAGCTGACCATTGAATCTTCATGGATCTTAAAATCATTTCGTGGAATGTTAATGGGCTAAATCGTAAGACTAGGAGGAGGAGACAGAGTGACTCCACCTGCAGCTGCTCAGCCTTCATGGACTCAGAGGAGAAGGTCTGGTGAGAACCAACTGGCTGCAGCCCTCTTAAACAGAGCTCTCATCAGCAATCGGATGCCTGTGGTTCCCAGGCCTAACTTGGCCCTTCCTGCTCTCTGCCTGGACCCTTGGCTTTGCAGTCATTTGCATCCCCTGACCTCTGGCTTGTCTGACTACGTGGGATGCTGTCTGCCCAACCCTCGGAACGGGCTTGGCTTCGTAGGCGGTTTCATGCAAGAGTTCTTGGAGACTTGTCTCCTGTTTGCTTGGCCTAACGTTCCACCAAGCTTTGCACTCTGTTGTCACGGGACTCGGAACAGGGCTACGGCCAGCAAGCCTGTTGGATCAGGCCCACGTGCCCTGAAGCCCAGAGGCCAAGCAGATGCCTGGGGGGAACCTCTAGGCAAGATCAGAGCTGTGGGCATGAGAGTTTGGAGAAAGTAGCAGAAGATCTGAGAAAAGCCATGAAACTACATGGGCAAAAGACTTGAGTGGTACTTTCTAACCTTACTAGGCCTGTCAAGTTTTATCTCAAAGCATCTCCTCCTGCAAACCTCCTGCCAATTGTATGTGTCAATTTACATATTCCTGTCCTCCCTGCATGCCAGTAAAGATTGATTGATTATATTCTTACTGGGCAAAAAGATCTGTGTATTCCTGCTATTTTACTATCTTCATAGACCCAACTTTCATATCATTCATTGGGCGTTATTTAGAAATAACCTTAGTCCTGAACGCAGCATTCTTGGGCCATTTGGGCTATGACAGCGAGACATTTGGTCCCTCAGCTCTGGGGATTTCCCTGGCTTTAGCAGTCTAAAGAGGTGTCCTGTTTTGCCATGCTTCTTTTGCCAAGGCAACACGCGTAGTTGTCTTGGGATTCAAGCTCCACAGATCTTCATTTTGCATACATCTCAAATGCTGGAAATGGATTTAAAGCAGCAGAAATGGGCACAAGCCCCTGGGGCTTCATGTTCAGCGTGTGTTTCTTTCTCGCAGTCTGTATCCCAGGGGATACCTGATCAAGTCCTTTGATCTTTCTGAAGCTAATCTGGGGTCATCCTGGCTGATTTGGCACAGTCATATTTCTTAGGAAATATTGTGCACTTCCCTCTCCAAGCTGAGTGAATGGTCAGTGAAACCTCAAATGTGATTTACAGACCCTCCAAATGCCCCTATTTTCCAGGGACCGTCCGGGATTTAACTCCGCATCTGCTGTTTGAGGCACTCAAGGCTCCCGGAAGTTATCAAGGTGAGACTTCTTCCACTTCCAATTATCGAAATCATAGTGATTTCCTCTTCCAGAAACTCAAGAGATATTTCTGGAGATTGCCTAATCACCAGGCGCAACAACAGTGTGATGTTGTTAATTGCACAGTGGCTGCAAAAGAACATTGGTGCAGAGAATATTTCCTGTGCCAGAAAGCGACAGATTTCTCCAAGATTTGGTGCAGGTGAAAGGCTGAGGGGAGCAGGGATATGTCTACATGGTGCTTAACACCTCTGAACATTGCCCAGATTGGGAAAGCCACTGCAGCTTTCGTCTTGCATGAGTCTTTCGATTATTCTGCTTGGCTGGCTCAGGGCATCAGAGGAGCCACAGGGGAGCAGGAGGTGGAGCCAGAATGAAACCTTTGCTGCTTCTCTGGCTATTTCAGCTGCTAAAGATGCCCCGTGGACTCTGTGGGAACTGGAAGGCGAAATGCCCCTTGAATCTGATCAGAGATGAAACAGATGTACAAAATTACTACCAGTACCAGTCTGAAGATCATCTTACTAGTGGGATTGTATCTCCAAAACATTTGCACAAGCAAGTTCTAGATGTCTTTACACAGACACCCTTCCCCAAGACTGAGATGTAAGTAATCATCCACACATACCCTCCAACATTTCCCCAATGAAAATAGGGATGTCCTATTCCATAATAATAACTTTATTATTTATACCTCACCCACCACTCTGGGTGGCTTCTAACATAGATAAAAGCAGAAGAAAGCATTAGACATTCAGAAAACTTCCCTATACAGGGCTGCCTTCAGGCATCTCAGGGGTCGGATAACAGCATAAACTCCAACATTTCTCTGGCGCAAAGAGGGGCATCCTGAGCACGCCTCACAATATTGTTATGAAGAGGGAAAGAGAAAGGGAGAAGCATGGTCATCAGCTGAAGCTCAACGGAGGAAAGTTGGTATGTTGATGAAAGAAAACGATAAAAATGATAAGGAAGTGTCAGAGGTCAAGGTAAAGAGGCGTCTCTTCAGCATCCAGCAGCAATTATGCAATAAAGATGACAGCGTAGAGCCCCTCAGCTATGCCCTAAATCACAAGGTTGCTCTGGTGACCAAAAGTGAGAGAACACCTGCACACCACACAAACAACTTTAAAAAGTAATGAGCAAACTATTTTTGCCCCTCTTTCCCTGTCTGACATTATCATCTCATGACCTCCCCCACAGCAGCATAGGTTTTCAGAAAGTAGTTGTACACAGCTGGTTCTGGATGTAAGAGATGCTGAAGAAGCTCATCTGCAGATGCAGAACATTGCACCAAATGCCCAAACAAGGACAGGGACCAATGTGTCCCCAAGATGACCACCTTCTGGGGTTATGAAGAACATTTGGGGATCATTTTAACTTCCATTGCCCTCGTCTTGTCTTTAAGAGCAGGCATTGTGTTGGGAATCTTCATTAAATTCAAGGAAACTCCCATAGTCAAAGCCAACAACCAGGACCTCTCCTACATTCTCCATTGATACAAATGCTTTATGATTCACTGATAAAGCACTTACTGTACATTAATTAGCCAAGATTACATCCTACCTAAACTTTCATCACTCCATACAAGTGGAACGTTTACTAGACTCTCGGTCTTATAGCAATTCAACCTGTAGCATTCCAATGAAAAGTGCTATATAAATTTAATAAATAAAGGTCCTGAGAAAGCTGACTTGTTTGTTTGTTTGTTGAATCTATATACTGCCCTATACGCGGAGGTCTCAAGGCGGGTCACAGAACAAAATTAATATACAAAACCAGAAGATATATAATCAAAATAAAAACAACAACCCAATAACACCCCCAAAAAGAACCACATTTTAAAAGGGCAAAAGGATGTCAATCAAATCAACCCAAAAGGAACATTTTTGCCTGATGTCCAAAGGAGTATAAGGAATGCGCTAGGTGAACTTCCCTGTGGAGAGCATTCCACCGACAGGGAGCGACTGCAGAGAAGGCCCCGTTCTTGTGTTGCCACCCTCCTGGCCTCTTGAGGAGGAGGCACACGAAGAAGGGCCTCAGAAGATGATCTCAGGGTCTGGGTAGGATCATATGGAAAGAGGCGGTCCTTGAGGTATTGCGGTCCTGAGCCATTTAAGGCTTTCTAGGTCAAAGCCAGCACTTTGAATGGGGCCCAGAAATGAATTGGTAGCCAGTGCAGTCGGACCAGGATCAGGGTATTGTGCACTAGCTGAAGTTTCTGAACAGTCTTCAGAGGCAGCCCTACGTATAACGCATTGCAGTAATCTAACCTTGGGATTACCAGAGCATGGACAACTGTAGTTAGGCTATCCCTGTCCAGATAGGGGTGTAGCTGGGCCACCAGCAAAAGCTGATGGAAGGCACTCCCCGCCACTGAAGCGTCCTGAGCCTCGAGCGACAGCAAAGGATCCAGGAGTACCCCCAAGCTATGAGCCTGCTCCTTCAGAGGAAGCGTAATCCCATCAAGAACAGGCGACCTCCCACCCTAGGGAACCACCCACTAACAGTGCCCCAGTCTTATCTGGATTGAGCTTCAGTTGGTTGGCTCTCATCCAGTCCATTGCCGAGACAAGACACTGGTCCAGCACTTCCACTGCCTCACCTGCAGATGTGAAGGAGAAATAGAGCTGAGTGTCATCAGCATAATTCTGACAACGTATTCCACCCAGCGGTTTCATGTAGATGTTAAACAATGTGGGGGACAGGACTGAGCCCTGCGGAACCCCACATTCAAGGTTCCCAGCGCTGAAAAGCATTCCCCAAGTAACACCGTCTAGGAATGACCATCCAAGTAGGACTGGAACCACCACCACCATCTGGTGTGCGGCCACATCCTCCAAAACCTTGCTCAGCAAAGGGAGATTAGCAGCAGTTATTTCCCTAATCAAGTGGTGCATGGATTTTAGGAAATAGGTCAAATAAATAGATAAATACATATATTAATAAATACTTGATAAAGAATAACAAAGCTGCTAGAATGCCAGCCTGGCTTCTGCGCACACAATTTGTTTATGAGTAGAGAAGCTTCTGCTCAAAGACGGGGAGCAAGTTGGTTCCATGTGCAACAGAAGCTCTCCTTCCGCAGAAAATGTCAAAGGGGAAGGGAGAGCCTAAGGCTCAGAGCAACCTTTCTCCCCTCCACCAACCCCAGAGAGCTTCCCTCTGTTGGAGAAGCCTTTCAAAGATGGGATGGAAATTCACTTGAAGTGGCTTCAAAGCCACCAAGGCGCTACTTCCCTTCAGGGGGAGAACCAGAAGAGCGGCAGGAATCAAGCAGCCCAGACCCACCCAAAGCGACCAGAGGGTGGGCTTGAGAAATCCCTCCCCATCGCAGGCTCCACCAGCCTCAGTCTCTAGCAGCCTCCAAGAAACAAAATCCCACCACCATGTATCCCATTCACAGTAATGAGGATGGCATTTCTCAGCATTCTCCATTGATTGATTTTTATTTATTCATATTTATTCCTTTATTTATTGATGTACTCAATCTAAATACAGTGGTGCCCTGCAAGACGAATGCCTCGCAAGACGAAAAACTCGCTAGACGAAAGGGTTTTTCGTTTTTTGACGTGCTTCGCAAGACGAATTTCCCTATGGGCTTGCTTCGCAAGACGAAAACGTCTTGCAAGTTTGTTTCCTTTTTCGTAAAACCGTTAATACCCAGGGTGCATTGCTTGAAGAGGTGCAGTTACGACTTGACTTCGAGGAGCAACTCATAGCATGTGGTGTGGTAGCCTTTTTGAGGTTTTTGAAGACTTTGGTGATTTTTGAAGCTTTTCCAAAACTTCTTTTGCAGCCATTTTTTGGAGGTTTTTGGATTTTGGGTTGGGGTGTTTGGAATTCAAGGACTTGGTGTTGGGGAGGGGTTTGCAAGAATCTGGAAGCTTGTGTGTTTTTTTCTCCATTTTTATGATTTTCTGTGACCATTGGGCCACTCTGCTGTTTTTTTAAAAAAAAAATCTGGGTTTGAATTTCTGTGTACTGTACACTTTGTTGATTTTTAAATGTTTTTCTGTCATGTTTAGAAACTTAATTTATTGTTCCTTCAATTTTTGAAATGCTCTTTATAGTATGTGTGACTTTAAAGAGCACTTAAACTCTTGTTGTACCAAATTTGGCTTTGTTTAGACTTTTTTTGACCATAGGAACGCATTAATTGAATTTCAATGCATTCCTATGGGATTTCGTGCTTCGCAAGACGAAAAATTCGCTAGACGAAAAAACTCGTGGAACGAATTAATTTCTTTTTTTTATAGATATAATTTTTTATTGAGATTTTTTCATGCAAATACATATTTAACAAACAAGATAGGTTTTATAACATCTTTTCATTCTACTATGGACTCCCTCACGTCTCCTGCTTCCACTTGCATCATTAAAAGGAGAATTTTTCCAAGCAAATTATCATTTTGTTTATAATCTTAAATCAAATAATTTAGGTTACACTCAAATATAAGATATAATTTGGTGGTAGACAGTTATCTCTACTCTGACATCCTTATTAGCATTCCGCCAAATTACAGTACTTTTGTAGATAAATCTTGAATTTCTTCCAGTCTTCTTCAACCCTTTCCTCTCCCAGGTCACGGATTCTGCCCGTCATCTCGGCTAGTTGCATATAGTCCATCAGCTGCATCTGCCATTCTTCCAGTGTGGGTAGATCTTGAGTTTTCCAGTTCTTAGCATCCTAACTTTTTATCGTTCTTAAACACTTCTTTAATCTGAGCATAGTGTAACCAGTCTCGCACTTTATCTTTCATTTTCTCTAGACTCTGCAATTTCCAATTGTCTCCATCTCTTTCTAATATTTCCCAATATTTTGGCCAATTGGCCTCCATATTGGGTCTTTTTCGGGCCTTAGCTTCCAAGGGTGACAGCCACCTCGGTGTTTTGTTCTCTAATAAGTCTTTATATTTTGTCCAGACATTAAATAATGTTTTTCTGTCATGTTTAGAAACTTAATTTATTGTTCCTTCAATTTTTGAAATGCTCTTTACAGTATGTGTGACTTTAAAGAGCACAAAACTCTTGTTGTACCAAATTTGGCTTTGTTTGGACTTTTTTTTTACCATAGGAACGCATTAATTGAATTTCAATGCATTCCTATGGGATTTCGTGCTTCGCAAGACGAAAAATTCGCTAGACGAAAAAACTCGTGGAACGAATTAATTTCGACTTGCGAGGCACCACTGTATCGCCCTAACCCTGGAGGTCTCAAGGCAGTTCAAAATATAAAACCACAACATATATAATCAAAATAAAAACAACAAGCCAATAATACCCCCCCCCAAAACCCGACATTTTAAAAGGGCTTAGGATGCCTGGGATGCAAGGCTGGGACTCCTTCATCTGGCTGTTGTCCATCCCTGACTCTCCCACCTCTTCTTAAAAACCTCCAATGAATCATAGAATGGGAGACTTGGAAAGGGACCCCAAGGTCCTCTAGTCCAACCCTCTGCAATGCAGGAATCTCAGCTAAAGAATCCCAACAGATGGCCATCCAAACTCTGCTTCAAAACCTCCAAGGAAGGAGAGTCCATGGTTGGATCCAGCTCCTTCTTTGGTGCTTGTGAGCAAAGTTCAGGCCAAACTTCCAACTTCCCAGCACACCCCTTGACTTCTGTCCAACATGTTTTTCTCCAGTTCTGCACCTGCTGCTTGAACCATTCAAGACTCCAGAAAGTTATTGTGCTGAAACTTATTCCACTTAGAATAGTTGAAATTATAGTGATCTCATCTTCTAAAAGCTCAGGAGATGTTTCTGGAAATTGCATGAGCCTCGGAAAGCAACAACAACATGGCAATATTAATTGCGCTGTGACTGGGAAAGAAAAAGTTAGTGCAGAGAATATTTCCTGTGTTGGAGACAGACTGAGTCAAGATGCAGAGCTGGCGAAAGAGGGGTGTGCCTGCCATGTGCTTCCGAGCTCTGAAGGTAGAGTTGAAAACCACCCAGATTGGGAAAGCCCACCCAGTCTGGCCTTGCAAGAGTCTTTGGGTTCTTCTGTTTGCCTCCTTGGCAGGTAAGAGGAGGAGGAGGCAGAGCCAGAATGAGATCCCTGCTCCTTCTGTTGCTGCTTCTGCTGCTCATGATGCCCTTTGGAGTCTGCGGGAACCACAAGGCGAAATGCCCCTTGAATCTGGTCAGGGATGAAACGGATGCTCGCAATTACTACCGGCCTGGACACTTTCTCATCAGTGGGATCATATCTCCGAAACGCCTTCTTAAGGAAACTCCACCCAGCTTTACTCAGACACCCTTTGCCAAGAATGGAATGTATGTAAGATCATATGCGGATGGGTTTCATGGTCCTCCAGTCCTTGTAATGGTTGTAATAGGAAAGAGCCCCTTTCTCAGGTCTGGGGAGCTAAGGGCTGATGTTGCAGGACTGCCCTGCCCTGACCATTGGTCTTGATGGCTGGGGCTGATGGGAGCTGGGGGGTCCAGGAGAAGATTCCACACAAACCTCTCCAATTTCCTTCTTCCCTCTGTCTTCCTAAGTAAAACAATCCTGTACCTATTCCTCTGTGTTGCTTTTAGAAGAATGCAAGAAATCTGGTAGGGGTTCAAAAGGATACACTGAATTTCCCCACCTGCAGGATGCCATGAAACTCAGGCAATTTCCAAGGCTCAAAGGTTTTATTCAATATTATTCCATTTGGACAATTCATAAACTGTCATTAAGGTATGCTACGGTTTTGCAAATGGAATTATAAGAGCCTCTTGGTGACCTTTGGTGGCTGAAGAGCAGGAAAGATGTGCTTTAATTGAAAGGATAAATAAAATAATATGTCAGGGGAGTTCCTTGTAAGTGGACTTAGATCTCTAAAATGCGAAAAGGAATCATTCCTTTTTTGACCACACACAACTGGCCTCATTTCAAAGTATTGAGGTGTTTGAGGTTTCTTCCTAAGCCAGAGGGTGGCATGAAACTCAAGAAATTTCCAAGCTGCTATGCTTATTTTATGTTTATTCTATTTGGGTCATTTGTGAACAACCTTATCACAGTTCTCTTTACACAATGCAATGGGAGACCTACAGCCCAACATGGGGAAATCTGTCTCAGCTACATTAAAGGTTTCCTCCTCCAATTCCAGCACTTTCCCCTTTCTGTCATTTTTTTTAAAAAAAGCAGAAGCGTTTTAAGAAACTCCTGAAAATGGTTGGATTTTTATGGGTGAAGAACAGGAATGATATGCTTCAAATAAAATAATTATGTAAAATAATACAGACCAGGGGGTGTCCTCATTGGTGGAGTCAGCGATGAAAAATATGAGCAAAATTATAAATTTTGCTACACACTCAAACCTGAAAGCCAACAGGCCTCATTTCCAAGTCAAGGGGGACTGAGGTATTTGGTGCTTCCCCTCCTTCAATAAAATTGTCTGTTATCTACCTGTAGTCCAGCACCTTGGAAGGCGCCAAAGACCACTGCAGGAAAAGCAACCTATGGAGCAGCTTCCCAGTATATCTCAAATGTTGAGGGGCACCTTCATTGCTTACTCATAGAACCACAGTAGAATAGAATCATAGAGTTGTAGAGATGGAAGGGACCCGGAGGTATCACACCTGAAGCATCCATGACACATGGTCACCTTCGGAGGGAGTCTGTTCCACTGTTGAACAGCTCTGTGTGCTGTTTGCATCAAAGCTCCTGTCATGGAGCAGAGGTCTCCAAAATTTTGTTCAATGCTAGACAGGAAAAGGGTTGATATTAATGCAAAAGGATGGATGGATGGATAAATATAAATAAATAAATAAATCTATCTGTGATGGGACGATGAGCTGCTTGTGCGTAAAATGCAAGTCCCTCAGAGTTTGATCAGGTTTTCAAACCTCTGCCTGTGACGGAGCCCCTCCAGCATGGCTGCGTCAATCACTAGTAGTATCCGAAAGTGGCTGCTTTCGGAATCGTTTCCAACATAAAAGCTCTTTAACGGAAACACGTCGTCTGGCCTCTCGGCGTGACAGTTTCCGGCGAGGTGTGGGTGTCCCTATAGGAGGTCCTGAGACCTCCCCACTGTTTTCGCTGGAAGCGTCTCTGAGCCATCCCTCCGACTCACTTTCCCTTGGAGTTCTTGCTCGCCCTCTACTGGTTCCCTCTTCCGCTGCTACTCCTCTCTCAACCTCAGTGAGCCTTTGCGCCCCCGGCGCTTTAGATGGCAGTTCCCTGACATCCACCTCCCCTCCAGGGCCCCCTTCACCCCCTCCCGTCTCCTCCCCTACTGGCGGTGAGGAGGTAAAACCCCTGAAAGAACCTCCTTCGTCTTCCGACGTCGCGAACACTTCCCTCCACTTGTTGCTGTTCCTACTCTCTCGGTAATCTTCGTCATCGGAGTCCACTCCCTCTTCCAACTCCGACTCCGCGAACCCTTCCATTTCCTCTTCCTCATCGGTGGTGCCGAAATACTCCCTCCTAAACCTTGCTATCGGCTGAGGTTTCCTCGGGAACCTTTGGTGGAACGTTTCTGTTAAAACCTCGTCATTGACTTCCTCTGCATTCACCCAGGTGTTTTCTGACTCCGGTTCCCCTTCCCACGCCACCAAATACTCCACCTGATTTCCCTTCCACCTGGAATCGAGGATTTCCGCTACATGGTTGCGGCGTTCCCTCTCTTCCAAGGCTGGTCCCCTGACGTACTCCCCTTCACGTCCCCCCCTGTATGGTGACAGTAACGACCTGTGGAACACTGGGTGCAATTTCATGTGGTTGGGTAATCGGAGTTTGAAAGCTACCGGGTTGACCTGCTGAATGACCTCAAAGGGTCCCAATCTTCTGGGCCTCAATTTCTTACAACCCCCTTTGAACGGCAACCCTTGGGTTGACAACCACACTTGATCCCCCACCCTTATGGTTTCACCTTCCCTTCTGTTCTTGTCTGCCTGCTTCTTATATTGTGCCTTAGCCCTTTCTAAGTTGAGCTGGAGCTGATGATGGATCGCTTCCATCTCTTCTACAAAATGTTCAGCCGCTGGGACGCTCCATCTCTCCCCTCCTTCCCCTGGAAATGCCCTGGGGTGACACCCGTAATTAGCCAAAAAGGGACTCATCCCTGTGGACACATTCTCCGCATTATTGTAGGCAAATTCTGCCAACGCCAACTTTTCGACCCAATCGTTCTCTCTGTCATTGACATAACACCTCAGATATTGTTGAAGAATGCCATTTGCTCTTTACGCCTGCCCGTTGGTTTCAGGGTGCCGGGCAGTTGAAAAATTGACTTCCACGTGCAGCAAGCTCATGAGCTTCCTCCAGAACCTGGAAGTAAATTGTTTGCCGCGATCTGAGATCACCCTCAAGGGAGCCCCGTGCAACCTAAAGATGTGTTCTACAAACAACTTCGCTGTTTCTTCCGCTGTGACTGCATGTGAGCATGCTACAAAATGGCACATCTTAGTTAACAGGTCTACTACTACCATGATGGCTGTTTTCCCCTTGGACTTTGGCAGATCCGTCATAAAATCTATTGATATCGCTTCCCAAGGCCGTTCTGGTGTGGGTAATGGTTCTAATAACCCTGCCGGCGCCCTTCTTTCCCCTTTGGCTCGCTGACATTGGTCACACCCTCTTACATACTCCCTTACATCTTCCCTCACCTTAGGCCACCAAAATTCCCTGGTAACCAACCACATGGTCTTGTGTTGTCCAAAATGTCCCGCCGTGGGGCTATCATGCAACTGCTTGAGTACTCTCCCCCTCAATTCACCTTCGGGTATATACAGTGCCCCTTTGTAATACAATGCCCCATTTCTTTCCTCAAAACCTCCGGGGCTCTCGCCCTCCCCCCTGAGACCTCTGAGCTTATCCTGGGCATATTCATCATTTTCCGTTTCCTCTACCAGTTCTCGTTGCCCCACCAGCGCCCCCCCACACACCCAGCGGTCCTCAGGGATGACATGTCTCTCTTCGATCACCCCCTCCCCTTCCCAATACTCTGGTTTGCGTGAGAGCGCGTCCGCCCTGACGTTTTCTGGGCCTGGCACATAACAAATTTCAAAGTTGAATTTGGAGAATTCCTGTGCCCATCTCACTTGTCGTTGGTTGAGCACTCGAGCTGTTCTCCAATACTCTAAATTCTTGTGGTCGGTGCACACTTGCACCTTGTGTTGTGCCCCAATTAATAAATGTCTCCACCTCCGGAATGCTTCGTGAATGGCAAGTAGTTCCCTGTCATACACCGTGTAATTCCTCTCGGATTTATTCAGCTTCCGCGAGAAGAAGGCACACGGTCTCCACTCCGACGCACTCCTCCCCGGTTGAAGAAGGACCGCCCCTACCGCCCGGTCGGATGCATCGGTTTCCACTCTCATGGGTTTTCGTAAATCCACATGCAGAAGTTGTTCTTCCGAGGCGAAAGCCCTTTTCAGTTCTTCAAAGGCTCGATCCGCCTCTACCGTCCAAACAAATTTCTTCTTGCTGCTGAGGCAGTCGGTGATGGGCGCCGTCAAGTGGGCAAAGTTCTTGATGAACTTCCGATAAAAGTTCCCAAACCCCAAGAATCTTTGCACGTCCTTCTTGGTCTTCGGTGTCTTCCATTCCAGTACCGCTTGGACCTTGCCTGGATCCATGGCCAATCCCTTGTCTGACAAGCGGTACCCCAGGAATTCCACCTCCTTGGTATGAAACTGGCACTTCTCCAGTTTCACCCACAGCTGGTGGGCTTGCAGCCTGCCCAACACTTCTCGAACGTCCCTCACATGCTGTTCCTCATCTTCCGAATACACCAACACGTCGTCTAAAAAGGCCACACAATTCTTGTAGAGCAAAGGTCCCAGAACGTGGTTTATAAAAGCTTGAAAACACGCGGAGCCCCCTTGTAGACCGAAGGGCATAACGAGGTATTCAAAGGCTCCCAAAGGGGTAAACATGGTGGTCTTCCATTCATCTCCCTTCCTTATGCGTATCAGATTGTACGCCCCCCGCAGGTCCAGCTTTGTAAAAATCTTTCCCTTCCTTACTCTGGTCAAAATGTCATCAATTCGGGGCATAGGGAAAGCCAGGGGTTCCGACACTGCATTGAGGGCCCTAAAGTCACACACCAGTCTCGGTTTGTCTGTGTTCTTTTTGTCCACAAAAAACACTGGGCTGCCCCCCACCGCTCGGGACTCTCTGATGAAACCTCGCTTCAGGTTTTTGTCAATGAACTCCCTCAGCTCCTGCATCTCCCTGTCTGACATGGCGTACAGCTTGCCTACTGGGAGTTGGGCCCCAGGGAGTAGGTTGATTTGACAGTCAAAGGGTCTATGCGGTGGCAGTTTGTCTGCTTCCCTTTCGCTGAATACGTTGCTCAGATCTGCGTATTGCGGGGGCACCTTCCCTTTGTCCATTACTTCCATCCCGGCTAGGGTGACTCTGTCTCCTCCCGAAACCTTCCCCTCCTTGCAGTGTTCTAGGCAATGCGCTGACCCAAAGGAGACCACCCTCTGATGCCAGCCCACTAGCGGATCGTGTAGCGCCAGCCAGCTCATCCCCAAAATGATGGGCGCTCCTCCCAGGATGGCCACATTAAACGCTATCTGTTCGGTGTGCCTTGCCACCCTCATTATCATCGGGACAGTCTGTTGGCTAACTTCTCCCCCCAACAGCTCTCTGCCGTCAATCGTAGTCACCTGCAAGGGGTTACTTAAAGGGATGGTCTGTATCTGATGCTCAGCTGCAAACTCCTTACTCATGAAATTACAGGAGCTGCCTGAATCCAAAAGCGCCTTGATCTTTAGTGGGTGTCCGTTTGGCAGTTCTAGTAACACCTCTATCACTAAAGCGGGTCTGGGAGGTTCCGGCGTGGGCACTTTCACTGCTCTTTGGCCTGGCTGCTGTGCCCCGACGGTGGCAGCCAGGCGTTGGCTTTTACTTGCTCCTTGCCTTCCTCTTCCTTTCCCCCAACAGCTCCTGCCATCCCTTGCCATTCCTTTCTTTGTGGGCAGACTCTGGCAAAGTGCCCTGGCTGTTGGCAGAGATAACATCTCTTGGCGCTCCTTCCCTCCTTCTTCCGCCCTTCACTGGGATTTGAAACTGCGCGCGCCCGCGCTGTTCCAACTTCCATCGGCTCTGCCGGCGGGAAAGGTGGCTCTGGAATGTCTGGAATGCGGAACTCCCTCCAACGGTCTCCTTTCCCTTCCCGCTTTTCCAAAGCCCTCGCCTCCTGGCGCGCTCCTATGCACAGCGCAGATTTGGTTAACTGATCCATAGACTCCGCCCTGGGCCCCCGGGAAAGCTCATCTTTGACGGTTGAAGAAAGCCCCTCTTCGAAAAGCATTTGGATGGGCTCCGCCGATAGGTCCCACCCCAATTTATGAATCAGCATAGTAAACTCAGTCCAGTACTCACGGACAGATCTGCTTCCTTGCTGGCAAGCCATTAACTGCCTTCGCACCACCCCCTGCTCAATATCGCTGGAAAACATCAGGTCCATGGCACGAAAAAACTTCCTCGTGTCCTTTAGGATCTCATTATTCGCTGCCATCAGGGGTCTAACCCAATCCTTCGCCCCGGATTCGAGATGGCCAATCACAAAAGCCACTCGCGATTCCTCGTCGGGGAAGTCATCAAACTGCAAGTTTAGAGCGTATTGCATCTCTGTTCTAAAGGCATGATAGTTCCTGGGATCCCCCCCGAATTTCTGCACCAATCCTGGCACCTTTCTGGCGAGCGGGGTGGTTTTCTCCTTTCCCTTTTCTGCATCCTGAGCCCTCCTCTCCTCAAGCCTCGCCGTTTGCAGCGCCAACTGGATCTCCAACGCCCTGTACCTTTCTTCCAGGCTTGGACCCCCTCCAGCTGCTCCTGCTCCTCCGGTTCCGGCTGGGTTGCTCATGATGCTTCTCCCTGCACAAGCTGGCTTTCGGTGACTTTCGGATTGCTGTGATGGGACGATGAGCTGCTTGTGCGTAAAATGCAAGTCCCTCAGAGTTTGATCAGGTTTTCAAACCTCTGCCTGTGATGGAGCCCCTCCAGCATGGCTGCGTCAATCACTAGTAGTATCCGAAAGTGGCTGCTTTCGGAATCGTTTCCAACATAAAAGCTCTTTAACGGAAACACGTCGTCTGGCCTCTCGGCGTGACAGTTTCCGGCGAGGTGTGGGTGTCCCTATAGGAGGTCCTGAGACCTCCCCACTGTTTTCGCTGGAAGCGTCTCTGAGCCATCCCTCCGACTCACTTTCCCTTGGAGTTCTTGCTCGCCCTCTACTGGTTCCCTCTTCCGCTGCTACTCCTCTCTCAACCTCAGTGAGCCTTTGCGCCCCCGGCGCTTTAGATGGCAGTTCCCTGACACTATCTAAGCGTTGTGGATCATATAATGTTTCCTTCCTCCCATTAATATGAATATCAGTTTCACTCTTTTTAAAGGATTCATTTATTGCAGGGAGTCAGCTAGGTTCGCCTGGTACATGTTGTCTTTCCTGTTCACCATCCAAGAGATCAACCAGGATCTCAGGATCTTACCCAACATCACCCTGGGCTACAACATCTATGAGAACTATTTCGATGCAAGGATGACTTCGGACGCCATGCTAGAGCTGCTTGCAGGCAGTGGATGCAATATTCCCAATTATCACTGTGGAGAACAGAATCCCCTGCTGGCTGTTCTTGAAAGAAGCAATACTGTCATCTCAAAAGGGATTTCAGCCTTGTCAGGCATCTACAAAATCCCACAGGTAACTAACTAGTGGGGGAGCATGGAGGAACAAAGAATTTCAACTCCATAAGATTCTATTTTCTCTTTGGAGGGGTCAAGTAGGGATATTTTTAAAAATGGGAAAATCCTGAGCTATGGATCCTACATCCCTTTTTCAAAACTGAGCCTTCACCAACTTGTCACCTCCAGATGTTTCAGACTAAAACTCCCATCAGCGTCAGCCAGCAGAGATTTAGATATCAGTCATTACAGATAATTAAATATCTGTTATGCTGAAATTAAAGTAAATTGCTGGTCTTTTGCTTTCCTTGCTAGATCAATCATGGTTTTACTGTCCAGTTTCTCAAAGGTAAAACCCTGTTCCCTTTTGTCTATCGGATGACTCCCAAAGAGGAAAGTCAGTACCAGGGGATTGTTGAATTGCTCCTGCATTTTGGATGGACGTGGATTGGCCTCTTCACTCCAGACAATGACAGTGGAGAAAGATTTCTGAGCGCTGTGAAACCTCTGATGCTCAGCAAAGGGATCTGCATTGCTTTATCAAAAAGAGTACCAGAAAAAGATATAAATCAATTTATCAGGCCTGGGGAACCTTTTTTCCTATGGAGACAAGTTGGGGTATTTCTTTCCTATATAACCACTGCACTGGATATCACGTTATTCGTGGTAGTACACGATATGTATGAGAAAGAAATAGGGGCGAAAGTCTGGATCACAACAGCTTTGCTAGAAAACAGAATTGGCTTTTACCTCCATCCAAATTACTTCCAGCACCTCCATGGTTTTCTGTTCATTGCAATTGAGACTGGAATAAGGATGAGCAAAGGTGGCAAATATAGATTTCAGATCAATTTTGGGGATTATTTCAATCAAGCATTTCAGTGTTCATATTCAAAGCATCTGTTGTCCGTGAAAGGCAGGATAAGATGCAGAGAGGAGGAGAACCTGCAGCCATTGCTCCAAGGGGAGCGTGAGATAGTCCTGTCTCTAGACAGCTATGGCACTTACATCAATGTTCAAGCTGTGGCTCAGGCCTTGCATGCTTCGCTTTCATCGAGATCCCAGAGGAGGCTGATGGTGGAGGAAGGAGAGCAATGGGGACCCCAAAGGCTATAGGCGTGGCAGGTATTTCCTTCCCCCTTTTGCAAACTGCAGTCCACACAGATGCTGATCTTGACTGGGGATAGGTCTGTAAAATATCATAGTTACTATTAGTAATAGTAGCTTAGCTTCCAACATGTCTCCGATGACAATAGGGATGTCCCATCCCATAACGATCATTTTGCTATTTATACCCAGGGCCTTCTTCAGGGGGAACTCGCTGGAACTCAGCTCCAGCACCTCTCAACTGGGTGCCATTTTGACCTTTGGAGGGTGTGTAGTAATAATATTAGTGTTATTCTGTTTATATATCAACTTTCATCTGAAGATCACAGGGTGGTTTGCAGAATAAAAATACAAAATGAGAATAAAAAAAGCAAACGAAAGAAAGAAATCAAGCAAACCGAAAGCACATTAAAATGCCCTGAGATGGTTTTATCCACCCAAATCCTGGTTACAGAATAACTTTCTCGCCTGGCACCTAAAGATTTGTCATAAAGGTGTCCAGGGAGCCTCTCTGGGAGAACATCCCCCAAGTGAGGAGCCACCATAGAAAAGCCCTGTTGTCGTGCTGCCACCCTCCAGATACCTCTATATTATATATATATATATATATATATTATTTAAGGTTTTTTTTCATTTCTTTCCAAGCTCCTGCATAGTTATTTTTAAAAATATTTATGTTCGTATCTGTTATCCATACTCCTAAATATTAAACTTTCTTCTCAATCATCAGTTCTGTCACATTTTCCACCAATACTTTCATTCTACCTTTATTTAGTTTAAAACCTGCTACTTCTCCAACTTGAGAATCTGTTCAAGACCCTTGGTTGGCTAGCCATGGGGTCTTCTACAGTTACCACATAGTCATCTGCAAAGGCCTTGAGTTTATATGCTTTGTAACCTACTGTTGGGACGCGGGTGGCGCTGTGGGTTAAACCAGAGAGCCTAGGACTCAGAAGGTTGGCGGTTCAAATCCCCGCGATGGGGTGAGCTCCCGTTGCTCGGTGCCTGCTCCTGCCAACCTAGCAGTTCGAAAGCACGTCAAAGTGCAAGTGGATAAATAGGTACTGCTCTGGCGGGAAGGTAAACGACGTTGCTCTGGTTCGCCAGAAGTGGCTTAGTCATGCTGGCCACATGACCCGGAAGCCTTACGCCAGCTCCCTCTGCCAATAAAGCGAGATGAGCTTTATAGGGTCTCTAAAACTAAAATAATGATGGTGACTGAGGATATCCCTGTCTTGTCCCTTTCATTATTTTGAATTTTTCTGTTATTACGTTGTTTACTATCATCATAGCCTGTTAGTCAGAATAAATTGAGTCAATTCCTCTAAGGACAGTGGTACCTCGGGTTACAGACGCTTCAGGTTACAGACTCTGGCAACCCAGAAATAGTACCTGGGGTTAAGAACTTTGCTTCAGGATGAGAACAGAAATCGCGCAGCGGCAGCGTAAGGCCCCATTAGCTAAAGTGGTACCTCAGGTTAAGAACAGTGTCAGGTTAAGAACGGACCTCCAGAACAAATTAAGTTCTTAACCTGAGGTACCACTGTAATGACTCTCTGAATTTCATCATCTCTATAGTCTTCTTAGTAGAAGTCCATGAAAAAATGGTCAAAGGACTTCTCTGCGTCTATAAAAATCAACACTGCTTGCTTATCATTTCTAACCTCCTGATCTTCTATTGTATCAATTATATTCCTTATATTCGCCTTCATCTGGCGGCCTGGCAAAAAACCAGCCTGGTCCTGATGAATTAAATCCATTAATAGCACTTTCATGTTGTTTGCCAATAGGTCTGCAAACAGTTTATACTCATTATTTAATAGAGAAATCAGCCTATAATTTTTGACTGATAATAGATCTGTATCTTTTTTCAGAATCAGCGTAATGTAAGTATCTTAAATCTTTTAGTGGTTGTGCCAAATAATCTTTTAATTTCTTATAGTACTTTGCTGATAGCCCACCTGGCCCTGGTGTTTTTCCCATTTTGGCTTGATTAATTGCCTGTTGTAGCTTCCCAGTTTCTTAATGCTGGTGCTTTCCCCTGCCATTCCAGCTTCACCCTTTCTTGAGAGAAATCCGGTGTCTGAATACTTCCAGGGGCAGACTGTGCTTGGATGAGAACTGGGAGGTGCCAGCGGACTTCAATATTATGAACTGGGTGATGTGTCCCAATAAGTCTCGTGCCCTTGTGAAAATTGGGAATATAAGGAGAGGAGCATCTGCTGGCATAAAGTTCACCATTAACCCAGAAGCCATTGAGTGGATCAAGAAATTCAACAAGGTAGGGGGAATAATTGGGAGAGGGGGGCTAGGAGACCCTGATTGTGCTGTTCCTTGAACAACCACTGCAGAATGACCATGTAAAGTTGACTGTCCAATAACAGCTGGAACCACCACTCCTTTCTTCAGCAGCTGAGATAGGAGTGGAATTTGGGATGCTCAAATAAAGATATTGACCTTTCATACACGCAGAAGGATGAAAAGCAATTTATTTTACAAATGATAATTACTGATTTAGTCTATATATTTTTTAATTTGTGAGTAAGCTCACTGGTATTAAATTTGTCTTAATTTGTGGTTGATATGGTGAAATTTGGAAAATCAATTAAAGCAATTTGGCAAAAAAAACCAACTCTCCATTCAGTTGGGCATTGAACAGCAAAGTGCTTTCTCTCTCTCTCTCAGACACACACAAACACAAACATGAACTGTGCGAGAGATTATTCAAATTCTGAAATTTGGGGGAATCACATATCAGACCCATTGGCATTTGCTTTGAAGTTTTTTTAAGAAGGGAAACACGTAAATGGAGAAGAGGAAACAGAGTTCTGTGGCTCAAACCTCAGCTGTACTGAACTAAATCTAAAGCACAAGATATTCTGGTCACCCCAATGGTCAGTGGAGGGTTGAAAGGACCCTGATGAGGGGTCAAGGCTGCATTCCAGAGATCATGTTCTGCAGCTAAAGAGAACTGACCGCATTAAGGGAATGGGGAGATGGCAGGCAACTGGGGATCTTGGCTGCTGGAAACGGCAACTGGGATCTCTCAGGATTCCCTGCCAGACAGACCCCTCCCCAACCTCTATGTGATGTGATGTAGAGCTGTGATGATTTCCTGAATGATTCATTGGGGGCCGCAACTGCAAATCTTTGGGTAGATCAGGGTTTCCCAAACTTGGGTCCCCAGCTGTCTTTGGACTACAGCTCCCATCATCCTGAGCTGGCAAGACCAGTTGTCAGGGATCCCCACCATGCTATAGAGATTGCGTTGAGTG
Organism: Podarcis melisellensis; assembly: GCF_964234715.1. Lineage (NCBI taxonomy): Eukaryota > Metazoa > Chordata > Lepidosauria > Squamata > Lacertidae > Podarcis > Podarcis melisellensis. Next base: position 9,951,127 of record NC_138536.1, read on the forward strand.
AATTACATACACACAAATACTCCTAACTGATCCTCTTTGTTGCACCTTCTTGTCTTTCTGGTTAGACTGTACCCCGTTCCAGGTGTACAGAAAGATGTCGACCCGGATATGCCAAGGTGGTCCTAGAAGGAAAGCCCATTTGCTGCTATGCTTGTGCTCAGTGTGCAGAAGGGACCTTCTCCGCTCGGGAAGGTGGGTGATTCCAAGGGGGAAGAAATTCCTGAAGAGAGTAAACACAGGACATCCAGGAAGTGAGTTGATAGGAATGACCATAAGGAAGAAATCTCTGGGGTGCAAACTGGGCAGCTGTGAGAGGAATGCCCGCAAAGCATTCCTTTTTTATTTTTTAGACCAAGCCACACAAAAAGGAAATAATGTTGACACTTATCAAAAATAATGGATAGACGATGAAAAGCAGCAAATTACTAACAGCAAAAGCACAATAAAAATAAATACTTCATGTGAAAATTATTACAATATAATCTATGGACCGTTTTGATCTCACTGCTATGAACATTGAATGGAAGCAATGTCTGCATTTTAAAGGTTCAGGCAAAGAGGAATAGGCAGGATCCAAACAATGCAGTTAACAGAAGTGGAGTGGTCACTGCCTCTCAGTTTATCCTAGATCACAATGTTAATAGAGCACAGATCATGAGGGATGTAAGTGATGCTACAGCCATTCTTTTTCTCTTCCCCAGATGCAGAACATTGCACCAAATGCTCAGAAGATCACCATTCAAACAAGGACAGAGATCAATGTGTCCCCAAGATCACCATTTTCCTGACTTATGGAGAATATTTGGGAATTGTTTTAGCTTCCGTTGCCCTCTTCTTGTCCTTAACAGTAGGCATTGTGTTGGGAATCTTCATTACATACAAGGAAACTCCCATAGTCAAAGCCAACAACCGGGACCTCTCCTACATCCTGCTCGTCTCCCTCCTGCTTTCCTTTCTGTCCTCCTTCCTCTTCATCGGGCGCCCAAGGAAAGAGACCTGCCTTCTCCGACAAACAGCCTTCAGCATCATCTTCTCAGTTGCTGTTTCTTCTGTCTTGGCAAAGACCATCACGGTGGTGCTGGCCTTCCTGGCCACAAAGCCTGGCCACAGGGCGAGGAGATGGCTGGGCAAGAGTCTGGCCAACTCCATTGTCATCTCCTGTTCTGGGGGGCAAGTTCTCATCTGCACCATCTGGCTGGGCTCTTCTCCCCCATTCCCAGAGCCTGACATGCGCTCCCAGGTGGAAGAGATCATCCTGCAATGCAACGAAGGGTCTGTGGCCATGTTCTACGTTGCCCTCGGCTACCTGGGCTTCTTGGCTGCCACCTGCTTCACGGTGGCTTTCCTAGCCAGGAAGCTGCCTGGCTCCTTCAACGAAGCCAAGCTGATCACCTTCAGCATGCTGGTCTTCTGCAGTGTTTGGGTGTCTTTTGTGCCCACCTACCTGAGCACCAAGGGCAAGTACATGGTGGCCGTGCAGATCTTCTCTATGTTGGCCTCCAGTGCTGGGCTTCTGGGCTGCATCTTCCTTCCCAAGTGCTACATTATTGTCCTGAGGCCTGATCTGAACACAAAGGAGCACCTGACAACCAGAAATTAAAGGGACATATGATTCTTAAAATATTCCATGTTCCCTATGTCCAGAAGTACATAAAGGAAACACACCTGCTCATCTATGTTGCTTATTCTCCATCTCTGAAAGAGATTGCGTTCATTCTTAGCCCAGGTTTTGTGTAGTCCTGTTGACATGAACAGTAAGATGGGAGGAAATGTTTTGTATGCGGTATCATTTACAAGTGCACTTCATCTCATTTCGTTCTCCTAAATTTTGTATATCAATAAACTGAGAAATTAATTTAAATTATCTCCCGTAGTCTGTTGGTTTAATTTCTGTATCGCTTAAGCTCTGCTCCCTGTTCCAAAGAGTAGCAGCTGACCTTAGCCAAGCCTTGACTGAAAAGCGGTTCTATGTAGATGTTAAACAATGTGGGGACAGGATCGAGCCCTGTGGAACCCCACATTCAAGGCTCCCGGAGCTGAAAAACATTCCCCAGGTAACACCGTCTGGAAATGACCATCCAAGTAGGACTGGAACCACCGCAAAGCGCTGCCACCCACCCCTCGCTCGGAGAGGCACTCAAGAAGGATACCATGGTCAATGGTACTGAAAGCCGGTGAGACGTTGAGAAGAATGAACAGGGATATGTTTCTCTCTCTCAACAGAGGTTACCATACTGGATGACCAAAGCAGTTTCTGTGCCAAAACCAGGCCTAAACCCCACTTGAAATCCATTACCAAGACAAGACCAAGGAAGTCCAGCACTTCCACTGCCTCCCCTGCAGATGTGAAGGAGAAATAGAGCGGAGTGTTGTCAGCATAATTCTGATAACATACTCCAAACCTCCGGATAACCGCACCCAGTGGCTTCATGTAGATGTTAAACAATGTGGGGGAGAAGAAGAAGAAGAAGAAGAAGAAGAGGAGGAGGAGGAGGAGGAGGAGGAGGAGGAGGAGGAGGAGGAGGAAGAAGAAGATTTTATTTATATCCCGCCCTCCCCAGCCGAAGCTGGGCTAAGAGCGGCTAACAATAAAAGTAACACAGAATTCTAAAATCAATTCATTCTAAAATCAATTCAAAATCAACTTAATGGCACCATTGGGCTAGAGTTCTGTGGGGATTACCAAAGGAGGGGGTCAGACTGTGCCCTGGTTGAACAACTCCGTCTTGCAGGCCCTGCAGAAAGATGTCAAGTCCCGCAGGGCCCTGGTCTCTTGCGACAGAGCGTTCCACCAGATCGGGGCCACAGCCGAAAAAGCCCTGGCTCTGGTTGAGGCCAGCCTAACCTCCCTGTGGCCTGGGACCTCCAAGATGTTTTTGTTTGAAGACCATAAGGTCCTCCATGGGACATACCAGGAGAGGCGGCCCTGTAGATACGAGGGACCTAGGCCCTATAGGGCTTTAAAGGTTAAGCCAGCATCTTAAACCTGATCCTACATATTACTATTGAAGGGGCCATTAGAATATTGTTCTCTATATGATCCCAAATCCCTATATGGTATTCTATTCTGCAAATCTATATAAAGGGGGCGCACCCTGACTGGGTGTGCAGGTTGCGTACTTATCGCCCTGTACCTTTGTTCTGCATATGCACTTCAAATAAAATCCTGTTAATAACCTGCAAGGACGTTTTGCCGCTTTGTGTGAATCTGTGCTTCGGGGACCCAATAGCAGATGTGGTTGGTCCTTCACTATTATTCAACTACCAGACTTTTAGAAGACATCTGAAGGCAGCCCTATTTAGGGAAGCTTTCAATGTTTGATGTATTACAGCATTTTAATATTTTTTTGGAAGCTGTCCAGAGTGGCTGGGGAAGCCCAGCCAGATGGGCGGGGTATAAATAAATTATTATTATATTATTATTATTATTATTATTATTATTATTATTATTATTATCCAGTACTCTACTGGGAGCCAGTGCCCTGTGGATAGGATTGAGCCCTGTGAAACTCCACATTCAAGGTTCCCGGGCCTGAAAAACATTCCCCAACTAACACCGTCTGGAAACGATGTCAGACCTAAACTGACGCGTAAATTAATAATGCAGAGTTTTTAATTGACTTTACTGAGTTAAAATAAACTTCTTCCTAAACAACATGGTTCCTAACAGTTTGACTGAGATTCCACACTGCTCAGAATGAGGCAGACTGACTCTGACTGAAACCTAACAGAGAAGACGGAGAGAAAATGGCTGCCAAGTCCCATTGCCAGAGCGACTCAGGCCTGGAGAACCTGACTAGGTCCAAATGACTGGGCAGTCCCAGCACTTCCCAGCCTGCTTGGCTGCTTCGGCTCTCAGGTGTCTTGGTCACAAAAACCCCACTTGAAACGGATCCAGAAAATCCGTTTCTTTCAAAAGCGCCTGGATCTGGTCCAGAACCTTGCTCAGGAAAGGGAGATGAGAAACTGGCCGGCGGTTAGTTAGGTTTTCTGAATGCAACCACAACAGCTAGAGCTTTATACACACGGAAGTGGAAAGAGGGAGAATTCCCCACCAAGGAGGAATAAGGGCTTATGAAGCTGGTGGAATATGCTGAAATGGAGAAATTCCCTGCTAAACTAAGAGGACATAAGGAAGAATTGTTCAAGGAAGAATGGAGACCATTCTTATATTATCTGTCATACTAACATCCAGACATGAAGTCAAAGGCAGGATTTGAAATATAAGCAGAGGATTACTGATATACGACTTCGGGGCTTAGATAACTTATACATGTTTTTAAAAACAGCTGATAAAAAGGAGTAATAAAACAAACATCAAGAGGGGTGGGGAGTCAAGAAGCAATTATGTATTTAGTTGTTTTAAAAAACCACTCTGTAGTGTTTAGACAATTGTTTTGGAATATCTTTGGAGACTTAATAAAAAATATTTTTTTAAAAATAATTTTAATAAATATAGCATCCACCCAGATTCTTAGGAAGTTAATACAATTTCAGTCCGTTTTGTTCTTTTAACTTTTTTAATGTTCTGAAGTAAGTTCGTAAACTTTTTTTCTGAATGTCCTGCCTTATCTTAAAATAAAGTGCTTTAGGGGTTATTGGCCTAATCAAGTGCTGCATGGATTTTATAAATCAGGTTAAATAAATAAATAAGAATAAATAAATTGATAAAGAATAATAAAGCTGCTAAAATGGTAGCCTGGCTTCTGCGCAGGCAATTTGTTTATAAGTAGATACTAATGTTAAGAACATGTCTAAGATGTACAGAGTAGAGAAGTTTCTGCTCAAAGACGAGGAGCAAGTTGGCTCCATGTGCAACAGAAGCTCTCCTTCCCCATAACATGTCGAAGGGGAAGGGAAATGTTAAGTTGTGGGTCAAGATAACAGACGACACATGTCAAAGGGGAAGGGGCGTCTAAGGCTCAGGACAACCTTTCTCCTCTCATCCAACCCCAGAGAGCTTCCCTCTGTTGGAGAAGCCTTTCAAAGATGGGGTGGAAATTCACTTGAAGTGGCTTTGAAGCCACCAAGGCACTACTTCCCTTCAGGGAGAGAACCAGAAGGGAGCGGCAGGAATCAAGCAGCCCAGACCCACCCCAAGTGGCCAGAGGGTGGGCTTGAGAAACCCCTCCCCATCGCAGGCTCCACCAGTCTCTGTCTCTAGCAGCCTCCAGGAAACAAGATCTCACCATCTTGTATCCCATTCCCAGTAATGAGGGTGGCATTTCTCAGCATTCTCCATTGATTGATTTTTATTTATTCATATTTATTCCTTTATTTATTGATGTACTGAATCTATATATCGCCCTATCCCTGGAGGTCTCAAGGAGGTTCACAGAACAAAATCAAAATATAAAACCACAACATATATAATCAAAATAAAAACAACAAGCCAATAATACCCCCCCCAAACCCCCACATTTTAAAAGGGCTTAGGATGCCTGGGATGCAAGGCTGGGACTCCTTCATCTGGCTGTTGTCCATCCCTGACTGTCCCACCTCTTCTTAAAAACCTCCAATGAATCATAGAATGGGAGACTTGGAAAGGGACCCCAAGGTCCTCTAGTCCAACCCTCTGCAATGCAGGAATCTCAGCTAAAGAATCCCAACAGATGGCCATCCAAACTCTGCTTAAAAACCTCCAAGGAAGGAGAGTCCATGGTTGGATCCAGCTCCTTCTTTGGTCCTTGTGAGCAAAGTTCAGGCCAAACTTCCAACTCCCAAACACTCCCCTTGACTTCTGTCCAACATGTTTTTCTCCAGTTCTGCACCTGCCACTTGAGCCATTCAAGACTCCAGAAAGTTATTGTGCTGAAACTTATTCCACTTAGAATAATCAAAATTATAGTGATCTCATCTTCTAAAAGCTCAGGAGATGTTTCTGGAAATTGCATGAGCCTCGGAAAGCAACAACAGCATGGCAATATTAATTGAACTGTGACTGGGAAAGAAAAAGTTGGTGCAGAGAATATTTCCTGTGTTGGAGACAGACTGAGTCAAGATGCAGAGCTGGCGAAAGAGGGGTGTGCCTGCCTTGGGCTTCCTAGCTTTGAAGGTAGAGTTGAAAACCACCCAGATTGGGAAAGCCCAGGCAGTCTGGCCTTGCAAGAGTCTTTGGGTTCTTCTGCTTTGCCTCCTTGGTAGGTAAGAGGAGGAGGAGGCAGAGCCAGAATGAGATCCCTGCTTCTGCTGCTCATGATGCCCTTTGGAGTCTGCTGGAAGCACAAGGTGAAATGCCCCTTGAATCTGGTCAGGGATGAAATGGATGTTCGCAATTACTACCGGCCTGGACACTTTCTCATCAGTGGGATCATATCTCCAAAACGCTTATATAAGGAAACTCCATACGTCTTTTCTCAGACACCCTTCGCCAGGAATGAAAAGTACGTACTTCATAGTTTCATGGTCCTCCAGTCCTTGTAATGGTTCCTGTTTATCAAGGAAAGAGCACCTTTCTCAGGGCTGGGGAGCCAAGGCTGTCCTCATGTTGCAGGTCTACCCTGCCCTGACCATTGGTCTTGCTGGCTGGGCTGATGGGAGCTGGGGGTCCACTAAAAGATTCCACCCAAACCTCTCCCATTTCCTTGTTCCCTGGGTCTTCCTTAGTGAAACACTCTCCTACCTATGGATGCACTGAGTTTCCCCACCTGCAGGATGCCATGAAACTCAGGCAATTCAACCTTTGAGCTCTGGAAATTGTCTGAGTTTCATGGCTTCCTGCAGGTGGGGAAATTCAGTGCAAACTTTTGAACCCTGACCAGATTCATTGGCATTCTTGCATTCTTCTATTATATCCTTATACTGATATAATGTTATAAATGACCACCAACAAACTGTCGTTAAAGAATGCTATAGTTTTAAAAATGGATTTTTTAAATCCTGCAGATTAACATTTGGTGGCTGAAGAGCAGGAAATATGTGCTTTAACTGAAATGATAAATAAAATAATATGAGACTTCCTTGTTAGTGGAGTCTAAAATGTGAAAAGGAATTATTCCTTTTCTTCACACACACACAACTGGTCTCATTTCTAACGATTGCAATGGTTGACAAAGTAGGTACCTGTTTCCTAACCCAGAGGGTGGCATGAAACTCAAGCAATTTCCAAGCAACTGAGATTAATAACTTTATGTTTATTCTATTTGGATCACAGTTCTCTTTATACAACACAACAGGACACCTACATCTCAGGATGAAAAAATCTCTCTTGAAAATAGGTGGATTTTTATGGGAGAAGAGCAGGAATGATATGCTTCAAATAAAATGATTATATAAAATAATACAGACCAGGGGGTGTCCTCATTGGTGGAGTCACTGATCCAAAATATGGACAACTTATAAATTTTACCACACACTCAAACCTGAAAGCCACCAGGCCTCATCTCTAAGTAAAAGGGGACTGAGGTATTTGGTGCTTCCCCTCCTTCAATAAATATGGCTCTTATCTACCTATAGTCTAGCACCTTGGAAGAAGGCAAAGACCAGTGCAGGAAAAGCAGGCTTTGCAGCAACTTCCCAGTATAGCACACATTTTGAGGGGCGCCTTCATTTCTTACTCATAGAACCACGTTAGAATAGAATCATAGATTGCAGAGATGGAAGGGACCCGGAGGAATCTCACCTGAAGCATCCATGACACATGGTCACCTTCGGAGGGAGTCTCTTCCACTGTTGAACAGCTCTGTGTGCTGTTTGCATCAAAGCTCCGATCATGGAGCAGAGATTTCCAAATTTTTGTTCTATGCTAGACAGGAAAAGGTTTGATATTAATGTAAAATGATAAATAAATATTAATCTTTGTGGATCATATAATGTTTCCTCCCTCCCATTAATATGAATATCAGTTTCACTCTTTTTAAATTTATACGATCTCTGCTGCAGGTACCTAACTGCGTCCCCAACTCCGTACTTCTGTTGGAAGCTGGTGAATGCCCAATTTCAGCTAGAGCATGGTGGGCTGCCCTAAGACATTGGCTCAGGATTTCAGTGTTTAATCTAGGGAAGGGTCTGTACCAACATATCACCAATGAGGAATTTGTCAGCAAATGGCAGAAAACCATGGCTAAAAAAGCCACCTCTATTGGTCTGTCTCCCCCCCAACTGTATTACCTGGGCTATGAAGGCGCCCAAAAGGCTTTAAAGCAAAGATTATGGGACAATGCACACAGTGACTTGCGATCTCGGTCACACGCAGTCTGTAGTCCACTGGCAGCAGGAGTTCAATATGGGTATGTCTTTGAGTTAACACCTTACATCAAAAACCTGACAGTACCTAACTATCGAAGCCTTTTCACCAAGGCCAGACTGAATGTCTTCCCCTCTGCAGTGCTGGATGGTAGGTTGAGAGGAGTTCCCTACCAGGACAGACTTTGCTCGTGTGCTCAAGACATCGATTCCATAAATCATATTTTGTTACATTGTGCGAAGTATGAGCAGGCCAGGGCTGAACTGGTACTACCCTTGCTGGTGCCTTTCCCGGGAAAGTCAGAGGCTCACTATGTCAGGTTCCTACTGGAAGACCGGACAAAAGCTAGAACTTTGGCAGTGGCAAAGTTTTTATCGGTGGTTGAAAGAACAAATGAGCCCTATATTCCAAACAAAGTGCTTGATTAACCTGGAGGTAGGCTGTATGAACTCTGTACTGATTTGTAATGTTTTGTTGGTCTCTGGACCGTAATAAAGATTGTTGTTGTTGTTTTCCTTTAATAATTCATTTATTGCAGGAGGGCAATTAGGTTGTACTGGTACATGTTGTCTTTCCTGTACACCATCCAAGAGATCAGCCAGGATCTCAGGCTCTTAGACCATGACACATGGTCACCTTCCGAGGGAGTCTGTTCCACTGTTGAACAGCTCTGTGTGCTGTTTGCATCAAAGCTCCGGTCATGGAGTAGAGATCTGCAAATTTGTATTCTATAGGTAAAGGTAAAGGGACCCCTGACCATTAGGTCCAGTCCAGTCGTGGCCGACTCTGGGGTTGCGGCGTTCATCTCGCTTTATTAGCCAAGGGAGCCGGCGTACAGCTTCCGGGTCATGTGGCCAGCATGTCTTTATTCTATTTATTTTTATTCTATACTAGACTGTAAATGGTTTGATATTAATGCAATAGGATTAATCAACAAATACTAATCTTTTTGGATCATATAATGTCCCCCCCCCATCGTATGAATATCAGTTTCACTCTTTTTAAAGGATTCATTTGTTGCAGGGAGTCACCTAGGCTCTATTCGTACATGTTGTCTTTCCCGCTCGCCATCCAAGAGATCAACCAGGATCTCAGGATCTTACCCAACATCACCCTGGGCTACAACCTCTATGAGAACTATTTAGATGCAAAGATGACTTCGGATGCCATGCTAGAGCTGCTTGCAGGTAGTGGATGCAATATTCCCAATTATCACTGTGGAGAACAGAATCATCTGCTGGCTGTTCTTGAAAGAAGCAACACTTTCATCTCAAAAGTGATTTCAGCCTCGTCAGGCATCTACAAAATCCCTCAGGTAAGTATTGGGAGAGCATGGAGGGAAAGAGAATTTCAACTGCGTAAAATTCTATTTTCTCTTTGGAGGGGTCAAGTGGGGATATTTTTAAAAATGGGAAAATCCTGAGCTATGGATCCAACATCCCATTTTCAAAACTGAGCCTTCACCAACTTGACACCTCCAGATGTTTCAGACTAAAACTCCCATCAGCCTCAGCCAGCAGAGATTTAGATAGATATCAGTCATTTCATATGTTTAAATACCCGTTAGGATGAAAGTAAAATAAATTGCTGATCTCTTGCTTCCCTTGCTAGATCAGTTATGGCTTCACTGCCCAGGTTCTCGAAGGTAAAACCCTGTTCCCTTTTGTCTACCGGATGACTCCCAAAGAGGAAAGTCAGTACCAGGGGATTGTTGAATTGCTCCTGCATTTTGGATGGACGTGGATTGGCCTCTTCACTCCAGACAATGACAGTGGAGAAAGATTTCTGAGCGCTGTGAAACCTCTGATGCTCAGCAGAGGGATCTGCATTGCTTTTTCAAAAAGAGTACCAGAAAATGATCCAGATCAATTTATCAGGCCTGGGGAACCTTTTTTCCTATGGAGACAAGTTGGGGTATTTTTTTACTATGTAACCAATGCAATGGGCATCATTGTACTCCTGGCAATAAACATGGTATATGAGAAGGAAATAGGGGCAAAAGTCTGGATCACAACAGCTTTGCTAGAAATCGGAACTGGCTATTACATGTCTACAAATGACTTCCAGTACCTCCATGGTTCTCTGTCCTTTGCAATTCAGACCGGAATAAGGAGCAGCAAAGGTGACAACTATAAATCGCCGTCCAATCTTGTGTATTCTTTGGATGAAGCGTTTCAGTGTTCATATTCAAAGCATTTGTTGTCCGTGAAAGGCAGGATAAGATGCAAAGAGGAGGAGAAACTGGAGCCATTATCCCAATGGGAGCCTGAGAGAGTCCTGTTTCTAGACAGCTATAGCACTTACATCAATGTTCACGCTGTGGCTCAGGCCTTGCATGCTTCGCTTTCATCGAGATCCCAGAGGAGGCTGATGGTGGAGGAAGGAGAGCAATGGGGACCCCAAAGGCTACAGCCGTGGCAGGTATTTCCTTCGCCTCTTTTGCAAACTGCAGTCCACACAGATGCTGATCTTGACTGTGGATAAACCTGCAAAATACATTCTCTCCCCAATGCTTTTTAACATCTTTATGCGCCCCCTTGTCCAGCTTATCCGGAGCTTTGGGCTGGGCTGTCACCAATATGCTGATGACACTCAGCTCTATCTGCTGATGGATGGCCACACTGACTCGGCCCCGAACACACTGACCAGATGCTTGGAAGATGTGGCTGGATGGTTTCGTGGGAGCCGATTGAAACTAAATCCTTCGAAGACAGAGGTCCTATGGCTAGGTCGGGATGGCATGGAGATGAGGGACTAACAAGGTGTAATCCTTGACGCCTCCCTTTCCATGGAGGCGCAAGTTACAGCAACAGCCAAGGCGACATTTTTCCACTTTCGCCGCATCAAGCAGTTGGTTCCTTACCTTTCCCGCCCCGACCTGGCCACAGTGATCCATGCGACGGTCATCTCCAGGCTTGACTACTGAAATTCGCTCTATGCGGGGCTGCCCTTGAAGCTGTCCCAGAAACTCCAGTGGGTACAGAATGCTGCAGCGAGGCTCCTCACGGGGTCTCTGCCATGGGAGCAGATTCACCCAGTGCTTTTCAAGCTGCACTGGCTCCCGGTGGAGTACAGGGTCAGATTTAAGGTGCTGCTTTTGACCTTTAAAGCCCTTAACGGTATAGGACCCTCGTACCTACGGGACCGCCTCTCCAGGTATGCCCCACGGAGAGCCTCAAGGTCCATAAATAACAACACCCTAGTGGTCCCAGGCCCTAAGGAAGTTAGATTGGCTTCAACCAGAGCCAGGGCCTTTTCAGCACTGGCTCCGGCCTGGTGGAACGCTCTGCCTCATGAGACCAGGGCCCTGCAGGATCTGATTTCTTTCCGCAGGGCCTGTAAGATAGAGTTGTTCCACCTGGCCTTTGGCTTGGAGCCAATTTGATTCCCTCCCTCCCTTTTTTCCCTTTCTTTTCCTTCTCCTCCTGCCATGAGGCTACATTTTAATATTTTAATGTTCCATTATTTTAATGTTGTATTTTATTTTTGTTTTTAAGTTGTAATCATTCATCTTGTTTTTATTATTGCTTGTAAGCCGCTCTGAGCCCGGCCTTGGCTGGGGAGCGCGGGGTATAAATAAAAAATTATTATTATTATTATTATAAAATATCATAGTTACTATTAGTATTAGCAATAGTAGCATACCGCCCAACATTGGTATTCAACTCTGTTGAAAATAGAGACGGCCCATTCCATAATGATAATGTTACTGCTTATAAAGGTAAAAGGACCCCTGACCATTATGTCCAGTCGTGGCCGACTCTGGGGTTGCAACGCTCATCTCGCTTTATTGGCCGAGGGAGCCGGCGTACAGCTTCCGGGTCATGTGGCCAGCATAACTAAGCCGCTTCTAGCGAACCAGAGCAGCGCACAGAAACGCCATTTACCTTCCCGCCAGAGCGGTACCTATTTATCTACTTGCACTTTGACGTGCTTTCAAACTGCTAGATTGGCAGGAGCAGGGACCGAGCAACGGGAGCTCACACCGTCGTGGGGATTCGAACCGCCGACCTTCTGATCAGCAAGCCCTAGGCTCTGTGGCCACCTGCGTCATTTACTGCCTATACCCAGGGCTTTTTTTCAGAGGGGAACTCGCTGGAACTCAGTTTTGGCACCTCTCAGGTGGGTGCCATTGCCATTCTCAGAGGTGTTCATGGTGAGTTCCGGCACCTTCTTTTCTAGAAAAATAGCACTGTTTATACATCTTCTTCAGTTGCCTCCTCACTCTGGGCAGCTCCCAAAATAAAGAAATTCATACTAAAATATTAAACATTTAAAAATTTCTGATATAGGATTGGACGCCCTGTAGGTTGGATAACTCCACATCCGCCAACATTTCTCAAATGAACATAGGGACATTCTAAGGAAAAGTGGGAAATTCCAGGATCAAATGAAAAACTCTCTCTAGTTCAGGGACATCCCTGGAAAATTGGAGCAGGTTCTGTAGTAATAGAAATGGCTGAATAGGAATTCCAGTCTACATGACATACACGCAGCCCCAAATCAGAAGAGGTTGAAGTGAGTAGGACTGAGATATTCATCTTGGCTTCCAGGTTTCTCAATGCTGGTGCTTTCCCTTGTCATTCCAGCTTCACCCTTTCTTAAGAGAAATCCGGTGTCTGAATACTTCCAGAGGCAGGCTGTGCTTGGATGAGAACTGGGAGCTGCCAGGAAACTTCGATATTATGAACTGGGTGGTGTCTCCCAATAAGTCTCATGACATTGTGAAAATTGGGAATATAAGGAGAGAGACGTCTGCTAGCATAAAGTTCACCATTAACCCAGAAGCTATTGAGTGGCCCAGGAAATTCAACAAGGTAAGGGGAATCACAGAAATGGGAGGCTAGGAGATCCTGAATATATTTTTCCTTGAACAACTGCTGCAAAATGACTAAATCAGGTTGATCAATGATGTCTTGACTGTCCAATAACAGCTGCAACCGCCACTTCTTCTTTCCACAGCAGCTGAGATAGGAGGGAAATTTGGGGTGCTCAAAGAAAGAGTAGAGCCCAGAGGTCCTCAGAGAAGACACCATCTATTTCCGAGCCATACTGGGAATTTAAGAATTCTGGACAGAATCTTCAACAGAAATACTACGTAGATAAAAAGGGAAAACACCTAGGGAAAAGTGAACTATTGGGTTTTCATACATGCAGAAGGATGGAAAGCAATTTGTTTTTGAAATGATAATTACTGATTTATTGTGGAATTTTAAAATTTGTGGAGTATGCTCACTTGTAGATGTTGCAAATGTTAAACTATTGTACGTGCAGGAATTAAGAAGTGCACAGCTGTTGGTGAAGGATGAGAAGTTAAAAAAAACAAACCCTATTGTAATATAAGGTTAATGTTAAGGAATGGCATATGAACTAGAAATAACTAGGAAATTCATCAGCGATAAGAGGAAACCTTGCATGCCTCAAGAACAGAGTGAGGGAAACCAATACTTGGAAAAGTCATATTAAATTTGTCTTAATTCGTGATTGAGAGATTATTCGAATCTTGAACTTTGGGGAAATCACATTTCAGACTCCATTGCCATTTTCTTTGAAGATTTATTAAGCAGGCAAGCAGGTAAACGGAGAAGAGGAATCAGAGTTCTGTGGCGCAAACCTCAGTTGTCCTGAACGAATTATGAAGAACAAGATATTCTGGTCACCCCAATGGTCAGTGGGGGGTTGAAAGGACCCTGATGAGGGGTCAAAGGCTGCATTCCAGAGATCCATTTGAATTCACTCTATGTGTGAATTACACACTCACAAATACTCCTAACTGTTCCTCTTTCTTGCACCTTCTTGTCTTTCTGGTTAGGCCGTACCTCGTTCCAGGTGTACAGAAAGATGTCGACCTGGATATGCCAAGGTGGTTCTAGAAGGAAAGCCCATTTGCTGCTATGCTTGTGCTCGGTGTGCGGAAGGCGCCTTCTCCGCCCAGGAAGGTGGGTGACGCCAAGGGGGAAGGTATTTCTGGAGAAAGTAAACACAGGGCAGTAATCCAGTCTCACACACTTTTTGTGAGAATTCTGCAGATATTGTGGAATGTGGATTCTTCCTCAACTTCTTTAGGATTAATCGCCTTCATTACATCCTGGAAGAGAGTTGAAAGGAATGACCATAAGGAAGAAATCTCTAGGATTTCTTCAAAACGTAATCGAGTTCAGATCATTAGGGATGTAAGTGATGCTGTAGCCATTCTTTTTCTCTTCCCCAGATGCAGAACATTGCACCAAATGCTCAGAAGATCACCATTCAAACAAGGACAGAGATCAATGTGTCCCCAAAATTACCACCTTCCTGACTTATGGAGAATATTTGGGAATGGTTTTAGCTTCCGTTGCCCTCTTCTTGTCCTTAACAGCAGGCATCGTGATGGTAATCTTCATTAAATACAAGGAAACTCCCATAGTCAAAGCCAACAACCGGGACCTCTCCTACATCCTGCTTGTCTCCCTCCTGCTTTCCTTTCTATCCTCCTTCCTCTTCATCGGGCGCCCAAGGAAAGAGACCTGCCTTCTCCGACAAACGGCCTTCAGCATCATCTTCTCAGTTGCTGTTTCTTCTGTCTTGGCAAAGACCATCACGGTGGTGCTGGCCTTCCTGGCCACAAAGCCCGGGAACAGGGTGAGGAGATGGCTGGGCAAGAGTCTGGCCAACTCCATTGTCATCTCCTGTTCTGGGGGGCAAGTTCTCATCTGCACCATCTGGCTGGGCTCTTCTCCCCCATTCCCAGAGCCCGACATGCACTCCCAGGTGGAAGAGATCATCCTGCAATGCAACGAAGGGTCTGTGGCCATGTTTTACGTTGCCCTCGGCTACCTGGGCTTCTTGGCTGCCACCTGCTTCACGGTGGCTTTCCTAGCCAGGAAGCTGCCTGGCTCCTTCAACGAAGCCAAGCTGATCACCTTCAGCATGCTGGTCTTCTGCAGTGTTTGGGTGTCTTTTGTGCCCACCTACCTGAGCACCAAGGGCAAGTACATGGTGGCCGTGCAGATCTTCTCTATGTTGGCCTCCAGTGCTGGGCTTCTGGGCTGCATCTTCCTCCCCAAGTGCTACCTTATTGTGCTGAGGCCTGATCTGAACACAAAGGAGCACCTGACAACAAAATCTTAATATTTCTGGTCTTTAGATAAGTCTTTACCAGCCATTTTGCATACAGCATGAAGGCTGAAAATGAATTTAAAGTAGCAGCAACATCTACAAAACCTCTGGGCTTGATTTTCAACCGGTATCCCATGGGATACCTGATCAAATGTGTTGGTTTTTATGCCAGTATTTTATTTTCAGAATAAACAGGACTCCATTTTTGCACCTACACGGAGGGAGGGGGAGAGAGAGAACACAAAGGACAAGAGTAGGAGGTCAGATTTCTCCACCATGTTCTCTGAGACATGGAGGGGGAGGAAAGGGGAAACGAGGACAATCCGGGACGTTCCGGGATTAAATCAGAAACCAGGATGGCTTCTGTAAATCTGGGACGGTCCCTGGAAAACAGGGACATTTGGAAGGCATGTTATCCTGTCCTGGTAGTTAACGTGGTTGCTTAAAATTATGAGCCAAGGTTTGTAGGCAGTCACCATCTTAGATTCCCCCAAAATGCAATGTCTGACATGCCGTTGTATTTGATGTGATTTAAGATTGTGACTGCTGAAGGTTTGGTATTTAGCTGGAAGCTTACTGAATTCTTTGTCTTATTGAATTCAATGGGACTTACTTCCAAGGATAGATGGATAGATAGATAGATAGATAGATAGATAGATAGATAGATGATAGATAGATAGATAGATAGATAGATAGATAGATAGATGATAGATAGATAGATGATAGATGTGTAATTGCCTCATAAAACGGTTACCCTGATTATTCTTAAGTGCAACACATTTAAAACAAGTCAAAAACACAAGTAGAAAACCATCAGTTGAGCCCTGAGTCCAAACACATCACAAAAGAAGAAACAAATTACTTATTACTTTGACTTGCTATGGATTGAAAGGTAAAACAGAAAAACAGGAGCAGAAATCTCTAGCCCCAAAGCATCCCTATAGTGCAATCTTAAGGGTCAAGAGACTTTTGCCCTGATGCATAAGAACAAGGGAATTGAGCCGAGTTACAACTTGCCATACATTTCTTTGTTTTTAGCATGGCAAATTGAAAGACACCTCCAGGGAGCAAACATTACTGTAATTGCTGTGGCTTCGAAAGCTGGAGAAGTAAATAATTATATTCCTGTAAACGTTGAGTGAATCTCAGCGGGAGGAGAAACATGTTTGCAATGCTCTCCGTTTGTCTGCTGAGCTCAGGGATTTAAATTTAGTTCAGGTTCTGGTCTAGGGCTTGTGAGAAGCTGAACTCCTAAATCCAAAATGGCGGCTAGACTCCAATGGTGGTCTACCCAGAGCGGTGCCTGAGGACCAGGCATAGTTTCATAAGGCGGGTGGGGGAGTCGGTTATAACAGGGCAGAGTCATAGAATCATAGAGATGGAAGGGACCCTGAGGGTCATCTAGTCCAACCCCCTGCAATGCAGGAAGCTCAGCATGTGGTCCCCCATCCAATTTGAAATCACACCAGACCCTGCTTAGCTTTGCAAACGTGTGAGCAGTTTTATTGCTGCATCACCAGTGGCGGACTGGCCAGGGTGTCAGCTTGCCCAATGGCAAGTTGGCCCCCTTAAGCATTAGAAAATATTATCTACTTGCCCAGTCATCTAATGAATTCAAACAATTGCTCTTAATGTAGTCGACTGCATGGAATATGGTTTTGAACTACCTGTTAATGCGTAAAATGTTTATTTACTAGCATACTATTTAAAAATATCCACCATTTATTTAATATTAATTTTAAAAATCAATTATAACCACCTGTATTTAATATAGTAGTAGTTGTTGTTGTTATTATTGTTGTTGTTGTTGTTGTTGTTATTATTATTATTATTATTATTATTATTATTATATTTGATTTATACCCCACCCTCCCCGGCCGAGACCGGGCTCAGGGCGGCTAACACCAAATATATAATACATTAAAAACACAAAATCAAATGTTTAGTTCAAAATGCAATTCAAATCACATTTAAAATCAAAATAAAATTAAGTCGGAACCCACGAATCATAACTGTACGGGTAAGGAATTAAAAGTTCACCAGGCCCGGCCACCCATGCTGGTCCCATCGATAGAAAGAGCCAAGGAGGTCATTTATATACAGGGTCCCATAGAAAGAAGGGGGTCAGATGTACAATATATGTACATTGTGAGTACTTTTAAAAAAGACATTCATTTCACACAAATTTTAATGGTACCTTTTCCCACGTATGTGTTTTTTGAAATTTTCCATTTATTTCTTATAAAAATTAAATGGCAGCCTCATAGTTGAGGCTTTAACTCCCTTTTAACTCCTGACAACCAATATCTTTAGACCCAGCCCACCATTGTGCATCAATAGGAGGGCAGTCAAAGAATCCTAGAATGAGAGAATTGGAAGGGACCTCAAGGGTCATCCAGCCCAACCCCGGTGTTATCGGCACACTGTTCTAGGCACTTGGGCTAATTCCTCTCTTGAAAAGGAATAGCCAGGCAGGAAGAAGGATGAAACATTGCAGCAGGCTTTGTTCCTACTGCAAGGCTCAGTGCCGGCCCTCTCATAAGGCAAGGCAAGGCGACTGCTTCGGGCGGCAGGATCCATAGGGACAACAGAAGATCTCTATCCCCTGCTGCCTTGTTCCAGATGTAGATCTTTCTGCACATATTTTGTGGTGTGCCTCAGGCGCCAAAATGTCTTGGGCTGGAACAGGAGGGCAGAAAATGGCTGCTGGCAGGAGTGTGGCAAGGAATTGTGGGGAACTGCTAACTGGTCAGCAATTCAAATACATGAGCAAGACTGGGGCAACTCAGGCAGACAAGCCATATAGAAATAATAAAATTATTATTAAAACTGTTATTATTAGCCAGAATAAGGAGGCGGATTTGGTGGGAGGCAGAAACCTACCGAGTCACTTATTTATTTAGTGGATGTGTAATGATGGAAGATCCACTAACCCGGGTAACCGCCTGTTTCAGTAAATACGTATAGGGAAGCTTTTTAATTATGTTTTTATATATGTTGGAAGCCGCCCAAAGTACCTAGGGCAACCCAGTCAGATGGGAGGGGTACAAATAAATAAAATAACAACAACAGCAATCACCATCATTATTATTTTATTATTAAGGATTGCAGTCTGAAGATCCATAGTTTGGAATTTGGGTTCGGGGCGAGTGGCGAATGGAGGTGTGTATGTGGTTTCGGTTTGCAAATTAGGATAATTTGAGATTTGAACTTTGTTCGTTGTTATATTATTCTCGCAAACCTGCTGAGGTTTGCAGGGATGTGACGGAGGACAAAGTACCTGAAATTCAACTGGTCTCTCAAGCTAAATAAACAGAAAACGAAGGTGTTGGGGAAAAATTTGACAGATACAGAGTCAGAACGGTTTCAGAGAGAAACAGAATTATCATTGGTGAAAAAGGTAAAGTACCTAGGGGTAATCATAACAGCAAAAAATCTGAGTCTATTTAAGGATAATTATGAAAAATGTTGGTCTGAAATCAAGAGAGACTTGGACAGTTGGACAAAATTGAAGCTTTCTCTGTTAGGCCGAATTGCTGCTATTAAGATGAATGTATTGCCAAAGATGTTGTTTTTGTTTCAAACGTTGCAAATTGTGGACAAAACGGAGTGCTTCCGGAAGTGGCAGAGAGATATTTCCAAATTTGTCTGGCAGGGCAAAAAGCCCAGAATTAAGTTTAAGATATTAACCGATGCGAAAGAAAGAGGGGGCTTTGCCCTGCCAGACTTAAGGTTGTACTATGAAGCCGCAGCTTTCTGCTGGCTAAAAGACTGGCTACTTCTCGAAGACACTGATGTGTTGGACTTGGAAGGTTTTAACAATGCTTTTGGTTGGTGTCAGGGAACTGCCATCTAAAGCGCCGGGGGCGCAAAGGCTCACTGAGGTTGAGAGAGGAGTAGCAGCGGAAGAGGGAACCAGTAGAGGGCGAGCAAGAACTCCAAGGGAAAGTGAGTCGGAGGGATGGCTCAGAGACGCTTCCAGCGAAAACAGTGGGGAGGTCTCAGGACCTCCTATAGGGACACCCACACCTCGCCGGAAACTGTCACGCCGAGAGGCCAGACGACGTGTTTCCGTTAAAGAGCTTTTATGTTGGAAACGATTCCGAAAGCAGCCACTTTCGGATTCTACTAGTGATTGACGCAGCCATGCTGGAGGGGCTCCGTCACAGGCAGAGGTTTGAAAACCTGATCAAACTCTGAGGGACTTGCATTTTACGCACAAGCAGCTCATCGTCCCATCACAGCAATCCGAAAGTCACCGAAAGCCAGCTTGTGCAGGGAGAAGCATCATGAGCAACCCAGCCGGAACCGGAGGAGCAGGAGCAGCTGGAGGGGGTCCAAGCCTGGAAGAAAGGTACAGGGCGTTGGAGATCCAGTTGGCGCTGCAAACGGCGAGGCTTGAGGAGAGGAGGGCTCAGGATGCAGAAAAGGGAAAGGAGAAAACCACCCCGCTCGCCAGAAAGGTGCCAGGATTGGTGCAGAAATTCGGGGGGGATCCCAGGAACTATCATGCCTTTAGAACAGAGATGCAATACGCTCTAAACTTGCAGTTTGATGACTTCCCCGACGAGGAATCGCGAGTGGCTTTTGTGATTGGCCATCTCGAATCCGGGGCGAAAGATTGGGTTAGACCCCTGATGGCAGCGAATAATGAGATCCTAAAGGACACGAGGAAGTTTTTTCGTGCCATGGACCTGATGTTTTCCAGCGATATTGAGCAGGGGGTGGTGCGAAGGCAGTTAATGGCTTGCCAGCAAGGAAGCAGATCTGTCCGTGAGTACTGGACTGAGTTTACTATGCTGATTCATAAATTGGGGTGGGACCTATCGGCGGAGCCCATCCAAATGCTTTTCGAAGAGGGGCTTTCTTCAACCGTCAAAGATGAGCTTTCCCGGGGGCCCAGGGCGGAGTCTATGGATCAGTTAACCAAATCTGCGCTGTGCATAGGAGCACGCCAGGAGGCGAGGGCTTTGGAAAAGCGGGAAGGGAAAGGAGACCGTTGGAGGGAGTTCCGCATTCCAGACATTCCAGAGCCACCTTTCCCGCCGGCAGAGCCGATGGAAGTTGGAACAGCGCGGGCGCGCGCAGTTTCAAATCCCAGTGAAGGGCGGAAGAAGGAGGGAAGGAGCGCCAAGAGATGTTATCTCTGCCAACAGCCAGGGCACTTTGCCAGAGTCTGCCCACAAAGAAAGGAATGGCAAGGGATGGCAGGAGCTGTTGGGGGAAAGGAAGAGGAAGGCAAGGAGCAAGTAAAAGCCAACGCCTGGCTGCCACCGTCGGGGCACAGCAGCCAGGCCAAAGAGCAGTGAAAGTGCCCATGCCGGAACCTCCCAGACCCGCTTTAGTGATAGAGGTGTTACTAGAACTGCCAAACGGACACCCACTAAAGATCAAGGCGCTTTTGGATTCAGGCAGCTCCTGTAATTTCATGAGTAAGGAGTTTGCAGCTGAGCACCAGATACAGACCATCCCTTTAAGTAACCCCTTGCAGGTGACTACGATTGACGGCAGAGAGCTGTTGGGGGGAGAAGTTAGCCAACAGACTGTCCCGATGATAATGAGGGTGGCAAGGCACACCGAACAGATAGCGTTTAATGTGGCCATCCTGGGAGGAGCGCCCATCATTTTGGGGATGAGCTGGCTGGCGCTACACGATCCGCTAGTGGGCTGGCATCAGAGGGTGGTCTCCTTTGGGTCAGCGCATTGCCTAGAACACTGCAAGGAGGGGAAGGTTTCGGGAGGAGACAGAGTCACCCTAGCCGGGATGGAAGTAATGGACAAAGGGAAGGTGCCCCCGCAATACGCAGATCTGAGCAACGTATTCAGCGAAAGGGAAGCAGACAAACTGCCACCGCATAGACCCTTTGACTGTCAAATCAACCTACTCCCTGGGGCCCAACTCCCAGTAGGCAAGCTGTACGCCATGTCAGACAGGGAGATGCAGGAGCTGAGGGAGTTCATTGACAAAAACCTGAAGCGAGGTTTCATCAGAGAGTCCCGAGCGGTGGGGGGCAGCCCAGTGTTTTTTGTGGACAAAAAGAACACAGACAAACCGAGACTGGTGTGTGACTTTAGGGCCCTCAATGCAGTGTCGGAGCCCCTGGCTTTCCCTATGCCCCGAATTGATGACATTTTGACCAGAGTAAGGAAGGGAAAGATTTTTACAAAGCTGGACCTGCGGGGGGCGTACAATCTGATACGCATAAGGAAGGGAGATGAATGGAAGACCACCATGTTTACCCCTTTGGGAGCCTTTGAATACCTCGTTATGCCCTTCGGTCTACAAGGGGGCTCCGCGTGTTTTCAAGCTTTTATAAACCACGTTCTGGGACCTTTGCTCTACAAGAATTGTGTGGCCTTTTTAGACGACGTGTTGGTGTATTCGGAAGATGAGGAACAGCATGTGAGGGACGTTCGAGAAGTGTTGGGCAGGCTGCAAGCCAACCAGCTGTGGGTGAAACTGGAGAAGTGCCAGTTTCATACCAAGGAGGTAGAATTCCTGGGGTACCGCTTGTCAGACAAGGGATTGGCCATGGATCCAGGCAAGGTCCAAGCGGTACTGGAATGGAAGACACCGAAGACCAAGAAGGACGTGCAAAGATTCTTGGGGTTTGGGAACTTTTATCGGAAGTTCATCAAGAACTTTGCCCACTTGACGGCGCCCATCACCGACTGCCTCAGCAGCAAGAAGAAATTTGTTTGGACGGTAGAGGCGGATCGAGCCTTTGAAGAACTGAAAAGGGCTTTCGCCTCGGAAGAACAACTTCTGCATGTGGATTTACGAAAACCCATGAGAGTGGAAACCGATGCATCCGACCGGGCGGTAGGGGCGGTCCTTCTTCAACCGGGGAGGAGTGCGTCGGAGTGGAGACCGTGTGCCTTCTTCTCGCGGAAGCTGAATAAATCCGAGAGGAATTACACGGTGTATGACAGGGAACTACTTGCCATTCACGAAGCATTCCGGAGGTGGAGACATTTATTAATTGGGGCACAACACAAGGTGCAAGTGTGCACCGACCACAAGAATTTAGAGTATTGGAGAACAGCTCGAGTGCTCAACCAACGACAAGTGAGATGGGCACAGGAATTCTCCAAATTCAACTTTGAAATTTGTTATGTGCCAGGCCCAGAAAACGTCAGGGCGGACGCGCTCTCACGCAAACCAGAGTATTGGGAAGGGGAGGGGGTGATCGAAGAGAGACATGTCATCCCTGAGGACCGCTGGGTGTGTGGGGCGGCGCTGGTGGGGCAACGAGAACTGGTAGAGGAAACGGAAAATGATGAATATGCCCAGGATAAGCTCAGAGGTCTCAGGGGGGAGGGCGAGAGCCCCGGAGGTTTTGAGGAAAGAAATGGGGCATTGTATTACAAAGGGGCACTGTATATACCCGAAGGTGAATTGAGGGGGAGAGTACTCAAGCAGTTGCATGATAGCCCCACGGCGGGACATTTTGGACAACACAAGACCATGTGGTTGGTTACCAGGGAATTTTGGTGGCCTAAGGTGAGGGAAGATGTAAGGGAGTATGTAAGAGGGTGTGACCAATGTCAGCGAGCCAAAGGGGAAAGAAGGGCGCCGGCAGGGTTATTAGAACCATTACCCACACCAGAACGGCCTTGGGAAGCGATATCAATAGATTTTATGACGGATCTGCCAAAGTCCAAGGGGAAAACAGCCATCATGGTAGTAGTAGACCTGTTAACTAAGATGTGCCACTTTGTAGCATGCTCACATGCAGTCACAGCGGAAGAAACAGCGAAGTTGTTTGTAGAACACATCTTTAGGTTGCACGGGGCTCCCTTGAGGGTGATCTCAGATCGCGGCAAACAATTTACTTCCAGGTTCTGGAGGAAGCTCATGAGCTTGCTGCACGTGGAAGTCAATTTTTCAACTGCCCGGCACCCTGAAACCAACGGGCAGGCGGAAAGAGCAAATGGCATTCTTCAACAATATCTGAGGTGTTATGTCAATGACAGAGAGAACGATTGGGTCGAAAAGTTGGCGTTGGCAGAATTTGCCTACAATAATGCGGAGAATGTGTCCACAGGGATGAGTCCCTTTTTGGCAAATTACGGGTGTCACCCCAGGGCATTTCCAGGGGAAGGAGGGGAGAGATGGAGCGTCCCAGCGGCTGAACATTTTGTAGAAGAGATGGAAGCGATCCATCATCAGCTCCAGCTCAACTTAGAAAGGGCTAAGGCACAATATAAGAAGCAGGCAGACAAGAACAGAAGGGAAGGTGAAACCATAAGGGTGGGGGATCAAGTGTGGTTGTCAACCCAAGGGTTGCCGTTCAAAGGGGGTTGTAAGAAATTGAGGCCCAGAAGATTGGGACCCTTTGAGGTCATTCAGCAGGTCAACCCGGTAGCTTTCAAACTCCGATTACCCAACCACATGAAATTGCACCCAGTGTTCCACAGGTCGTTACTGTCACCATACAGGGGGGGACGTGAAGGGGAGTACGTCAGGGGACCAGCCTTGGAAGAGAGGGAACGCCGCAACCATGTAGCGGAAATCCTCGATTCCAGGTGGAAGGGAAATCAGGTGGAGTATTTGGTGGCGTGGGAAGGGGAACCGGAGTCAGAAAACACCTGGGTGAATGCAGAGGAAGTCAATGACGAGGTTTTAACAGAAACGTTCCACCAAAGGTTCCCGAGGAAACCTCAGCCGATAGCAAGGTTTAGGAGGGAGTATTTCGGCACCACCGATGAGGAAGAGGAAATGGAAGGGTTCGCGGAGTCGGAGTTGGAAGAGGGAGTGGACTCCGATGACGAAGATTACCGAGAGAGTAGGAACAGCAACAAGTGGAGGGAAGTGTTCGCGACGTCGGAAGACGAAGGAGGTTCTTTCAGGGGTTTTACCTCCTCACCGCCAGTAGGGGAGGAGACGGGAGGGGGTGAAGGGAGCCCTGGAGGGGAGGTGGATGTCAGGGAACTGCCATCTAAAGCGCCGGGGGCGCAAAGGCTCACTGAGGTTGAGAGAGGAGTAGCAGCGGAAGAGGGAACCAGTAGAGGGCGAGCAAGAACTCCAAGGGAAAGTGAGTCGGAGGGATGGCTCAGAGACGCTTCCAGCGAAAACAGTGGGGAGGTCTCAGGACCTCCTATAGGGACACCCACACCTCGCCGGAAACTGTCACGCCGAGAGGCCAGACGACGTGTTTCCGTTAAAGAGCTTTTATGTTGGAAACGATTCCGAAAGCAGCCACTTTCGGATTCTACTAGTGATTGACGCAGCCATGCTGGAGGGGCTCCGTCACAGGCAGAGGTTTGAAAACCTGATCAAACTCTGAGGGACTTGCATTTTACGCACAAGCAGCTCATCGTCCCATCACAGTTGGCATGCATACTTATGGTATGACAAAGTTAAGATCAATAAGGCCTTTAAGAACCATATTGTCAGGAAAGCAGTGTTTAATGTCTGGACAAAATACAAAGACTTATTGGAAAATAAAACTCCAAGGTGGCTTTCACCTCTGGAAGCTAAGGCCCGAAAAAGACCCAATATGGAAGCCGAATGGCCAAAATATTGGGAATTGCTAGAAAAAGATGGAAATAATTGGAAATTGCAGAGTTTGGAGAAAATGAAGGATAAAGTGCGAGACTGGTTACATTACGCTCAGATTAAAGAAGTTTTTAAAAATGACAAAAAGTTAGGGTTCCAGGTGGAGAAATCGAAGTTGGAAACAGAATTGTTAGAACCTAAGACTAAGGTACTTTCAAGAATGTATAACTTGCTGTTGAAATGGAATACACAAGACGAAATGGTTAAGTCGGCTATGATAAAATGGGCACAGGATATTGGGCATAACATTATGTTTGAGGACTGGGAAAGGTTGTGGACCACTGGGCTGAACTTTACTGCATGTAATGCTTTGAAGGAAAATGTAATGAAAATGATATACAGATGGTACATGACCCCAGTTAAACTTGCCAAAATATACCATTTGTCTGATAATGAATGCTGGAAATGTAAAGAAAAGGAAGGAACATTCTTTCACCTCTGGTGGACCTGCCCTAAAGTGAAGGCCTTCTGGGAAATGATATATAATGAGTTGAAAAAGGTATTTAAGTATACCTTCACTAAGAAACCAGAGGCCTTCCTCCTGGGCATTGTCGACCAGAAGGTGTTAAAGAAAGACAGAACATTTTTCATGTATGCGACAACAGCAGCAAGGATATTACTTGCCAAGAACTGGAAAACTCAAGATCTACCCACACTGGAAGAATGGCAGATGCAACTGATGGACTATATGCAACTGGCGGAGATGACTGGCAGAATCCGAGACCTGGGAGAAGAAAGGATTGAAGAAGATTGGAAGAAATTTAAGATTTATCTACAAAAATATTGTGATTTAGTGGAATGTTAAGAAGGATGCTTGGTTATAAATAATTGGCCATCACTAAACTGGATCGGAATTTGATGATAAGTGAGATTAAGAGAAACAAAAATTTGTTGGAGAATTGTTACATTATATTTAAATGAGTGGTTACAAAATTGCAAATAAGATGATAATTTGCTTGAAAAAATTTATTAACGATGTAAGTGGGAGCGGGAGACGTGAGGAAGTTCAAAGAAGTTATGAAATTTTGTTAAAACAAAGCAATGCTGTTTATTATCTTTGTATTTCTTTTATAAAAAACCCCAATAAATATTTTACAAAAAAAAAAAAAAGAAATTAAACTGGTCTCTCAGACCTTTTCCCACACCTTCATAAATTTAGATGATTGGGTTGGGGAAATTTTTAATTTTTTTTAATGGGGGGACCAATTAGCTAAACATCATAAGCTGTCCTAAGATTGCAACCAAAAGTGCATTGAAGGTTGCAGCCTTGCAATGCAATCCCTGTGCGTGACTACTCAGATGTAAGACCCATGTGGGTCCAGCTGCAACATGCAGGGTTGAAGTCTGTTAGTATTGCCAATGCTGGGGGGCTGCTTTCCATTACTGAGCCCCAAACCTTCCTTGCTTTCGCCCTGTTTTCTTTTTCCTGCGGTCTCGGGTTTGCCGTTAAAAAAACAAACAAAAAACGAGACTTTTGGAAATCATAATAAACCAATGTGGTTTTTGTAGGCGAATCCGCCATCTTTGTGGTGTGATAGGAATTTTATGGTCTTAGATATATGGCAATATTCATAACCGCACGTACATAGATCATCACAGGAAGGCCAACCTGGAACCATTTTGATTCCTATACTGAGCAAATGTTTTCTCTGCAAGGTCAAACTGGAAAAGCCTCCCCCATTGTCTTTTCCTTCACAAATCCTGTTTTAAGGGTATGTCTGTGTTTGAATAAGTATTTATCACTACAAAAGACTGGCCAGGCTCCCCAAGAAATCCAATCAAGGAACAAGGAGAGGAGAAAAACAACATTCAAATTTCTGTTTTAAGACCGCCTTTTTTGTGATGTATGCATAATGTATCTGAGGGGTGGTCTTAGGTTACACCCCTTCTGTGATGTATGCATAATGTTTCTGGGGGTGGTCTTGATCTACAGGATGGGAATTTCAAAAGTCTTTATAAAGCTTTGCACACCATTTTTCTGGGTCCTCCTCCTCTCCTTCGGGTGAAGGGGGCACCCTGTTGTAACAGATCAATAAAGATCAGGCTTACTAGCTGCTTTGCTTCTCAATATTCTCTGGTTGGCCTCTGTTATTTTCTCCTACCAATAGGGAACCTATATAAGGACTCTATATGGGCTCTTGGATACCCCATAAGGGGGAAAAGGGCATTTTTTTTTATTTACAACAAAGCTTCCCCCCCAAAAAAACAAAGTTTATAAGTTTTCTCTTATAACACACAGACAAAAACACAAAAGAAAAACATTACATTTAACACAACATAAAAACTTACACAAAGCTTCTTAGGCCCGAAGACAAGCTGGTACAGCCGTTTCCAAGGCGACGGGTCGGCCATCATGGCAAAGGGCAGCGTGAAGGCGGTTGCCGCCATGTTTGCTTCGGGCGCGGTCCCGCGGCCATCTTGGATTCACCCATAGAGCTAAGAAGAGCCAATAGAGCGTGAGAGCAGGCGCCGTTTTGGAGCAGGTCACGCTTTCACGTAAGGAGCCAGCGGCCATCTTAGTAGTGGGCACACTGCTCCCTTTTGCTCCCGGGCACTTCCGTGTCGTGGCCGACGCCATCTTTGTATTGGGCAACATGAATTCTAAATACTGCTGAAGACGTGGGGGAATCGGGACGTTTCTTTCTTTCTCTTCCCCACACATCTCTGCCCCTCCGGTCTGCCGTGAGGAAGCGAAGAAAAGGCAGGGGAGCAAAAAATTGGGGAATGGAGGGGGAATATGCTGCCTTTGCCCTCAACAAACATGGAAACCGCCCTCAACAAAAATGGCGGCGGCGGCGGCGGCGGCGGCGGCGAGACTATTCTCCCCCCTTTTCCGCGCCCCCTGGAGGGGTGGCTTTCGAAAAGGGGGGCGGGGGCGTGACGGACAAAGGCTGCGACGGCCGGAGGTGGAGGCGGCAGGTAAGGGGAGGGCTGGGTGGGGCAGGATGGCAGGGGATTGCGAGACCCCCCCTTCCCTGTCTTATTATGGGGCAAGGGGCTGCCTTCAGGGGGGGGAGTGGGGGGAGGGGGAGACCCCCAAAAGCCATGGGGTGAAAAGAGAGAGAAGAAGGGGAAGGAGGGGAGAGAGAGGAAAAGAAATATCTCCAGCCTTGCAATGCATTTTATTAGCTCTTCTCATTAATGTCCCATTGAATAAAATGTGCCCTTTACAAATAAATAAATCAAGCCCTTTGTTTACTTCGTGCCAGCTGCTTCTTCTGTATCCTCAAATCACATTATTATTATTGTTATTAATTGTGAAAGTGCTCTTGTGCCTTTGGCATTCTTCGTTTTGGCATACTTTTGCATACAGCTCTTAAATTTTGATTTATTTATTTTTGGTTACTAAATTATCAGATTTTTGCAAATTCTTTGAGGCAACACTCAGAACAAATCTCTCCTCTCCGTTGACTTCCCAGCCACCCTTTCCATGGTGTTCTTTCCTTACTGTATAAAGCTGCTGTGTTACTTAATATTTTACCCATTATACACTTTAATTCGCACTTATTAAACTATCATTTCTCATCTGTTGCTATGCTTCAAGTCCTGCATACGTTTTAACATGGCCATGATATATATTTTTAAATAACCCACAAAATATTTCCCTTCTTAAAGCAAATTTTCCTCATTTTTTTCTTTAATTCTAGCAGTCTACCCACCTCACCTTAATTTTGTTTTTAATCCCCTAATTGTATTTTAGATAGTTTTTAAGTTTTATTTTCAATCGCCTGGTGGTCACTTTCCGTTGTCTAGTCTTTGGAAATATGTTGCTTTACCATGTTTGCATGCAGGTCCTCTGGGATCATAGTTTGCAAGCCCCTGATCTGTATATATATAGCAGTGTTGCAAGATTTTGTAAGCATTATTACACACAAACTGTAGCTGCGTACAGACACGCCATAAAATTGTTTAAGTTTAATTATTTACTTGTGTTTTATCTTGCATTTTATACTGTGAACTGCCCTGAGATCTTTCGATGAAGTGCGGTATATATTTTATATATAATAACAATAATAATAAAAAATATTTATACCCCGCTCTCCCCAGCCAGAGCCAGGCTCAGGGCGGCTAACACCAGTAAAATTACAGTAAAACATAATAGGGGGGGGGAACCAATTTAAAATACAGGTTAAAATGCAAGGGATCCTTGGAGCAAAGTCGTGTACTTTAGATCAAAGATCCCAAATTGTGGTCTGGAGATCACTGGTGGCCCATGGCGTGTCTGTAAAAATAAAATTTAAAGCCACACAGCACATCATCTTCCTCGGAGGTTTTTAAGCAGAGGTTAGATGGCCACCTGTCATGGAGGCATGAGCTGAGATTCCTGCATTGCAGGGGGAGGGGTTGGACTGGATGACCCTGGGGGGCCCCAACCCTCTGATTTCATGGTTACAATGGCTGCCACAAGCAGAGAAGACCATTAAGTGGTTCCACTTCCCAAAGACCTTCAGCTGTTTTCAAATGATTCGGGGAGGGGAGGCGGGGTGTGTGGGATCCAGTGCCTCAAATATGGGGTGTGTATGCAGCCCGTAACTATAGTTACACCTTCCTCAGAGGTTTTTAAGCAGAGGTTAGATGGCCACCTGCCATGGAGGCATGAGCTGAGATTTCTGCATTGCAGAATCCCCGTGACGGGGTGAGCTCCCGTTGTTCGGTCCCTGCTCCTGCCAACCTAGCAGTTCGAAAGCACGTCAAAGTGCAAGTAGATAAATAGGTACCGCTCCGGCGGGAAGGTAAATGGCATTTCCGTGCGCTGCTCTGGTTCGCCAGAAGCGGCTTAGTCCTGCTGGCCACATGACCCGGAAGCTGTACGCCGGCTCCCTCGGCCAATAAAGCGAGATGAGCGCCGCAACCCCAGAGTCGGCCACGACTGGACCTAATGGTCAGGGGTCCCTTTACCTTACCTAACATCTCTGTAGCTTTGCATTTACGGCGCAGGTCACTCCGAGTGCAAAATTGCAAATAAAACAAAAATCACGTTTGCAAACCCCTCTTTTGCCCCCGCCAGGCCAGAGGACCCTGAGGGATGCCCAAAAAGTTTCAAGGGGAGAACACCAAGTCGGCAGCCGCCCGGGCGAGGAAGGCGGAGGCCAAGGCAGCAGCTGATGCCAAGAAGCAGAAAGAGCTGGAGGATGCCTTCTGGAAAGACGAGGACAAACACGTCATGAGGAAGGAACAGAGGAAGGTGAGCGGGGAGGGGCTGGCCGGATGGTGGCGGGACCGGGGTCACCCAAAAAATTCTCTGCCAGGTTGCAAAGGGAAGAGGAGCAGAGCGAGCTGCCTTAGAAACTCACACATATATGCACCTTAAACCGAGAAACTCACATATATGCACCTTAAACCGAGCTTGCGGTCGCCACAGCAGAATGTCTAGGCGCCTTTTTGATTTGTTGATTAATTTTATTTATTAAATTAGCTGTATAAATTAAGTCAGGAAATAAATACGGGCAAAGCAAAACGCCACTAAGAGAAGGCTCTGAAATATAAGCTTGAATTCGTTTCGTTCCAAATGGTTTGATTTGATCTTTTCAAGTGTTGTCAACTGCTTCGGGGTTATTGTTTTTCTTTAAAATACAAAGCGGCATAGGAATGAAAATGTTCGTTATTGTTTTGTTATTATTTGTTAAATTTGTATGCCGCCCTATACCTGCGGCTGCAGAAGGAAACCGCAGAATGAAAACACAAAATACGTCATAAAAACAAACCCAAGAACAACCTAAGAACCCACAACAAGTTCTTTTTTTACATTGAACCTTATAATGATTATGGTTCTTATTCGCTTCATTTCTATACTGCAATAATAATAATAATAATAATAATAATAATTAATAATAATAATAATAATTTGTTATTATACCCTGCCCATCTGGCTGGGCTTCCCCAGCCACTCTGGGCAGCTTCCGACAAAAATTAAAATACAGTAATGCATCAGACATTAAAAGTTTCCCTAAACAGGGCTGCCTTCAGATGTCTTCTAAAAGTCTGGTAGTTGTTTATCTCTTTGACATCTGGTGGGAGGGTGTTCCACAGGGCGGGTGCCACTACCGAGAAGGCCCTCTGCCTGGTTCCCTGTAACCTCACTTCTCGCAGGGAGGGAACCAACAGAAGGCCCTCGGAGCTGGACCTCAGTGTTCAGGCTGAACGATGGGGGTGAAGACGCTCCTTTAGATATACTGGGCCTTTGAGGCCGTTTAGGGTTTTCAAGGTGAGCACCAACACTTTGAATTGTGCTCGGAAATGTACTGGGAGCCAATGTAGGTCTTTCAATATATGGTCCAGGCGGCCACTCCCAGTCACCAGTCTAGCTTCCGCATTCTGGATTAGTTGCAGTTTCCGGGTCACCTTCAAAGGTAGCCCCACATAGAGCTCATTGCAGTAGTCCAAGCGGGAGATAACCAGAGCATGCACCACTTTAAAGGGGGGGGGAGACCTCAAAGCAGTTGACAACGCATTCAAACAACAAATCAGAATAAAACAAATCCAGGCTTCAAGAATCTTTTAGATCCTTCTTTAATTGGCATTTTGCCTTCCCCTTATTTATTTACCGACTAGATTTTTAAAGCTGCCCCATGGCAGAAGTGGGGTGGTGAGGGTGCTGGACGCGGGAGATCAGAGTTCGAATCCCCACTCCATCATGGGCAAACTTGGAGTCTGTGGGCATCTTCTGGCATTCTTAAGCAGACCAGACACTCTCTGAATTGCCCAACCTGAGACAAATAATGTGGTTTTGTGACTCTTCTGACCGGGCTGACGTCCTCCTTCTGAGCACTTCAGGCCTTAATCACCTCCCAGGAATCTGGAAGGGCAGGATCCGATCTGGGGTGTGTCACCCTTTCTTCACCTGAAGCCTGTGACTACTGCCTCCTGTGTTGTTTTTGCCGGGCTAGCAGCACTGAAGTGGCCTTCCTGGGGCGACAAAGCCTGGGCCGTGGGTGGGTGGGTGTGTCCTGGGCTGCACAGACATTAAGACCCCCCTCTCAGCCTCACTGATGGGGTCCAAAGGAAAGCAGAGCAAGATGGTTGGCACCAGCTGGGCTGCAGGAGTTGCCAGAAGGTAGGCGGTCAAGGCGCCATCCAACCACCTTAGGGTCTCCACTGTGGATTTGTGTAGGGTTTTCTCCTGAGCCTTTTCTTTTCCCAAATACATCCCGCAAGGCAGCAGAGATTTGGGGTCACAGTTTTCCTTCTCCTAGATAGGAGACAAGCTCCACCGGCCCTTCGCTTCCCTCTACAGCACGGGCAGAAACCACCTTCTTGACCTTGGGGCCCACTCTTGGTCTCGTCCATTCCGTCCACCAGAGCCTGTCTTTGCATGCAGGGGAAGTCCCTAACTCGCCGAGGGTCTGAGACCCATCAGCTCCCCTCACCTGGTTCAGCCGGCCAGTCGGAGCCATTCTGGGATTGTGGCCGCTGTCGCCTCCTGGCCGCTTCCAGAGGCCACAGGTGAATGCTAAGTGCAGGTGGGCAAACGACCCCAGGAGGAGCACAGCATGTCCCCCACCAGAAGTACTGTCCCTCCTTTAATGCCCTAGCCAAGACCTGTAGCTCACAGGTAGAGTGCCTCCTTTGGGTGTGTGAAAGGTCCCTACTGCAATCCCCAGCTTTATAATAATACCACCACTAATAATAACAGGGTCGGCAGTTCGAATCCCTGCAACGGGGTGAGCTCCCGTTGCTCAGTCCCTGCTCCTGCCAACCTAGCAGTTCGAAAGCACAACAAAGTGCAAGTAGATAAATAGGTACTGCTCTGGCAGGAAGGAAAAAGGCATTTCCGTGCACTGCTCTGGTTTCGCCAGAAGCGGCTTAGTCATTCTGGCCACATGACCCGGAAGCTGTACGCCGGCTCCCTTGGCCAATAAAGCTAGATGAACGCCGCAACTCCAGAGTCCGTCACGACTAGACCCTAATGGTCAGGGTTCCCTTTACCTTTACTTACTACTACTACTACTACTACTAATATACTTATACCCTGCCCATCTGGCTGGGTTGCCCCTGCAAAAAACCCTGGAGAGCTGCTGCCAGCCAGTATAACCAATACAGGCCTAGATTCACGGATAGCCTGCACTGGTGTCCAGCAACTTGCTACAGTCCCAATTTAACCCAGGCCCTTTGTTTATACCTTTGAAGGTGACCTGGAAACTACAACTAATTCAGAATACGGCAGCTAGACTGGTGACTGGGAGTGGCCGCCGGGACTATAGAACACAGGTCCTGAAAGACCCACATTGGCTCCCAGTACATTTCCGAGCACAATTCAAAGTGTTGGTGCTGACCTTTAAAGCCCTAAATGGCCTTGATCCAGTATACCTGAAGGAGCGTCTCCACCCTCATCGTTCTGCCCGGACACTGAGGTCCAGTGCCGAGGGCCTTCTGGCGGTTCCCTCCCTGCGAGAAGTGAGGTTACAGGGAACCAGGCAGAGGGCCTTCTCGGTGGTGGCGCCTGCCCTGTGGAACACCTTCCCTTCAGATGTCAAGGAAATAAACAACTATCTGACTTTTAGAAGTCACCTGAAGGCAGCCCTGCATAGGGAAGTTTTTGATGTTTTATCGTGAACTGTTGGGAGTCGCCCAGAGTGCCTGGGGAAACGCAGCCAGATGGGTGGGGTATAAATAATAAATTCTTTAATCAATCAATCAATCAATCTTTATTACGGTCCAGAGACCCAACAAATCGTTACAAAGCAATGCACAATTCAGACAGCCTACCTCCAGATTAAACAAGCATTTTGTTCAGACTTAAAGATAGAGATCATTGGTTCTTGCGACCACCGATAAGAACTTTGCCACTGCTAATGTTCTAGCGTTTGTCCGGTCTTCTGTTAGGAACCTGACATAGTGAGCCTCTGATTTTCTTGGGTACGGTATGAGCAAGGGTAATATCAGTTCAGCCCTGGCTTGCTCATATTTCACACAGTGCAGCAAAATATGTTTTATAGAATCGATATCTTGAGCACACGAGCAAAGTCTGTGCTGGTAGGGAACTCCTCTCAACTTGCCATCCAAAACTGCAGAGGGAAAGACATTTAGTCTGGCTTTGGTGAATAACCTTTGATAATTTGGTACTGTCAGGTTTTTAATGTAAGGTGTTAATTTAAAGACATGCCCATATTGTACTCCTACTGCCAGCGGACTACAGACTGCGTGTGATCGAGATCACAAGTCACTGTGTCTATTAACCCATAATCTTTGCTTTAACGTCTTTAGGACGCCTTCATAACCGAGGTAATAAAGTTAGGGAGGGTGACAGAGCAATAGAGGTGGCTTTTCTAGCCATGGTTTTTTGCTGACAAACTCCTCATTGGTCAAGTGTTGGAACAAACCCTTCCCTAGATCAAACACTGAAATCCTGAGCCAATGTTTTAGGGCAGCCCACCACGCTTTAGTTGAAATTGGGCATTCACCAGCTTCTGATAGAAGTATAAGGGACGCGGATGGCGCTGTGGGTTAAACGACAGAGCCTAGGACTTGCTGATCAAAAGGTCAGCGGTTCGAATCCCCAAGACGGGGTGAGCTCCTGTTGCTCGGTCCCTGCTCCTGCCAACCTAGCAGTTTGAAAGCACGTCAAAGCGCAAGTAGATAAATAGGTACCGCTCTGGCTGGAAGGTCAACGGCGTTTCCGTGCGCTGCTCTGGTTCGCCAGAAGCGGCTTAGTCCTGCTGGCCACATGACCCGGAAGCTGTACGCCAGCTCCCTTGGCCAGTAAAGCGAGATGAGCGCCGCAACCCCAGAGTCGGTCACGACTGGACCTAATGGTCAGGGGTCCCTTTACCTTTACCTTTAACAGAAATATGGAGTTGGGGGACACAGTTGGGTACCTGCAGCAGAGATTGTAGAAATTTTGCCTGAAAGCCATCTACCTTAGGCAGGTCCCCATTATAAATTATCATTATTATTATTATTATTACCATGAGGACTAGATAGAATTTTGTTTTATCTTTTGGGGATGGGACGGAGCTCGGAGGGCAGAGAACCTGCAGGAGCCCCCAGGTTCATTCTGCAGTGGCGTCTCCTGGAAGGGCTGGGGAAGACTCCCCTGAGTCAGAAACCTCCCAACCCCCCCCCCAGCAACCAGTGCTAGCCAGTAGGTGACCCAGGTGACCCAATGGTCTGTGTTACTTGGGTAGACGCTGGAGTCTTCTAGAGCAGGCAGACAACACCTTTCACGCTCCATTCGGCGAAGGGGCACTTCTCCATTTTGCCCAGGAGGCGGCAGCAACGGATAGATCTCTCTAGCTGGTTTGAGAGCTTTTTGAATCACAGAACAGGTTTATCCCTCTCTTCTGTCTCTTTGGATGAATCCTATAGTGTCTCATTTCCCTTTTGTGGGGTGGCGAGGGGAGAAAGGGGCAGCAAGGATGCTTGCTATGCACGCGGAATGTCCCAAGGGGGAGGACCAGAGAGCTTAATTAAAGGCACCTCCGTAATTTGGGAGCCTTGAAACTGCGCCAGACCAAGGGCGGCATCGCTCCCGTCTCGGCGGGGTTCCGGTTTCAGCCCTGCATCTCCGTGACATCGACCTGTCCCCTGGGGCGGGACGCATCCTTTGGATCCGACCACCTGGGTTAATTTGATCATGCTTCCATGGTGACACGAACCCGCTGGCTCCAGGGATGCAGAGTGTTCTCTGTCTGTTCCCATCCTCTCTCTCCCTCCCTGCCCCCAACACTTTCATCTTCTGTGTGGCAGGAGGTTGGACTAGATGGCTTTGGGGGTCCCTTTGAGCTCTATAATTCCGTGATCTCGCTCTCTCTGCTTCCTAGCCGCTGTGATCCACGCGACAGTCACCTCCAGGCTGGATTATTGTAACTCGCTCTACGTGGGGCTGCCCTTGAGACTGACCCAGAAACTCCAGCGGGTGCAGAATGCCGCGGCGAGACTCCTTACGGGGTCCTTGCTGCGGGACGACATTCACCCTCTGCTATACCAGCTGCACTGGCTCCCGGTGGAGTACAGGATCAGGTTTAAGGTGCTGGTTTTAACCTTTAAAGCCCTATAGGGCCTAGGACCCTCGTACCTACGGGACCGCCTCTCCTGGTATGTCCCACGGAGGACCTTACGGTCTTCAAACAAAAACATCTTGCAGGTCCCGGGCCACAGAGAGGTTAGGCTGGCTTCAACTAGAGCCAGGGCTTTTTCGGCTGTGGCTCCAATCTGGTGGAACGCTCTGTCCCAAGAGACTAGGGCCCTGCGGGACTTGACATCTTTCCGCAGGGCCTGCAAGACAGAGCTGTTCCACCAGGCCTTTGGTCAGGGCGCAGCCTGACTCCCTCTCCCCTTTCATAAGAACTTGCATGAAAGTGGCCTCCCAATTTTTCTCACAGGCCCATATAAGTTCAGCACAAACAGTTGGGCCTGGTGAGCATTTAAGGTCCCCAACAGTAATCTGCGGGTTGCCATCTGATTGGATTTTATTCTGATCCTGATCTGATTTGAGGATGTATTTTAATTGATTGTCTGATTTTTTGTTAATGTGTTATACCTTTGATGTTAGCCGCTCTGAGCCCGGCTTCGGCTGGGGAGGGCGGGATATAAATTAAAAAATTATTATTATTATTATTATTATTATTATTATTTGTTATGCAAGAGCACCTTCCCCTTTCTGGTGAGGATTCGGCATCGGCCAGAACAGCCAATTTCTCCTCCGCCATTAAGTTTGAGCACGATGCCGTTTTGAGACATTCTCAAATCTTTAATGGGATGCGAACCTATAAGGCCAGCTGCCTCACCTTGAGCCAGACCCATTGGCATCTGTCTAGCCCAGTATTGCCCACACTGACTGCCAGCAGCTCTCCGGCGTTTCAGGCAGACCATAGATCTAATACAAAAAGACATAATAAAAACATAACTTCAAAAAACCCCACAACTTGCTGTATATCAAGTTATGCATTATCCCATCATCCATTAGAGTATAATAATAAGCATTAAAATTAAATACGTATTAATAAATAACGCTTAAGCAATTTGCACCTAGCAGTTACAATAAAGAATTGCTAAACTATAATCGATAAAAAATACTGGCGAATCACAATGCATAAAATGAAACATAGAAAACTACAAATACCACAAAGCACAAAAAAACATGTAAAGCGATCAAATTGTTTGTATTATAACATAGATAGATAGATATGATTTTGTTTGTATACCTGAAGGAGCGTCTCCACCCCCATCGTTCTACCCAGACACTGAGGTCCAGCTCCGAAGGCCTTCTGGCAGTTCCCTCCCTGCGAGAAGTGAGGTTACAGGGAAGCAGGCAGAGGGCCTTCTCGGTGGTGGCTCCCGCCCTGTGGAACGCCCTCCCACCAGATGTCAAAGAGAACAACAACTACCAGACATTTAGAAGACATCTGAAGGCAGCCCTGTTTAGGGGTGTTTTTAATGTTTGATGCATTACCGTATTTTAATATTCTGTTGGAAGCTGCCCAGAGTGGCTGGGGAAGCCCAGCCAGATGGGCGGGGTATAAATAATAAATTATTGTTATTATTATTATATTATTACTATGTGATTTTATATTGTGAACCTCCCTGAGACCTGCAGGTGTAGAGCTGAATAATAATAATAATAATAATAATAATAATAATAATAATAATAATAATAATATATAAAACAAGGGCACACAGCTATTGTTTTTTGTTTTGTTTTTAATATCCCTGAACTCCTCTCCTCTCTTCCTGGCTCCTCCTGCAGTTCTCAAAGTCATGGTCTTCACTTCCTCCTGTGGCGCGGAGTTCCACAGTTCAACTCTCCACCACAGAGGGGAAGACCTTTCTTTCATCTGCTCTGAATCTTCAAATGTTAAATGATCTGATGGCTCATCTGGGCGAAATGCATGGGGAGGGGCGCTTTGAGACACGGCTTTTCCACTTCGAAGGAGTCTCTGGTCTTATTGACTCCTGGTCCTAATGCATCTCCTGGGCTTTTGGATTTGTTGATTGCTATTGACCAGATCCAAAGCGCAAATTGCTTTCTGTACCACCTTGGCCAGTTGGGAGGTGTTAACGGGCATGTTGGGCTTTCCGTGCCGTTGATCTTGGGCTTAGCTGCGCTTCTTGACGAATCGTTGAATGGATTGCTGTCTTTGATTATTTCGGAAGGCTTGTATTGCAGGCCAGCTTTCCTCAAACTTCAGATGTTTGGGGCTACAGGTACCATCTTCCCTGGTATCATGCAGCTAGGCTATCTGGGAGTTATGGGAATTGTACTCCATGCACCGGGGCCATAGCTCAGTGGTAGTGCTCAAAATCCCCCAGGCACGTTTTGCGACTGGCGCGGGTCCAGTTACAGCTACGTGGAGATCTCTGGGCACGAGGTTTGCGACTGGCAACACCTGGCTGGCCCCTCCAGCTTTCTTAAGCCGGTCAGCATTTATCTCCCACCTTTTTCTCCAAAGAGTACATGGTTCACCCCCCTCCTCCCTTAATCCCTACAACGACCCTGTGAGGTGGGCCAAGAGGCTGGGACTGACTCTAGGGTCGCCCAGTGAGCTTCAGGGCTGAGTGGGGATTTGAACCCTGGTCTCCCAGGTCTGACACTCTAACCCTTACACCACCCTGCCTTCCTAGAGCTCTTCTGCTAGGGGGAAGCTCTATAAATTAAGTAGGTAAATAAATACAGTGAAATGTCACCTGCCGAAGGATCTGAAATACTTTCCTGAATTTGTTTTATTCTGGATTGTTACAGCCAGTGTGGTGTAGTGGTTCAGAGTGATGGACTCGTAATCTGGTGAACCGGGTTCGATTCCCTGCTCCTCCACATGCAGCTGCTGGGTAAGCTTGGGCCAGTCACACTTCTCTGAAGTCTCTCAGCCCCACTCACCTCACAGAGTGTTTGTTGTGGGGGAGGAAGGGAAAGGAGATTGTGAGCCGCTTTGAGACTCCTTAGGGTAGTGATAAAGCGGGATATCAAGTCCAAACTCCTCTTCTTCCTCTTTTATTGGAAGTTTTAATGTGTTGAAAACCTGCTTTTGAGGGGTTTTTTCCCTCTTTCAAATAGAAAGCAGTACAGTGGTACCTTGGGGTTTTTTTTTTAAAAAAATAATATTTATTACTTTCCCAACAATTTAAACACTACAAAAGAAAAAAAAGTTAAACAAAACAATACAGTACAATACAAAAACAAAAACACTACATAACACTAACACTAAGACATTAAACTAACAAAACAAAACAAAAACAATTTAAGACACATCAAACAATTTCAATATCTTATCTTTCATTCACTTGTTTCAACGACCTCCTCACACCTCCCTTTTTGTATTCCACTTCAGTTAATTGTTTCAGCAATTCCTTTCCATCTTCCTCTGTTTTCTGTCCTGTAATTATCTTAACATATTCTAACCTTATTTTTCCCTGTAATACACTAGTAATCTATTTGTACTTAGTTCCTTATAACATTTCTACTGAAGCCATATAACTTCATTCCAACATTTTTCTAACATTCATTAATTTTACAGTATTTCTGTAAATAGTCTTTAAACTTTTTCCAGTCTTCTTCCACCGACTCTTCTCCCTGGTCTCGGATTCTGCCAGTCATTTCCGCCAGTTCCATGTAGTCCATCAACTTCATCTGCCATTCTTCCCGGGTGGGTAAATTTTGTGTCTTCCAATACTTCGCGATGAGTATTCTTGCTGCTGTTGTTGCATACCAGTGGTACCTTGGGTTACATACGCTTCAGGTTACAGGCTCCACTAACTCAGAAATAGTGTTTCAGGTTAATAACTTTGCTTCAGGATGCGAACAGAAATCGTGCCCTGGCGGTGCAGCGACAGCAGGAGGCCCCATTAGCTAAAGTGGTGCTTCAGGTTAAGAACAGTTTCAGGTTAAGAACGGACCTCCGGAACGAATTAAGTACTTAACCCAAGGTACTGCTGTATTGAAATGAAATGAATAATAATGAAATAAAATCCATTGCCAAAAGGCTCCTAGATATTCCATTGTGGCGACGATGGTAACCTAGGCTTAAGGTTAAGCGATATATTGGAGTTTCTAACACTGGACTTTGAATTCTGATTCTCCCAAACTCAGTCCCCAAAGGCATCACCAGATTGGGGGTGTGAGAGACCCCTGAGTCAGAAACCCCAGAGAGCCATTGTTGCCAACCAGTGTAGACAATGTTGAGCTCTAGTTTCTGACTCTGTATGAGGCAGAACACGGTGCTCCTATTCAACTCCATCCTTCATTCAGAATCATGAAGAAGAAGAAGAGTTTGGATCTGATATCCCGCTTTATCACTACCCGAAGGAGTCTCAAAGTGGCTAACAATCTCCTTTTCCCTTCCTCCCCCACAAGAAACACTCTGTGAGGTGAGTGGGGCTGAGAGACTTCAGAGAAGTGTGACTGGCCCAAGGTCACCCAGCAGCTGCAGGTGGAGGAGCGGAGACGCGAACCCGGTTCCCCAGATTACGAGTCCACCGCTCTTAACCACTACACCACACTGGCTCTAGACTGAGGACTAGACTCTTTGCTCTCTCTCTCCCTCCCGCCCTCCGGTCACTTTAGGAAGAGCGCGAGAAACGACGCCTGGAGCAGGTGGAGCGGAAGAAGGAGCTGCAGCGCCTCCTGGAAGAAGAGGACGCCAAGCTGAAGGGGAAGACACCCAAGCCGCTGCCCCCGGGCAAAGTCACCCGGGCGCAGATCGACGAAGTGCTCCGGAAAGAGCAGCAGAAGGAGAACGGGGAACCCGGTGAGTGGGAGACGATGGGCTAGCGCGGGCATAGGCAAACTCCAGCCCTCCAGATGTTTGGGGCTACAAGTCCACCATCCCTGACCACTGGTCCTGTTAGCTAGGAGTGATGGGAATTGTAGTCCCAAACATCTGGAGGGCCGGAGTTTGCCTATGCCTGAATTAGCGGGTGCTGGGAGTCCAGGTGAAAAAAGGTAAAGGACCCCTGGATGGTTAAGTCCAGTCAAAGGCGACTATGGGGTTGTGGCGCTCATCGCGCTTTCAGGCTGAGCGAGCTGGAGACAGTCAGCTTTCCGGCTTATGTGGCCAGCAGGATTAAACCGCTTCTGGCACAATGGAACACTGTGACGGAAACCAGAGCACATGGAAACGCTGTTTACCTTCCCGCCACAGTGGTACCTATTTATCTATTTGCACTGATGTGCTTTTGAACTGCTAGGTTGGCAGGAGCTGGGACAGAGCAATGGGAGCTCACTCCATCGTGGGGATTCGAACCTCCGACCTTCTGATGAGCAAGCCCAAGAGGCTCAGTGGTTTAGACCACAGCCAGATCCAGAGCAGAGGGTGACTGACAGAATGCAGGGCGTTAAAATGATGGAGTTGGAATGGACCTGGAGGATGGTCCAGTCCAGTCCCCTGCAATGTATTGCTGCATTTTTCAAAAAAAGCTTGGCCTCCAGCTAACCTGTGCTTCCATTTGCCCCCTTCTCTGCCAGGAGAGAAGCTGAAGAGTCACCTTGAGATGCCCTTGGAAGAGAACATCAACCGCAGGGTCCTGGAGGAAGGCGCTGTAGAGGCACGGACCATCGAGGATGCCATTGCGGTGCTCAGGTAATCCATGTGAGAGCTAAGAGCCTGGGAGGAGTCCCGCAGCAGCTGGATGAGGACAAAGCGGGGCCCGTCTAGTCCAGCATCCTGCCCCCACAGGGGCCTGTCGGATGCTCCAAAGCAGGGGTGCCCAAACTTTTTTCAAAGAGGGCCAGATTTCATAAAGTGAACATGCGTGAGGGCCGACCACAGGGAAGCCCACTGTCACAAACGGGTTGGACACAGAGGAATGGTGAGAGCAAGCAGATGGGGAACGCCCCAAGGGAAGAACGCTCAGAGTCCAGAGAGGGGAGGTGGGGCGACAATGAGTGGTCAGGGGGGAGAAGGACGAGACTGGGAGGAGGAGGTGGCAGAAGCTGAAGAGGCAACATGGCTTAGTGAGCAGGGAGAGTCTATGGCAGAGAGAAGTCCAGAATTAGAGGCAGGAGCTGAAGCCGGAGAGGAGGGAGGCCAAGAGGCAGAGAGGAGTCCGGCTGGTGAAGAGTCACGGATGTCTCCCCCCCCCCCCCCGTTGCAACCAGCTCCCCTCCCTTCTAGTCTCCCAGAACCAAGAGAGGCATGAAAAGGGCGGAGGAGAGGTTGGTTTTGCGCAGGCGCAGTCTCTGATTGCTTGGGGGAAACCCTGAAGGGGAGGAGACCTAGGCAGCTGTCATGGACTGACTGGATGCAGAAGAGTGATGGGAGGAATCTGCTGGGGGAACCCCAAAGGGAAGTCCGGAATCAGAGGTGGAAACTGAAGCAGGAAAGGAAGGAGGCAGAGATGATTCCGGCTGGGGAAGTGTCGCTAAATTTATTCCAAGAAGGATGAGAGGTGATACGACAGCCATCTTCTGATATCAAAAGGGCTGCCCCATGGAAGATTGAGCAAGTTGGTTACCTGCTGATCTGGAGAGTGGGGTCTGAAGTGATGCATTCAGATGACAAAAAAAGAAGTTTCTGGCAAAACATTGAAACTGTGGAATGGACTCCCTTGGACAGTTGTGGCTTCCCCTTCCTTGAAGGTTTTTAAGCAGAGGTTGGGTGGGCATCTGTCACAGGTGCTTTAGCTGATATTCCTGCATTGCCAGGGGGTGGACTGGATTACCCTTGGGATCCCTTCCCATGCTACTGTTCTATGAATGCAGGAATCACAGCCAAAGAATCCCTGACCACCCAACCTCTGCTTGAATCCCTTCCCTTCAATGAAGGAGAGTCCACAACCGCCCAAGGGAGTCCATTCCAAACAGCTCTTAATGTCAGAAAGTTCTTCCTGATTTTTAGTCGGAATCTCCTTTCCTGTATTAAAGTCATAGAATCATAGAACTGTTAAGGTCATTTCAAATCCCGGTTCTGTTTTCTGCGGCATTAGCTCCCCCTCCCAGTTTGGTGCCGTCTGCAAATTGGATGAGCACCACCTCAATTCTTTCTTCCAGGTTGTTTATAAAGACGTTGAACTACAGGCCTAGGACAAATCCCCGCGGCACCCAACTGGTCACTTTCCCCCAGAATGACGGGGAACCGTTAATGAGTACTCTCATTAATGAGAACTACCAACCTAGCAGTTCGAAAGCACGTCAAAGTGCAAGTAGATAAATAGATACCATTCTGGTGGGAAGGTAAACGGAGTTTCCGTGCGCTGCTCTGGTTCGCCAGAAGCGGCTTAGTCATGCTGGCCACATGACCCAGAAGCTGTATGCCGGCTCCTTCGGCCAGTAAAGCGACATGAGCACCGCAACCCCAGAGTTGTCTGCGACTGGACCTAATGTTCAGGGGTCCCTTTACCTTTAGGTTCGGTCCATCAACCCACTAACAGTTCCTTCATTCAACTCACCAGCTTCCTCAAAGAATATCATAGGGGACTTTGTCAAAAGTCTTGTTGAAATCAAGTTACCGTATTTTTCGCTCCATAGGGCGCACCTAGTTTTCAGAGGGAGAAATCAAGGGGAAAAATATGATCCCCCCGCCAGCTCTGGGAGCAGCGGACAGCCTGTGTGCTTCTCCCAGACCTTCTCCCTGCTTTTGCAGGAGGTGGGGGAATTCCCCCATCTCCCGCAAAAGCCCACAGGAGCCGCGCACCCTTTAAGGAGCGCATGGCTCCTGCGGGCTTTTCGACCAGGAGGGAGAAGGGACTGACATGGCCAGTCATTCCTTTCTCACTCCTCGGGGGAAAGCCTCAAAGAGGTCGGGGAGCAGCGCAAAGGCGGCGCGCTGCCTTCCCTCTGTCCCCTGAGCTTGTGGGGCTGGCGGTGGGGGGAAGCGCTGCTTTCCCCCACCACCAGCCTCAAAGATCCCTAAAGCCTTTGGAGCGCAGCGGGACCTTGTGCTGTGCTCCAAAGGCTTCGGGTTCTTTTCGCTGCACTCCAAAGGCTTGAGGCTTCCCGGACAACCTTTGTAGCGCTCCGTCTCCCTGTTCTGGCTTTGGGCTTAGCCGCGCAGCCTGCGTTCGCTCTATAGGACGCGTACACATTTCCCCTTAATTTTTGGAGGGGAAAAAGTGCATCCTATAGAGTGAAAAATACGGTATACTATGTGCAGCATTCCGCTGATCCACTAAGCTTGTAACTAGATAATCCTTGGTTCCAGCTCTGCAGTTCTGCCATTTCTGTGATTCTCATTTCT
Source organism: Podarcis melisellensis (assembly GCF_964234715.1). Lineage (NCBI taxonomy): Eukaryota > Metazoa > Chordata > Lepidosauria > Squamata > Lacertidae > Podarcis > Podarcis melisellensis. The sequence continues at coordinate 9,995,078 of NC_138536.1, forward strand.
CCCCCCCACCTCCAGCGTTGCCGACGATCTGGACCGCCACCCCGAGCGCCGGATGAAGGCCGCCTTCACGGCTTTTGAAGAGGTCCAGCTGCCGCGGCTGAAGCAGGAGAACCCGAACATGCGCCTCTCGCAGCTGAAGCAGCTCCTGAAGAAAGAGTGGATGAAGTCACCCGAGAACCCCATGAACCAGCGGCACATGGCTTACAACAGCCAGAAATGAGACTGGTGAAGCCCCCCCATGTGTGGGCGTGGGAAGCGGTGCAGGGAGAAAGAGAGAGACCACCTCCTTTTTCCGCCCCGCCCCAACACTGAACCGCCTTTCAAGAGCAGCCAAGGCCACGGTGGTCCCTCCAAGCTCCGCTCTACGGATTAAAATTAAGGTGCAACTAAATATTCCCCCTTGCTTTCGTTGACCTCCCCCGTTGGACTCGAAAACCTCCCCCCTCCCCAGACACGCCCCTTAAATTTGGCTTTCCTGATCTCCTGCGGAAGCAGGCTCAAATTGGCTCCGAAACCTTTCCTGCCGGGCCAGATGGGATTGCCCCGGGTACCTAACCTTCTTCCTCTCTCTGGGACGGTTCCGTCTTCACCTGCCTCTTTGTGCTTTGGATTTGGGGGGCTGGGGGAGACTCAGGCGTAGCAAAAATCTGTGCCACCCCCTCCTCTTCCTAACCCCAGAGCGCAACACTTTGCTCTGCCACGTCGCATCTCAAGATGGGAGCTAGTTCTTCTTTAGAGGTCATTATGTCTTCCAAGATTGGGTTGTGGGTCGGTAGGGCAGGCGTGAAAGCCCTTGCAGGTGAAACAACAAAGAAATACCGGCCCCCAGCATTGCAGAAGCGAGAAAAAGCGAGGGCAGACCACTTTGCCATGCCAGCTTTCTGGGTGCAGGGAAGCCATGCAGAATTAGCCACTTTAGTGAGAGGAGTTCTTCCTTAGCCTTCCAGTTTTCCAAACTGGCCTTTTACTCTGTTGGTGGAGGGCGGTTTGGTGCAGAGGATCCGTTCAGCAGCAGCCGGGCGCCCCCTCCCCAATCCTGCAAGCCTCTACTCGCCACCCAAAGTAGGGTGCCCGCCTCTGTAAGGAGGAGGCCGAGGCTGCCCCCACTTAGTTCTTGCTCTGCTTGTTTATTCAGTGCCTGCATCTCTCCAGATACTGCTGCCCTCCATCTCTTGCCACTGTTGTCCCTGACCATTGACCCTGCTGGCTGCTGGGGGTCCAGTGGTGTCTTGAAGGCCGCAAACGTCCCTCCATCTCTGATTCATCTGGCAGCCATAAGCTTCTTCTTAGGTCAGGAGGGCTGGCATCGCACTTGGGTCTTGGGGGAGTAAGGAGCAGGCGGGGACGAAAGATCCTCACACACCCATCTCAGTGAAGCCTCCGAGCTTGGGCATCACCTTTTCGCATTCTTGCCGTGCGATCGGCGCCCCTCTTTTGACTCTCTTAAAAACAGAGGGCTTCTTTGGGGGGTCTTTTAAAATCTGCAGGGAGCATGCATCTCTCACCTCGCCTCCCCTTACCACTGCCCCCCTTCTGGCATGGGGTTTTTCCTTGCTCAGGAACAAAGTGCAACTCAGTGACGTCTTCCTGTTGTTGAGGAGGGCTTTGCACGATGAGGGACAGCCTTCCTTGTTCTCGTTGTGCCACAGGTCAGTGGCAGCAGAGCTCTCGCCTTGCCAAGGCACAAACTGACCGCTCAAAAAACAGAGTGTTCCTTTTCCCTCTTTCCTCTGCTGAATCCAGGAATGCTTGCTGAGTTTCAGATGGGGGTGTCAGAGCAGCGAGGGACACCCATCTTTCTCTCTCTCTGTGTGTGTACGCAAACTGGGCATCATCTTCCTCTCTCCCCAGTTTTTAGCACCAGGGCCTTCCCTTTTTGCTCGATGTGATCCCATCTGGCCCCCTAGGACAATTATGAGCCCAGCCCCAACCCCAATTCGCCGGACGTACCCCAGTGTTGCTGCTCTTCTCTGCAGAGAAAAGTTTCAGCATTAAAGACAAAAAGAATATATACATATTGCCCCAAATTTGTAAACCCAACTTCCCAAAAGGAATAAAGTGTTTGAACTGTGCCATCATCTGATTTTCCTCCGTTGCTGCTTCTTCTTCAAAAGGTGGTGTAATTGTATATCTCATTGACGTCTTCTAAAAGTCATACAGTTGTTTATCTCCTTGACATTCTGATGGGAGGGTGCCACCGCCGAGAAGGCCCTCTTGCTGGTTCCCTGTAACCTCACTTCTCACAGTGAGGGAACTGCCAAAGGGCCCTCAGAGCTGGACCTCAGTGTCCAGGCTGAATGATGGGGGTGAAGATGCTCCTTCAGGTATACTGAGCTGAGGCCGTTTAGGGCTTTCAAGGTCAGCACCAACACTTTGAATTGTGCTCAGAAACATACTGGTCTTTCAGGACCAGTATTATATGGTCCCGGCGGCCACTCCTAGTTACCTGTCTAGCTGCCGCATTCTGGAATAGCTGTGGTTTCTGAGTCACCTTCAAGGGCAGCCCCACGGAGAGCTCATGGCAGTAGTCCAAGTGGGAGATAGCCAGGGCATGTTAGGCAGGTAGGGTCTCAGATGCAGCTGGTAGACAGCAGCCCTGGACGCAAAATTGACCTGCGCCTTCATGGACAGTGATGAGTCCAAAATAATAATAATAATAATAGTAGTAGTAGTAGTAGTAATAATAATAATAATAATTAATAATTTATTTATATCCCGCCCTGGGCTCAGGGCGGCTAACAACGATCAAAATAGTCCAACATTCTAAAAACATTCATTATAAAATTAATTAAAATCAAATTAAGGTCAAATTAATGGCAACCATCAAGCAAAATTCTGTGCAGATTGCCAGAGGAGGGGGTCAGGCTGCGCCCTGACCAAAGGCCTGGTCGAACAGCTCTGTCTTGCAGGCCCTGCGGAAAGATGTCAGGTCCCACAGGGCCCTAGTCTCTTGGGACAGAGCGTTCCACCAGATTGGAGCCGCGGCCGAGAAAGCCCTGGCTCTAGTTGAGGCCAGCCTAACCTCTCTGTGGCCTGGGACCTTGAGGATGTTTTTATTTGCAGACCGTAAATTTCTCTGTGGGGCATACCAGGAGAGGCGGTCCCGTAGGTACGAGGGTCCTAGGCCGTATAGGGCTTTAAAGGTTAAAACCAGCACCTTAAACCTGATCCTGTACTCCACCGGGAGCCAGTGCAGCTGGTATAGTACCGGATGAATATGATCTCGCAGCGAAGACCCCATAAGGAGTCTCGCCGCGGCATTCTGCACCTGCTGGAGTTTCTGGGTCAGTCTCAAGGGCAGCCCCACATAGACCGAGTTGACTCTTGTGTTCTTTTGAAAGGCTCTCCAGCCTGTAAATGGATGTGGCGCCCACAAAAGCCCACCTTGACCAATGCCTGTCTCCCCCACCACGGATGAACTGGGGTTCTCAGCCCTGCAGCAAAAGGCTTAGCCAGAGGACCCCATCTAGAGACATCCCCCTGATGCCTCTTTCTAATTATCATTAGCTCTGCTGAGCCTTTCCTGGGGGGGAAACAGGCCTCCTAATTAGGTGGGGTCTGGAGCGGTAATTGCAGCATTTACAGAAAGCAGGAAAACAGCAAGCCTTGGAAAGGGGACGGTTAACCCTTTAGAAGCCAAATGTATCACACTCCTAATAGTTGGGGGGAGCTGGGTCTCCCTATCTGGAGGAAGCCCCCTAACTCCCAGGCGGGCCAAGACCACTTCAAAAAACCATATTCACCCAAGCCTAGGTTTCATCGAAAGCAACGGAGGGCTGGGTTAAAACCTGCTGCTTTCCCTGCAGGCGAACACAGGCTCCCCGTGGACGAGACCGAGATGGGTCCAGCGGTCAAGAAGGCAGTTTCTGCCCTTCTTGTAGAGGGGGCAGGTGGGGCTCGTCCACCTGGGAAGGGAGCCAGTCTAGGAGAAGGAAAACTCTGACCCTAAACCTCCGCTGTCTTGCGGTCGGGATCTCTTTGGGAGTGGAAAAGGCTCAGGAGTAGACCTTCTGCAAAAATGGAGCAGAGTCCCTAAAGGGGTTGGATGGCGCTTTGTACGCCTCCTTCCAGCAACACCTGCAGCCAAGCTGGTGCCAAACGTCTTGCTCTGCTTTCCTTCGGACCACATCAGTGAGGCTGGGGGGGGGGTCTTGTTGTCTGGGTAGCCCAGGACCTCCGTGCGCACTGCCCAGGCTTGCTCCCCGGAGAGGTCACTTTGGTGCTGCTAACACAGCAGTTTGCCTTCACCTCCAGAGGTGTAGGGACGTGGGTGGCGCTGTGGGTTAAACCACAGAGCCTAGGACTTGCCGATCAGAAGGTCGGCAGTTCAAATCCCTGCGACGAGGTGAGCTCCCGTTGCTCGCTCCCTGCTCCTGCCGACCTAGCAGTTCGAAAGCACAAAGTGCAAGTAGATAAATAGGTACCACTCCGGCGGGAAGGTAAATGGCGTTTCCGTGCGCTGCTCTGGTTTGCCAGAAGCGGCTTAGTCATGCTGGCCACATGACCCGGAAGCTGTACACCGGCTCCCTCAGCGAGATGAGCACCACAACCCCAGAGTTGGCCACGACTGGACCTAATGGTCAGGGGTCCCTTTACCTTTACCAGAGGTGCACTCCGTTGCCTCTCGAGACTGACAGATGCCAGCAACAAAATAGGGCTAGCCCTGAAGACAACCCAGTTGTCCTAATTCCGCCAGGAGGAGGGAGCCAAGGGAACTGGAACAGGGATAGGCTGCCTGGAGGAGCATTGAGCACAAAGAATCATGGAATTAAGGAGTCGCAAGGGACCACCAATGGCCATCTAGTCCAACCCCCTGCAATGTAGGAATCTCAGCTAAAGAACCCCTAGCAGGTGACCATCACAACCTCCATTGTTTTCCCCATTTGTCTCTGGCATCGATCTTCTTTTCCTGGCCATCATCCAGCCAGAGCATCTTCTGTTATCTCTCCCTTCCTGCCCCGATGTTCCTGCATCCTCTCAGCAGATATGGCGTGCCTTAGCATCGTTCCCCACCTCTGCGGGGACCGAGATAACCAGAGCAGAGGCTGATGCACGAGCGATAACGGTCCGCTGTGCCGCAGAAGCGCCAAGCCCTCCAAGGTCGCCCGAAGGACACTGGTTCCGTTCTCCTTTTAATTTCCTGGTTAAAAATAAATAAATTGGAAAGGGAGGTTTGAAAGCCAGTGCGTGGTTCCATCCAGACCTTCAGACCTTCTGAGGACCTGAGCCCTGCAAAGATAACAGCGCTCTGCCTCCATTAAAACACCCAAACAAAATGTTTCTGGAATTATGCAAAACCCAAGATAGCTTTAAAAGAGGATTAGACAAATTCTTAGAGAGGGCTATCCCTGGCTACTAGCTGCCGAGGCAGCAATGCTTTTCATAGACTGTAGAGGTGGAAAGGGACCCCGAGATTCATCTAGTCCAGCCCCCTGCAATTTTTGCATACTGGCTGTTGGGAAACTATGGAACTCCATCCCACAGGCCACCCATCTTGGGTAGGAAGTCGACATAAATAAGAGAAGAGACGGAGCTGTTGGAACTTAATAAAACATTGAAACTTAATAAAATAGAATTGGGAGGGAGTTTGTGAGTTCAGCAGAGTGCGTCCCTTTGCAGCTTAAAAGGGAAGCTTAGATAGTCTGCTTTTAGCCTTTTAGTTTAAGTAATCTGGGGTGCTTTAAGGCAGACTATAGATTTTCCTGGTATTTCTCCCCTTCCCTCCCCCCCCTTTAAAATAATAATCACACACAAACAGTCTTGTAAAAGGTGAAAACAGCATTTGCTGTTTTCTGTTGCAGAATAACAAATCACAGCAGCTTTGTTCAGGCCGGCTTAAAATAGTAATTCGGTTGCAAAGACACAGAATCATAGAATTGTAGAGTTGGAAGGGAAAAACACCCCCCCCCCCCGAGGATCCTCTAGTCCAGGGGTCAGCTACCTTTTTCAGCCGTGGGCTGGTCCACTGTACCTCAGACCATGTGGAGGGCCGGACTATATTTTTTTGGGGGGGGGTGAATGGATGAATTCCTATGCCCCACAAATAACCCAGAGATGCATTTTAAATACAGTGGTACCTCGGGTTACGTATGCTTCAGGTTACACACTCCACTAAGCCAGAAATAGTGCTTCAAGTTAAGAACTTTGCTTCAGGATGAAAACAGAAATCGTGCTCTGGCGGTGCAGCAGGAGGTCCCAATTAGCTAAAGTGGTGCTTCAGGTTAAGAACAGTTTCAGGTTAAGTACGGACCTCCAGAACGAATTAAGTACTTAACCCAAGGTACCACTGTAAAAGCACACATTCTACTCATGTCAAAACAGACTGATTCCTGGACCGTCCGCAGTCCGAATTGAGAAGGCGATTGGGCCTTAGGTTGCCTACCCCTGCTCTAGTCCAGCCCCCTGCAATGCAGGAATCTCAGTTAAAGCATCCATGACAGATGGCCATCCAAACACCGTTTAAAAGCCTCCACGGGTGAGCCCACAACCTCCCCAGGGAGACCGTTCCCTCTTAAGTCTAGCTTAGGGTGGTGTCTGAGCAATGGAACACAGGCCCATATGGAGACGGTTCTCACATTTCTGGTTTGGTGATGAGATGAGTCAAGCCGACCCCTGTCAGGAGACATGGGGCGTGTCCCTCAAAGTTCTCGCTAGCCAACCTGCAGGAAAACTTTGTGAGCTTCAACTCCTATCATGTTCCTTTGCAGCAAACATGCATTGTTGGTTTGGCTGTGTTGCAAATATCCCACAGGCTTCTAGTTGGCTGCTGCGAAAACAGGATTTCCGGTGAGATGGACCTCCTTGGGCCTGATCCACCAGGCTGTCCTTACCTCCTAAAGCTTAAATGCATGCTGAAATATTATGGACAGGGACACAGGTGGCGCTGTGGGTAAAACCTCAGTGCCTAGGACTTGCTGATCGCAAGGTCGGCAGTTTGAATCCCCGCGACGGGGTGAGCTCCCATTGTTTGGTCCCAGCTCCTGCCCACCTAGCAGTTTGAAAGCACCCCTAAGTGTAAGTAGATAAATAGGTATCGCTTTATAGCGGGAAGGTAAACAGCGTTTCTGTGTGCGGCGCTGGTGCTGGCTCGCCAGATGCCACTTCGTCACGCTGGCCACGTGACCCGGAAGTGTCTCCGGACAGCGCTGGCTCCCGGCCTCTTGAGCGAGATGAGCGCGCAACCCTAGAGTCGGACACGACTGGCCCCTACGGGGAGGGGTACCTTTACCTTTACCTTACTAAATTATGGACAGGTTAATTAGAGCTGACTTGATAATAATCATCAGATGTCAGATTCTTACATCTAAACTATGCAGAGTACTAAAAATCCAGATTATGAGTAACACCATCCTGACTCACCCAGAATAAACACATGCACACACTCCTTCCTTCCTTGAATATCACGCTGCCCCACGGCAAAGCGTTTGCCGCCATGTGAGGCATCATAGTCAAAAGCTGGCGTTGGAAGACTGCAGGGGAATTTATATTTGGGAGTCCTTGAGAAGGACAAAAGGATGGGTGGGTATCTTTTGTTTGGGGTGGGCTTGGCTACCAGGGAGGCGCAGATCCATCTATTTTTCTTATTTTTTGCATCTTGAGTTCTACTCTTCACATCCACCTCCGGTTTTTATTTCCGTAAGTCGCCAAGGAGATTCGCCAGCCTCTTAGCGCAAATTTCTCCTTAACGTACACATTGTTTGGGGGTATTTCAATTTCACTTTTCTTTGCAGAGCAACCCCCCCATGAACGTCTGCATTTCTACGCATGCCTGCCCCTACTATATTCATTTTGCTCACCTCACCTGGCTGCAAAAATGTTGGTGTTTTATTATGTTTTTATATCTGTTGGAAGCTGCCCAGAGGGGCTGGCGAGACCCAGTCAGATGGGTGGGTACAAAGAATAAAATCATTATTATTTATTAAGTGGTGCCTGACAGAGCAAGAGAGGTGGCTAGTTAGACTCTCTGCCGTAGCATCCTAAATTCTGATGTTCTGCAGAGAATGGCTCACACATTTCGACAAGGGATGAAATAATTTGCTACATGCATCAGCGCAAAAAAAAACAGGCTCTGACTTTCTAGGGAAATGCTCACCAGGGAGGTATCTCAGCGAGCATTTCAATTTCAAATCTTCTGATTGTTTCCACTTTTTGTATTTTTACTTGTTTACTTGATGGGGGGGGCAGCTCCCCTTGCCTCCCGCCCTGCCCCTGCCTGACACTCAGAATGCGTCTACTAGACCCGTTTTTTAAAGCAGCGTGGACTTCGGTTTCTTTATCTGTTTCATAGTAATTCTTCCTGGGCTGCCTCCTTCTTCCCCCTGCATTTTATTTCTCCAGCGCAGAGGCTCTTCCGCGGCTGGATCCTGCCTCCCGAGCCGCCTCGGTGCCCTTTGGCTAGGGGGAGACCCCATTACGGAGTCCCCGCACGTGCGCCAGGCTATTCATAGCGCAGCTCCTCTCCACCTGCGCTTCCTCCAGACGCCCTGCGGCGCTCCCTCCCCCCCTCCCCTCCCTCCCCCTGATGCAGTCAACCGTGCGGGGAGCTGTGCGGGGGCGGCCAGGCGCTGGCGGGGGCGGGGAAACCCTTTTGACACCCCCCCACCAGCCTGAGTGCGCCTTTCTCTGGGTGGGCGCACGGCGCGCTACCAGACGCACCGCATGCGAAAAGCGTGCCCTCTCATTTTTATCTGTACATCTGCGGGCGGCTATATATAAATGCATATGTGTGCAGAGGGAGGGGGGTTTCCCTCCCTCCCCCGAGCTAATGCAGGTTATTTTTGGAGCAGGGGATTCCCTCCTCCCTCTGCACCAAAGCGAGGGGGAGGAAAAGCCAGGAGGCTTCGCCAATGAATTATAGATTCGCTGCATCTGGGCTGCTGTTTGTTGCTGATGCTGCCTCTTTTTAGATAGATATTTTTTATTTTATTTTTGCAACCATCCAAGGAGGGGAGGGCGGGGGGGATGTGGTCCAGGCCTGCCTCGTTGCCATGGCGACGGGGCATCTCTCTGCAGAGCCCCTGGAGCGAGGAGGGGCGCAGGAGATGAAGCGTGGGCCGGGAGGAGAGGGGTGGGAAGAGAGAGAGAGATAGATAGAGACAGAGAGGAGGGAGAAGGGGGGGGGGATCCGTGTTAGGGATTCGAGTCACGAGGCCCTCTGCCTACGAGGAATCCTCCGCTTAGCCGGGCTTCCCCCGAACCGTTTGCTGCGGGGGCGTTTGCCGGCTGGGCTGAGCTCAGGCGTTCCTGAGACGCAGGCGAGAGGGAGAGCCAAAGTGAGGAAGGGGTGGGCAGGAGAAGGAAAAGGAGGAAGGAAGGCACAAGAAAAGAGGAGAGGCCATTTTTCTACACCTCTCTTTTTCTCCCCCCTTGGGGGACGGGAGTGTTCACGGCAGCGTTCCCGGGGACACCCCTGGAAAATGTTTGGCAGGCGGCTCAGCAGATGGGCAAAATTATCAGGAAAAGGGGTTCTGGGTTTGATAGAACAGGGTGGCTTTTTTGGGGGGGGGTGGAGAAAAGTGGCAGGCAGAGGACCGCACCCCCTAGAGCTCAAGGGTGATGGATCCCTAGGGCCGTAGGGGGAATCAAAGAACTAAAAGTAGATATAATCTGAATATTTGAAAGTGGAATGCTCGTTGAGATACACAGTCTTCCTCTCTGGCTAGCATTTCCCTAGCAAAAATTTCATGCCTGCTCTTTTTTTTTTTACGCTTCTGCATGTAGCATATAATTTCATCCTTCGTTGAAATGTGCGAGCCGTTCTGTGCAGAACATCAGAATTTAAGATGCTGCAGCCGTGGGTCTAACTTGCACCGTAGAGCAGTCATTCGGTACCTTGCATAAATACCTGGCTAAGGTCGACCATGGCAGGGGAGCATCTCATCGGATCAAAGAATGGCAGAGTTGGAAGGGAACCCAAAGGTCATCTAGTCCAATGAAGCAATCTCAGCTAAAGCATCCATGACCGATGGCCTCAATGGCCTCTGCTTACTGTGTTTGCACAGGAAAGCTGCAATGGGGGGGGGGGGCGAGAAGGAATTTGAGAAGGAACTGCTGACAAAGGTCTTCAGCAAATCCAAGAAAAGCTTGCTTTAGTTTACATTTTTTTAAAAAAAAGTAAGATAAAAAAGGAGTGTTCTTTGTGATTTTGCAAATCGTTGACCACATGAAAGGTACTCCCTGATGTTAATTTTCCATTTAACTTCCTAGTTTTCAAATGACTGGATATCTGGACAGATTTCTCTGAGCGCTTGGGATCAAAAGAAAGCAATTGAAAACAACTGTTGGTTAGACATTTCATTCCGAATCTGATGACAGGTGCCCCACCCCCCACAACATACCATAATTCCTGGCTACACCTATGCCCACATCCCTCTTTGGGGTAATAATCTTCAATAGCTGCCCCCATGACTTTGTCCAATCGAATTTTAAATGGTTCCTTTTTAAGTTTCAGTCGTCCAGAATATTTTGCCCAGAATGTGTTGTCTTAAAATGCCTCTTCAGTTTTTAAAAACCAGAAACCCCACCCTTTTAATTTCTAATATGCAGGGGATGTTTTGATAATGCATAGTAAAGGTAAAGGGACCCCTGACCATTAGGTCCAGTTGTGGCTGACTCTGGGGCAGTGGCGTAGCGTGGGTTGTCAGCACCCGGGGCAAGGCAAGTAATTTGCACCCCCTAACCCGTGGATTTGCACCCCCTAACCCCCAGATGTTGCGCCCGGTGCGGCCGGCCCCCCTGCACCCCCCACGCTACACCACTGCTCTGGGGTTGCAACGCTCATTTCGCTTTACTTGCCGAGGGAGCCGGCGTACAGCTTCCGGGTCATGTGGCCAGCATGACTAAGCCGCGAACCAGAGCAGCGCATGGAAACGCCGTTTACCTTCCCGCTGGAGCGGTACCTATTTATCTACTTGCACTTTTGACGTGCTTTTGAACTACTAGGTTGGCAGGAGCAGGGACCGAGCAACGGGAGCTCACCCCGTTGCGGGGATTCGAACCGCCGAACTTCTGATTGGCAAGTCCTAGGCATAGTAGTGGTGGTCAAAAATAGGGGAAACTTAATGTGAAAATAAAGTTTAATATTTTAACACCAACACCACCAAAAGCCACTGACGTTGGTGGCCAGCACTTTTCCTGGGGTTTCCAGCAAGTTGGGTTCAAAGCAACAGCTGGGATAGCTCAGTTGGCAAGAGCATGAGACTCTTAATCTCAGGGTCAGGGGTTCGAGTCCCCCGCATTGCAGAGCGTTGGACTTGATGATCTTTGTGTTCCCTCCCGACTCCACAGTGCTATGATCTCATGTGTCAAAGCAAAATAAAGCAAAATTGCACAGCCAGGATGGCTAGTAGCCGTCTATAGTCCTTTCCTCCACGAATTGGTCTTTGGTTGGGTGGAGCACCCCACCACCGCCACCCGCAAGAGCTGTGGGAGTTATAGCCCCAGATATCCGGAGGTCACCAGCTCGGGGAAAAGCTGGCCTTGAAAAATCTGCCTTTCTCTCTCCTCCTCCCATTCGTCGTCCCCGCCCAAACCCCGGCAGCTGTTTCCGTTCCACTTCAGGGGTTTTCCAATGGCTTCTGTGCTAAGCGAGGCAATTATTGGGGGGGGGGGGTGCGCGCGTGTGAAGGGACAGAACCGCAGTGCCGAAGCTTGGCTTTGTTCTCAACACCCAAGACGAATCGCAGAAGGAAAGGAAAGAGGCAAGGTTTGTGTTTGGAGAAAGGGGGCGGGGGGGCGCTCGTGGATCCACGCCTCACGCGGGCAGACCTGCCAACAGCTCTCCAGACAGCCTCTCCTGCGGAATCCAACATTTCCAGCGAACGAGAAGCGTGCAAAGCGCAAGATAGATACCTTAGGTGTGGTTTTGCATCTTTGCTCCCCTCCCCACAGTTTTTTCTAGGTTTCTTTCCTTGGCCTTCCTATCTCTAGTGACACTTATTCCCATCATAGGGTTGTGGACGCGCCTTCGGCTCCTTAGGAGCCAACTCAGAAGGGGCCCAAGTTCCCTTCAGCTCAGTGGCGTAGCGTGGGGGTGCAGGGGGGGGGGCGGGCGCACCGAGCGCAACATCTGGGGGTTAGGGTTAGGGGGCGCAAATCCACGGGTTAGGGGGCGCAAATTACTTGCCTTGCCCCGGGTGCTGATAACCCACGCTACGCCACTGCTTCAGCTCCCCCAATGAAATATCTGAGGGGGTCAGGGGGCCCCAAAGTTGATGGGCATTGCCATTCCAATGGTGTACATGTCATCGATTGCGCAGGGTGGGGCTTACCTGCCCTCCTCTATATTTTATTCAAGTTGGAGCCCCTATTTCCGCTCCATTCGCTTTTTGGCCGTGGTTCTACCCCAATACGCAAGACGATGATTCATGCGCCTGTCCTAATTCACGCTTCTCCAGAACTTGTGATGCCGTTTCCCCAACCAAAAAAGAAGGAAGGAAGGATATTCTTATGTTTATGATTTTTGGACATGGCATGAATTTGTGCAGATCCCCTTGCACCGTTCCTCAACTGCCTGTCCGTCACCCCCCAAAAACCCTGGTTATATTGCAAGCACCTAAGACTTGCCTTCTCCTCCCCCCCCCCCCCCAGTTCCCAGAAACTAGAGGGTGGGGATGTCATTCTTTTATTCCCAGGGACTTCCGTCTGTTGACAGGGTTGCCCTTTTCTTGAATCTGGAACATTTTATCCCCGCCGAGCAGAACGGATGTTCCTTCTTTCAACAGACACGCACACACACACACACAAACACGTCTCGTCGCCTTGCCATCAAACGCCCTGTGATATGTTTTCCGACCTTTGGAGACCTTGGCACTGCGGGGCATCGGAAAAGGACTGGTGCCACGTTGGCACGGCGAGGGTGGCTCCTGTTTTTCTCTCTCCAAAGCGGTCAGTGGCTTGCAAGGGGAAGGAGAGCGGGGGCATCAAAGGGCGTCCCCACAAAAGCCATTCACCAGGGCTTAAATTTGAGAAACCGTCCTTCGTCACACGGCGCTTGGAAGAGGCTGTAATGTGATCGGCCGTGTGAGCTGGTCCTGGCACAGCCGTCGGCTCGAACCAACCCACCGTGCCAGGCCAGAGGGAGAAAATTAAGAATAGAAGAAACAATGCCAGGTTACCAGATAGACAGAGTAGGCACCGGCCTATTAGCCCCATGCTTTTCCGGGGCCCTGCGAAAACGCATCAAAACAATAATGTGTCATAAAATGTACTTATTAGAATTTTTGGTTGGTAGAATAAAAAACGCATTAGGAGATAATTTGCGAGGCACCCCCCGCCCCGCAGACTTCGACTGCCCAGGGGTCTCCACAGGGTTTAATGCAGCACTGACAGGAAGAGAATGTTCTTCCAAAAATGAAGTCCCCCAAAAGATGGTTGTTTATGTATGTTACATCTGCAGCTAGAATTCTCTACGCACAAAAATATGGAAAGAAGCAGAAACGCCCGCTAAAGAAGAATGGATAAGCAAGGTGGTGGGTTTTGCAGAACCGGCACAGTTAACAGCTAACTTAAGAGAACCAAGGCTTTGTGGAAGACTGGAAACCCTTTCGGGATAATTCAAAGAAGTGTTATTATACAATGAACACGCAAGCAGGATTCGAACTATGAGCAACATAAAGGGAGTAAAGATTACAGCAGCTTTGTTAAGGTTTAAGAGATAGAAGACTGGGTTCAACAGAGGGAGGGAAATAGAAATCTCGGGACGGGGTGGGGGCTCGCAAAGCATCTCCTAATACATTTTTTATTTTACCAACCAACAATTTTAATAAACCAATACTCTGCCTATTTGATAGTAGCAGTAATTTTATTATTTGTAACCCCCCCCCATCTGTTGCCCCAGCCACTCTGGGCGGCTTCCAACGTAAAACATAATAAAACAATACACATTAACAAGGATTCCCTAAACAGGGCTGCTTTCAGATGTCTTCTGAAGGTTACTCATCTCTTTGACATCCGACGGGAGGGCGTTGCACAGGGCGGCACTGGGTCTGCCCCCCTCAAATATTTTATTGGGGGGCAGACAGCAAACAAAGAGACCCCAAACATGTTGCAAAGAGTTGCTATCGCTTTGGGGGGGTTAGGTTGGCGAGCGAAGGCGCCCAGTGTCCTTCCCCGAAATTAAAACATAACAACCACCCAGTTTTGGGTGCCTCTGTTTGGGAAGGTGACTGGCGTGTGTTGGAAGGGGGGGGGAACAGCCGCACCAGCAGCTCCGCCCGGTTCTCTCCCCCCGCCCCGCGCCTCTCCCCGTCTTCCAGGAGCGGATTCCCTTCCTCTTCCATCATCTAGGGATCCCCCTCTGCCAGGGAGCTGCGCTGCTCCAATTAAGAGAGAGAGGCGGGCTGGCAGCTTTTGTCCTTCGCTGGCGAAGGGAGCGCGAAGGGAGCGCCAGCCAGGGCGGTGTCAGGCGGACACCCCCCACCCCAATCCACCCTCCCAGGAGCTATATTGTCTGTGTATTTATAGAAGGGCTCTTTTTGGACCCAGAGGGAGGAGGAGAGAGGTGCAGTTATCCAGGAACCAGGCGAAGAGGCAGGTGCGCCTTAGCCTCTCCTTCCAAAAAGGACGAAGAGAGATGGAGCAGCTCGCCTTTCCTTCTCCTCCTCCGGGTAAGTGCGCGCCTCTATCTCTCTTCCCCCCGGTGGCAGTTGCGCCCTCCCTGCAGGGATGGGGAAGCCTCGGTGTGGCCGCCTGGACGTCTCCGAAAAGTCCAATAGTTCTGGCTTAGCAACCCAGGGAGGTCTGCCGCGGCTTCCTCCAGCTCAGGCGGCGTGTTTCAGGTGGTGCGTTTGCGTCTTTGCTTGAAGATGTCCAGGACTGGGTCTCCTGCGCGCAAAAGTGTCGGGGCTCGAGGGTCCGTTTCCTAAGGTTGTAGTCCTCATGGGGTTCCAAGATAAGGCGGTTTAAGGAGGGGATGGACACCTCGCCCTTTTTGGAGATCGCCAGGGCTGAATACTACTACTACTACTTCTTCTACTACTACTAATGATAAACATTAAACCTTAAGAAGCTTTCTTATATAGCGCTGACTTCAGATATCTTCTCGTCTCCTTGACATCTGGGGTTATATAGTTACTCATCTTCTTGAACCCTGGAGCGTAAAGGTCTCCCTCCCTCAGGATGTTGCGTGTTCTCCTTCCTTGGAGGTTTCTAAGCTGAGGTTGGCTGACCATCTGTCACTGAGGCTTCAGTCGAGATTCCTGCATTGGAGGGGGCTGGACTAGAGGACCCTTGGGCTTCCCTTTCCAACTCCATCATTCTGTGATTCTATGAGCCTTCTGTGTGCATCGTGTGTGCTCTGCCACTGAGTTGCAGTTCATTTCCCAAGCACAGGGGGGGGGGGAGAAAGGCGCTAGTCCTCATGGATTTGAATACAAGGCTGATTTAAGGAGGGGGTGGGTTGCTGTTTGAAGATCCCCAGGGCTTGTGCATGCAATGTGTGTTCTCTGCCACAGGAGATATGGTGTGGTGTGTGTATCCAAATCACAAATCAGAGGGTCTAGTTCTCATCGATCTGAATATAACGGTAAGTTAAAGGAGGAAATGGGGCTGTGGCTCAGTGGGTAGAGCCCCTGCTTTGCTTGAAGAAGGCCTCAGGTTCAGTCCCCAGTGGCAGCGCTGGAGAAAACCCGCATCTGAAACCTGGCCAGCCAGTGACGACAATAACCGAGACAGACCTGATATTTTTCCAGCTTCCTGTGTTCCTGCCATATTTGTTTTGGAGGAAGGGCCCATGGCTCAGTGGCCTTGGAACTGGAAGGTCCCAAGGAATGTAAGACACAGGCTTGGCCCAAGTCAGACGCATTGGCCTAGCTCCATGTGGCTGGCACTGACCGGCAGCAGCTCTCCAGGGTTTCAGGGGGGAAAGCTCTTTCCTGCCTGGAGAGGAGAGCAAACCTATGGCCTTCTGCATGCAGAGCAGGTGTCCTGCCACTCAGGCAGGTGGTTCCCTGGAAGGTTTGGGCAAATACCTGGGGAAATATTGTCACCTCTGCCCCAAAGCCCAGCCCGCACTCCCATCTCCTTGCCTATCCAAGACCCGTATGTTCATTAAATGCAGGCACCTCAGAATCTCCAGGCCATCTCTGTTTCTGCGCCAAATTGCTGATATGAAGGGGAGAAGCTGCTTTGGGGGTTTGTGAAGTAGTGTGGTGAGAGAGAGGTCAGGTTGCGGTGTGAAGGAGGAAAAGTTGCTGGAGGAGTTAGAATTGGAGGGGCTAGACACCTGCGCCACTGGTCAATGGACCACGCCCCAGGCCTCTTTTGGCTCAGGAACGTCTGCCAGGTCACACGCGCCCCTTTAAAGGCAGTTGTGGGGGGCTGGCCCTGCTGCCTGCGATCTGCCTGCCTCTCCCCCACCTCCCCAGCTGAATTTTACGCAGCTGTCGATCTGCTTTGGCTCTGCCCTGGTCAGAGTTCGGTTGGTTAGAGTGTGGTGCTCCCAACGCCAAGGTTGCCGGTTCGATCCCTGCATGGGACAGCTGCAAATTCCTGCACTGTAGCGGGTTGGACTAAATGACCCTCAGGGTCCCTTCCAACTCTGCAGTGGCCCTTTGGAGCCTGGTTTGGATAGCATGAGTCTGTCCTTGGACACGTTTTGCCTTACCAGGATCAGTTCACATACATTAGAAACGCCTTAACTATTGCAAGATCTTCCTTCTCACTCTGTAAGGTTAAAGGGTTTGGAGCTTAGATGCAGAAGTTGGTCCGTTTTAGCTCTGTTGGGGTATCCAATCACCACTGCACCAAATCTTGATTTTCTTCGTCTAATAATTACTTGCCCCCGATACATCTGAGGAGTTCTCTGTCTCTTTTTCACGGCACCGTGTGTAAGGTTATCCAAGCCCTCGCTTGTTCAGTCAATACAGCACCTATTTTTTTTAAAAAAAGAAAGCAACAACAGATATTTAAGTTGGAAAACTGCTCTGCGGAG
This sequence comes from Podarcis melisellensis, assembly GCF_964234715.1. Classification (NCBI taxonomy): domain Eukaryota; kingdom Metazoa; phylum Chordata; class Lepidosauria; order Squamata; family Lacertidae; genus Podarcis; species Podarcis melisellensis. Next base: position 10,012,008 of record NC_138536.1, read on the forward strand.
AGGCATGGCTGTGTACTGATGTCATTGGCACCCTGGGGGTGCAAGGCTGCCCCATGGCGCCGCAGGCAACCATTCTTGGGCCTCCCGGGTGGCCCCACCCTGACTCACACAGGCAGAAAGAGCTCTCTGCAGAGAGCCCAAGGTCGAGTGAGTGGCTCTTGCTTCTTATAAATTTCTATCTAAACACTTCCCCAAAACATGAGAGTGGGTTGTGCAAGATAGACGTTGCACCAGCCACCCTTAGCGGCAGGAGTTTGGGTGGTCACATTTGGGCAAACAATAAAATCATTATAAATTATTATTATTTCCACGTCACATACACACCCTGCAAAGGCAAATGGAAAGCGTCTTCCATGACGTCTTCAGAACCATCAAAAGCATTTTATCACTCTCTCCCAAAAGCTGTCAGACCTCAGTGTGAGTTTTACAGCCCCCTAAACTGATAGGATTAAAGGGGGGGGTCATTCCAAAATGATTGTTTTTAAAGAGAATGTTGATATCAGTTTCTCTCTCAGTTTCTCATTTTCCCCCAGTCTTGGTCCTCCTCATTTTCACATCGCTTCGGAACTCACTATTATTATTTTAAAAGTCCCTGTGAAAATTCACCAGTGTGAATTTCTCTGTGTAGACAAAAGCATCTTTTCTGAACACATTACCTGGCTGGAGAATGGTGTTGCAAAATTCAGAGTAGTGCAAATTCCTAAGCCCTCAGTGTAAGATTTGGGGCTGTCTTCCACTGAATTGCAATTACTATGTGAGCTGCCAAGATCATATATAAGACCATCTATTTTGACAATATATATACATTGGCAATGCTAAAGTATTCTGGTGACACACCATTTAAAGGGATGGACTGGTATCTGAATGCATCAGGGATGGTTAAGTTTCTCTGTAGTCCCCGTGAAACATAGGAAAATAGGAATAGCTTTATGCTGAATCAGACGATTTTTTGATACATGGACAAACCCACCCAGCCAGTCCTACATGGAGATGGAAGCTGGGATGTTCTGCATGCACCAACATAACATAGCTGTCAACGTTTTCCTTTTTTTAAAGGGAAATTCCCTTATTCCAAATAGGATTCCTCGCAAGAAAAGGGAAAAGTTGACAGCTATGCATCAGAATCATTATTGATTGTTAAATTTGTATGCTGCCCGTCATCCGTAGGGCAGTTCGTAGATTGCAGCAGCTCTGTTGTTGAGTTGTTGTTGTTGTTTAGTCATTTAGTCATGTCCGCCTCTTCGTGGCCCCATGGGCCAGAGCACGCCAGGCACTCCTGTCTTCCACTTCCTCCCGCAGTTTGGGCAAACTCATGCTGGTAGCTTCGAGAACACTGTCCGACCATCTCGTCCTCTGTTGTCCCCTTCTCCTTGCGCCCTCCATCTTTCCCAGCATCAGGGTCTTTTCCAGGGAGTCTTCTCTTCTCATGAGGTGGCCAAAGTCTTGGAGCCTCAGCTTCAGGATCTGTCCTTCCAGTGAGCACTCAGGGCTGATTTCCTTCAGAATGGAGAGGTTTGATCTTCTTGCAGTCCATGGGACTCTCAAGAGTCTCCTCCAGCACCATACAGTGGTACCTCTAGATGCGAACAGGATCCGTTCCGGGGTCCCGTTTGCATCTAGAAGCAAACGTAACTAGTGATGGCACATCTGCACATACACACGTCACTTTTTGCCACTTCTGTGCATGCACGTGACGTCATTTTGAGCGTCTGCGCATGCGCAAGCGGCGAAACCCAGAAGTAAAGGGCTCTGTCACTTCTGGGTTGCCACGGAGCACAACTCGAATGCGCTCATCCCAAAGCACATTCAACCCGAAGTATGACTGTAATTCAAAAGCATCCATTCTTTGGTGATCAGCCTTCTTTATGGTCCAGCTCTCACTTCTATACATCACTACTGGGAAAACCATAGCTTTAACTATATGGACCTTGGTTGGCAAGGTGATGTCTCTCTGAAGATAAAGTTCCAGTCCTCATTATTACCAAACAGGGCTTGTTTAAACAGGAGCGTTTCCCTATCCCAAGTCAGATTGTGGGTCTATCTAGCTCACTGTTGTTTACCCTGACAGGTAGCTGTGGATTTCTAGGGCTTCAGGCAAAGGGCATAATACCCATAGCTCAGTCGGTAGAACTCAAGACCCTTAATCTCAGGGCTGAGGGTTCAAGCACGGGGTATGAGTAGGGGTGAAAATTGAGTAGGGGGTGAAAATCAGGGAGATGCTATATACTCCAGCAATTAGTTTCTACCCAGGGTCATCTCAACGCTCTTGGAAACAATGGAGAGCTCAGTTGGTAGAGCATGAGATTCTTATTCTCTCTTTTTTAAAAATTGTCTTTCTCATTCTCTCATTTGATGTACATTTTAACAAAGAAAAGCAAATGTATACGAAAACCATCAACATTTCTTTCAGCTTCCCTCCCCTCCTTTCTGCCATTACATATTTTATATCTTTCCTCCACTGCATATCAAATTTATAACCAAATACTAATATCTCATTATTATTCTTTTTATTCATCTCTAGCTGCACCAGTTTATGTCAACCCTGCTAACTTTTTAAGTTGTTTACAGTTGTATCTTCAAATAGTCAATATATTTTCTCCACTCAGTCATAAAAAAGGTCTCTCTTCTTGATTTCTTATTCTTCTGGTGAGTTTCGCTATTCCTGCATATTCCATCAACTTTAATTGCCAATCCTCTTTTGCTGGAGCTGTTTCTTCTTTCCACCTTTCCTATTCTGAAGGTCATTGGTTCGAATCCCATGTTGGGTGAAAGATTCCTGCATTGCAGGTGGTTGGTCTAAATGACCCTCAAGGTCCCTTCCAACTCTACAAATCCATGATTCTATGGAAGTTAGACTTGGGAGTCCATCTACATTTCCCCACCAATCAATTTTACTAAAGTTTGAAAGAAGACACACAAAGGTTTGCAATAAATATCCATTTTTAAAGAAATCCAGCTTAAAACACGGTTCAAACCAAAGGAGGAAAAGGGGAGGGGGAAAGAAGAGGAGAGAGAAAATAAAAAGATAATGAACTTCTGATTCTTTGTCTGTCTGCTATGTATAGAAAAGTATTCAAACCATGTTGTTGTTGTTGTTTAGTTGTTTAGTCGTGTCCGACTCTTCGTGACCCCCTGGACCAGCACACCAGGCCCTCCTGTCTTCCACTGCCTCCCGCAGTTTGGTCAGACTCATGCTGGCACCTTCGAGAACATTGTCCCACCATCTCGTCCTCTGTTGTCCCCTTCTCCTTGTACCCTCCATCTTTCCCAACATCAGGGTCTTTTCCAGGGAGTCTTCTCTTCTCATGAGGTGGCCAAAGTATTGGAGCCTCAGCTTCAGGATCTGTCCTTCCAGGGAGCACTCAGGGCTGATTTCCTTAAGAGTCGATAGGTTTGATGGGACTCTCAAGAGTCTCCTCCAGCACCAGAATTCAAAAGCATCAATTCTTCGGCGATCAGCCTTCTTTCTGGTCCAGCTCTCACTTCCATACATCACTACCAGAAAAACCATAGCTTTAACTATACGAACCATCCAAACCATCCACTCCAACAATTCCACTTTCTACAAACCAATATTTTCTTCAATCCACAAGCCCAGGCACTGTAAGTTCCTTTTCCTTTCCACGCAAGAAGTCTATAAGGAGTTCCCAATCTTTAGTAAACATTTGACAGTGATTTAAGGCATAGCGGAGCTTTAAAAGGTGTGATATGTTATGATGTTTTTATATATGTTGGAAGCGGCCCAGAGTGGCTGAGGCAAACCAGGCAGATGGGCGGGGTACAAATAATAAAATGATTGCTATTAGTGCTCTGATTAAACATGCCAGCCTTGCCCTCTCAGCTAAGTCCGATAATTTTAGCAACCTTCTTGACATCTGCAGTTCTGTGTCCTTGAAAGCCAGAGGTCCTACACGGGGCAAATCAGTGTTCTCTGGGAGGCTTGTCCCCCCCCCACTGGCCCCGATCCTGGTGACATCACTGCACCTCTTTCCTAAAAATAGGAGGCCGGTGTTGGGCTGGAGAGGTGTGCGCCTTTGACATTCCTGGGCCACCCTGCCAAAAGATGGCATTTTGGCACACGTTCTCCCTCTCTAGAGGGTCGATTCCAAAAGATCCCGCTGAGAAACATCTTTGCCCCTGTGGAGATGGCAGCACCAAAACAGCTGGACACGTCCTCCTGTCTTGCACTCTCTACAAAGACCTGAGGAACGATCGTACTCACCATCCCAGGGCGCTTAGCCACTGCCGCAATGTCCTTTCTTCTATCAGATCAAAATGAGCAAATAACAGCACAGGTTGCTAAGTTCATAGCAGGAGCAATCAGAATAAGGGCCACTAACTGACGGCCGATTCAGGACTTTAAATTGTGCTCTTATACCAAATTTCCTTTTCTGCATATACTGTAATGTTTTACTGCTGCTATGGCCATTGGCTAATGCGAACAAAGTTTTATCTTATCTTGCTTAATCAAATCATGATTGGGAAGTCAAGAACAAATCCCTCTCTCCCTCTGCATCTAAGAAGAGAGGAAACGTCACCTGCCAGCCCTCTACTCGCTGCGGGGACCCAGACTCCCACCACCGCATTTCCGAAGCGTGCCAGCGCTTGCAGGTCTGGCAAGAAGGAATTTTGCCTCGTGGCTTTCCTCCACCACCTCCCTGCCCCCCTTCCATTTCACACAAACACATGCTCATCGGGTCACATTTATTTATTCTGGAGAAACGTCTTTGTCGTCCAGCCTCAGCAAAGGGCACGGGAACCCTATACCCAAATGCATGCAGCATTTGAGCAAGTCGAGAGAAACGTGATAGTCCTGAGTTGAGGAGCCGGATTCTTCTGTGGGGGGAGTAGGAATTCAAGGCTTGTGGGTGGCAACACGCCTCTTGCAGACAGCAGATTCGGAGGGTAAGGCCCTGGGGCGCTCGCTGCCACCTGCTTTCGTGGTCTCTTCGCTCAGGACACAGCTGGGGTCTTGTAGCAGCGAAACGTGAGGTTGCCGAGGTCCAAATTCACAGGGAAGCTTCTGGGCTGCAGCTCAGCATGCTCACTTTGCATGCAGAAAGCCGAGGGTTTGGTTCCCAGTGCCTCCAGTTTGTGCTGGGAGTGGCATCTGAGTCTGAAAGTGCGGACGCTCCTCAGCTAGCTGGGCCAGGAAGTCTGGCTGTGGCATAGGCCCATTTCCTGCATTTCCATATATACCGCATTTTTCGCTCTATAAGACGCACCAGACCACAAGACGCACCTAGTTTTTGGAGGAGGAAAACAAGGAAAAAATATATTCTGAATCTCAGAAGCCAGAACAGCAAGAGGGATCACTGCGCAGTGAAAGCAGCAATCCCTCTTGCTGTTCTGGCTTCTGGGATAGCTGCGCAGCCTGCATTCGCTCCATAAGACGCACACACATTTCCCCTTACTTTTTAGGAGGGGAAAAGCGAGTCTTATAGAGCAAAAAATATGGTATTTGGAACGAGGAGGACTAGAAACTTACTCTAGTTTTTTAGGGGGAGGTCAATAGCTCAGTGACAGAGCAGCTGCTTTGCACATCGGTTGGGCATCATCTCCAGGCTGGGACTAGAAAGGACTCCCTTGCCTAAAAACCTGCAGAGAATCGTAGAGTTGGAATTGACCATGAGGTCATCTAGTCCAACCCCCTGCCATGTAGCTATGTTTTAACCCAATGTGGGTTTCAAACCCACAACCTTGAGTTTAAGAACCTCACGATCCACGGACTGAGCTATCCAGCTAGGCTTCCAACCACAGTCGATGTAAACAGTGCCCACTGGGCAGACCAGCCGTCTGACACACCCTGAGGCAGCTTCCTGTTTAACAATGAGGACTAGAATGTTGCTTTCTAAGGGAAGAGCTGCAGCCCAGTGGCAGGGCAACCTCTTGCATGCAGAAGGCCTCAGGTTCAATGCCCTCCAGGTAAAACTGCAAATACCCCTTGCCTGAAACCCTGAGGAGCTTCTGCTAGTCTGAGTAGGCACTATTGGGCTCGATAGACCCATTAGTCTGACTCAGTTATAAGGTGGAAGTTCCTGGGAGGTTGGCTTGAAAGGATTCAAGGGCCTTTGGGGATGTTAACTCGGAAGAGCATGCGACTTGTAATCTCAGGGACATGGGTTCAAGCGCCACATGGGGGGGGGGACTGCATTGCAGGGAGTTGAACCAGATGATGGGTCCCTTACAGCTCTAGACTTCTGTGATTTATGCAACCCAGAGACTACAAGTGTAGACTATCCTGATAGTCAAAACAGTTGTCACTCAGTATGGAGCAGCAGCCGATGGTCATAAGAGACAGAAAGCACTTTGTACATGCCTCAGAGCTTCTGTTCCATGGCCAGCTTGAGAACCCCCCCCCAAAAAAATCCCAAAACCCAGTGAATGCTTGAAGGAGATTCAAACCTGGCTACAGGTGAAACTCGAAAAATTAAAATATCTTGGGAAAGTTCAGCAATTCAACTTCAAAGGTGAAACTAATATATGAGATCGACTCATGACATGCAAAGCAAGACATGCTTCTACTTCTCAGAGGTCCAATCTTGCTCGATTTGCAATCCTTGTTTTGCTGATTTCCTTGAATGTTCTAATTTTCTGAGATGGTTAATTTGGGGTTTTCATCAGCTGGACGCCATGATCATCGCAATGATAACAAATCAAGGCTTGACATATCTCGCTTTGCATGTCACGAGTCGATCTCATATATTAGTTTCACCTTTCAAGTCGAATTATGGAAATCAAGGAACTTTTCCACGATATTCTAATTTTTCGAGGTTCACCTCTACTTGCTGCCCTGCTATATTGAGAGCATACAGGGTTTTTTTAAATAAATAATAATAATAATAATAATAAGATATGCATTTGCAAAGAAAAACTTAACGCCGGCTGGGTGTGTTTTCCTAGGGTTGGTGCCCAACAATACGTTCCTCAGAGGGGTTTATTAATAGCACGCTCCTTTGTTTTGGAAATGAATGGCTGGCAGATGGTTTAGATCAGAGCCACGCAGGATTTGGCAGAGGCTCTGGAAAGCTGACGGGGACGGGAACTCCCAGCCGGGACCCACTCCTGGCATGGGGGGGGGGGTCGGGCAGCAATCTCCGCCTGCCCCCCCTCCCCAAGAAAGGTGACCTTTGTGGGTTTATCTGGTGGTGCCAGACGGGGCTGTGCTAAACCGACACATACTATTACGATTTGTTTGGAGCATTTTTACCCTCTGCTTCTTTCATCAAGAAAGACTCCCAGAACGGCCCACATGCAATCAGTTGGAACAAGGCAGGCCCTTCTAAATCTAAAACTGATGCAACACGCAAGGAAAATGGACAGGGAGGGAGGAGGAAAGCATCAAACTCGGGAACCTTTCCTCCCACCGCCAATAATTTTTTTTATTCGTTTTCAAATTTATAACACGTCAAAACCAAATTAAAATTAATGTAGTGCAATTCGTTCCAAGCTGGTTTCTCACTTTCTCAGATGTAGTCCAATTTATTCCCCTTTATATGCTGTTTCTTTACAGATTTATCTCCAATTGACAGTTCTGGGGTTTTTTTTAAGCAAATTCCTTGTCCTTCGGCTGTCCCTTTACGAACTCCTACAAATAGACAAAACAAAATTATGTCCAATAACAGCAAGTGAGGTTATAGTAATTTAAATCTTTCATCCTTCTTTCCAACTTGCATGCAGTTTCGTTTTCTTTCAGTCTCTGTCTGCTCTTAACCTGTTGGGGTTTTTTTTTTTAAAAAAACATTCTTGCCTCGCTTAGATCCATTAATTTCAGTGGGCTTACTCTGCGTAAAATGTAGCTGGCCATGATCCGTGATAACTCGTAACACAAACTCCCAAGCTCAACCTGTCTTGCTATCCTTAGCTGATTCTAATTGTTTTAATTACAGGTTTTTTGTTACTAATTTTGAGCGTTTCTTGCAAACTGCTTTAAGCTGTAGTCGCAATCAGGCAGCATTTAAATCTGGTTAAAATGAACAGGAAGGCCAGACTCCCAAATAACAGCAGAGTTAGTTATAAGAAAGAGAAATTGGGGCTTGAGAGCATATTCATTTAAAATATGAGTTGGGCAAAATAAATTTCCTTGCGAAAACATTAATTGTACTTTGTAGTCGTGTTTTGTTTTTAAAGGACATTCACAACCCAAGGCTTTGGTCAGTCACAAGTGCTTTGTCAAACTTCAGCATAAGTATGCCAGAACTGGTCTGCTTATTTAACTTATATGCAGAATTCATCATGCGAAAGGCTGGGCTGGATGAATCCCTAGCCGGAATTAAGACTACCGGAAGAAATATCAACAGCCTCAGATATGCAGATGACACAACCTTGATGGCAGAAAGTGAGGAGGAATTAAAGAACCTTTTAATGAGGGTGAAAGAGGAGAGCGCAAAATATGGTCTGAAGCTCAGCATCAAAAAAACGAAGATCATGGCCACTGGTCCCATCACCTCCTGGCAAATAGAAGGGGAAGAAATGGAGGCAGGGAGAGATTTTACTTTCTTGGGCTCCATGATCACTGCAGATGGTGACAGCAGTCACGAAATTAAAAGACGCCTGCTCCTTGGGAGAAAAGCAATGATAAACCTAGGCTGCATCTTAAAAAACAGAGACACCACCTTTCTTTGTGGTATAAAAGAATGCATTTATGAAGCCATGGAATAAAAATCCATCCCAAAGGAGGCTTCCAAACTGGGCGCCAGCTAGAGGTTTTGCGCTACAACTCCCAACAGTTCTGGGTTCATTATATATATATATATATATATATATATATTTCCAATTTTTTAAAATTAATTTTCACAAAATTATAAACAAACATATAAACAAACAAACAAAAATAAATCATAACCTTATTAAAGTTATACCGTACTTATTAACATTGTTAAGCGACTTCCTCGCTTCCCCTTGGTTGAATTTCAAAGTATATCCTTTTAATGGTTTTCCAAATCTTAACTTATAAACTTATAAACTTCTTATAAACTTCTTATAAACTTCTTATAAACTTCTTATAAACTTCTTATAAACTTAACTTAATTGTTTAACATCCTTATATCTTTTCAATTTGAAATTAAACATATTAATTCAACACTTAACTTATATAAAATCCTAAGCCAATCTAATACCTGCAAGCTGTTTCCAGTTAATTTAACTTAACAAATTTAACTAAATAATCATTAAATTTAGTCCATTCTTCCTGATACTCCTCCTCCTTCTGGTTGCGGACTCTTCCGGTTAGGTCAGCTAGCACCGAAAAATCCATCTTCTTCATCTGCCGTTCTTCCACAGTTGGTAATTCTTGCGTTTTCCACTTTTTAGCTAGTAAAATCTGAGCAGCAGTTGTGGCATACAAAAATAATTTAGCATCTTTCTTGGGCAATTCCCGACCAATTATTCCAAGAAGAAAGGCTTCTGGTTTCTTTAAAAATGTGTATTTCAACATTTTTTTCAATTCATTATAAATCTTTTCCCAGAAGTCTTTCACCTTGGGGCAGGTCCACCACATGTGATAAAAAGTTCCTTCTTTTTCTTTACATTTCCAACATAAGTTATCACAGTTATGATAAATCTTAGCTAGTTTAACAGGGGTCAAAGACCATATATACATCATTTTCATTATATTTTCCTTTAACACAATACATGCGGTGAACTTAACCCCAACGGTCCCAGGGTCATTATAAAGACATGCAATGCTAGTGTTGGTGGGAGTTAATGGGTGACCCTTGGGGTCCCTTCCAACCTCTGTTTTTTTTAAAAGGCCATCTGTCAGGGATTCTTTGGCCTGGATTCCTGCATTTGAGGGGGCTGGACTAGATGACCCCGCAGGGTCCCATCCATCTCTATGATTCTATAAACGCAGCCTGGAGTCATACGTCTGGCAGGCTCAACAGGAGAGAAGCTTGAGGCTGTCAAACAGGTGACTTTGGATGGTGGTACCTCGGCGAACTATTTTTACCAGGGCATTGGCACAGCCCTCTGGGATCAGCTCCCACAGGCCTTGAGCCCAGCGTCCTGTTTTGGGATGCAGCCAATCAGCTGCTCCAACAGGAAGGCTGAAAAATGACCAGCCTGTCACCTGTCCCATTCCTGCCCCCCCTGCCCCTGCCTATTTCAAGGTATGCTGCCCCACGAAACAATCAGGTTCGGTGTCAGAGCACATCCGCAGTAACTCACACAGCGTCAGTTAACTGTCTTTATTCCAAGAAATAAACAGCTCTGGAGGCCAGGCCTAGTGAGCACAGCAATTCTTCCTGGTAGATCAGGGGTCAGCAACCTTTTTCAGCTGTGGGCTGGTCCACCGTCCCTCAGATAATAATAATAATAATAATAATAATAATAATAATAATAATAATAATAATAATTTATACCCCGCCCATCTGGCTGGGCTTCCCCAGCCACTCTGGGCGGCTTCCCAAAAAATATTAAAATACTGTAATACATCAAACATTAAAAGCTTCCCTGAGCAGGGCGGCCTTCAGATGTCTTCTAAAAGTCTGGTAGTTGTTCTTCTCTTTGACATCTAGTGGGAGGGCGTTCCACAGGGAGGGCGCCACCACCGAGAAGGCCCTCTGCCTGGTTCCCTGTAACTTGGCTTCTCGCAATGAGGGAACCACCAGAAGGCCCTCAGCGCTGGACCTGAGTGTCCGGGCAGAATGATGGGGGTGGAGACGCTCCTTCAGATATACAGGACCGAGGCCATTTAGGGCTTTAAAGGTCAGCACCAACACTTTGAATTGTGCTCGGAAACATACTGGGAACCAATGTAGGTATTTCAAGACCGGTGTTATATGGTCTCGGTGTTATATGTTTTTTTATGAAAATTTTTATTCATTTTATAACACAAATAAATAAACACGAACAGAAAAGACAAACAATACAAACAAATTCTTGTCATATTCTTATTTTTCTAAACATTGTTAAATGGGCTTCCCCAAGTCCCACCTATCTGATTTTCATTTTTCTTCATCTTTAGCAGTTTACATATATCATAATTTCTAACCATCTTTTTTTTTAATCACACTTAAAATAACTTCACATTTTATCACTTACAAATAATACTATTTTAAAATACACCATCTTCTACTTCTAACTCTACAGCCTATATCCACTTCCAAAGCTATTCCAAGGTTTAAATATTAACATATTTTTTCAAATATTCCTTAAACTTCTTCCAGTTTCTTCCACCGTCTCTTCTCTCTGGTCTCGGAGTCTCCTGGTCAGTTCGTCAAGTTCCATATAGTCCACAGAGTATATTTTGAATGGGGAGGGGGAATGAACACATTCCTATGCACCTCAAATAACCCAGAGATGCATTTTAAATAAAGCAGAGTGGCCCAGCGGAAGCGTGCTGGGCCCATAACCTGTTGTTGGGATACTGCCAGGGAGATAAAGTCCATCATGACTCCACGTCGTCTCCGGACGTCCATCGATCTCCCGTAGATACAGTATCAGCAATTAGCGACACGAGTTCCAGAAAATAGCCTTCCACATTCCAGAACTGATGCACGCTCTATCAGCAGATAATGCACAGCGAAAGTTGCACTCAGGAGAGCATTATTTAGAAAGTTTATTCAGCATTGGTCAGAACAAAGAAAAACATGACTGCCTGCTAGCGTGTTCTGGCGCAGAGAGAGTAAAACGAAAGCAACAGAAAACATAAACATCCTGTGAACAGGAAATACGCAGGCTGTGACTCACAAAGCCTGCTCCCTTTTAAGGTGGAACGGAAATATCCTAACAGAATTTACATTCTACTCATGTAAAAACACACTGATTCCTGGACCGTCCGAGGGCCAGATTGAGAAGGCAATTGGGCCAGATCCGGCCCCCGGGCCTTAGGTTGCCTACCCCTGTGGTAGATCTTGCCCCAATGAGGACTGGAGGTCCCTGCTTCCCCATAGCTCCTTAATTTTCCTCCTTCCCAAGCAATCTGAGACTTTGCCTCACATCTGCCTTTGCTCCTCACACCTCTTCTGGTTCTGGGAGACCAGCAGGGAGGGGAGCTGGTCACAGCAGCGGGGGGAGAGACCCCTGGTTCCTTCAGCAGCCTACCTCATCTCTGTCTCTTGCTCCCCACCTCTGAATCTGGACTGCTCTCTACTACAGACTCTCCCTGCTCTCTAAACCCTGTTGCCTCTTCAGCTTCTGACACTCCCGCCTCCCAGTCTTCTCCCTCTGCCCGCTCATTGTCGTCCCACCACCAGCCCCCTGGCTCAGAGCCTTCTTCCCCTGGAGGTTCCCTTGGGGGTTTCCCAGCTGCTGCCTCCCACTGCTCTTTTGCATCCAGCCAATCCATGACAACTGCCTGTCTCCACCTCTCCCAGCTCTTTCCCAATCAATCAGAGACTAGGCCTACCTGCAGCCAACCTCTCCTCCGCCCTTTTCATGCCTCTCCTGGTTCTGGCGGACAAGATGGGAAGGGAGTTTGTCACAGCAGACGGAGGAAACACCCATGACTCTTCACCAGGTGGACTCAACTCTGCCTCTTGGCTTCCCTCCTCTCCTGTTTCAGCTTCTGCCGCTTATTCTGGACTTCTCTCAGTTGTGGTGTAGTGGTTAGTGTGTCGATCTAGTACCTGGGAGAGACCAGGGTTCGAATCCCCCCACTCTGCCCTCAAGGTGTGACCTTAAGCCCACTGACATCACAGGGCTGTTGTAAGGACAAAACAGTGCAGCGCCTCAAGATGAGAAATTAAACATTAAAAAAAAAAGTGGTAGAGTCCTCCCTCCTGGTTCAGGACTCTACCACCTCCTTTCAGCACAAGGCCAGGCCAGGCAGACTCTGTCTTGCGTGGTGTCTTTTCTCTGTCTGGCCTGGCCATTCCCGGAGGCGAGGATCGAGGACCCCATGTGGAATTAATTCCTTCTTAGTCAGCCACACTCTGGCAAAGCTCATCCTGTTCTGAGTTCCTATTTAAAGAACATTTGACCTTTCTATGCATACCCTGGGAAGGAGGGAAGGCTGTCCCAAAGTGTTGCAGCGCAAGGCAGATTGTGATGTGTCTGTGTCTTGAAAAATAAGTATTTCCTCCTGGGGACAGGTAGCATCAGTCGGGGGAAGTCCAATTATTATTAAACTGTTTTGTTTTCTTGTTCTTCTTGGTTGTTGTTGTTGTTTGGGCCAATTATATTTTTTATTGCTTTTCAAAAAATTTACCACACTGACATCAAATTAATTCAAATTTAATACAAATTTAAAAGCTGACTCCCTGCCCCACTGCTTCACTACCCACCCTTATTTTCTGCCCAATATTATATGCATTTCCAAATTGCATTTTTAAAAATGTATTTTAGCATTTTATCCTCTCTCTCTCCCCCCCCCCCCCCCGTTGTGAAATCTTTTACATGCCCTTCGAGAGCAGGTCTTAGGGAGGGTTGCAAGCGTTTTAAAATTCAGAATTTTAAATGCTCCTGTTTGGGTCCTGTAATCTGAGCGTCTGGGATGCTCCTGACCTGGCAATCCCTGGCAAACTCTGCAAGTGTCCCTATTTTCCAGGAACAGTCCCGGATTCTCAGAAGCTGTCCCAGTTTCTGATCTGATCCTGCAACGTCCTGCTTTTCCTTAGGATGTCCCTGTTTTCCTCGGAGAAATGTGGGAGGGTCTGGAGTTATCCGACTCTGAGCCAAGGAGATACGTAACTAGACAACCTTTAGAAGATATCTGAAGACAGCCCTGTTTCATGTTTGATTGTGTTTTTATGCCAATCCTTGCTGTGTGGAGTGCCTCAGGGTGCAATTCTCTCCCCGATGCTTTTTAACATCTTTATGCGCCCCCTCGCCCAGCTTGTCCGGAGTTTTGGGCTGGGCTGCCATCAGTATGCTGATGACACCCAACTCTATCTGTTGATGGATGGCCATCCTGACTCGGCCCCAGACACACTGATCAGATGCTTGGAAGCTGTGGCTGGATGGTTACGTGGGAGCCGGTTGAAGTTAAATCCTTCGAAGACAGAGGTCCTCTGGCTGGGACGGGATGATATGGGACTGAGGGGGCAACTCCCATCTCTTGCGGGGGTGCAATTAGTGCCAGCACCGTCCGTTAAGAGTTTGGGTGTAATCTTCGATACCTCCCTCTCCATGGAGGCGCAGATTGCAGCTATTACAAAGGCGGCATTTTTTCATCTCCACCAAGCTAAGCAGTTGGCTCCTTACCTCTCTCGCCCTGACCTAGCCACTGTGATCCACGCGATGGTCACCTCTAGACTGGATTATTGTAACTCACTCTACATGGGGCTGCCCTTGAGACTGACCCCAAAAGTCCAGCGGGTGCAGAATGCCGCAGCGAGACTCCTTACGGGGTCCTCGCTGCGAGACTACATTCATCCGGTGCTATACCAGCTGCACTGGCTCCCGGTGGAGTACAGGATCAGGTTTAAGGTGCTGGTTTTAACCTTCAAAGCCCTATACGGCCTAGGACCCTCATACCTACGGGACCGCCTCTCCTGGTATGCCTCACAGAGGAACTTACGGTCTTCAAATAAAAACATCTTGAAGGTCCCAGGCCACAGAGAGGTTAGGCTGGCCTCAACTAGAGGCTGCGGCTCCAACCTGGTGGAACGCTCTGTCACAAGAGACAAGGGACCTGCAGGACTTGACATCTTTCCGTAGGGCCTGCAAGACAGAGCTGTTCCGCCAGGCCTTTGGTCAGGGCGCAGCCTGACTCCCTTCTTTGGCAATCTTTACAAAACTTTATGGTTGCCATCAATTTTGATTTTGATTAATTTTTATAATGTTTTATAATGTTGCACTACTTTGGTGTTGTTAGCCACCCTGAGCCCGGCTTCGGCTGGGGAGGGCGGGATATAAATAAAATTTATTATTATTATGTACGTTGGAAGCCACCCAGAGTGGCTGGGCAAACCCAGTCAGATGGGCAGGGTATCAATAAAACTGTTGTTGTTGTTGTTACTATTATCATTATTATATTGAATAAAGGTAAAGGGACCCCTGACCATTAGGTCCAGTCATGACCGACTCTGGGGTTGCGTCGCTCATCTCGCTTTATTGGCTGAGGGAGCCGGAGTACAGCTTCTGGGTCATGTGGCCAGCATGACTAAGCCGCTTCTGGTGAACCAGCGCAGCACACGGAAATGCCATTTACCTTCCCGCCGGAGCGGTACCTATTTATCTACTTGCACTTTTGACATGCTTTCAAACTGCTAGGTGGGCAGGAGCAGGGACCGAGCAACGGGAGCTCACTCCGTCGTGGGGATTCGAATCGCCGACCTTCTGATCGGCAAGTCCAAGTTCTGTGGTTTAACCCACAGCGCCACCCACAACCCTCCATTATATTGAATAAGACGTATTTTCATTGGGGAAATGTTGGAGGGTGTGCACTAGTTTTGACTGCCACAAAGGTTGTGCAGCTGTGTGTCTGTGGACACACAGAGAGGACACAGACCTCTCCTCTCTCCCCCCTAACACTAGGTAAAGGTAAAGGACCCCCTGGAAGGTCAAAGGTGACTATGGGGTGCAGCGCTCATCTTGCTTTCAGGCCGAGGGAGCCGGCGTCTGTCCACAGGCAGCTTTCCGGGTCATGTGGCCAGCAGGACTAAAGTGCTTCTGGCACAACGGGACACCGTGACGAGTTCCAGAATGCACAGAAACACCATTTGCCTTCTCTTTGCAGTGGTACCTATTGATCTACTTGCACTGGTGTGCTTTCGAACTGCTAGGTTGGCAGGAGGTGGGACAGAGCAACGGGAGCTCACCCCGTCACGGGGATTCGAACCACCTGACCCTCTGATCAGCAAGCCCAAGAGGCTCAGTGCTTTAGACCACGGTGCCACCCACATCCCGGGTGTCCCCTAACGCTAGAACTACTGGGCATCCAGCAAATCTGAATGTTGGCCCAGGATTCTCAAGCAACGGTGTTGGGTGTCGCAAGGAGGCCCCTGTTTTCCTCCAATGAAAGTCAGGCTCCGAGTCTCCATCACACCTGTACCTTCTCCCCTTTATCATCCTCCATTGCCCAGGGTACGGGCGTAAATTCCCCCGGAGAGACAGATACATTTATTGGCGTTCCCAGAGAGAGCAAAAGATTTAAGGTACCTCCTTTTGTGTTGGTGTCAATATAACCTATTAGGGGGAATGACTCCTTAACTGCTGATGAATGAAGTATTTACCTAGCCACAGAGCAGAGAGGGCTATGGTTTTCCCAGTAGTGATGTATGGAAGTGAGAGCTGGACCATAATGAAGGCTGATCACCGAAGAATGGATGCTTTTGAATTGTGGTGCTGGAGGAGACTCTTGAGAGTCCCATGGACTGCAAGAAGATCAAACTTCTCCATACTGAAGGAAATCAACCCTGAGTGCTCACTGGAAGGACAGATCCTGAAGCTGAGACTCCAATATTTTGGCCACCTCAGGAGAAGAGAAGACTCCCTGGAAAAGACCCTGATGCTGGGAAAGATGGAGGGCGCAAGGAGAAGGGGGCGATGGAGGACGAGATGGTGGGGCATTGTTCTGGAAGCTACCAGCATGAGTTTGACCAAACTGCGGGAGGCAGTGGAAGACAGGAGTGCCTGGCGTGCTCTGGTCCAGCGGGTCACGAAGAGTCGGACATGACTAAACGACTCAACAACAACAACAGAGCAGAGAGGGAACCGGCCGAGGTTGGGGTGACCTAGTTTCCGGAGTGTGTGTGGGCAATGGGCCAAAGCAGCCCCACCAGAAAGGCCTCGCTGACCCCTTTCCCATGCTCTTGGTATATAAAGCCATAGAATCATAGAGTTTGGGAGATACACCCAAGGATCAGCTAGTCCAACCCCCGCCACACAGGAATTTTTTGCCCAGCAAATTGAGCAACACCTGCAATTCTATGAGGCTGAAACTTTGACCGCATCCAGAACTTCCATTTCAAGTGCTATGGTGTTGCTTGAAGCAGGCATGGCTCCCCTACCCCACCAGAATCCTGGGAGTTATAGTTTGCTGAGGGTGCTGAGAATTGTTAGGAGGCCTTAAGAACATGAGAAAGCCGGCTGGGTCATCTTCCAACTTCCATGGCAAGGAGAAAGCAGTGTTTCCCCCCACTCCATCTCTCTTAGGACCAGAATTCGTGGGCAAGCAGTAAAGCTGAATGTTGGAAGATTCAGGACAGGTAAAACCAGGGGCGGATCTGCTATGAAAAGAATGGAACTTAAGCTTCAGGGCTCCTGATATACCTTAATCCACATTGCTTAAAAAATTTGCTTTAAAAAGTGCATCCCTGGTTCCCCCTGATTTTCATCCACCCTCCGCATAACTTAAAAAATATAAGGCATAAGAATTTTTTCATTAACACCAGTGACTTTGACATGTGAGATAACCCAGTGCAGCAATGTAAATCAAAATCTGAAATGATGTAGATTTATTATTATTATTATTATTATTATTATTACTACAGTGGTACCTCGGGTTAAGTACTTAATTCATTCCGGAGGTCCATTCTTAAGCTGAAACTGTTCTTAACCTGAAGCACCACTTTAGCTAATGGGGCCTCCTCCTGCCGCCGCACCGCCGGAGTACGATTTCTGTTCTCATCCTGAAGCAAAGTTCTTAACCCGAGGTACTATTTCTGGGTTAGCGGAGGCTGTAACCTGAAGCGTATGTAACCCGAGGTACCACTGTATTATTATAAAGTGGCAGTCTGTCATTGAACAACCCCATTAAGAAGACAACAGTGGTTACCCAGACCTTGTTGCTTGTTGCAAAGGAGTCCTCCCAGATGTAGGTCTGCCACCCAGGTAAACTGTGGAACTCACTGCCACAGGAGGCAGCGACGACCACTGATCTTGATGGCGTTGGAAGGGGATTGGACTAATTTGTGGCGGAGGAGAGGGCTATCGACGGCTACCAGCCCAGGTGGCTCTGTTCTGCCATCACAGTCAGTGAATCCCAGTTGCTGGAAACCACAGGAGGGGAGAGCTGCTCTTGTGTTCGAATCCTGCTCGTGGGTTTCCATTAATGGGCATCTGGTTGGCCACTGAGAGAATAGGATGCTGGACTAGACAGACCATTGGCCTGAACCAGCTGGCTCTCCTTTGTTCCTACGAACCGAGTGGAATGGAAAGGAACCCGAGTTCCTTTGGCAGCCTTAACCCTTTTCGTTCCCTAGGGACCAGCAGATTAATCAGGCTAATAAGAGTAATTTATCCAGCGGTGCAGCAGCCGGGAGAGCAGGGAAGCGACCCCATGAAATATTCAAGCCTGTGCCGCCGTAACAATAAATTAAGGAAAAGTAATTAAGCATCACAGCAGAGAGGAAACGAGAGAGCAAGGTGGGGCGGGGGCACAGATGACCACCTGGCTCTCTCTGTTTGTGGATGCAGAATCCTAGAATCATATAATTTTGCTCCAGGTTGGCTTGTGTCCTTTCAGGGCAAGAACCATAGAATTATAGAGCTGGAATGGAGGAATATGCAGCTGGATCAAACCTGCAGCCTTGGCATTATCGGCACCGCGCTCTAACCAGTTGAGCTACTAGCCAAGGCATTCTTAGATGGTGCCAGGACCACTGACGGGAGGAGTCAACCCATTATAGGTTTGTGCCCATACTCCTGCTCTTCAAGGGGGAAAACTGAGGCCCCATCTGCACTCTGCATCTGAATAAGTATCCTAGCGTTGGCTTCCCCCCAAAGAATCCTGGGATGTGTTGTTCTTTCAGGGTGCTGAGAATCACTGGAACTGCTCGCAGGTACAAATATTTTGGAAATTTCTCTAGGCTACTATTTCTGATGTGCTAGGATATCACATACCCTTGTGGAACCCTAAACTACGGTATTTCCTACTGTTTTTCTGAAGGGTGTTATCCCATAAAATGATCGAGAAATAGCAGCCAGCCTTATAACTGCTACAAAGATTACAGTACTTGAAAATTTTTTAAAAAATGTTCAGTAGCACCTTAGAGACCAACTAAGTTTGTTCTGGGTATAAGCTTTCGTGTGCATGCAGACTTCTTCGGATACACTGAAACAGAAGTCACCAGACCCTTATATATAGTGGGAGGGTGGGGTGGGGATTTTCTCAGAAGGGTTGTAGGAGATGGGTGATTAACTCAATGGGTATGGTAAACCTGTTGACGACTGTTAACGACTGCAATTAGTCCTACAGGCAAAAGCAAGGGATAGTATGCAGATGACCAAAAATAGCTTTAGCATATGTAATGAGACAAGAATCCAGTATCTCTATTCAGACCAGGCCTCTCCATAGTTTTCAGTTTAGCAATAAGTTGTAATTCAGCAACTTCTCTTTCAAGTCTATTTCTGAAATTCTTTTGTAATAAGACAGCTGCTTTGAGATCCTGGGAGATTGAAGCTTCTCTGTCTTGTGATTCCTGATGTCAGATTTATGTTCATTTATCCTTTGGTGTGGGGTTTGGCCTGTTTGTCCAATATAGAGGGCTGAAGGGCACTGTTGGCATTTGATGGCCTACGCAATGTTGGAAGATGAGCAATTAAATAGTCCTGAGATGGTATGTTTGATGTTGTTGGGTCCAGTGATGGTCTTGTCTGAGTGTATGTGGCAGCAAAGTTGGCATCTGGGTTTATTGCAGGCTCTGGTACTGAGGCATCTAATCACAGCCTGCATTTTTATCAAAGCTTATATATTAATCAGGATCTGTATTTTAAAATGAGCTTAAAGATTTTCAAATGTTTCATGCCAGGCAAACCAGCTGCCTAAGAACCTTGGCAAGATGTTTATTCTCCTGGACAAGGGGCCCCTTGATTTATAGCAGAAAACAATTCTCAAAGTCGTAAAAAGGGAAGTATAGGCTAAGAGCAAGGTTACACTGACCCTACAGATTAAGCTTAGGCAAATAGTAAACTTGAGCCATATCTTCTTCCTAAGGTTAAAAAGATCAAGAGCAATAGAAAAGCATCTGGCTGGCAGAAAGGGGGGGAGTATTTTGAGAAATATTTTTCTAAAGTTGTTTCTTTCTTAAACTGATATCCTTTTAAGATTTCTTTTCCTTTTAAAAGGTTATTTATGTATGTATTAAATATATTAGCTTAAATGTAATTATGCAAAGGATCTAGAAAGAAAGAAATGTTAAATTCTTATTTCATAGAATCATGGTTATAGGAGACCAGAGGGGCAAATGAGCCCAGCCCCCTGCCAGACAGGAGACGCCATCGAGCACTCCTGATATATAGTTGTCAGGCTTTTTGTTTAAAGACCTCCAAAAGGAGATCTTTCATTGATGATGCATGAGAATGTGAACTTAAGATCCTTGACATCTGTTAAAGATAAAAATTTAAAACCATTAACAATCTGTTTTGGAGGGCAATAGGGCAAGGAGGGCAAGAGGTGAGCTGGTAATTAAGGTTCCTTGTTGAGATAAATGTAAGATAAATGATTACTTATTTGTCATTTATAGATAGAAGAATATATAGCTTTTGTCTCCCATAAAAGGCAAAAGGAAATGGGTGTATCTTTTGTGATTGGTTCTAGCAAACAGCCAATGGGAATTTCAACCAGGCTGATTGGACAGAGGCAGCCAAAGGAGGAGCAAGGAGGCTGGGCTGAGGGAATATAAGTACTGGCCATAATGGCAGGAGCCCAGGCCAGAGCTTGGTAACCATATACCACTGTGCCTCTCATTTATTTGTCTGACAAATAAATTATTATTTTAATTTCTCTATTGCTGCGTTGAATATTTCATTCCAGCTAAGCGTTAACCACAAGCAGGGTGCTACAGTACCAGTGTCTATGTTAAGTCTGCTTGCTGTATTATTGTGGATGAGTTGTTGTTTAAGATTGGGTGGCTGTTTGTAGGCAATGAAAGGTCTTCCTCGCAGAGCTTAAGAAAGAGAACTGTTGTTGTCTAGGAAAGGTTGTAGATCTCTGATGATGCATTGAACTGCTTTAACTTGGGAGCTGTATGTGATTACTAGGGGTGTTCTGTTATTTTCTATTTTGGGTCTGTCTTTTTTTCCTTTCAAAATTTTTTATTCATTTTGTAACACAAATAAACAATACAAACAGAAAAACAAACAATACAAACAAATTCTTGTCTTATCCTTATTTTTTCTAAACATTGTTAGGTGAGCTTCCCCAAGTCCCCCCATCTGATTTTCATTTTACCTCATCTTTAGCAGTTTTATATATCATAATTTTAAACCATTTTTTTAAATCACACTTACTTTTACCATGGTCTGGGGTCCCTTTACCATAAAAATCTTCACATTTTATCACTTACAAATAATACTATTTTAAAATACACTATCTTCTACTTCTAACCCTACAGCCTATACCCATATATCCAACATATTTTTTTCAAATATTCTTTAATCTTCTTCCAATCTTCTTCCACCATCTCTTCTCTCTGGTCTCGGAGTCTCCCAGTCAGTTCGGCAAGTTCCATATAGTCCTCTTTTGGGTCTGTCTCTGGCTTTCTTGATCTGTTGTTTAACTTACTTGGTTAGCCAAAGGCCTGGCTAGACTCAGAGCTGGAAGCGACCTCATCTAGTCCAACCCCTTTGCCCAACGTGGGGCTCAGATCCACAACCCTGAGATTAAGACCCTGGTATTAAGTCTCATGCTTTACCAACTGAGCTATCTCAGATAAGTAACAATTGGGAGGGTGTGTGCAGAGTATATCTGTATGCTAATGGGTTTGGTGGGGGGGTGGGATCTGGTCTATAGGAACAATGATTAAGTAAACCTATTACACAATAATGTAGATAAATAAACCTAACAGGTTTCTGGGGAAATGGGTTTGATTTTTTCTTTTTTTGCAATGCTTTTGGAACGGTACCTTTAGTGCTAATGTTCAACCTTATGCTGCTTTCAACCTGATGTAACATTATTAATACTTTTTATGGGTGTTTAGCAAATCATAAAAATGGGATGGGGGGCGGATTTCCCAGTTTAAGGATAGGGAGTGCGGGAGAAGCCAGTTCCACGTTACGGTTTGCTAGGAAAGAGGCCGAACAACCGAACAGCCAATATTGCAAAGCATTTATATAAATCTGTGGTCTCAGTGCGCTCATAATGCCATGTTCTGCAGTCCTGATCTGATATTGCAGAGCCACAGAGTCAGTTCAGGAAAGGGCAGGCAAAAATGCTCAGAGGCGTTGGAAACAAACTCCCTGCGAGGAGATGAGGGATTTGTTGTTTGCAGAAAGAAAGGAAAAAGGCAAGTTAGGAGGAACTTGACCGAGGTGTATTAAACGAAGCAGTGGTTGGAGAGAGTGGTTGTTTTTTTTCTTCTTCTTCTTTTCCTGTTTCTCCAAAAACACTGGAAGCCACTCAGGGATCACTCAGCAAAGGGGAGCGAAGGGAAAAGACTTCCTCACACATGCAGTGCATAGGTTTAAAGAACTCTGGAGTTTTTCTGCCGCTGTCATGGGAGTCTGTCTGAGAACACCTACGCAATGGCAAGGGGGACGAGATACGAAGGTCTTGTTGGCTTCCTGGGGGAAATGGGTCGAGTGCAGGCAGAAAACCTGGATGTTGGCCTAGTGAGGTGGACTTTGTCATCTCCATAAGGGATCTGAACTTTTTCTCTCTGCAGCGGCAGTTTGCTGCCTATTTGCTGATATATTTTCAGGGAAAGGCAGAACCCAGGAACCTGCCTTCTGTCACGCTGCGCCCGCTCCCCAATGCTGTCTCATGCCAACTGCCCCGATACCAAAACCGTACCTTGCTGAATGTCAAAGGATGGGTTTTGGATATTGGGGCAAACCCCCAGAGGAGTCAAGGGTACGTGTTTTGTGGAGACCTTCAGGGACAGCTCAACCCAACCCAAGTTGGTCTTAGCTGTTGGCCTGAGTTCTGGTCAACTGTATGGTTGGTGGCAATGAGCAAGAGAGGGCTTTCTCTGAGGTGGCACCCAGCCTGTGGAACTCACTGCTTCAAGAGTCCAGCTCCCTCTTTATTTGCATTCTGCTGGAAATCAAACACATGACTGAAACAAACAAAAAACAACTTTTGAAACTGCTGCTGCTCGTGAATGCTTTTGTTGTTGTTGACCAGCTGTCTTTGTGTTTGATTGGTTGTTTTTAGTAAGAGCTTATAATGAAAGCTTGGCTGGATCAGCCCAGTAGCCCAGCTAGATCCAGAGTCCTGTCTCACAGGACTGAAGCGCAACAAACAACAACAATGCAGGAGTCCTGGTAGACTGCCTCTGCAGCTGGAAGCTCCCTACAAGACTGTCAGAGCTTGGCCGCAGGATCAGGCCATAGGGGACTCATCCAGCGCAGGATCCTGTTGTCACAGATGCCCCGAAAGGAAACCCAGAAGCAGTAGCAGAGTGTTACATCATCGAACTGTAAAGTTGGAAGGGGCCTGAAGGGTCATCTAGTCCAACCCCCTGCAATGCAGGAATCTCAGCTCAAACATCCGACCCAACCTCTGCTTAAAAACCTCCCAGGAAGGAGAGTCCACAACCTCCCAAGGTTGACCCTTCCACTGTCAAATGTTTCTTACTGTTGGAAGGTTCTTCCTGATGTTTAGTCGGAATCTCATTTCTTGTAACTTGAAGCCATGGGTTCGAGTCCTACCCTCCAGAGCAGGAGAAAAGAAACTTGCTCCAAGGGCACCCTGATCAAATTAGCAGATGACACCAAACTGGGAAGCGTGGCTAACACCCCAGAGGACAGGATCACACCTCAAAACGACCTTGACAGATTAGAGAACTGGGCCCAAACAAACAAGATGAATTTTAACAGGGAGAAATGTAAAGTATTGCACTTGGGCAAAAAAAATGAGAGGCACAAATACAAGACGGGTGACACCTGGCTTGAGAGCAGTACATGTGAAAAGGATCTAGGAGTCTTGGTTGACCACAAACTTGACATGAGCCAACAGTGTGACGCGGCAGCTAAAAAAGCCAATGCAATTCTGGGCTGCATCAATAGGAGTATAGCATCTAGATCAAGGGAAGTAATAGTGCCACTGTATTCTGCTCTGGTCAGACCTCACCTGGAGTACTGTGTCCAGTTCTGGGCACCACAGTTCAAGAAGGACACTGACAAACTGGAAGGTGTCCAGAGGAGGGCAACCAAAATGGTCAAAGGCCTGGAAACGATGCCTTATGAGGAACGGCTAAGGGAGCTGGGCATGTTTAGCCTGGAGAAGAGGAGGTTAAGGGGTGATATGATAGCCATGTTCAAATATATAAAAGGATGTCACATAGAGGAGGGAGAAAGGTTGTTTTCTGCTGCTCCAGAGAAGCGGACACGGAGCAATGGATCCAAACTACAAGAAAGAAGATTCCACCTCAACATTAGGAAGAACTTCCTGACAGTAAGAGCTGTTTGACAGTGGAATTTGCTGGCAAGGAGTGTGGTGGAGTCTCCTTCTTTGGAGGTCTTTAAGCAGAGGCTTGACTACCATATGTCAGGAGTGCTCTGATGGTGTTTCCTGCTTGGCAGGGGGTTGGACTCGATGGCCCTTGTGGTCTCTTCCAGCTCTAGGTTTCTATGATTCATGCGGCACACCTTGAGATATTTGAAGGTGGCTCTCATATCTCCTCTCAGTCTCTTCTTTTCCAGGTTAAACATCCCTAGCTCCTTCAACCGTTCCTCACAAGGCTTGGTTTCCAGACCCTTAATCATCTTGGTCACCCTCCTCTGCACACCTTCCAGCTTGTCAACATCAATCTAGTCCAGGAACCTGGTGTGACCCATGAGGTCAGCCAGATATTCTTGTCAAACCCACAAGGGAGAATGGGCTGTTTCCTTCCTTGTTCTATTGCTGACAAAGAAGGGTGTTTTGTTGTGCGAATAATTTTTCCAGGAACTTCCCTTCCCCTTGTCAAAAAACCCACCCTGCATTTCCAGGAGCTTCGATCCTAATAATGTGTTCTGACTTCACACTTGCTGGGTGGACTTTAAGGTTTCTTATCTCCAGGCCACAGACTTTCCATGCCCTACAAAGTGCATTGTTTCTTTTTGCATGGGAGAAGAAGAAGAATAAGAAACCCACATGTATTGGCAGAGCACTGGCCTAAGGGTGGCACACCTCAGTTTCCAGATTCGGAATTGGGCAGACTGTGTCATGAGCAACCTTCTGTCATATCAGAAGGTTTCAGACCCATTTCAGACCTCACCTGGAGTACTGTGTCCAGTTCTGGGCACCACAGTTCAAGATGGACACTGACAAACTGGAACGTGTCCAGAGGAGGGCAACCAAAATGGTCAAAGGCCTGGAAACGATGCCTTATGAGGAACAGCTAAGGGAGCTGGGCATGTTTAGCCTGGAGAAGAGAAGGTCAAGGGGTGATATGATAGCCATGTTCAAATATATAAAAGGATGTCACATAGAGGAGGGAGAAAGGTTGTTTTCTGCTGCTCCAGAGAAGCGGACACGGAGCCATGGATCCAAACTACAAGAAAGAAGATTCCACCTAAACATTAGGAAGAACTTCCTGACAGTAAGAGCTGTTGGACAGTGGAATTTGCTGCCAAGGAGTGTGGTGGAGTCTCCTTCTTTGGAGGTCTTGAAGCAGAGGCTTGACAACCATATGTCAGGAGTGCTCTGATGGTGTTTCCTGCTTGGCAGGGGGTTGGACTCGATGGCCCTTGGGGTCTCTTCCAACTCTAGGATTCTATGATTCTATGATATCCTCAAGAAGGCTGAGTTGTCTTCAAAACACCAGTGGATGCCATTCCAGCTGGACTGCCAGTCATGAGCATGCAATATTTAGGTGGCATCTGTCTGTCTTGAGAGATGATGGAGTGTGCCTCTGGCCAAGCCCAGGCAGTGTGCATGGAGCTTCTAGGCTGCCCAGATGATAAGACCCCCTTCTTTTATTGGGCCTGATCTTTTTATTTCCTTCTCTTCCCTCCCCCTCCCCTTTTATGAAGATCACCCGCTCTGAGATCCCACAGCTAATTCTCCCCTGGCCTGCTCGCTGGCCCAAGTAGGACCAATTCAGCCAGCTAGTCCTGGGGATTATCTAATGCTTATCAGACGGATTTCCCCTAAATTGATTTCTGAACTTTGAATTTTATTGTTACAGTGGAACCTCTGGTTACGTACTTAATTCATTCTGGAGGTCCGTTCTTAACCTGAAACTGTTCTTAACCTGAAGCACCACTTTAGCTAATGGGGCCTCCTGTTGCTGCCGTGCCACCGAAGCACGATTTCTGTTCTGATCCTGAAGCAAAGTTCTTAACCCGAGGTACTATTTCTGGGTTAGCGGAGTCTGTAACCTGAAGTGTTTGTAACCTGAAGCGTATGTAACCTGAGGTACCACTGTATTCATGTTTTTATACTGTATTTTATGCTGCTTTTACAATTAAGTGTTTTAAATTTGTTGTTAGCTGCCCTGAGCCCTGTTTCTGAACCGGGAAGGGCGGGGTATAAATAAAAAAATATTTATTTTATTATTATTTTTTAAAAAGATATTTATTAAGATTTTATAAGCAAAAAAGGGTTACAGAATAAAAAGGAAAAAATTAAAAAATAAAAGTAGAAAGCCAAGATATATTTATTTTATTTATATTCTCGGCCTGGCTGATATGGCCAAAAGGACAGCAGAGCAAGACATTAGGCACCAGCTGGGCTGCAAGAGTTGCCAGAAGGAGACATACAATACACCATGCAATCATCTTAGGGACTCCAGATTTGTGGAGGGTCTACACCTGAGCCTTTGCCTCCCTGAAGAGACCCCACAAAGCAGCGGAGGTTTAGGATCAGAGTTTTCCTTCTCCTAGACCAGAGGTCAGCAAACTTTTTCAGCAGGGGGCCGGTCCACTGTCCCTCAGCCCTTGGGGGGGGCTGGACTATATTTTGAGGAGGGAAATGAATGAATTCCAGTGCCCCACAAATAACCCAGAGATGTGTTTTAAATAAAAGGACACATTCTACTCATGTGAAAACACGCTGATTCTCGGACCATCCGCGGGCCGGATTTAGAAGGTGATTGGGCTGGATCCGGGCCCCGGGCCCCCGGGCTGACCCCTGTCCTAGATGGTCTCCCTTCCCAAGTGGATGAGCCCCACCTGCCCCTCGCTTCCGTCTACAGCAAGGGCAGAAACCACCTTCTTGACCACTGGACCCACTTTTGGTCCCGTCTTCTCTGACCACCAGAGCCTGTCTTCACACACAGGGAAGCCCCTAACTCACCAAGGGGTTCAGACCCATCGGCTCCCCTCACCTGCTTTAACTGGCCGCTCAAAACCGTTTCCAGGATTGTGGCCGCTGTCGCCTGCTGGCAGCTTCTAGGAGCCACAGGTGGGAGCTGAGTGCAGGTGGGGGACCCAAGATGGACAAACGACCCCAGAAGGAGCACAACATGTCCCCTAGCGGTGGTACTGCACCTCCCCTAGCACCCCATACAACCCCATATATATGTGTGTAAATATAGATTCCTATATTTTCCACAGACAAAAGCAGAGACATCACCTTGCCAACAAAAGTCCATATAGTTAAAGCTATGGTTTTCCCAGTAGTGATGTATGGAAGTGAGAGTTGGACCATAAAGAAGGCTGATCGCCGAAGAATGGATGCTTTTGAATTCTGGTGCTGGAGGAGACTCTTGAAAGTCCCATGGACTGCAAGAAGATCCAACCTCTCCATTCTGAAGGAAATCAGCCCTGAGTGCTCCCTGGAAGGACAGATCCTGAAGCTGAGGCTCCAATACTTTGGCCACCTCATGAGAAGAGAAGACTCCCTGGAAAAGTCCCTGATGTTGGGAAAGATGGAGGGCGCAAGGAGAAGGGGACAACAGAGGACGAGATGGTTGGACAGTGTTCTCGAAGCTACCAGCATGAGTTTGCCCAAACTACGGGAGGCAGTGGAAGACAGGAGTGCCTGGAGTGCTCTGGTCCAGGGGGTCATGAAGAGGCGGACACGACTAAATGACTAAACAACAACAACATATTGTCCACTAGCGAACCAGGCAGAGGACCTTCTCAGTGGTGGCACCCACCCTGTGGAACACCTTCCCACCAGATGTCAAAGAGAAGAACAAATACCAGACTTTTAGAAGACATCTGAAGGCAGCCCTGTTTAGGGAAGCTTTTAATGTTTGATGTATTACTGTATTTTAATATTTTGTTGGAAGCCACCCAGAGTGGCTGGGGAAGCCCAGCCAGATGGGTGGGGTATAAATTATTATTATTATTATTATTATTATTATTATTATTATTATTATTATTATTATTAGAAATACTTAACTAACTGACCAATTGCATCACAGATAACTTGGTTCTGCCCCCAACATAATGCCTGCCCCCCCCCACTGTAAAATTAATCCTGGCTACACCTATGAATGTAATATATTCGAGGTAAACATTTCTCAACAAATCTGCAGGTTGAAGAGCCCACAGAGAGTTTGCTTCCTGAAAACTCAAAACAAGCCTAGGATTAACAGTCCTGGATCCCATTAGTTTAATTGACTGATCCCTTCCTCAGTGGCAGCGTTTCCTGTGTTTGTTTCTGGTGCTGCTGGAAGGTTTCCCACCGGGGAGGAATCTGGCTGGTCACTGTGAGGATGCTGGACTAGATGGGCCACGGGCCTGATCCTGCAGCCAAGCTCTTCTGATGTTTAATGGAAAGCATCGGATACAGAATGCTGCGTTGGTTTTCCATCCGCCACCACCCAACTCCAGAAAAATCTATCCAGAGAAGCAGGAATATATTCCCTTCTTCTGACACAACACTCTCTTTGCTTTGCTTTCACACATTAATGTCCCCCCCCCCAAAAAAAAAATATGTTGGCTTTGGTGTGCGGTAGCAAAATGCCTCACCAAGAGTTCTTTTTTCATTCCTACGTTCTTTGGAAAGCTGGACTATAACCCACCTGCTTGACACCTGCCAGGGAGTCTACATGCTTCTCCTTGCAACATAGAAAGATAGCATGTCAGGGAGGTGATGAATAGGCAAGACCTCCCCCCCCCCCCCCGGCATGCTAGGTCTGTCTGCAAGAGGGTAGAGAATTTGAGCACTCCTGTATTTAAATACATGTTCCTCACCCAGAAAAAGCCAACTGGACACTTTTTCCCTTGACATGCTACATTTCTAAATGCAGGGAGAGACAGACAGACAGACAGATAGATAGATTGTGTGTGTGTGTGTGTGTGTGTGTGTGTGTGTGTGTGTGTGGTCTGGAGGTGTACTCAGTCACATCCAGGAAACTACGGCAAGTCCCCAGCCACAGGTTCCATGAAGAAAGAACTAAGCTTGTGTGTTTGTGAACCCAGACGTTTTCATTTTCCACACACGGAGCAAGTGTAACCTGCTTTTGAAATAAAGTACATTCAGTCCTCCTCCTCCTTCTTTTATGATTATTTCATGAGGCCCAAGACAACCTTCATCTTTGTAGTGTGGAGTCAGCCTCAGCCGGAACCACCAATTCCCCCTTCGTTGAGTTTGAACACAATATTGCTTTGAGATTGCCTCAAATCGAGCACCTCAAATACTGCGTCCAGTTCTGGGCACCACAATTTAAGAAGGATGTTGACAAGCTGGAAGGTTTGCAGAGGAGGGCGACCAAGATGGTGAAGGGTCTGGTCACCAAGCCTGATGAGGAACGGTTGAAGGAGCTGAGTATGTTTAGCCTGGGAAAGAAGAGACTGAGAGGACATAACCACCTTCAAATATCTCAAGGCCTGCCACGTGGAAGATGGAGCAAGCTTATTTTCTCCTGCTCTGGACGGTAGGACTGGAACTCATTGCTTCAAATTGCAAGAATGGAGACTCTGACTAAACACCAGGCAGGACTTTCTGACAGTGAGAGCTTTCCAACAGTGGAACGGACTCTCTCGAAAGATCATAGAATCATAGAATCATAGAGTTGGAAGAGACCCCAAGGGCCATCGAGTCCAACCCCCTGCCAAGCAGGAAACACCATCAGAGCACTCCTGACATATGGTTGTCAAGCCTCTGCTTCAAGACCTCCGAAGAAGGAGACTCCACCACACTCCTTGCCAGCAAATTCCACTGTCAAACAGCTCTTACTGTCAGGAAGTTCTTCCTAATGTTGAGGTGGAATCTTCTTTCTTGTAGTTTGGATCCATTGCTCCGTGTCCGCTTCTCTGGAGCAGCAGAAAACAACCTTTCTCCCTCCTCTATGTGACATCCTTTTATATATTTGAACATGGCTATCATATCCCCCCTTGACCTCCTCTTCTCCAGGCTAAACATGCCCAGCTCCCTTAGCCGTTCCTCATAAGGCATCGTTTCCAGGCCTTTGACCATTTTGGTTGCCCTCCTCTGGACACGTTCCAGTTTGTCAGTGTCCTTCTTGAACTGTGGTGCCCAGAACTGGACACAGTACTCCAGGTGAGGTCTGACCAGAGCAGAATACAGTGGCACTATTACTTCCCTTGATCTAGATGCTATACTCCTATTGATGCAGCCCAGAATTGCATTGGCTTTTTTAGCTGCCGCGTCACACTGTTGGCTCATGTCAAGTTTGTGGTCAACCAAGACTCCTAGATCCTTTTCACATGTACTGCTCTCAAGCCAGGTGTCACCCATCTTGTATTTGTGCCTCTCATTTTTTTGCCATATATAGCGGACTCTCCTTCCTTGGAGGTTTTTGAGAAGAGATTGGCTGGCCTTATCTGTCCTGGATGCTTGAGCTGAGATTCCTGCATTGCAGAGGGTTGGTCTGGATGACCCTCGAGGTCCCTGCCAAGTCTAGGATTCCTATTATTGAACCTGGAACCTTTCTGCTACGCCACTGCCTGTACCAGCGAGTCTGGCAACCTGCCTTTAAAAACAGAGCCGAAACCCCAGTCCTGACGACCCTGGAGGATAAGGCGCTCTGCCCCCTTGGGGCCTAAAACCTCCCCATTGGCAGTGCAGAAAGGGACGAGGGCAGACTGAGCGAAAGGGGTGGGGGAGACAGCCGCCGTCCTGCGCCAAGAGTAATTACCCCGGATTACCTAGAAAGAGAGAGACGGAAAGGGGAGGGAGGGCGCAGAGTCGAGGGGGCGGCGCAGCGGAGGGGAGGCGGGTGGTCTGCGCGGCGAAGGCTGGGGAGGGGCTGGGGGAGGGAGCCCACCAATGGGAGGAGAGGGTCCCTTTCCCGGATTCCGCCGGAGAGCCGGGCGAGGGGAGCCGCGGGTGGCGCGCCAGGCGGGCGAGAGGGGCTTGACTCGGCGCCCGGGAGATGCCTTGGCAGGCGCCGGGAGCTGTCCTTCAGCACCACCCGCCGCCACCGCCGCCGCCGCAGCAGCGCGCTAGCGGCAGAGGCGGCGGCCGCTCTGCGGTCCGGGCTGCTGCTCCCTCGTTTCAGCACCCGGACAGCTCCCTGGGCGCCGTCCGGCCCGGCGCGGCCCCCGACCCGCGTCTCCTGGCCCCCGGGCGGCCCTCGCCCAGCCAGCTGGTCTTCCTCTCGCTCTACCCCTTGCTCCAGAGGGCCCGGGACCCCGGCCGCCTGCCCTCCGGCTGGCACTCCCCCTGCCCCCACCAGGAGGGCGGCGCTTGGCCCGGATCGGGGCCCGGACACTGGGCAGCCCCCCGGCTCCTGCCGCCGCCGCCGCCGCCTCCCCCCCGCCAGCCGTGCTCGTCCGCAGCGCCGGGAAACGCAGGGCAGCGCCGGAGCGCGCCCGGGTGCCGCTGGTGCCCGCCGACGGGCGAGGAGCGGGCTCTGCCTGGGCGCTCGCCTCTGCAGGGAAAGTTGGCTCCCGGAGGCAGCCTTGGCCACAGCCGCTCCGGGAAGCAGCCGCCAGGAACCTTCGGCTCGCAGAAGGTAAAATCAGCCCTCCCCCGAAACATAAACCCCTCCTTTGGTGTTGGTGGTATCGAAGAAGGTGGCAGATTTTGGGTGGGGGGTGGGATCTACGTTCTTAGCCACGCACCCAGGGGTCACGGCTGCAGGCTGTGAGGAGGGATGGGCAGCTCCCCCCAATAAGTAAGTCCCTGAGCACCCCTGCCCGCCCCCATAAGACCGTAGCCAAGCTCCAAGACTCATTTGCTCCTAGACATTAAAATGCACTCATTCTCTCTCTCTTCGAATGCATGTTTATGGTGTTCAATTGTCCCCTTGCAGCCTCTGTGTTCTCTGTAACCTGGTGCCGAACTTCAAGACCCAATCCCATTTGCTCCTAAGCAATTAATATGCATGATCTTTCTCTGTCTCTCCGTCTCGCTCTGTCTCTGTCTCTCTCTCCATGCGTATTTATTCTGTTTAATCGCTCTGCCACATCTGACGCTCACCTTCGATATATGCACAGGTACAGACCCTGTTTAATTCTCCCTTTGCAGCTGGTGTGCCCAGTTCAGTCACAATCCCAACTTCAAGACCCGACCTCCCTGGCCCCTAAGCAATAATTTGCAATTGTCCATATATATATATATATATATATATTGTCCATATATTAATGAACCGTTCCTTTGCAGCTGGCGCGTTCGGTTTCATTGCTTCCTCTGATGCGTTTTTCCCCCTCTTTTTAAATTGCCTTTATCCATTTTCTGTGCACCTACATAAATCTGTGGGGTGGGGATGGGGGACGGACTCCCTCTGTCCTCGTGCGGCGTTGTAGCATCCTAGGAAAATGGATCGATAGCCATGAGAGAAATAAATAAATCAAGGCATTATCCAACCCCCAAACATCACACACAAAAAATTATCCCTCCATCTGTGGGAGGTCAGCCGATTTGTGTTTTTAAAGGGAGGGGGATACTATTTGTCTTTTTTAAAACATACACACAACACAACACGCAACACCATCTCGGTGTCTCTGGCACCTGTGTGGAGACTTTGCTGCAGAATTTGAGGAGGGGGTTGAGAAAAGGAGGATCTCACCTCAGCGATTCCTTTCGCTGCAATCTCATTGATGTCCAAATTCTGCGTGTGCGGAGAGAGAGGGGGGCGGCGGCATTTTTGGGGCTTATACCACCATCCACCTCCTTCCCATTTATTTAGTAACTGCAGAGTCCTTACCAATCTGGGAACCCTTTAAGCGTTTGTAGTAGGGTGCCGTTGCTTTTTAGTATTATTTTAAAAAGTCTGCACAGCAAGGCTTCGTTCCTTGGAAAGGAATATTGCGGCAGGGGTCCTGTGATTTAAGAAGCTCAGAAGGAACCAGGCCAATGACCCACCGATCTGAGAAACCCGCAATTTGTGGGGTGGGGAAAACGACCCCCAGGCACTCTGTGCGCGCGCACGTGATCCATCCCATTCAGACCCGAACTTTGCCTACCAGGGATCCGTAGATGATTTCATTGATACGGAAGAAGGGGGTGAGGCCGAGGAGAGCATTTCAGAGCAGAGAGTTCTCTTGGAAAGGTTCCTTCTCCCCTCCTCTTCTCCCTGGGAGATGGGGAGCAGGAGAGTCTTCTGTTGCAGCCCCCCAGTATCTATGTGAGGAGAGGAGACAGGCGGCTCTCTGTCTCTGGTAGGAACCAACTCCTAGGGGCCAAGGTCAACGCCCCCTCCAGTAAAATATATGAAGGGTCACGGCCCTACAAATGGATGGCCATTGCCATTCAAATGATGTGCGTGTTTCCAGGGGCGTAGCCAAGGGGGGAAGGGGGCAGCTGCCCCCCCTAAATCAAGCAAATAATTAAAAATACTTAACTGAGTTTCTGCCCCCCCTCAAAATAAGGCCTGCCCCCTAACATAAATCCTGGCTACATGAGCTGTGTCTTGTGATTAATTAGGCAAGGTGAGGCTTACCTGTACACACCCACCCACCCACCAATTTTTTATTCAAGTTGGTACCCTTGTAGGTTCTTCCAGAAACCACTTCTGGGTTCCATCGTCAAGATCACCGATTTGCCTTTAGAGGGCTCTCTCTCTCTCTCTCTCTCTCTCTCTCTCTCTCTCTCTCTCTCTCTCTCTCTCTGTGTGTGTGTGTGTGTCTGTCTGTCTGTCTGTCTGTGTGTGTGTGTGCATTTTCACTTTGACACGACAGCCCTGCCCTGTAGAGAAGCAGTCTTCTCCCGACACCACCCTCTCCCCAATTTATTTATTTATTTGAAAATGGTTTTCCCCTTAACGGAGAGCAAGGACTCGATATAAGCAGCTGACATAACACAGTTAAACTGTGGAACTCACTCCTGCAGGAGGCAAGGACAGCCACCAACCTGGATGGTTTTAAAAGGGGGTTGGACAAATTTGTGGAAGAGGAGAAGGCTTTTGATAGCTGCCAGCCACAATGGCTACGCTCTGTCTCCAAGGCCAGAGGCAGCAATGCTTCTGAACAGCAGTTTCTGGAAGCCACAGGAGGGAGAAAGAGCAGGTCTTGGGTTCAGGTCCTGCTTGTTGGGTTTCCCATGGGGGGGGGCAACTGGTTGGCCACTGTGAGAACAGGATGTTGGGCCACATGGGCTATTGGCCTGACCCAGCAAGTTTGTCTTACGTCTTTTAAATAATAATAATAATAATTTATTTATACCCCACCCATCTGGCTTGGCTTCCCCAGCCACTCTGGGCGGCTTCCCAAAAAAATAATTTAAATACTGTAATACATCAAACATTAAAAGCTTCCCTAAAGAGGGCTGCCTTCAGATGTCTTCTAAAAGTCTGGTAGTTGTTGTTCTCTTTGACATCTGGTGGGAGGGCGTTCCACAGGGCGGGTGCCACCACCGAGAAGGCCCTCTGCCTGGTTCTCTGTAACTTGGCTTCTCGCAGTGAGGGAACCGCCAGAAGACCCTTAGTGCTGGACATCAGTGTCTGGGCAGAACGATGGGTGTGGAGACGCTCTGTCAGATATACTGGACATTTAGGGCTTTCAAGGTCAGCACCAACACTTTGAATTGTGCTCGGAAATGTACTGGGAGCCAATGTAGGTGTTTCAAGACCGATGTCTTGAAAATTTAAATTTTGCCTAACATTTAGGACAGCTCTGTTGGCGGAGCATGAGACTATTAATCCCAGGGTCGTGAGTTCAAGTCCCACCTTGGGGGAAAAAATTCCTTCCAACTCCACGATTCTATGATCTTCTGTTTTAACAAAAACAACAACAACAACATCCATTGATAAATTGGAAGGTTTCAGAAACATCCCTGAGCCAGACAGATTTAGCTTGGCACCTACAAACTGAGAATTAAGGAAGGAATTAGTCAAGAAATTATGGAAGGAATTAAGTCCAGGAAGGATAAAAGTTCTGCAGTATTTCTGGGGAGCTCAAGGCCATAGGATAATAATAATAATAATAATAATAATAATAATAATAATAATAATAATAATAATAATAATTTATTTATACCCCGCCCTTCCCGGTTCAGAAAACCGGGCTCATGGTGAAAACCGGGCTCACTTATTGATGCAACAAAAAACAGCATAAACGACAGTATAAAACATGAATAACAATAAATTCAGAATTAAAAAATCAATTTGGGGGGAAATCCATCCAATAAACATTAGATGATCACCAGGGCTAGCTGCCTAAATTAGTCCTATTTGGGCCAGCGAGGAAACTAGGGGAGAATTAGCTGTGGGATCCCAGAGCGAGTAATCTTCATAAAAAGGGGAGTGGGAGGGAAGGAAGGGGAATAAAAGATCAGGCTAAGTTCAAATTGAAAGCCAGGTGGAATAGCTCTGTCTTACAGGCCCTGTGGAAGGAAGTTAAATCCTGCAGGGCCCTGGTCTTGTGGGACAGTGTATTCCACCAGGTCGGAGCCATCACTGAGAAGGCCCTGGCCCTGGTGGAGGATAATCTGACTTCCTTAGGGCCTGGGACCTCTAAACTATGATTATTCATGGACCTTAAGGTCCTCTGCGGTGCAGACCAGGAGAGGTGGTCCCATAAATACGATGGCCCTAAGCCACAAAGGGCTTTGAAGGTCAAAACCAGTACCTTAAACCTGACCCGATACTCCACCGGGAGCCAGTGCAGCTGGAAAAGCACTGGGTGAATATGCTCCCATGGCAGAGACCCCGCGAGGAGCCTCGCTGCAGCATTCTGCACCCGCTGGAGTTTCTGGGACAGCTTCAAGGGCAGCCCCTCGTAGAGCGAATTACAGTAGTCAAGCCTGGAGGTGAACGTCGCATAGATCACTGTGGCCAGATCAGGGTGGGAAAGGTAAGGGACCAACTGTAGAGTTGGGAAGAGACTACAAGGGCCATCTAGCTCAACCCTTTGCACTGCAGGAGTCTTTCGCCCAACATGGGGCCCTAAGGTAAAGGGGCCCCACACCGCTTAATGTGGGGGGCCTCATAGACCCATTCAGAGTCGTGTCGGTTTGAGTCAAATGTATTGATTTTTTTTGCTGTATATATTTCAACATCCCCAAAGATTGGTGTCAGTCGCCTAGATGTTGTAAAGCTCTGGTGATCTGCTATGGAAAAACACCCGTGAAGAAGATGGTTTCAGTGGTTGCCCAGATTTCATTGCCGGTTGAGAAGGGGCCCCGATGACAGTTTGAGCTTCAGGGTCCCCAAAATATAGGTCTGCCCCACCCCCCAAACATTGAGGACTAGCGTCTTTCTTTGAGGAAAGACTCAGCATCAAAGCATTTG
Source organism: Podarcis melisellensis (assembly GCF_964234715.1). Classification (NCBI taxonomy): domain Eukaryota; kingdom Metazoa; phylum Chordata; class Lepidosauria; order Squamata; family Lacertidae; genus Podarcis; species Podarcis melisellensis. Next base: position 10,048,349 of record NC_138536.1, read on the forward strand.
CCTTGCATGCAGAATAAGCCACATTCAATGTCTGCCAGTCAGTGTAGACAATGCTGAAGTAGATGGAACAGTGGCCTGTCTCGCCTTGAAACAACTTCCAAACCAGCCCGTGAAAGATGTCTCAAGGGGGGGTGGCACAGCTGCCCTGGAGCCCTATCCAAATACTGTACCCGGCACAATCATTTATACGCACAGGGATGAGGACCAATCACCTGGGTTTTCCTTGAAAGCTCATTGGCTTTATAACTCAACAATTCCACTCTACCCCATTTAAAATAAATTGTTTAAAGTGGTGGGGGGTTTCCTGACAGATCACATATAATAATAATAATAATAATAATAATAATAATAATAATAATAATAATAAATTTTATTTATATCCTTCCCCAGCCGAAGCCAGGCTCAGGGCAGCTAACAACAATGAACTAATACAACATTCTAAAATCATTTCATTATAAAATTAATTCAAATCAAATTGATGGCAACCATTGGGCTAGAGTTCTGTGAAGATTGCCAGAGGAGGTGGTCAGGCTGCGCCCTGACCAAAGGCCTGGTGGAACAGCTCTGTCTTGCAGGCCCTGCGGAAAGGTGTCAAGTCCCGCAGAGCCCTAGTCTCTTGTGACAGAGCGTTCCACCAGATCGGGGCCACAGCCAAAAAAGCCCTGGCTCTGGTTGAGGCCAGCCTAACCTCCCTGTGGCCCGGGACCTCCAAGATGTTTTTGTTTGAAGACCGTAAGTTCCTCTGTGGGACATACCAGGAGAGGCGGTCCCGTAGGTACGAGGGTCCTATAGGGCTTTGAAGGTTAAAACCAGCACCTTGAACCTGACCCTGTACTCCACCGGGAGCCAGTGCAGTGGTATAGCATTGGGTGAATGTGATCTCGCAGCGAGGACCCCGTAAGGAGTCTCGCCGTGGCATTCTGCACCCGCTGGAGTTTCTGGGTCAGTCTCAAGGGCAGCCCCACGTAGAGCGAGGACATAGGACATAGGAAGAGACTGTTGGATCAGGCCAGTGGCCCATCTGTTCATACAGTGACCAACCAGATGCTCAAACAGGAACCTTGCAAGTGTAGTAGGCAATGTCCCTGCCATTCTCTTGCTCTATGAGGATCCTGCTCCATCTGGAACGCCGGTAGTGACTCTCCCTGCCTGCTCCCTGTCTCACCAGAGTGGTCCATGCTCTGGTTATCTCCCGCTTGGACTACTGCCATGCTCTCTACGTGGGGCTACCTTTGAAGGTGACTCAGAAACTGCAGCTAATCCAGAATGCGGCAGCTAGACTGGGGACTGGGAGCAGCCACCGGGACCATATAACACAGGCCCTGAAAGACCTACTTTGGCTCCCAGGAGGTTTCTGAGCACAATTCAAAGTGTTGGTGCTGACCTTTAAAGTCCTATAAACAGCCTCTGCCCTGTACAGTGGTACCTCGGGTTACATACACTTCAGGTTACATATGCTTCAGGTTACAGACTCCGCTAACCCAGAAATAGTACCTCGGGTTAAGAACTTTGCTTTAGGATGAGACCAGAAATTGTGCTCCGGTGACGCGGCGGCAGCAGGAGGCCCCATTAGCTAAAGTGGTACCTCAGGTTAAGAACAGTTTCAGGTTTAAGAGCAGACGTCCGGAACGAATTAAGTACTTAACCCGAGGTACCACTGTATACCCGCACGAGTGTCTCCACCCGCATCTTCCAGCCTGGACACTGAGTTCCAGCTCTGAGGGTCTTCTAGTGGTTCCTTCACTCTGAGGAGTGAGGTTACAAGGAACCAGGCAGAGGGCCTTCTCGGTGGTGGCACCCTCCCTGTGGAACGGCCTCCCATCAGATGTCAATGAGATAAGTAACTATATGACCTTTAGAAGACATACAAAGGCAGCCCTGTATAGGGAATCTTTTAAAGGTTTTATTATGTTTTTATATATGTTGAAAGCCACCATGAGTTCTAGTGTTACATGAGAGAGAGAGAGCACCTCTCTATCTGCTTTCCCCATGTGATGTATGATTTTGTAACCCTCTATCATGTACCATCTAAACTCCACCATCCCCTCAATCATTTGGGTTGCCCTTTCCTGAACTCTTTCTGATGCTACCATCTCCTTTTGGAGGCGAGGCGACCAGAATGCTACACAGCAGCAACACTTTGCAAAGCAGACAGGGGAGAAACATCTACAGCACCCTGATCTGCTTGGAGGAGAAGGGCATATTAAAAAAAGGAATAAGTAATAATGTTGTTCTTCCGTTCTGATCCTTCCACCTCTAGTCGTAACTCCGGAATGAGCTGGTCGTTTTTCGCAAGGCCCCAGTCTCTTCTCCTGAGGCTACTAATTCCCGGTGTCATAGAACTGTAGAGTTGGAAGGGTACGAATTGTATTCCCTGCAATGCAGGAATCTCAACTCAAGCTATAATGCCATCCAACCTCTGCTTAAAAACCTCCAAGGAAGGGGAGTCCACGACTTAACTTCCCAAGGGAGTCCTGTTCCACTGTTGAACAGCTCTTACTGTCAGAATGTTTAGTTGGAATCTGCATTCTTGCAACTTGAAGCCAATGGTTCGAATCCTACCCTCCAGAGCAGGAGGAAAACAAGCCGGCTCCACCTCTCAGATCACACACGTATTCCTTCCCTCTCTTCCATTCCTTGGGAGCCACTGAGTCACCTTGCCTTGCAATTAGCCTGCCAGTCCCGGGAACATCTCGGAGGGCGTCGGGACGGGAAAATATTGGTGCCAAAGCATTTGAGCCCTGCAGGGTGTAATTAGCCACACCGGGAACATTGCGCCGAGGCTGCAAGGAACCTCTTGGCAGGGGAACAAAGCCGGCATCTCAGGGGAGAGGAGGGCCGGTCACAAAAGCAGGACTCGGCAGGTACAATTGCAGCCTGGCAGAGCGGGTGCTATGCCCGATTGGCACATGAGACCCTCCCAGAGCCGCTAAACGCTCACGACTGGGGGAAGGGGTTGGGTAAAGGCGTCCGCGGATGGGTAAATTGGGTGCCTGTCCAAAGCGAGCACAAGAAGGTAGTACGCTGAGTCAGTCCATTGGTCCAGTGCCTTGACTGAACCAGCTACATCGCTCGCTCTGGATAGAGGAAAACACGCATGGAAGCCAGAATTTTTTTAGAGGACCGTCTTTGCTTCCTCTGTCATTACTCTAGAACTCGAGGGCATCCAATGAGGGTCAGCATTGGAAAATTTGGGGCCACGAAGACCTTCTTTGTGGAGCACAGAGCTGAGATGTGGAACTCCCTGCCACAGGAACCTGCAGAAGTGGCAAAATCAACAACAAAATTAAGAGAATCTAATGATGAGTGTCAGTCAGTCAGTTTTAATGCACATAGCCAAAGGCTGCCGCAATGAACACAATAATCATTCAACAATTAAAAGAAAATACACTGGATTAATACAAAAAACTTAAAACATTTATATTACCAAGCCATTACCTACTCTAAACAGAGCTATAAAAATACCTTAATATACAAGTTAAGACATTAAACAATAAAATTTACAAGGTAACATTATCACATGGCCACGGATATATTAAAAAAATAATGTTAATTGATACAGTGTGCAATTATATTCAGAGTCTGGTGATAAAGATAGAATATAGCTTGATGTAGATAGGGTCAAATAAATTCATCTCCTTTACAGTCGGTGGCTACCTTGGCTATATAATTTGCTCTCATTTTCCTAGTGGCAGTTGCAAAGAGTGCTACACGCCAGGTCACATACTTATCTGTGTCTGCAAGGAGATATAAAATCATGTCAGAGGGGTTCTGGCCAGGAGACCTTATGATGAGTGTTTTATGGAAGAACGGGTGCCTGTTTTTGGGACTACTTAAAGAAATTTTGTAGTATGATGAACTCGCAAGCAGGATTTTAGCTACGAGCAGCCGAAGCGATTAGAGTATAATATTGTGGGTCTGATTTGATAGATAGAAGCAACAGAAGGAGAGCAACGACAACTCTGTGGAAAACAGGAAGGTGACAAAAATAAGAGAAGAGGCAAAACTGTGTTTTGACTGTCTGTGTTAAAAATGTTGAAACTTAATAAAATGGAATTGGGGGGAAAGGAGGCAGTGACAGCCGCCAATTTAGATGGCTTGGATTGGACAAATTCATGATGGAGCAATGGCTATGGTCTGCAATCAGGCAAAGGCTCCAATTGCTTGGGGAAAACTCTTCTATACAGGAGAAACTCGAAAAATTAGAATATTATGGAAAAGTTCCTTTATTTCACTAATTCAACTTCAAAGGTGAAACTAATATATGAGATAGACTCGTGGCATGCAAAGCAAGATATGTCAAGCCTTGATTTGTTCTACAGTGGTACCTCGGGTTAAGTACTTAATTCATTCTGGAGGTCCGTTCTTAACCTGAAACTGTTCTTAACCTGAAGCACCACTTTAGCTAATGGGGCCTCCTGCTGCTGCTGCTGCGCCGCCGGAGCACAATTTCTGTTCTCATCCTGAAGCGAAGTTCTTAACCTGAAGCACTATTTCTGGGTTAGCGGAGTCTGTAACCTGAAGCGTATGTAACCTGAAACGTATGTAACCCGAGTTACCACTGTACAAGTGAAACTCGAAAAATTAGAATATCGTGGAAAAGTTCCTTGATTTCCATAATTCGACTTGAAAGTTGAAACTAATATACGAGATAGACTCGTGACATGCAGAGCAAGATATGTCAAACCTTGATTTGTTATCATTGCCATGATCATGGCGTACAGCTGATGAAAACCCCAAACTAACAATCTCAGAAAATTAGAACATTCAAGGAAATCAGCAAAACAAGGATCGCAAATAGAGCAAGATTGGACCTCTGAGAAGTAGAAACACATCTTGCTTTGCATGTCATGAGTCAATCTCATATGTTAGTTTCACCTTTTAAGTTGAATTACTGAAATCGATGAACTTTCCCACAAGATTCTGTTTTTTTGAGTTTCACCTGTATATGATCAGGTCTCTGGAACGTGTCCAGAGGAGGGCAACCAAAATGGTCAAAGGCCTGGAAACGCTGCCTCATGAGGAACGGCTAAGGGAGCTGGGCATGTTTAGCCTGGAGAAGAGGAGGTTAAGGGGTGATATGATAGCCATGTGCAAATATATAAAAGGATGTCACATAGAGGAGGGAGAAATGTTGGTTTCTACTGCTCCAGAGAAGCAGACACAGAGCAATGGATCCAAACTACAAGAAAGAAGATTCCACCTCAACATTAGGAAGAACTTCCTGACAGTAAGAGCTGTTGGACAGTGGAATTTGCTGCCAAGGAGTGTGGTGGAGTCTCCTTCTTTGGAGGTCTTTAAGCAGAGGCTTGACAACCATAGGTCAGGAGTGCTCTGATGGTGTTTCCTGCTTGGCAGGGGGTTGGACTCGATGGCCCTTGTGGTCTCTTCCAACTCTATGATTCTATGATTCTATCATAAGGTTACTAGGAACCAGTAACTGGCTGGAGGCAGAAGAATGGCGGGGAGAACCAACTGAGGGAACCCCAAAGAAGGAAGGCTCAGAGCCCAGGGAGTGGTGGTGGGACAACAGTGAGTGGCCAGAGGGAAAAGCCTGGGGGAGCAGGTGTCAGAAGCTGGAGAGGTAACAGGGCTTAGTGAGCAGGGAGAGTCTGTGGCAGAGAGCAGTTCAGAATCAGAGGCAGAACCTGAAACAGGAGAGGAGGCAGGCCCAGAGGCAGCGATGGATCTGGCTGGGGAAGAGTCATGGATTTCTCCTGCTGCAACCAGCTCATGGCTGTCAACCGTCCCTTATTTGGTGGGAAAGTCCCTTATCCCAGCGCGGTGTCCCTTATTGTTGATGTCCCTTAAATTTCCCGGGTTTCAAAGGAAGCAGCTCCTCTCCCTCGCCTGCCGACCAGGGAGGAGGGAGGCTCCAACTGTGTTGCTTGGCTGTGTTGCTCACCCAAAAAGAACGACTGGGGGGTGGAGCTTGCATGCCTTGTGCCGATCCAATCGGCCGCGTTGCCTGGGGACTCGACTTTCCTCAGCGCTTCCCAGCGGAGAGGTGACGGTGGTTTTCCTTGCTGCATCCCCTTTGCCGTGTTGCTGCGCTGTGGGAACCACCGCTTGAGGCTTCGTTTGGCTGCTGGCTGGGCTTTCTGCCTTTGGCTCACAGGGGCTCAGCAGTTGAACATACCTGTGCTTGGAAAATCCCTTATTTTGGCTGTTGATCCCTTATTTTTGAGGCTGCTGGTCCCTTATTTTCAAATCTGTAAGTTGATAGCTATGAACCAGCTCCCCTCACCCATTGTCTCCCAGAACAAGGAGAGGCATGAAAAGAGCAGAGGAGAGGTTGACTGCATGCAGGCCCAGTCCCCGATTGCTTTGGGAAAAGCCCTGGAGAAGAGGGGGTTTAGGCAGCTGTGGGGAGACAGGGACTTCACTCTCAGCAACTGCTTCATGGGGCTAAGACCTACCAGAGATGGGCTGCTGTGCTCCTTAGGCCTGACACCCCTGTGCAGATCGTGTTTTTGCCAGTAAAGAATTGACTCCGACTTGCACGGTGCGATTCACTGCTGGCACCTCCTCTCCCCAGGTGAATGCTGATTCCCAAATTCTGAGCCATGCTGGGTCCAGGAGCACGGTCAGCGAGCCCAGCCCTTTCGCCGAGATAGCCATGAACAGCTGCAAATACAACGGCGGCGTCATCCGGCCCCTCAGCAGCCTGAGTTCCTCCCGCCACAACCTCCACGACCTAGACGCCGAGACCCAGCCGCTGCAGACCTTCCACGACTCCGGCCTGGAGGTGGTGGTCTCCAAGTCTGAGCGCAGCAAGGGGTCGGACCCCCGCCTGGACGACGACCCCGAGGCCGAGGAGAGGCCACGCAGCCATAAGAAGAACCAGAACATCGGCTACCGGCTGGGCCACCGGAGGGCGCTGTTCGAGAAGAGGAAGCGGCTCAGCGACTACGCCCTGATCTTTGGGATGTTTGGGATCGTGGTCATGGTGACGGAGACGGAGCTGTCGTGGGGGGTCTACACCAAGGTAAGGGGCTCCAGATTCCTATTATTGTTAGTTATTATTGTTACAGCTTACAACCCGGCCTTAACACTAACGTCCCAGGGCAGGCTGCAACAATAAAGCAATTCAAAATGACTTACAGAAACAAGGTCAATCCTTTTTTTTAAAAAAACAACTTTTTTTAATTCAAAATTAAAACAAAACATATTATCCAGAAACATACCATCCATATTTTTTCCCCATTTTCCTCCCTCCCCCCCACAAATCCCACCCCCACCCTCCGAATTCTCTCAGTTCCAGTCTTTGATTTCTCTAAAAATGCTGTTTGCTGCATGTTACAGTTTTATAGATCCTCAAACTATTTAGCTGATTATTATCAATAAAAAGTTTGTGAGTGTTTATTCAAAACCAGCCAAGGAGTCCAGTTCGCTTTGTTGCGTCTTCAAATACTTTGTAAAGGGTTCCCATTCATCTTTAAAGTCACAGTTATCCTTGTCCCGTAGCTTATATGTCAGTTTTGGCAGTTCTGCATAGTCCATCAATTTTTCCTGCCATAATTCTTTAGTCGGGGTTTCTTCAATCTTCCAACCTTGTGCTATTAGAACTCTCACAGCCATTGTTGCATACATGAAGATGTTTTTCAGCTTTTTTGGCAGATCTTTCCCTACAATCCCTAACAAAAATGCTTCAGGTTTTTTAACAAATGTTAAATGGAACATTTTCATCAATTCGTTGTATATCATTTCCCAATTTTTTAAAATTACATTACAATCCCACCACATATGATCCTAATGATATGCATACCAGTTGTCAAAGGATAAAAAGATGCATCTTGGGTTCTGGGCACCCCACTTTAATGTAGATATCGACAAGCTGGAATTCTATTCCAGGGTAGTCCAATTTTTCATACCGAGTGGTCTGCAGGTGAACTTCCAACACAGAATCCATGGTCCGTGCCACTGAATTAAAATTTCACATCGTGACTTAAAGCGTTTGCAGTATATTTAATATGATTTAATATACACAATTAAAAGATTTAATTAAAATTTCATGAGGGGGGTGTTCATCCAGTTTGCAGATGACACCAATCCGGGGAGGGGGTAGCTAATGCCACAGAAGGCAGAATCAGAATTCAAAATGGCTCATCTGGCCTAGGAGGGAAGCCCCAACATTAGCACAACTCTCTTCCCAGCAACTGGTATTATTCCAATGCAGGCGGTGGAACATAGCAGCTGTTGATAGCCCTCTCCCTTGTAGATTCCCACCCCCTCCCAAATCCTCTTCTAAAGCCATCAAGTTGGTGGCTATCCCCACATCCTGTCTCGGTGAGTTCCTCAGTTTAACAATGCACCATGTCTTGTCTCCCTTCGCCCTTCTAGGAGTCTTCATATTCATTCGCCCTCAAATGCCTCATCAGCCTGTCCACAATGATCCTTCTGGGGCTCATCATCATGTACCACGCGAGAGAGATCCAGGTGAGAATCCAACCGTCGAGCAGGTTTTGTACGAAAGCTGAAATATCTTGTTATTGTGGGGCTGCCCTTGAAGTTGACCCAGAAACTCCAGCGGGTGCAGAAGGCCACGACAAGGCTCCTTATGGGGTTCTTGCTGCGGGATCACATCCATCCAGTGTTTTACCAGCTGCACTGGATCCCGGTGGAGTACAGGGTCAGGTTTAAGGGGCTGGTTTTGACCTTTAAAGCCCTATGCGACCTAGGACCCACGTACCTACGGGACCACAAATGACAACGTTTTGGAGGTCCCAGGTCGCAAAGTGGTTCGATTGGTCTCAACTAGAGCCAGGGCCTTTTCAGTACTGGCCCCGACTTGGTGGAATGCTCTGTCACAAGAGACCTGGGCCCTGCGGGACTTGACATCTTTCTGCAGGGCCTGCAAGACAGAGCTGTTCCACCTGGCCTTTGGTTTGGACTCCGTCTGACCCTTATGTTTCCCTCCCCTTATGGTCTTGATTTATCAGCTACTTTTAAAATGAGGCTGCATTTTAAATTGCATTTTAACCTGTATTTCAAATGGTTTCTTTCTTTTTCTTTCCCCTATTATGCTTTTACTCTGATTTTATTGTTGTTAGCCGCCCTGGGCCTGGCTCTGGCCGGGGAGGGCAGGGTATAAATAAAATAGGGACACTGGGAGGGTCTGGAATGGGAGAAACCAAGAAGGTATAACAGAGATGGAATGTCTTGTCCATAGGTGGGAGCAATTCGGGAGGGTTTTGCTTTGGGTGCTGCTGCTGTTTCCGCGGAACGAGGAACAGATGGGGCAGGTCTGACTCTGGGGCTGCTGCAGCCTGGAGCCATTCCTCAGTTGAGCAGCCCCAGCTGGCGCCAGTGGCGTCGCCGAATGGCGAGGCGCCGGCTTGTGACACCTCACAGGCATCTAGCACCCGCCACTAAACAGCAGAGAGAGTTTTCCCATTAAAATGTTTTTATGGGCTGCGTCAGAGGACTGAGGAACTGACCCTCAGCCCTGCAGAGGTGAGGCAGAAGAGGAGGACATTTTCAAGGGCATGCAGGTGGGCCCTGGAACAAACAGATCCTGAGTCAAAGGCTGAGAGGGTCTTTGACCTTGCTTTGCCCTTCACTGATAGATGGAGAGAGCACAACTCTGCACTCGATGAAACTCAACGTTCTGAGGTGCCAGGCAGACCTTGAAAACCATACACAGTAAACAACATTATTCCATCTCGGTTTCTGTTTGCGTTCTTAAAATCCCTTGAGTTTCATGCTTCTTCGTGTCCAAAATTTGCCACGACCAGACCTGTTTAAGGGTTTTTTAAGTGAGCTGATCATCTACCCCTTCCCAGTCCCGCCCTGATTTACGGCTCCATCCTTTCCGCACCTGCTCAGGTGTACATCCCTCGGAATTCAATGGGTCTCACTCCCAGGTGAGTGGAGGACGGATTGCGCCCTTAAGAAATGAATCAATGGGATTGTGATGAATGCGAGCGTCTCAACCGCATAGAAGGAAGAGCATGGTGTTTTGCAGTTATTAATATTTGGGGGGGGGAGTAGCAGGAAAAGGTTGGGAGGTGCCCATCCCCCTCAATCCGAACCACAAAATTGTAAGTGTCACTCTTGGGGGGGGGATATCTATTTAACATCTATCAATCATCTGTTGTTGTTGGTGGTGGTGGTCTTGTTCTTGCTCCTCCTCCTCCTCCTCCTCCTCTTCTTCTTCTTCTTCTTCTTCTTCTTCTTCTTCTTCTTCTTCTTCATTCAGCCTATATTGGCATAATTTAGACAATTTAGATGCAGCTGACGCTGTGGTCCAAACCACTGAGCCTCTTGGCCTTGCTGATCAGAAAGTCGGCAGTTCGAATCCCCATGACGGGGTGAGCTCCCGTTGCTCTGTCCCAGCTCCTGCCAACCTAGCAGTTCAAAAGCACGCCAGTGCAAGTAGATAAATAGGTACCACTCTGGCGGGAAGGTAAACAGCATTTCCGTGCACTCTGGTTTCCATCACGGTGTCCCATTGCACCAGAAGCAGTTTAGTCATGTTGGCCTCATGACCCGGAAAGCTGTCTGTGGACAAACGCCGGCTCCCTCGGCCTGAAAGGGAGATGAGCACTGCAACCCCATAATCGCCTTTGACTGGACTTAACCGCCCAGGGGTCCTTTACCCTTTTCCTTTGTTAGACAATAGAATCATAAGAGGGGGAAGCAATCATCCACAAAATCAATGCCTATTAAACACATAAAATGTATAAAAGACTCATTAAGTAAGATCAGGAATTGGCTAGTTACCATGTGCATTCCTTTGGTTGCAAAGGGCCCTTGCCAAGTAAGTGCCCACCTTCCTTAACCATGACAGGTGTGCAGTTTCTGTACCCTGCAAACCTGAACGCCGTCCCTCCCTTTTCACAGCTGTTCATGGTGGACAACGGAGCGGACGACTGGCGCATCGCCATGACCTACGAGCGCATCTTCTTCATCACCTTGGAGCTCCTGGTCTGCGCCATCCACCCCATCCCGGGCCAGTACTTCTTCACGTGGACGACCCGCCTGGCGTTCACGTACGCCACCTCAGAAGCCAACACCGACGTGGACATCATCCTCTCAATCCCGATGTTCCTCCGCCTCTACTTGATCGGGCGGGTCATGCTCCTCCACAGCAAACTCTTCACCGACGCCTCTTCGCGGAGCATCGGGGCCCTCAACAAGATCAACTTCAACACCCGCTTCGTCATGAAGACCCTCATGACCATCTGCCCCGGGACGGTCCTCCTGGTCTTCAGCATCTCCTCCTGGATTATCGCCGCCTGGACGGTCCGTGTGTGTGAGAGGTAAGTCCCGGTTCTTCTACTCCCGCCGAGGAGGGCATAGCAGGGGAAAGGATGGCACTCGCCCAGGGGGTCTTTGGTGCCCCCTGCCGCAGCCGAGGGGAAAACCAGGTTCCTGCACCCGCTGAGCTCGTTGGGTTTGCTTGGTGCTGAGTTCGAGTCTCTCCGCTTTCTCCAGGATGGAGATATCCCATCATTTCCCCCACTTCCTTTTGCTTTTTGTTAACCCAAAAATCCCAAGCGCAAGCATAATAAAGAAGAAAAAAGGCCGTGTGGAATAACGAAGACTAAAAAATGCAAACCACAAAGCATCACAGCCTGGAAGTACAAAGATGCAGCATGGCTGCAAAGGGATAACAAGACATTAATTCACTCAAAGACCTACATTATCACAAGCAAAATATAATAATAATACCACTATCATTAGTAGTAGGAGTAGACGCAGTGTATGTATATATATATATATATATAATATTAAATGTCCACAAATTTCACATAAAGTTCCAGTGCAAATTATTTATTTCTTTTGTTTTATCAACATTGCATTCCATTTTCTGTAGGGGGTTTTCATTCTATCTCATTACTGCATCTTTTATATCCTAACCGTAATACAATAATGTCTAATTGTTTCTGTTGCTCATAGTTCAAATCCTGCTCACGAATTCATTGAATTATAATATTTCTTTGAATAGCCTGGAAAATGTGTCTATAATTCCATAAAGCAATCGTCATTAAGTTCTCTTATTTTAGCTGTTGGCTTTTCTGATTCAACACAGTCCATCACTTTTCTTATCCATTTTTCTTCGGTGGGAACTCCTTCATCTTTCCATTTCTGTGCATAAAGAATCCTAGCTGCTGTAGTTACATACATAAACAACTCAACCATCTTTTTTGGGGGGGTGGGAGGGAATTCTGTCCCTATAATCTCTAGAAAAAAAGCTTCAGGGTTGCTGTTTTGGTATAATCAAACATTTTTAATTATCTCATCATTTATCAATTTATTACCACCCTTCTCCCTAAGGTACCAGAGCAGGTTATAACAATTAACACACAACAGTAATATTAAAATGCAATATTAAAAACAGTTTAAAGCAATACAACTACAGGAAAGGCCCCCCAGACCCTCCACAAAGTTTGTCCCATAGATTAAAATTTGTGATGCTGTTCAAAAATAGCAGGCAATGCTGTCGGATGGAAGCCGAGGTGATTTTGGCACATTTCAATATATTCAGCCTATTTTCAAATGCACACAGTAACAGCGGGTCAGAGGAGGGATTTTGGTGCTTTTAGGCTTTTAATGCAAGCCTATATCTAATTCACCCTTTCGGAAACAGTAAGCAAACATGAGCACAGAACCATCCTTCAAAATTTGCACTTATCACAGTTTTGCAGTGAAGCTCTCCTGCCAAGTAATGAATGCAAAGGGGGGGAAAGGGAAAAAGTTAGTGAAAATAATAAATAAAATTCATTAATATTGCAGGAAAGTCCTCTCAAAAACATTTCAGGATCAGGCAAAAATTGCATTTAAGAAAATGTGTATAACGAGAAATTTGCACTAGAGTACTGGCAAATTCTAGTGCAAATTTCTCCTTATACTAGAGTACTGGCAAAGTAGGGACGCGGGTGGCGCCGTGGGTTAAACCACAGAGCCTAGGACTTGCCGATCAGAAGGTTGGTGGTTCGAATCCCGGTGACGGGGTGAGCTCCCGTTGCTCAGTCCCTGCTCCTGCCAACCTAGCAGTTTGAAAGCACATCAAAGTGCAAGTAGATAAATAGGTACCACTCCAGCGGGAAGGTAAATGGCATTTCCCTGCGCTGCTCTGGTTCTCCAGAAGCAGCTTAGTCCTGCTGGCCACATGACCAGGAAGCTGTACGCCGGCTCCCTCAGCCAATAAAGCAAGATGAGTGCTGCAACCCCAGAGTCGGTCACAACTAGACCTAATGGTTAGGGGTCCCTTTACTGGCAAAGTGGTATGAGGGCATTAAAAACAAGATAAAAACAAAACTATTACTACTAGTAGTATATTAATAGTACTTATTTATTTCCTGCCCTTCACCAGCAGGTTCCAGGGCATGTTCCAGCCATTTAAAATTCAGAAATAATATTATTATTATTATTATTATTATTATTATTATTATTATTATTATTATTATGCCACCCATCTGACTGGGTTTCTCCAGCCACTATTGGCAGCTCCAACAAAATATTGGGAACACATTAAAAGCCCAAACGTTAAAATCTTCCCTGTGGAGGAAGACACCCTGTCTTCAGGTGTCTTCCAAAAGTCATATATTGTTTATCTGTTTGACATCTGATTAAAAACAGTTAAATCTGAATGAGGTCCTGAAACCACACATCTCAGGCGTCAAATGCCTGGAGAACTGAGCTAAAGACTTGGGAGAAATCGAGGGAAACAGAAACAAATTCACCCCTCCCTCTTTGCGCCAGATCTGGGCTTTCCCCTCGGCTGTGTCGGACCCAGGAGGGTGCCCCACACTTTCCGGCAGCCCCCTCCCCCCCCCCGCGTTTGTCTCTGTGCCATTCGTGTGTGTCGTTTGCTTTCTGGACCTTTTGCCCTGTTTTTCCTCTGGGCTGGAACCTGCTCAATAACGTGCTGTTGTTGTTGTTGTCGTTTTTCCTCCTCTCGAAACCGCTGTGCTTCTCGTAGGGACAAACTGTGAGTTCCGATTGGCTAGCAGCCGGGTAGACGCAACCCTTGCACGGAGGCCAAGACTTGCTCAGAATTTAAGATTAGCTGCTTGAGAGATTGACAGTTTGGGGTGTCGTCTGGGGGGGGGCGTCCTGGGGTAGAGGAAACCCTGGGTGCTGGTGGTGGTTGTGAACTTTGAACAGAATCCCGAAGCTAATCTAGCTTTCGGAAGGAAGCTTTGTCCATCCATCCATATGTCTGTCTTTCCTTCCTTCCTTCCTTCCTTCCTTCCTTCCTTCCTTCTTTTCACATCACCACCTCAACCTTCCCGTCCAGAGAATTTACTCCTCCAAAAAGCTTTATATCTTCCAAAATTCTCCCCATCCACCCCTCTCCCATCTTAAGATGTTTGCATTCCTAGAAGACCTGTCCTTCTTTCTCAAGAGGAAACAACACATGCATGCAACATCTTGCCCTTGTCATCCTTCGCGTCTAAATTGTGCGTGGCACACACATGCAATTTACTTAAATTGTTTCGTCCCCATCTTCCTCATTTATGATGTGTGCAATAAAGGATCTTTCCCAGACCCTCTCCCTTCAAAATTGCATCATGGTGAAACTTTTCAGAACACTAGATAATGATAGATGTCCATCAGCTTAGGAAACCTTACTGCAAAGGCAGTGAACCTTAGTCCTGGGGATAAATGCCTCTCTGTCTGACCCTCAGGACAATCTCTAGGCCACATCCTCCTCTCCTCGGACCACTCCAATCGCTCACCACTGCTTTGCTCCCTCCCTTGGGTGTTCTTGCCTGGCTGGCTGTAGGGATGGGTATAGAAACTAAGAGAGGATATATTTCTTAGGTATTATCCATCTGGAAGAACCAGATGCCCAAATACAGAATGGGGGATTCCTGGCTGTACCTGTGGAAAGGATCTGAGGTCTTAGTGGGCCACAAGCTGAATATGAGTGAACAGTGTGATACAGCAGCAAAAAAAGTGAATGCTATTCTAGGTTGTATAACGAGAAGTCTAGTGTCCAGATCAAGGGAAGAAACAGTACTGCTCTATTCTGCCTTAGTCAGACCACACCGGTGTGGGAATGTTCAGGGGTGCAGGAGAGGATATATTGTTTGATTATAGCCTTTCCAACTTGTGTTAACAAGTTCCACTATTTAGCAGAGTAACATTCCCCTCGGATGCGTTTGCTCAGGCTCGCTAAAGCCTCTATAATAGCTGTTCTGGTATTTTCCCCTTATTCCCTCATAAAAGACAAGACACGACACAGTCTTCTATAAAAGTAAAAAGAGTTTACTCACATTCTGTTCACAATCGGATCCCAGAAGGCAGACTCAGTTTAGAAAAGTAACATACACCTGGAAACTATCTCATAAGGAGACAGTCCCTTTGTCCTCCCTTGGCTGGAGGCCAAGAGAGCATATTTGGCTAAGCAGATGTTGCTTCTTTGATGCATGTAGACAAAGAGATGGCTGCCCTGCCCTGTGCTTTTGTCATTACCTGCACAGGTGAGGTCACGCCCACCTGTAGTCACATGCAGAAGAAGTCAGTCCCAACCCAGAAGGAAACAGGAAGTTTACCTGCTGGCTGGACAAAAATTCCTCCCCATGTGTAAACATGTTCACTCTAGGAATATTGTAAAGGTAAAGGTACCCCTGCCCGTACGGTCCAGTCGTGTTCGACTCTAGGGTTGTGCGCCCATCTCACTTAAGAGGCCAGGGGCCAGCGCTGTCCGGAGACACTTCCGGGTCACGTGGCCAGCGTGACGAAGCTGCTCTGGCGAGCCAGCACCAGCGCAGCACACGGAAACGCCGTTTACCTTCCCGCTAGAGAGCGGTCCCTATTTATCTACTTGCACTTAGGGGTGCTTTCAAACTGCTAGGTGGGCAGGAGCAGGGACCGAGCAACAGGAGCTCACCCCGCCACGGGGATTCGAACCGCTGACCATACAATCGGCAAGTCCTAGGCACTGAGGTTTTACCCACAGTGCCAACCGCATCCCATAGGAATATTGTACTTGACTGCTATTGTGTTTCACATCCCACAACCTGGAATCCTGTGTGCAATTCTGGGTGCCACAATTTAAGAAGGATGTTGGCAAACTGGTAGGTGTGCAGAGGAGGGCGGCCAAGATGATCAAGGGTTTGGAGACCAAGCCTTATGAGGAATGGTTGAGGGAATTATACCCAATGCAGCCCAATAAAGAGAAGACTGAGCGGAGATATGATGGCCGCCTTCAAATATCTTCAGGGCTGTCACATGGAAGAGGGAACAAGCTTGTTTTCCCCTGCTCTGAAGGGCAGGACCGAAACAACGGATTTGTGTTACAAGAAAAGACATTCCAGCTAAACATCAGGGAGAAGTTTCTGACTGCAAGAGCTGTACAACAGTGGAACGATTCCCCTTGGGAGGTGGTTGACTTTGAAGGCTTATAAGCAGAGGTGGGATGGCCATCTGTGATGGATGCTTTCGCTGAGATTCCAGCATGCTTTCCAACTCTACGAGTCTATGAAAAGAGGATTAGACTAAAATCACAGAGCAGGAGATTGCTATAGCTGAACCCTTGCCATGTTGGCAATGTTCTGTGTCCAGTGTCTGAGCTCCTGAATAGCAGATGCTGGAAACTGCAGGAGGGGAAGAGTAGTCCTTCAATTTCAGTGGGCCTACTCTGAGCATGGCAAACATGGGCTAAAACCCAGTTCCCCCTTCCTGCCCACCTCCTCCAAACCCACCCCACGTCCGACAAAGTGGCCTTTCGTCCACAGAAGCTGGTGCCCCCGTAAATCCTCAGCCTTTAAGCTGTCCCGAGGAGGCGGCGTCATTTCCTGGAAATTTATCACGGCTGCCAGGCAGGCGTTCAACCTTGAGAGGGGAGCGAGGAGGGGGTGGGCCCTGTCTCCTGCACCCTCGTTCTCTTCTGGGCGCAGCATGACGGGTGGCTGGTGGTTGAGGAAGAACCCCCTTAGATGCCAAGATGGAGAAGCACCCCTAAACCCGTTCGTGAGCACCAGGAGCTCAGCCAGCGGGCCACAGATTTTTTTCAGGGCTGCCTGGTTTTCTCTGTGCGAGGAAGCAGTGAGTCAGGCCACACTCAGCCGTGAAGGGAACCGTGAAGGCTGCGTGATTCGAGCGCACATGCACACCCACTGCCAGAGGAGAGCCAGAGGAGACTTTGATCCCTTCCTGGCCCAGTGATGCCTGCTTTTCACAGGATCATAGAACTGCAGGGACCCTTAGGGTCATCTAGTCCAACCCCTGCGATGCAGGAATCACACATTTTTGGGGGGTTGGGGGGGGAGAGACAGAACTGCCAGGCAGCTAAATCTTGCCACCCCTGTTTATCATCATCATCATCAAATCATAGAATTGGAAGGGGGCACCAAGGGTCATCTAGTCCACCCCCCCTGCAATGCAGGAATCGCAACTAAAGCATCACCATCGTTATGTATGGCCCACCTTTTCCCCTGGGGCCGGGACTCAAAATTAAAACCAACGCAGGGAAAATGCAGAAAGCTAAAGATCTATCGGAGATAGCAGTTGTGGGGGGGGGGGGAGCAATTAAATTATAATAGAACTGAGAACAGTATAAAACCGCTAGCAAAGCTGATCTAGCGAAAGCAACATAGCGCCATTGAAAGTCCTTTCCTGGGAAGCAGTCAGATTTTCCACGATGCGCATCCTGCACTGCATTTGCGGGGTTGGACTAGATGACTCTGGGGTGGCCCCCGCTTCCGAGTCTGCAGATTCCCCCGCCAACCCTCGCATCCTTTTCCGATGTTCCGAGCGAAATGTTCAACGGTTCACAACCGCCGCTGCTCTTCCCTGGGCAAGGAGGGCTGGATAGAGGTGGGGACGGAGGTCTGGGGGTCCACCAGTTCTAGCTGTGCGGGTGCAAAAAAGAAAGAAAGAAAGCAGCGATCCTAAATTCCTCCTCTTAACATTGCTTGGCGTAGTCAGGCTTGTCTGGGTCTTTCTGTTTCCTTTAGTTTTTTTCCCCTCCTGGGGGCAAATTTCCGCATTCCTCTATCCCAGTCTTATCCCCTGCATGCCACTCCAAAGCACCCTCTTCTCCGCTAACTTCCAGTGCATCTTCCGAAATCCACCACGCTCCATGCCGGTTCTTTTCCAAGGTCGGGGAGGAGGTTATTCTCTCTCTTTTCCTTTCCTTCTCCCTCCACCCCCCTTTCCTTTTTTGCCTGCAGAGATTCGCACTGAAGGGTTTTGCTGAACTTTCTTTACTCAGGCCACACAGTTCACCTGCGGAACTCAGTGCCACAAGATGTGGCGGTGGCCAGTGTTTTAGTCAGCTATAGAAGCAGGGCGGGCAGCAGGCGGATAGGTATTTGCAGGGGTCACTGCAATTCGTGCATTGATTACAGACACAAGTGATTGGATAAAAATTTGCCAAGCTGAATTGATCTCTTCGGAAAAGCCGTACAATTTAACAATTCAAAACTCGGACAGCACAGTTGTGGGCCTTATTTTAGTGGAAATTGGTAGACTATTGAAGAGGAGGAGTCAACTGCTGGTAGCCATGGTGTCTAAATAGAACCTTCTTGTTCAGGAATAGTCTATCTCCAAATAGTAATTGCTGGAACAAGCAGGTTTCGCATGCAAGCCCAGTTTTGTTCCCTCCCCCCAAGGGTATCAGAAGTTATCTATTGGATTGCCAGGTGGTTTGATCCAGCCGGGCTCCCTTGTATTAAAGACTCATCACCTTCATTGAACTTAATGGACCTTTCTAATTTAGGCCACATTCGTAAAATCCTTTTAAAGCACCAATTTAAACATTTGTGACTTCCCCCCCCAAAAATCAGTGTGTGTACGAACAGAAAGGTGTGCAGGGGAGGGCAACCAAGATGATCAGGGGTTCGGAAACGAAGCCTTATGAGGAACAGTTGAAGGAGCTGGGTATGTTTACCCTGGAAAAGACGAGACTGAGAGCAGCTAGGATAGCCATCAAAAATGGGGCTGGAGACGCTCCTTCAGGCATATGGAGCCAAGGCAGTTCAAACATTTAAAACTTCCCAATAGTGGGCAGCCTTCTGATGTCTTCTAAAAGTCAGATAGTTGTTTATTTCCTTGACATCTGATGGAAGGGTGCCACCACCAAGAAGGCCCTCTGCCTGGTTCCCTGTAGCTTCACTTCTCGCAGGGAGGGAACCACCAGAAGGTCCTTGGAGCTGGACCTCTGTGTCCGGGCTGGACAATGGAGGTGGAGACGCTCCTTCATGTCTACTGGGCCAAGGCTGTTCAGGGCTTTAAAGGTCAGCACCAACACTTTGAATTGTGCTCGGAAATGTACTGGGAGCCAGTTAAGATCCTTTAGGACCAGTGTTATATGGTCCTGGCAGCCATTCCCAGTCCCCAGTCTAGCTGCTGCATTGTGGATTAGTTGTTGTTTCTGAGTCACCTTCAAAGGTAGCCCCACGTAGAGCGCATGGCAGTAGTCCAAGAGGGAGAAAACCAGAACCATAGCTGACAACCTTCCCTTTTTTGCGGGAAATTCCCTTATTCCAGCGCCGTTTCCCGCTGCTTCCTGCTGCTATTCCAGATTGTTAGATATCCCGTAGACTGTCCCCGGGACAGGTGAGGCTGCTGATTCCTTATCTGAAAGTTAACTGCTATGACCAGAACATGGACCACTCTGCGGAGACAGGGAGCAGGCAGGGATTGTTTCAGATGGAGCTGGTAGACAGCTGCCCCGGACACAGAATTGACCTGTGCCTCCATGGACAGCTTTGAGTCCAAAATGGCCCCCAGGCTGCGCACCTGATCAGGGACACAATTACCCTACTCAAGATCAGGGAGGCCCCCAAACCTGCCCACCCCCTGTCCCCCAAAACAGTCCTTCTGTCTGGTCAGGACAGATGCATTATTCCCCATTTCTTCTGAATATACCAACCTTATTTCTGCAACATTGCAAGACCAGCGCATTCCTTGCCCGCTCTGATGAAAGGAGCCCTGGGCTCCTGCCCTGATGGCGCTGCCACCTTCGCGCGAATCAATAGCAATCCTAATTAGCACCACGAGCAATTAAGTCACACTCTCCCCCCACCCCACCCCCCATAGCGCTTCTTCAAAACTAATCTGCGCAGCTTTAAACGCTCCTTCGCTTTCCTCCAGTCTCCGGAGAGGAGTGACGCTCAGCTCGGCAGAATAAGTCCCTCTGCGGGTATCACTCCACTCATCTCACATTAGCGCTAATTTGCTGTGTGCGTCTGAGTCGGGCGTTAAATTGCAAAGCCCTTTTCTTTCTTCCTTTCTTTTGCAAAGCGTTGTTGACATTTCCCTGTTCCCTCAGGACCCTACAAATATTCACAGGGGGGTTTTCCGCTTTTCCCTTACTGGCTTGTAGGCCTGTTTGCTCGGCATTGGCATTCAACAGCCGCTGGTTGAAACAAAACAAAACAAAACAGCCTTTCTTAACAACCCAGAAGTGTTACATCACAGAATCTTAAAATTGTGAAGCTGGAAGGGAAACCTGAGGGTCATCTAGGCGAACCCCCCGCAATGCAGGAATCTCAGCTTAATCATCCCTGACAGATGGCCTTCCAACCTCTGCTTAAAAACCTCCAAGGAAGGAGACCCCATAATCTCCTTAGGGAGACCATTCCACTGTAAAATGGTTCTTAACTGCTGGAAAATTCTTCCTGATGTTTAGTCAGAACCTCCTTTCTTGTAACCTCAAGCCATGGGTTCGAGTCCTACCCTCTGGAGCAGGAGAAAGCAAGCTTGCTCCATCATCCATGTGGCAGCCCTTCAGATATTTAAAGATGGGTATCCTATGCCTTGGGACGTGGGTGGCGCTGTGCGTTAAACCGCAGAGCCTTGGGCTTGCCAATCAGAAGGTCAGCGGTTTGAATCCCCGCAATGGGGTGAGCTCCTGTGCAGTCCCTGCTCCTGCCAACCTAGCAGTTTGAAAGCATATCAAAGTGCAAGTAGATAAATAGGTACCACTCCGGTGGGAAGGTAAAAGGCATTTCCATGCGCTGCTCTGGTTTGCCAGAAGCGGCTCAGTCATGCTGGCCACATGACCAGGAAGCTGTACGCCGGCTTCCTCAGCCAATAAAGCGAGATGAGCGCCACAACCCCAGAGTCAGTCACAACTGGACCTAATGGTCAGGGGTCCCTTTACCCTTTACCTTTACCTCCTATCTCCTCTCAGTCTCCTCTTTTCCAGGCTAAACATCCCCAGCTCCTTCAACCGTTCCTATTAGGGTTTGGTTTCCAGACCCATCATCTTCTTGTTTGCCCGCCTTTGCACGCCTTCCAGCTTGACCTAAAAACATTCTGGATCTTACACAGTTTTCATGTATTCCTCCCCCCTCTCCCCACCTCCCGGTAGCTAAAGCCCATATGTTCTTATATACCGCACAGCCAAATGCAGATTTTTCTAGGTTTTCCATTCCCAGGCTCCTAAAATCCTAGATGCAGCCATGTCACAACCTCTTCAAAGTGACAAGCATTCGTGCCAGCCATCGACAAAGGATAGCTCAGTTGGTAAAGCACGAGACTCTTTGTCTCAGGTCATGAGTTCGAACCCCACACTGGGCAAAAAGATTCCTGCATTGCCGGTTGTTGATCCTCGTGGTTCAACAGGCTCTGATTCCACTATTGTGAGTCGAGGACCCGCTTGAGGATAAGAAAGACACCAGGACACAGTATATTAGGTTAATGGGCTAAAAAAGGCCACAACTTTATTGATTATAGCATGTGAGTGGTATTGGCTTAGGCATTGGATAAAACAACAGAGCGTGACTCCACCCCCTCAGGAAGGGGTGAGACTAACAAGGGTTAACCACCAGTGGGAGGAGCCTGTTGATGCAAATACAACTGTAAGCCTCCCCTGATGTCACCGGGGGTCGTGCCACGGCCCTAGCCCCCAGCAAGGGCGTCGGACAGGATCCACGACCGCCGGATTCCTTTAATGGAATACCCAAAAAGTGGAGGGGTAGGCGATGGCCACACCCTGCCCTCCAATACACAAACATATTCCAATGCCTAACCGCCAATACCCGAAAAGTTGTGGCGATTTGCTACGAGATAGGTGAAAAACCTGGGTGGCAGGACGCGGGTGGCGCTGTGTGTTAAACCACAGAGCCTAGGACTTGCAGATAAGAAGGTCAGCGGTTTGAATCCCGCAACAGGGTGAGCTCCCGTTGCTCGGTCCCTGCTCCTGCCAACCTAGCAGTTTGAAAGCACGTCAAAGTGCAAGTAGATAAATAGGTACCGCTCTGGCGGGAAGGTAAATGGCGTTTCTGTGTGCTGCTCTGGTTCGCCATAAGCGGCTTAGTCATGCTGGCCACATGACCCGGAAGCTGTACGCCAGCTCCCTCGGCCAGTAAAGCAAGATGAGCGCCACAACCCCAGAGTCGTCCGCGACTGGAGCTAATGGTCAGGGGTCTCTTTACCTAGGCGAAAAACCAAGTGGCCACTGCAAATTTGCCAGCTGGATAAAGTTCCTACCAGGTCCCTTGGGCAACAAAGGCGATGAACCACAGGTCCATAGCAAGGTCAAAAACGAAACGATGAACTAAAGGGAGGGTGGGTGAGTGATCTGATGAAAACCAGCAGCGCAATGAGGGGGAAGCACTGCCACAGCCGCATTTGAGTGGCTAAACCCCACCCCCAAGCCTCCGCCTGATTGGTTGGCTGCTAGGGGGCACGGCACGGCACGGCAGCCAGGACAGCTGAGCAGGGACCGGAATGCCCCCTGCTAACGCAGGAAATGGCTCCCGCTCACAACACCTCCCCTCTGGAAAGAGGAGAGGTTTTCTGTGACCTGTTCAGTCATTGCAAATTGAGGGAAAGCCTGAGCAGGTGGTCTAATGACTTTAGAGATTTCTTGGTATTTTAAATAGGTAAAGGGACCCCTGACCATTAGGTCCAGTCGTGGCCGACTCTGGGGTTGTGGCGCTCATCTCGCTTTATTGGCCGAGGGAGCCGGTGTACAGCTTCCGGGTCATGTGGCCAGCATGACTAAGCTGCTTCTGGCGAACCAGAGCAGCGCACAGAAATGCCGTTTAGCTTCCCGCCAGAGTGGTACCTATTTATCTACTTGCACTTTGACGTGCTTTTGAACTGCTAGGTTGGCAGGAGCAGGGACCGAGCAACGGGAGCTCACCCCGTCGCAGGGATTTGAACCGCCGACCTTCTGATCGGCAAGTCCTAGGCTCTGTGGTTTAACCCACAGCGCCACCCGCGTCCCTCTTGGCATTTTAGGGGACCAGAATAATGAGACCCGAAGGCATTTCCACTAAAGATGGGGAGAATGTTCCTCAGAGCTCACAACCCCACCAGCAATCCTAGCTTGAATGTGATGAGATATATGCAATGATCTCTGTAAAGATCACTTGACCTTGTGGGGGACGCGACGGAGCTGAATATTGGGACATCCAGGACAGGAACGATGGAGAACTTATTCTCGCAGTGCAGTTAACCCGTGGAACTCCTTGCCACAGGAGGCGGTGATGGCCATCAGACTGGATGGCTTTAAAAGAGGATTGGACAGATTCGTGGAGGGGGGGCTGTCGAGGGCTACTAGCCAGGAGCGCTATGCTCTGCAGGCAGCAGTGCTTCTGAATGCCAGAAACTACAGGGAGGGAGACAGATCTGGTGCTAGGATCCTGTTTGTAGACTTCTCATTGGGGAATCTGGTTGACCACTGTGAGAACAAGATGCTGTTGGGCCACTGGCCTGATCCAACAGGTAATAATAATAATAATTTATTAATTATACCCCGCCCATCTGGCTGAGTTTCCCCAGCCACTCTGGGCGGCTTCCAATTGAGTGTTAAAAACAATACAGTATTATTATTATTATTATTATTATTATTATTATTATTATTCCTAGCTGAGACCCTTCTTATGGAATACAGTGGTACCTCGGGTTACATACGCTTCAGGTTACAGACTCTGCTAACCCAGAAATAGTACCTCGGGTTAAGAACTTTGCTTCAGGATGAGAACAGAAATCATGTTCCAGCGGCGCAGCGGCAGCAGGAGGCCCCCATTAGCTAAAGCGGTGCTTCAGGTTAAGAACAGTTTCAGATTAAGAACGGACCTCTGGAACGAATTAAGTACTTAACCCGAGGTACCACTATATAAGATATGAAAGTATCACTGTACCACTGTATTCCCTTGCGTATGATGACACAGATTGAAAAGGAACAGTAGGACTTTCTTTTGAGTAAACTTGCATAGGATCCATCTTCAAAAAGAATGGAAGTAAGAGAATCAAACATACTGATTGGGAGAAAAGCAGTCTTGTACCCAAAGAGGAATCTTGACTTATTTTTTCTTATGAAACAAACAAAACCCTTCAGTCTTTGAGCTGCAAAAAAAAAAAAAGTTAGCGGGTGTTCATCCAGTGGAGTTCTCTGCTTGGAAACCGAAAGCAATCTTGCAACCACAGCTTTGAGAATGCAGGAATGGACACTTTGAATGGTGCTGCTAATACTCCGAGGCTGCTACAGGGATGGAATGAGAAGCCATATTTAGAACCAATGCAAAATATAGGGCAGGAAAGGGATTCCCCAGGTTTGCAAAACTGAATTTCCAAACCACTGTTGGCTACGATCAATGCTTCATTCACAATCCTGGAGCAAATATGCATTGTGAAATAACAGCTATCCTTCAAACAGGGAGGCCTTATCTGAATTTTACAATGCAGTCAGCCGACTGAATATTGTGTGCAAAAAAAATTAGGGCAGTGTGTGCTTTGCGGTGCATGCACTGGTGAAAACAACCTGACGCCCTATCATATTACAAAACGTTGCTTTGCAAGAAAATGTTAGTCAAACCCCATGCAAACATTTGTATATTGGGAGAAATTTGCACCAGAAATGCTGCCCAGTTTTCACGAGGATATACATATATCGCTGGGCAGATGAGGAGAACTGAATTTAAAATGAGAAACCAAAAATCAACAAGTTCTGATGCATTTTGGATCCACATTTAAGGCGGCAATTTACAACTGAAATACACCCAGTCCGATGCAAAACTCTTCCATCCTCTGTGGCAGCCTGCAGTGGGCAGAGATTGGGCACGTGGGGGGGGGGTTCCTACTGTAGCCCCACCCTCACCCACTCCGGTTATGTGTGGGGCAGGCCTAGGGCAGAAGGGGAAGAAGCCAAGAAGGTTTTGATGGAGACTTCCCCCCCTCTCCTTTTACTCTCTTTCGGCCCAGATACCATGACAAGCAAGATGTGACCAGCAATTTCCTGGGGGCCATGTGGTTGATCTCCATAACCTTCCTCTCCATCGGCTACGGGGACATGGTCCCACACACTTACTGCGGGAAAGGAGTCTGCCTGCTCACTGGGATTATGGTAAGGTACCATCTTTCCTGCTGGTGTACAGATTACCCTTTGTTTCTTACATTTCCCTGCTCTTCCTTCCCTGTATGTTCTGCCTTTCAGCTTGTAAGTCTTCTTTTTTCCTCTTCCCTCCCTGTACCTCTTTCCTTTCATGCCATGCCTTTCAGATTGCCTTTCAGAGACTGCCTTGCTTTAATTTCAGGTGTAGGTCAGCGATTTTAAAAAGCAACATGGTGTCTGTGAAGTTAACTCTTTATTCAAAACAGCGCAGGCTTGGTGACCCAAGCAACTCTTCCCAGAAGGTCTTGCCCCAGTGAGGCAGTTGCAAGTAATGAAGGTCCCCACCTTCCCACAACCATCTAAGTCCTCTCCAGGGTTTTTCTCAAGCAGTTGCAAACTGAGGCTGGATTGACACTGACCTGTCATTAGATATACAGTGGTACCTCGGGTTGCAGACGCTTCTGGTTACAGACGCTTCAGGTTACAGACTCCGCTAACCCAGAAATAGTACCTTGGGTTAAGAACTTTGCTTCAGGATGAGAACAGAAATTGTGTGGCAGCAGCAGCGGGAGGCCCCATTAGCTAAAGTGGTGCTTCAGGTTAAGAACAGTTTCAGGTTAAGAATGGACCTCCAGAACGAATTAAGTACTTAACACAAAGTACCACTCTTATTTGGCTTAACCATGTCTGGAAGTAGAGCAAAATCCGAGGTACCACTGTACCATTCTAAAACATCACTTGTAAATTGGATTGTTTTGTTTTCATCTATACAATTTTTATTAAATTTTCTCTTTTACTATTTAGAATATTCATTTATTTTTTATTTTTTTATATTCATTTATTTTTTATTTTTTAATTTTTTAATTTTTTATAATAATTTTTATTAAAGATTTTACATTACAAAAAAAAGAAAAAACAGAAAAAAGAAAAAAATATCCAACAAAAATTGTTAAAAACAATCCTTCTTTCCATCTCCTTAATTTTCATTTACTTGTTTCTCGGACCTCCTCATACCACCCTTTTTTGTATTCCAAATCAAATTATTAATTCAACAATTTCTTTCCCGCTTTTTGATACCCAAATCTTATTCTTAAATTGTTACAATCTTAGATTTTTACTTATATAAACCCATTTTTTCGTATTCTTTTAACCCATCACAGCTAGAAACCTCTTAGTTCCAATCCAACATTATTCTAAAATTCCTTAATTTTACAATGTCTCTGTAGATAATCTTTGAATTTCTTCCAATCTTCCTCCACTGACTCTTCTCCCTGGTCTCGAATCCTGCCAGTCATTTCCGCCAATTCCATATAGTCCATCACCTTCATCTTCCATTCTTCCAAAGTGGGTAGATCTTGTGTCTTCCAATATTTTGCGATAATTATTCTTTGCTGCTGTTGTAGCATACATAAAGAAAGTTCTATCCTTCTTTAACACCAATTGGTCAACTATGCCCAGGAGAAAGGCCTCTGGTTTCTTCAAAAGGGTATATTTAAGTACCTTCTTCAGTTCATTATATATCATCTCCCAGAAAGTACAATTTAGAATATTCATTTAAACAACCTTAAAATACCAGTGACTTCCCTTCTTCTCTTTCCATGGTTCATTTTGCACAGCATAAATCCCTGCATAATTTATATAAACTAAACCATTCAGTATTCCATTATTACTTCCATCAAAACTTGTTTACACTGCTGGATTTCTCTTAATGCTGCCAACGTCTCCAAGTGTACACAATCCCCCCACCCATACATTCAATAAACATTTCCCAACCTTCTTTAAATGTTCTTCTTGTTCTCTTTTTCTATAAGTTAGATCCGCAAACTGTGCATATTCCATCAGTTTAAGTTGCCATTCTTCTTTGGTTGGGACCTCACTCGTTTTCCATTTTTGAGCTAACAAAACATGGGCCGCCGTAGTTGCATACATATATAACGTCACAGGGCATACTTGTAAATTGGATTTTTTTAAAAAAAAACTTTCTTTCTTTCTTTCTTTCTTTCTTTCTTTCTTTCTTTCTTTCGTCAAAACACTGTTTCCCATCTGCGCTCTGCAACACCCTCTAGTGTCACATTTTAATAACGCCCTATGAATTTTAAAAGTACAGTGGTGCCTCGCAAGACGAAAAGAATCCGTTCCGCGATTCTCTTCGTCTAGCGGTTTTTTCGTCTTGCGAAGCAAGCCCATTGACAGCTTAGTGGATTAGCGCTACAGCTGTCTAGCGGCTTCTAGCGATCAGCTGTTAAGCGGCTTATCAGCTGATCAGCTGTTAAGCGGCTTAGCGGCTTAGGAAAAGGGGGGGAAGCGGGGAAAAACAGTGGGAACTCACAAGATTTTTTCGTCTTGCGAAGCAACCCCATAGGGAAATTCGTCTTGCGAAGCACCTCCAAAATGGAAAACCCTTTCGTCTAGCGGGTTTTCCGTCTTGCGAGGCGTTCGTCTTGCGGGGCACCACTGTAGGACGTCATCTGTCCATATAGGTATAAAAACCATTCCATAACGCTTCCTTAACGTTGAAAACCATGTGTGTAGATCTGCCCTGAGTCTGTGCACAACCGAGCTCTAACATGTGCCATTCATTTCATGGAGTGCCCTGGGAACCCGGGGGGGGGGAGCGAGAGCTGGTCACAGCAGGAGGGGGAGCCTCCCTGGATTCTTCAGCAGCTGAACTCATTGCTGCCTCTTGGGCCCCCTCCTCTCCTGCCTTCTCCTCTGCTAGAAGCCAGAATTGTTCCCAGACTATGAAAAACTGCTTAGAAATATACAGTGGTACCTCGGGTTACAGACGCTTCAGGCTACAGACACTTCAGGTTACAGACTCTGCTAACCCAGAAGTAGTACCTTGGGTTAAGAACTTTGCTTCAGGATGAGAACAGAAATTGTGCAGCGGTGGCAGCGGGAGGCCCCATTAGCTAAAGTGGTGCTTCAGGTTAAGAACCGTTTCAGGTTAAGAACGGACCTCCGGAACGAATTAAGTACTTAACCCGAGGTACCACCGTATAAGATTTACAGAAGATTGGAAGAAACATACGAATTATTTGAAGAGCAACTGTAATAAACAAATTCCGCTAGCAGGACTACAAGAAGTTTTGTAAGGAGAAATGTATGAAGCATTGCAAAGTAGAGGAAGAATAGAGATATTAGTTATGGATTAAATGTAATTGTGGAAGTAAGAAATGTGTATTTAGTGAATAGACTGGAAAATTTTCAGATGTGATTGATGGAAGTAAAAAAAATATGATACAGTGGTACCTCAGGTTACATACGCTTCAGGTTACATACGCTTCAGGTTACAGACTCCACTAACCCAGAAATAGTGCTTCAGGTTAAGAACTTTGCTTCAGGATGAGAACAGATATCGTGCTCCAGCGGTGCGGTGGCAGCAGGAGGCCCCATTAGCTAAAGTGGTGCTTCAGGTTAAGAACAGTTTCAGGTTAAGTACGGACCTCCGGAATGAATTAAGTACTTAACCCGAGGTACCACTGTATAAGATATGAAAGTATGTTTGATTGCTGTTGAAAATGATATGTTGAAAAACTAATAAAAATATATTTTTAAAAAATATATATATATAAGTCCACCCCTTAGAGATTTTGGTAATTGGATGGCATGTTACTAACTTAAATGAAAATATGGAGCACACTGCAGCGTCCTTGGATATGGCTTACTTCTCCCGCCTCCTTCAGCAGGCAGGCATCCAACCGGTGTGGCTTTCCCTATTCTAACCCTCCCTCTTCCTTGTCCTGCAGGGTGCTGGTTGTACAGCTCTCGTGGTTGCCGTTGTCGCCCGGAAGCTCGAACTGACCAAAGCGGAAAAGCACGTCCACAACTTCATGATGGATACACAGCTATCAAAGCGGGTAAGAGGTGCAGCACCCTCGGCCCCGATCCTCAGCATAGACAGAGTGTGGGTGGTAGTCCACCCTTGTCCTGCTTCAAGAGTAAACCCATCGAAGGTCATGGACACAAATAACTTGGGCCAATCCATTTTCCGTGGGTCATCTCCAACGCTGGTCATACTCAGAGTAGACCCATTGATTTCAATGGGCATGAGAACGTGAGGACCATGAATTTCAATGGGTCTCTACACGGAAGATCTTTACTTAGAGGATAATGCATGCAGCAACCTCCTCTACTGCCGTTTTATAAAACGCAGAGGATTGCTGTTCCAAAAGTAATTCCTTGTAGCAGCCGTTCAGAGAATCAAGACTTGACTCTGTGAAAACAGTAATATTTATTTATTTCATAATATGCATGCACCCCTTAATTGTTTTTTTAAAAAACCCTCAAAGCTCTGTGTGTGTGTGTGTGTGTGTGTGTGTGTGTGTCACAATAAAATGATCCAATAAGGAAAATTAATAGCAACGATTTAAAGTTAAAAATAAATTAAAAACAGATTAAAACTCGCACCACTTTTCTAAATATTTGGATGGCAAAAATCTCTTTAGCAGACACCAAAAAGAGTACAGAGATATCAAAAGTGTTCCAAAGTGTAGATGCTGCCACACTAAAAGACCGAGTTCTTAATTAACTCCGAATAGTTAGCTTTCTTAAGACACGGGTGCAACTTAGCATCTTCACAAACAATCCTTCACGGGGTCAAACTTGGATTGGTTGGTGATAATCGAGAGCGATCGCAATGGGAGCAAGGTAGGATTGGTCAGAGACTGTGCCGTCACGAACTCCAGAGAGCCTATTTTTTTGGAAGAGCACCGCTCACCACCTCAGACCTCTCCTGCCTGTCTGATGCCCATCTCCTTTTCTTTCCCCCTTAACCTCTTTCCCTCCCCACCCCCCCAGGTGAAGAATTCTGCCGCCAACGTACTCAGGGAAACGTGGCTGATCTACAAGCACACCAAGCTGGTGAGGAAGATTGACCATGCCAAAGTACGGAAACACCAGCGTAAGTTCCTCCAAGCCATCCATCAGTAAGTCAAACATGTTTACCTGCTTCAAACCCCCCCCCCAGTGCCTGCTGCTTCCTGCTCCCACCCACCCACCCTCCATCCCCCTGTTCTGTTGTCCAGGTCTCTCCCTGACTTGGGGGTCCCTGCCTGAAAGGAGGAGAATCCGCTCCACTAATTACGATGCACCGTTCAATCGTTGCAAAAATCTGCTGCTAGCTGGGGGTGGCATTGGGTTGTTATACGAAACCTACCCGTATTGTGTGGGAATGTTCAGGGATGCAGGAGAGGATATATTGTCTGATTATAGCCTTTCCAACTTGTGTTAACAAGTTCACAATTTAGCAGAGTAACATTCCCCTGTTTAAACTCACAGCGGATGCTCAGGCTCGCTAAAGCCTCTATAATAACTGTTCTGGTATTTCCCCCTTATTCCCTCATAAAAGATAAGACATGACACAGTCTTCTATAAAAGTATAAAAAGAGTTTACTCACATTCTGTTCACAACTGGATCCCAGAAGGCAGACTTAGCTTAGAAAAGTAACATACACCTGGAAACTATCCCATAAGGAGACAGTCCCTTTGTCCTCTCTTGGCTGGAGGCCAAGAGAGCATCTTTGGCTAAGTTGATGTTGCTTCTTCAACGAAAGTAGTCATAGAGAGAGAGATGGCTGCCCTGCCCTGTGCTTTTGTCATTACCTGCACAGGTGAGGCCATGCCCACCTCTAGTCACATGCAGAAGTCCAGCCCAGGAGGAAACAGGAAGTTGACCTGCTGGCTGGACAAACATTCCTCCCCCTGTGTAAACATGTTCACTCTAGGAATGTTGTACTTGACTGCTCTTGTGTTTCACATCCCACATATCGGAGGTCTGTGTGGGAATGTTGTGGATAGTAGGAGAGGATATATGGATTAAATATTATCCTTCCTCACTTACGCTAGTGAGTCAGTAGCAGAGTCCATTTCCCCCAGTATATTGCAAGAAGCTAGTTGGTAGATTCGTTTGGATCTCTTTACTTAAGCAGTCCAATCTGGCGTGTCCAGACTGGGTTCGATCCTGGTAAATTCCCCTTTATTCCCTCTTAAAACAATAAGGACACAACAGTCTTCTTTTAAAAGTAATGATAAGAAGTTTACTTACATTCAGTTCACTGTTTGATCCTGAAGGCAGGCTTTAGCTTTTAGCTGCAGAAGAGACTTTATCCCATATGTGCTGCTGGCTGAGAGCCAGCAGAAAACAAAAAGACATCAAGAGAACATCATCAAGAGAAGCAAGAGAAGGAAGATGGCCGTGTGACCAGACCTTTTATGGGGTCTCCTAGGGCCACGCCCATCTACCTGGTCACACGCAGGGGTGTATGCTCCAGACCAGGTGTCACAGGAAGTCCTCCTGGCTGGAGCAACATCCCCCTGTGTCCACTCTGGGCAAACAGGAAGTGTTGTATTTGACTGCTTTCTGTGACGTTACATCCCACAGTCTGTGCCACTTTGATTTGGAGCCACATACTGGCCTTGTCCACATCTAGGTATTGCCGTTGCTCCCTTGGAGAAGACTCAAGAAACCATAACTGTCATGGGAAAGGTTAGGTTCATTCTGTGGGAATGTTCAGGGAGGCAGGAAAGGATATATTGTTTAATTATATCCTTCCCAACTTGTGTTAACAAGTTCTATCATTTAGCAGAGTAACATTCCCCTTTTAAAATTTGTACAGCGGATAACGTCTTTGCCAGGCTTGTATAAGTCTCTAAAATAAGTTTCCTTGTAATTCCCCTTTATTCCCTCATAAAACAGACACAACACAGTCTTGTATAAAAGTATAAAAGAGTTTACTCACACACATTCTGTTCACAGATGGATCCCAGAAGGCAGACTTAAGTTACAAAATGTATACACCTGGAATCTACCCCATAAGCAGATAGTTCCTTTGTCCTCTCTTGGCTGCAAGCCAAGATGCCAAGAGAGCATCTCAGGCTAAGAAGATGTTGCTTCTTTGAGGAATGGAGTCAGAGAGAGAGATTGCTGCTTCCCCTGTGCTGTTTCATTACCTGCACCGGTGAGGTCACACCCACCTCTGGTCACATGCAGAGGAAGTGTGTCCCAGCCCAGGAGGAAACAGGAAGTTCCGACTGGTTGGTCCAGACATCCCCTTTTATGTTCACTCTAGGAATGTTGTATTTGGCTGCTCTGTGTTTCACATCCCACACATCGAAATATGACAATGTAGAGCAACAGTTCCCAAACATTTTGGGGGGGGACCTCACCCACTTGCTTCCACAAATGCACCCTTAGGGCCTCCTACCTCTGCCATACAAAAAACAGAACAGCGGTTTGCACGAACCACTAATAGCAGGGTGGGAGAGTTTTAAAAAAAATCACATCTGGTAAGCAATGAGTCCCTTTGGTTTCAGATAGTACATGGGAAGACAAATCTAAAAAGTCTGGGACACAAATTTTCATGGCCCTCTAGTGAATATGGTGGCTCATTTACCAGAAGTAATGCATTTCACAGGCTCCAACATTTCTCCCATGAAAATAGGGGTGTCCTAAGGGAAAGTGGGGCATTCCGGGATCAAATCAGAAACCGGGACGGCTTCTGACTGTCCCTGGAAAATAGGGGGACTTGGAGGGTCTGGTGTTTAGTGTCAACTTTGGAAGTATATACTCAATTCTGACCAAACATAGCCACTCAGAGCAAAATATACATAGGAGACTTGGTTTGGGAAAGTACCATATTTTTCGCTCCATAATGCGCACCTAGTTTTTAGAGGGGGAATTCAAGGGGGGAAATTATTTAAAGGGAGTGCTAAGCAGAGCCTGTATGCATCCCAGGCTCTGCTCAGCGCTCCCAATTCACGAGCTGCACGAGAGTGTGTGTGTGACTCTTGGGGGCTTTTCCCCGAGGAAAAGCCCCCACCCACTCCACACGTTCTTTAAAGGGAGCACAGCTCTTGGGGGCTTTTGCGGGAGATGGGGAAAGCACTCTCTCTAGCTGTTCTGGCTTCTGGGGTAGCCCGCAAAGTCTCTGCAGGGCAGCAGGAAGGCTTCGCAGGCTACCCCAGAGCTGCTTTAAAGAGCATGCGGCTCCTGCGGGTTTTTCTATGAAGAGGGAGAAGGGACTGACTGGCCACAAGAGCCGCGTGGAGCTTGTGTGCGGCTCTTGGGGACTTTTCCTGCCTGCCTCCCCCTTGCATTCGCTCCATAAGACGCACACACATTTCCCCTTACTTTTTAGGAGGGGAAAAGTGTGTCTTATGGAGCGAAAAATACGGTAGCTGTATCTGGGGTAAGGCAATATTGCCGGTGGTCGAGTACCATTAGACAAGGATATAGATATATGCAAGAAATTGCAAGCTTCTTCTGCATCACGGTCAGTGAGTCTGATAAAAAAAACCACATGCCCCATATCTAGATTTCCTAACACAACCCAAGTCTACAAGGGCAGTTTCTGTTTACCTTCGAAGATCCTGGACAGCACCTTTGCCAGATTTTCGGTCAAGGACAGCTGCCGCCTTCGCCACACAGACTTTCATGTGTTTCAAACCATTTGTGTTTTTCAAATCCCCCTCCCATGTTAACCATCTGCTTGTGTGCATCGATGCAACATGGGGAGGAGAGGGAGATGTGTTGATGTGGCGGCACGCACAATTGCCCGTCGAGGTTCCCTCGCTTCCCCTTGCGTCGAAGGCGATCTACAATGAGATGGTTTGTCAGCGAACCAGAGTGTGTGAACTTGCAGAGCTGTGCCGTCAAAATAACCTTGAGGCAACAAAATTGTGGGTCCCTGGCTTTCGTTTACAGTGTTTTACATGCAGTGTGTTATCAGTAATGTTAAGTTGTGGGTGAACATATCAGACGACACAGCGATTCTTCAAACAGCTCTTGTTTATTCACAGGCCAGGACAGAACTGAACTGAAGGGTTCAGTCAGCCTGCTTATATAGAGCTCCAGTACAACGCTACTGTAACAACTTTCTAATGCTATCCAATCACTGAACGTCACTTTCGATCCCTTATTTGCATAACTATCTACAGTATCCCCCTGCTGGCCCAGGGTGAGAACTTCAGTACATAACAAGTAATGTCAGGGCAAGGGTGGGTGGCTGAGGGAGAGAGAGAGAGAGGTGTAACCAAACTGACAGAACCGGAATCGGTGGCGCTCTCAAGAGTCCAACGATTTTCCCAGCTCAGCCAACCAGTGCCGGTGATACTGACATAGATGGATTGGTGGTTTAGCTCACTGGAAGGCAACTTCCTTTGTGAACAAAGGACCTGAATCTTACTTGGTCCCCCAAGCTCAACAGTCTTCCATACAGTAGGATGCAAGTTTGATCGCATGCCTTCCAACATTTCCCCAATGAAAACAGGGACGTCCTAAGGATAAGCGGGACATTCCAGGGTCAGATCAGAAACCGGGATGGCTTCTGTAAACCCAGGACTGTCCCTGGAAAATAGGGACACTTGGATGCTTAAATATACATTCCCCAAAAAAGCCTGAAGAACTATTGCTGGGTTTGATAGGGGAAGATATTAAGAAGATGGACCAAAGATTATATACCGTATTTTTCACTCTATAAGACGCACCAGACCACAAGATGCACCTAGTTTTTGGAGAAGGAAAACAAGACAAAAAATATTCTGAATCTCAGAAGCCAGAACAGCAAGAGGGATCGCTGCACAGTGAAAGCAGCAATCCCTCTTGCTGTTCTGGCTTCTGGGATAGCTGCGCAGCCTGCATTCACTCCATAAGACGCACACACATTTCCCCTTACTTTTTAGGAAGAAAAAAGTGAGTCTTACAGAGCAAAAAATACGGTATTTATGCTACGACAGCTGCCAGAGTTTTGATAGCCCAAAAATGGAAAACGCAGGAGATACCAACTGTGAAGGAGTGGCAGACAAAGTTGGTTGAATACGCGGAATTAGCAAAACCGACCCATAGGATTCGTAGTCAGGAGGAAACAAAGCACCAAAAAGAATGGAGTACATTTATGGTCTATATAAGTGAAAACTGTAGAAATTTGAAGAAGTTAGCCGGACTCAAATAAATCTTATGTCATGGTTTAGTTATTATTAAGGAACTGTGGATTAGTGATTGGAATAAGAAAACCTGTGGAAGGGAAGGAGGGACGTCAACTGATCTATGGAGCGTAAAGTAAGGCAGATGTAAAAAGATTTGAAATATTTGTGTATTTTGTTGGTGTACGGGACCGCCTCTCCTGGTATGCCCCACAGAGGAACTTACGGTCTTCAAATAAAAACACCTTGAAGGTCCCAAGCCACAGAGAGGTTAGGCTGGCCTCAACTAGAGCCAGGGCTTTTTCGGCTGCGGCTCCAACCTGGTGGAACGCTCTGTCACAAGAGACAAGGGCCCTCCAGGACTTGACATCTTTCTGCAGGGCCTGCAAGACAGAGCTGTTCCACCTGGCCTTTGGTCAGGGCGCAGCCTGACTCCCTCCTTTGGCAATCTTTACAAAACTTTAGTTTATGGTTGCCATCAATTTTGATTTTAATTCATTTTTATAATGTTTTATAATGTTGTACTGTTTTAGTGTTGTTAGCCGCCCTGAGCCCGGCTTCGGCTGGGGAGGGCGGGATATAAATAAAACTTATTATTATTATTAATAAAAAGCATTTTTAAAAAAGAAAAAGGAAATAGGGACACTTGGAGGGTCTGCATGGCATCGCCATGGAAGAGATGGAAATCTCTGGCTGCCAGTCAGTGCAGGCAGTATTGCACTAGATGGACTGGGGAGGCAGGTCTGGCTCTGTATAAGACGAATTCCTATGTTCCTGTGCATAAGAGGGAGCCGCTGGCAGTGCCCCCCCCCCGCCCCCGTTAGTGTGTGCTGGGTTTTTGGCTATCCTCACAACTTCGACCCACAATTTGACCACTCCGGGGTGGGAATCTGTGGGTTCTGGGGAGCAGAGAAGGCGGTGTCTGTCTGGCGGTGTGACCCCCCCTTCCTATCTCTCATGTTTATTTAAACCTGTGCTGTTGTTTTGTCTCTGTTCCCTCCCCCCTCCTCCACCCCGCCCCGCCCTTGCAGAGCCCAGAAGTAAGTTACTGTTCCGCCAGAACTTTTGTTTGAATGCATGGTTTGCCCGTCTTTGTCTCCACCTCTTCGGGAGGCCACAACGCCGACCCCATTCAGACACGCACGCATGCCCAAATTACGCACGCATCCCAACCGCGCTTCACCCCGGCCAGCCCTCGGCTAACCCAAATTTCTCTCCGTTTCGAAATGTGGACAGCGAGAGAGAGAGAGAGAGAGAGAGAGAAAAGAGAGAGAGAGTCAGAAATTTGGGGGTTCGTAGCATGCCAGCCCACTGCCAACTTGCAAATGCCGTGTTTCTCTTCCCTCCCATCTCTCAGCACAAGCTGTTTCCATCTTGCCTGTGTCTCGCGACGTTGCTCTGATTTAGAGGCCAAGCAACGCGAGGGCTTTCTGGACCCATCCATATAAGTGGGAGCGTCATTATGTCTCCATCTCACAGCACCCACATGGACCCTCCTGCCTGTATCGGGAAGTTTTCAATGTTTGACGTTTTACTATGTTTCCATAAGTGCTGTCAGCAGCCCACAGCGGCTGGGGGAACCCAGCCAGCTTGGCAGGGTAGAAATAATAAAAATATTATTGTTGTTATTATTATTATTAAACTGCTCCCTTCAATGTCATCATTGCTCTGCCCATCACAGCCTGGCAGATCCCATCTGATTATTATTATTCTGAAGGTAAACAGCATTTCCGTGCGCCCTGGCACTTGTCACGGTGTCCCGTTGCACCGGAAGCGGTTTAATTCTGCTTGCCATATGACTTGTCTGTGGGCGAACGCCAGTTCCCTTGGGGAAGATGACTGTCGAACCACATAGTCGAATTTGACTGGACTTAACCACCCAGGGGTCCTTCACCTTTAGCTATTGCTATTATGATTATTATAGCCCTTCCTTCCGCAGGCCACAACCATGTAAACTCAACATTTAAAAAACACACAATCAAAACCGCAACTGGTGTGTCGGGATAATGCAGCACATTTTCCTCATGTGACATAAGCTGCGCACTGAAGGTGCCTTGTAGATCTCTGTGGGGAGGGAGATACGCAGTGCAGGGGCTGCCACAGAGAAGGCAATATTTCTCCCCAAACTGCCACCCCCCCAAAAAAAAGACTTTTGCAGGCAAGAGGGCCACCTGTGCTGTGTTTTCCGCTAGCAACAATGGCTATGCGATGCCTAGACAGTAATGCCTGTTGCTAGAAACCCACGGGAAGGGTGAGTTGGTTCTGTGTTTGAGTCCTGGTTGAGAGTCTCCCATAATGGACATCTGGTTGGTCTCTGTGGTCTCCTTTGGCCCCTTCTTCTGTTCTTAACACATGAGAGTCCTCAGTCTCTCAGATATTTGGGACCTGAGTCGTTTAAGGGCTGTAAGCATAGCGTGAGCATCTTCAAATAACTTGGGGAATGTGAGATGATTCTCACTCCCGCCACACCCTTGCTTTCCCAATTTCCTGATAAGCCAGGCTGGGAAAGGTCTATTGAATCCATCCTTCGGACTGCCACAGGAGTGTGCCAGTCAGTGATCACACAGTTCAAAGGTGGAGTTAACTCTTTATTAGCAAAAACACCATCTCCACAGACTTGGCTGAGTTCCAGGCCTGATGAGGAGAGCATCTCATTTCCAGTGGTCGTCCTCCATAAAATTCAGTTGTCGAAACTGAAAGTCCCCACCCCCTCCTCTCCAAGGCTTTCCCCCCAAGCAATCAGAGACTGCTCCTGTCATCAGCCAACCTCTTCTCCACCCTTTTCATGCCTCTACTGGTTCTGGGAGGAGACCTGGTTGCAGCACCTTCCCTGCCCTCATGCCTTCCGGATGCTTTAGAAGAGACATCCATCCAGTTTGCATTTTCACGCAAATATGACCTGATCCGTGCCCCAAAACCAATATGCGAGCCGAGAAGACAGCTCTCAGGGTGAATCAGACTAAGATTTAAAAGCAGCACCAAGTCCCTAAAAGTGGTAAGGGGCCTCTAAATTTTCTAGTGGGGTGAAAACCCAACAGGGTTTCTCAGAAGCTGAGTGGCTGACCTTCCACTGAGACAGGAAGGTCTTCTCCAGTCCCCCCAAAACCTAGAGGTGGAGGGTCACTCCATGCTGAGAGAGGGCTATTCTCTAAGCTGTCTCCACCCAAGCCAATGGTCTCGTGCCATTGGCTCCCTGCATGCCTGGGTGTGTGTGTGTGTTTGGATCCAGCAAGGTGGGATCTGGAATTCTGTGCATGTCTGTCTACGGCGATGGTGGGATCTCTTTCTCTCATCTCCTGTCTGTTCCACCTGCAGACCGCTGCTTCGTGAAACCCCAGCCTCCTGCCCGCCTCCCCTCATCTTTAATTCCCGCTATCGTTTTTGCTTCCCAGGTTGAGGAGCGTGAAAATGGAACAGAGGAAGCTCAATGACCAGGCAAACACCCTGGTGGATTTGTCAAAGGTGAGCCACGCCTGGGTGACGGAAACATCAAGCAATTTTTGGGTCTCTGCTTGAAGTAATCACCTTGGATTGGGGTAGGGGCTCAATGCCAGCGGTTGGCAAGGTTTACTCCGTGATTTCTAGCATCTGCGCAGACACAATTTTTGGCATCTGCACATGCGCAGATGCGCTTTCTGGCACTGCGGAAGTGAGTCCCCGTGCCACACTGTGCCGGTTTAGCGCAGCAGGCGGGGACTTGCCAAGCGGGCAGCTCAGTTCGGGGGCAGCTCGTGGGCGGGTTAAACAACCTTAGGTTGCTGACCCCTGTTCGATGCAATTCTTATCAAAGGTAAAAAGGTAAAGGGACACCTGACTATTAGGTCCAGTTGCGGACGACTCTGGGGTTGCTGTGCTCATCTCGCTCTATGGGCCAAGGGAGCCGGCATACAGCTTCCGGGTCATGTGGCCAGCAGGACTAAGCCACTTCTGGCGAACCAGAGCAGTGCATGGAAATGCTGTTTACCTTCCCGCCGGAGTGGTACCTATTTATCTACTTGCACTTTGACGTGCTTTCGAAGTGCTAGGTT
Source organism: Podarcis melisellensis (assembly GCF_964234715.1). Lineage (NCBI taxonomy): Eukaryota > Metazoa > Chordata > Lepidosauria > Squamata > Lacertidae > Podarcis > Podarcis melisellensis. The sequence goes on from NC_138536.1 coordinate 10,087,547, forward strand.
GGCAGGAGCAGGGACCGAGCAACGGGAGCTCACCCCGTCATTGCGGGGATTCGAACCGCCGACCTTCTGATTGGCAAGTCCTAGGCTCTGTGGTTTAACCCACAGTGCCACCCGCGTCCCTATCTTATCAAAGGTAGCCAGCCCTTTATTCAGAATCATGAAGACTTGCTTTATTTATAAGGGGAAGTTGCAGCATCTGTTCTACAGGGGAAAGGTCCCAGGTTTAATCCCTGATATTGGAAGGGTCTGGGAATGTCCCGCTGCTTGAAACCCTGGAGAGCTGTTACCTGTCAGGGGAAATATTGAGCTGGATCAGTGGTTCCCAAAGTGGACAGAGGAAGGACAGAGGAAGGAAGGAAGGAAGGAAGGGAGGGAGGGAGGGAGGGAGGGAGGGAGGGAGGGAGGGAGGGAGGGAGGGAGGGAAGGAGGGGACGGGCTGGATGAGAGGCACCAGCTTCGGAGCACCCTAGCAAACCCTCAGGATAAGAAGGCTCATAGCCAGGGGGCAGAAGAGGTAACAGGGCTTAGTGAGCGGGGAGAGTGTGGCAGAAAGAGGGCCAGAACCAGAAGAAGAAGCAGAGGCTGGAGAGGAGGGAGGCCAAGACGCAGAGATGATTCAGGTTGATGAAGTCTCCTGGTGGTCTCCCCCTCCTGCTGTGACCAGCTCCTGTGCTGGTCCCGGGGGGAAGGTTACTGTTACCGTAGTCAAAGTTCAGTCCTGAGTCACTAGCCTGGAAATAGTCCACAAGGTGAGAAGCGAGGTCCGAAGCAGGGAGCCGGGCGGGGACAGGAACACTCGAAGATCAGAAGCAGGAAGCCGGGCGGGGAACAGGAACACTGGAGGAACAGGACTGGATGCTGGCCGAAGCAGCTCTTCAATGATGACGTTGCTCCCGCAACCTGGGACCGGGCTGACTGGCCTTTATCTTCTCTGAGGCCAGGGGTGGTCCCCAGGAGACCCGCCTCCCCTGGCCTTAAGGCGAGCACTCCTCCTGGGAGAAACCAGTTCCCTTCGCCTCTCTGCCCTGAGCCTCTGCAGTTCAGGAGAGGCCGAAGGGTTACTGGGCCCAGGGGGAGACTCACCTGCAGGCACTGAGTCCTCAACCACCTCTGGAGCCAGAGTGGATTTACCTGGTGCCTGCTCCTGAGGATCCGGCACAGGTGCAGGCGCTTCGGAATCAAGGCCCTGCCCCAGTTCAGCCGGCCCTGGAGGCGGGGACTCCTGTGCTGGCTGGGTTTCCTCCGGTTCACTCTCAGAATTGGAATCCCAGGCCATCACAGCTCCCCTCCCCCCTGGTCTCACAGAATGTGCAGAGAAATAAGTAGCTAGAGCAACCCATTCAGATGGGTGGGGTATAAATAATAATAATAATAATAAATTATTACTATAAACAGGCAGGTCCGGGGAGGTGGTAAGGAGGAGGTTTGGAGCCACCCCGCTCTCTTCCAGTGCAACAACCACCAACCCTTTCCCACTTTCCTCTCCCTTCTCGCCAGACGCAGAACGTCATGTACGACATGGTGTCAGAGCTGCAGGAGCGCAACGAGGACCTCGAGAAGCGCATCAGCGCCCTGGAGGGGAAGATCGACATGCTGGGCCTGACTCTGCATGCGCTCCCCAGCCTCGTCAGCCAAGCCATACGCCAGCAGCAGCGGGCCCTGCCCCGCACCTGCAGCACCTCCAACAGCTCCGAACACTCCTGCTGGACTCCCACCCGCCGGCGGAAGTCTCCCTCCACTGCCCCTCACACATCCTCGGACAGCGGGTGATTCAGGGGGGCGGGCTCGCGCACCGGGGGCACCCATGGACTCATATATGGCCATTGTGTGGCCGATTCCCCTCTGAGCTTTTTTCTGGAAAGCCCTGTACACAGACCTCCCCAAGTCCGCTGAGATGGGCCCGTGCCGCGGAAGACTCGTCGGGCACAGAAAACGGATTCCGAACCCGGTTCCAATGTAACATTATGCAAAGCTGGGGATGTTTCTTTTGTTTGTTTGTATGAGGAGAGGGTGGGAGCAGGGCTTTTTCTTCCTCAGCCGGAATTCGCTGGAACTCAGTTCCGGCACCTCTCAGGCGGACGCCATTGCCATTCTAAGAGAACAAGGGAGGCGTTCACGGTGAGTGCTGGCACCTCTTTTTCTTGAAAAATAGCACTGGGTGGGAGGGGAATCCCATGTAGAAATTGCGCAAATTCACAACAATCCCTTAAAAAAAAGAAAAAATCCCTTCTCTCCCTTCCAACGGCAGCCATTTGGTCCCTAGCCATGCCCTCCACGGGAGTCATCTTGCACCATGGTCTCAACATTCAGCCTGGCAAGGGGTGAGACTAGATGGGCCTTTGGTTCCCTTCCAACAGTACGGTTCTATCATCCTGTGATTCCAAGTGAGGACCTCTTAGGCGACAGTCTCCCACTCCACTCGCTCGTTTGCCTTTTCTCTTCCCAAACTGGAGAGAAATGCTGGCAAATGCCCATTTCTCATAAAACTATATATGGATTTAACATGTTTTGGAGCCATACATAAGTGCAATGGGGTCTGAGGCAGCTGGGACCAGTGGCACGTGTGTGGGGGTTTCTTTGCTCTCCTTCCAAATCCCTTTCTGTCTCCTGGAAGAAAGAATAAGACCTGTTTTAAAGCAGGACCAGAGACCTCATCCCGAGGGGCCCATTTGCTGCTGGGAGGGCTTCTGGGGGCCACATGCCACTGCTGGGTGAGGCCGGGGGGGTGTGTGGATAGAGCAATTGATGCAAAGTTAACTTTTATGCAATTAGCTGGTTTCTACGCACACTACACCTGTCATCCAGACATGCAAGGGGCCTCATCAGAATTAAACACTCAAGCAAGGTGCAGAACGAGAACGAGGGGAGAGTTCCAGGGGCCAAATGGAGAGGCCTGGAGGGCCACATCCACCCCCTGGACCAGAGGTTCTCCACCCCCTGTTATAAAGAAATAAATATTGTGGGCTGTATCTAATGTTAATCCAGCTCAGAGTAAACTCACTGAAATTAACGAGCGAGCCCATTTGCTTCAAGAGGTCTAGATAGTTGGAGCCAACCCAGGGGTGTAGCTTGGGGGTTCCAGGGGTGCATTTGCCCCAGGCGCACAATTTTTGAGGGGGCACAAACGAGGCACCCCCATGCAGGCAGTGTGGCTTGGCCCAGCACTCCTCTGTACCTGCCAAGGGTTGCGTCAGCTGGCTGGGCTCCCCACTGCGTGGGCAGGCAGGCGGCTCAATGTGACCCCGTTTGCTCAGGTGGGGTTGCAGTTGTGTGAGCCCCAGGCACCGGGCACTGGCAACTGCCACTACACCACTGAGATGACTTACCAAGTACCTATTGGCTAGTGCCTGTAACATCAATAGTGGCACGCAATTCCTAATCTGATCTCCACAACCGCACAATAGCAGGTTTGTTAACAGCTTTTAAAGGGTTCTTTTATTACTACTTAAATCTTTAAAAAAAAAAAAAAGTAAGGTGATAGACACTGAAAAGAGGGGGGGAGATCTAATGTCGGAGAGAGACAGAACATTCCACTTTCCCCCAACAATAGAGTGAATGGCTTCTGGGTTTGAAAAACCTGTAAAATCAAATAATAAGGCTACAGGCCTCTCCTTACTCATCACAAGCAAGCTCACTGTCTCCTGTAAGATCCTATAAAATCCATGGCACCAACACACCAAAGGGAGCTTTTGCTGATGCAATTCCAAGTGGAATCTAAAGGGGGGTGACAGCAGCACTTTGCACGTGGGCAGTTGAAGCGATGTTACGTTGGAAATCAGTCCGTCTGAACTGGGGAAAGTCATGTCTCCTGTCTCCAATACAAGGTCATTGGGCGGAAAGCAGTGGCTCTGGTGTCCTCCTGCCTTTGTGACTCAGTGAACGCACAACATGTTTCTGGGGTCTTCCAAACATGGACTCTCCTCCTCTTTTATAATCTAACCGCCCTGTTTCCTCTCATACGCACACAAACACATTCCTCCCGCTTTCGTTTCGAAGACTTCCGGTTTGATCTCTTAAAACACTGTGCTTCTTTCTAGCTCTTGAATTGATCAATTGATCGATCAATCGTGAGTGTGTGTGTGTTTTGCGGGGAGGGTGGGGAGAGGCTGAAATTTGGTGGGGAGAGGCTGAAATTTGGTGGGGAGGGGGGAGGATTGCAACCCAACCTATTTTATAAGAATTAGGAAAGTGCGGAGGATGATCGAAGTTTTGTTTTTCTATTAAAGGTTCTCTTGACTTCAAATTGGGATTGGTTTTTAAGGATAGCTTTAAGAACATAGAATCATAGGGGAAATGTAGAGCTGGAAGGGACCACGAGGGTCATTTAGTCCAACCCCCTGCAACGCAGGAAACCGGCCCAACCTGGGATTCGAACCCACAACCCTGAGATTAAGATTCTGCTTTTGAGCTACCTGAAGAACATACGACAAGACTTCCTGGCGTGGGGCAAGGCACACCCACAACAGTCTTCTCACGTCCCACCAGTGGGATTTAGGGAGGTTCACAAAGGTGATAAACCTCCTCTTTTATCTCAAGGTAGACCCTCTCTGGATGAAGAAGCTCCACTCAGCTGGCAACCATTGCAAGACTTTTCCTTCTCTGTGATATTGCGCACTCCCCTTTTTGGAAAGACGATTCCTGCAGGATCAGACCAAAGGGCCCTCTGCTCTGGAATCATAGAATCACAGAATGATAGAGTTGCAAGGGACCACGAAGGTCATCTAATCCAGCCCCCCGGCAATGCAGGAATCTCGGCCAAAGCATCCATGACAGATGGCCATCCAACATCTGATTAAAAACCTTCAAATAAGGAGAGTCCACAAGGGAGTCCAGTCCACTGTCAAACAGCTCTGACTGTCAGAAAGTTCTTCCAGATGTTTAGTCAGAATCTCTTGAAGCCATGGGTTCGAGTCCTACCCTCTGGAGCAGGAGAATCAAGCTTGTTCCCTCTTCCATGTGACAGCCTTGAAGGTATTTGAAGATGGCTCTCATTCTTCTCTTTTCCAGGGTAAACATACCCAGATCCTTCAACCGTTCCTCATCAGGCTTGGCTTCTAGAATCCTGTCTTCCAAAGTAGCCTCAGGGGGAATGAAGGCAGTATTCCTCCCTTCCTGTTGTCCTCAACTCATTCCAGCATCAGTGGTAGACTACTTACAAACAGGGAGTAGTGGCGGACTTGGGGTCTCAAATTTCAGTTGTGCCCCTTGTGACACCAAGGTTCAGGGGTCTCACACACACACACCTCTCACCTTTTATTCTAGACATCATAGTTGCAGCAGACCCTGTTATTCTTTGTCATGGGCTAACACAGTGACCCACTTGGAAAGGAAGACTGGAGATTTCCATGTTTTTAAGTATCCTTGGAAAGAGCTTTTGCCAACCTAAACCACATGGGCCATTTTCTGCCCCAGTGCGAGTCCTGGAAAAGAACGATCCAGCCTTATAGGCTTCTCCCATCAGGGAAAGGTTCGTAGCTCAGTGGCAAATCACCCGTTTGGCATGGCAGAAGTTTTCAGGCTCAATACCTGGTGGTAGGAGTGGGAGAGACAATCCTGAGCTAGATGGACCTGTGCTCTAACAGCTTCCTGGGTTCATTTGAAGAGCGGGCAGAGCTCAGCACATCATGGCTAGTACCTGTAACATCACCAACCCACCTTCTCTCACCCACCATTGATCTCCAGAGCAATTTTGCCACCGGTAGAAAGGGGGGCAAAGGTGTGCAATGATCAACCATTAATATAACCGGTGATGGTTATTATTATTATTATTATTATTATTATTATTACAATACCCTGCCCATCTGGCTGGGTTTCCCCAGCCACTCTGGCGGCTTGCAGCACAATCTAAAAACATCAAGCATTAGAAACCTCCCGATACAGGGCTGCCTTCAGACGTCTTCTAAAAGTTGTGTAGCTCTTTCATCTCCTTGGCATCTGAAGGGAGGGCATTCCACAGGGAGGGCGCCACTACCAAGAAGGCCCTGCGCCAGGCTAATAATGAAACGAGAGGGAGAACGCGGCAACAAGCAGGTGACGTCCGTTAGGAGCAACTGCCGCAGAGGCGCAGCAAAGCTCACCTGTTGCCCTTTGTGCAAGGAGCTAGAACGCCACTAGGGCTGAGAGACACTCTTGTCTGAAACCGTAGCCACCCAACAGTGCAGACCGTGCTTGAGCTGGATGCAACAAGGGCATCTCTGAATAAGCCAGTTTCCGAGGTGCCTATTGCACAAGAACACCTTTGAGAACAGAAGCCACAGTTTTTCGTCAAGGCTGAAGGTGCACAACGTTTGTCCAGAGTAGTGCAGTCCGTAAGAACATGAGAAGAGCCTGTTGGATCAGGGCCCATTTATTTTTTAAAAACCATTTTTTAAATTAACTTTTCAAATTTTACAAATTCTTTTACACAACCGTCAGAATACATATCTCATCTCCGTTGACTTCCCACCCAACCATCAAGCATACGTTTTAACACGACCGTGATGTTTTTTGCAAATATTCCACAAAACATTGCCGTTCTTCAAGAAGTGTTTTCTTTGTTCTGTTCTTTAATTCTCACGGTTCGTCTAACCATCTCAGCATATCCCGTCTTCATAAGCCATTTTTTTTACAGTAATATTTATTAATTTTCATCAATAGACATAACAAAAAAGAAAATATACAAGAACACAATAGAAAGGTGAAAAAGAAGAATAAAAAATAACAAACTTAAAATACCTAAATAGGAAAAAAAGAAACTCAATTAATTAATTAGAATCCATTTTCATAAACATTTTGGTTGACTTCCTCTAATCTCCTCCATCTGAATTTCCTCTTAATTTGAATGTAGCAGTTTCCAATATCATTATTTCATAAAACAATATTACAGTCGTATTCCAATTTCTTTACCTTTCTTATAATACATTTTCTTATTTATATATTTAAGTCTAATTTAATCCTAGGCCTGATTGGTTCTTTCAAGTGGTTATATATCTTTAATATTAGAATATTTGTTCAAATAGTCTTTAAATTTCTTCCAGTCTTCTTGGTAGTCCTCTTCTTTCTCGTCGCGGATTCTCCTGGTGAGATCAGCCAGCTCCATAAATTCCATCATCTTCATCTGCCATTCTTCTACCGTTGGTAATTCTTGTGTTTTCCATTTTCTGGCTAGTAAAATCCTAGCAGCTGTCGTGGCATACAAAAATATCTTTTTGGGGCAATTCAGTACCTACTATCCCAAGGATAGTAAGCCATAAGCCATTCTTCTTCCACTGGGCTTCCTGTTCTTTCTAATTTTGTGCATAGACTATTCTTGCCGCCGCCAAGGCATACATAAACAAATTAAACAATTCCTTCTTCAGCTGTGGTCCAATGATACCTAACAGAAAGGCCTCAGGTTTCTAGGAAACCACTACTTTAAAATAGTCGAGCATCGTCGTCTCAGAGGCCCACAAGGACAATCCGAGCACAGGAGCAACTCTCTCCTCATGAGGTGCAGAGAGACTGGTCTTCAGAAACATTGCAGAGCACAGCTGTCATAGCCAGGAGCCTTTTTTGGGCTCCTCCTCCTCTGTCTAATCATCTTTTAAAGCCACTGGATGGGAGTTGTAGCCGAACCATTTTGGGAAGACGCCATATTGGCGATCCCTGCACTCGTCTGGCGTCTCGGAGTTCGCCAGCTCTGCGGATAAACTGATGTTCCAAAAAAAATAGTCATAATTGCCCAGGGTCCTCTAAAAAGAACTGGGAAGAATTTGGATATAATCATTAGAAGAAGAGCAGCTCTGTTTAGACCTGTATGCTTGCCTGCCTGCCTGCCTGCTTGCTTGCATGTGAGAGAGCATAGCTGTCAACGTTTCCCTTTTTTAAAGGGAAATTCCCTTCTTCTGAATAGGATTCCTCGCAAGAAAAGGGAAAAGTTGACAGCTATGGAGAGAGAGAGAGAGAGAGAGAGAGAGAGAGAGAGAGAGAGAGAGAGAGAGAGAGAGAGAGAGAGAGAGAGAGAGAGAGAAAGAAAGACCGTGGAAAGCTGTTTTGGTGATTAATGGCTACCAACTTTTTCTTCTTCTTCTCTTCCTCCTTCTCAGTGCTTTTTTTCTGGGAGGTACGCAGGGATACACATACCCCTAAACATTTTGTGAATCCGCGTTTGGCCTCATTGAGGGGCAGTATTTCAATCTGAGTAGGAAAATGAGAGTACCCCTAAACATTTTTTTTTTAGAAAAAAGCACTGAGTATTATTATTATTATTATTATTATTATTATTATTATTATTAAATTTGTATACTGCCCTATACCTGCAGGTCTCAGTGCAGTTACAACATAAAACCACAAAATAATAAATCATATGAAATGACGCCCCATCCAGACTTTTACAGAATTTAGCATTTAACACTGTGGTTTAGTTCATAGGGCTATTCTTAGATACGTCAAGGAGATTTTCCTTCACGTTTTTATTCTTTCCTGCAAAGGGTGTTGCAAAACAGTTCTTTTGAAAGCTGGGTGTAGCATGGTGGCAAAAAAGGAATCAGTTGCCTGAGTGGCCCCTGTGTTCTCCCTGCTCTGCTATGCATTCAGCTCCTCCGCAATTCGGAACTGGGACCAGTGCATCTTTGAGCTCACCCCCAGTTTATTTGCACCCCTTCCACCGAGAAATTGCAGAGGAGGCCGAGTGCCGTTGCACTGGGATGGTTTTCGGTGCGGTGGTTTTCTAGTGTGCTCAGACTGCACCTGGGTGTCAGTAAGAGGAGAATCACACACCCCTCCCAAAAAAATAGCAGCACACAATTGCACCAGGATTGCTTTATTGTAGTGTTTCACGGTCAGTGTGCATGGAGAAGGGAGGGATGAACCGGGCAAGAAAGAACCGGACGTGGTTGCAAGCAAGGCACGCACAGAAACTCTGGAAATAGCAAAGGAGGGACGTTCCAGGCCTGCTCCACTTTGGAAACGAGGCCAGATCATCTGGGACTCCGAAATCTGAGGCAAATGTCAAGGGAGCATCCCTAGATGAGCCAGAGATCAGAAAAGCCTCACAACTGAATCTTAGCCATGCCGACTGAGAAGCTTGTCCTACTGAATTTGGTGGGGCTAACTTCTAGGTCAATGGGGCTTAGGGTGGCTGTCTCATCTGCTACCCTTTCCAGAGGTGTTGAACTACAATTCCCATCATCGCTGGCGCCTGATGTGAGCCATGATCTACAACACCTGGAAAGGAGCCACATTGGCAAGCCATGCACTCTCAGCCTCTGTTTCCCCTGAGCATAATATGGGAGTGATAGCACCAGCTTACCTTGCAGGACCAGTGTAATGATTAGAACAAGATAATATGTGTGATGAAGCACTTTCATCGTCATCGTCATTGTGTGTGTGTTGGGGGTGGGGCTGTCTCTGTCTTTTATATTTCATGTATGCAATTTTGGGGGACGCCTTTTTAAGGGCTCAGCTGTGGGGATATGGATACTTTTGTATTAGGCAGACAATTAAATAAAACGTTTGAAAGATAAATGGATAAAAGGGTTGGTCATTTATTTAGGCTGCAAACTTTCCATTCATTTCTCTTGTTTGCTCGTAGAGCGTTCCCCGGTCTCGCTTTTAGTTAAGGTGAGTTTCAGCAAAACTCAGAGCAAGGGTGGACTTCGCCAATTTTTCAAAATATAGCACTCTAAGTAAAGGGACCCCTGACCATTAGGTCCAGTCGTGACCGACTCTGGGGTTGCGGCACTCATCTCGCTTTATTGGCTGAGGGAGCCGGCATACAGCTTCCGGGTCGTGTGGCCAGCATGACTAAGCCGCTTCTGGTGAACCAGAGCAGCGCACAGAAATGCCATTTACCTTCCCGCCGGAGCAGTACCTATTTATCTACTTGCACTTTGACGTGATTACAAACTGCTAGGTTGGCAGGAGCAGGGACCAAACAACAGGAGCTCACCCCGTTGTGGGGATTCGAACTGCTGACCTTCTGATCAGCAAGTCCTAGGCTTTGTGGTTTAACCCACAGCACCACCCGCGTCCCTATAGCACCCTATGCTAGCCCAAAATTTGGTGAGCCCCAATGGATCTTCTCAACTATAGATCTTCTCAGTTTTATGACCCTTGTGGTCCCTTCCGACTCTATAAAATTCTATGATCCTATGATCAGATGATCCTTGGGATCCTTCCAACTTCTATGAGTCTACTATTCCAGACTCCACCATTCCTAAACCCAACCACACCTGGAGGGCACCTGCCTGATGCAGGCTGCTATACAGATGGTAATGTGTATGATTTTGCTCTACTTCCAGACATGGTTAAGCCAAATAAGAGTGGTACTTCGCGTTAAGTACCTAATTCGTTCCGGAGGTCCGTACTTAACCTGAAACTGTTCTTAACCTGAAGCACCACTTTAGCTAATGGGGCCTCCTGCTGCCGCCGTGCCGCCGGAGCACGATTTCTGTTCTCATCCTGAAGCAAAGTTCTTAACCTGAGGCACTATTTCTGGGTTAGCGGAGTCTGTTAACTGAAGCGTATGTAACCTGAGGTACCGCTGTAGTGGCCGTTTTGATGAATGGGATCTTAGAGGTCTCTCCAGACATTCTCCCCACCCTTGGGGCCTATTGTGGGAATTCCTCCAAACTCACAGAGAGGGGCGACCAGTGAAAGGATGCTGTAGAATTAAATCCTCCAGGTCTGCAGGTCTCCATCGAGGCTGGTATATTGGAAAGGCTTGAGAAGCCACCAACCTCTCTCTTTTCTGCCATCTTGTGGTCTAACCATATCAGAACAGCCTTTTCTTCTAGACGAGAGGTTCCCAAAGTTATTTGGTCAACCGCCACCTTTTCAGGAAAAAAAAATACTCAGCGCAACTCCCCCCCCCCCCAAATCTACCTTCTTTACTAGAACAAGCAGAAAGATGCGGCGACAAATTTGCATTCTTTTACGCATCTACATTTCTACCTACGTCCTGAAACATAGTAAAGAAAGACCTTGAAGCTTGAAATTGTGAGGAGAGGCAGGGCTGAGATGTGGAGATATGTTTCAGAAATCCAGACCATGGGGAGCCCCAAAAAATTATAATTTGGACGATAATTTGTTCTTTTTTATTTTAGTTTTTTATTTTAATTGGAGTACAGTGGTACCTCGGGATGCAAACGGGATCCGTTCCGGAGCCCCATTCGCATACTGAATGGAACGTAAGATGCGAAAAGCGCATCCGCGCATGCGCAGGTCACGTTTTGGCACTTCCGCACATGTATGTGACATCATTCTGAGCATCTGCGCATGCGCGAGCGGTGAAACCCAGAAATAACATGCTCTGTTACTTCCGGGTTGCCGCAGAGCGCAACCCGTAAGCGCTCAACCTGACGCACACTAAACCTGAGGTATGGCTGTATTATGATTGGATATATTAATTGGATGTTTTTTATTGGAAAATCAATAAAAATGATTTTTTTAAAAAAGAAGCTTGAAATTAAAAATCAACCCTGATAACATTCACATTACTGACTGGGTATCTAGCCTTACTAATAATGCGATCCGCGTGTGACATTTCTCTCCTCTTGCCCACTCCACGGTTAATATTTAACTGTGCCAGGGGCTGATAACATGCTGGGTTTGGAGCCTAGAGCCTTCTGTACATTAGTACAGTAATTCCCCCGCCCATCTGTGGTCATTTGCAACCTCCCAGCAGAGGCTGACCAAGATCCCGACGTCTTTTGGAGACCATACTGTGACCAGCAGGAGGAAATGACCTGTTTCCTTCGACAGAGGCTTTGAACCCGGCTGAGCCAGATTCCCCTCTCTGGAAGGCAGCCTACGCTGCGGATTTCGTGGCCGTTGAAGGTACCGTGGAAAGCATTTCTGGGGAGGGCGAGAGATGTGTGACGATCGAGAACTTCCATCCAGATTGTGGACAAGGGCCAACGCCTTGGGTGTGCGGGGTTCGTTGGGAAGCAAGCACAAGGGAGATGAAAAGATGGGGTGGCATAAAATAATGCAAGGGTTTGGGGGATTCAGTAGGTGACCTTTCCAGGCGTCAGATGACGGCTTGTGGAGGCAGGATTCGGGTGTTGAGAATGCCTGAGATGGACAAGAAGGCACTCCAGTGGAGTCTCACCACTGGAGAGACTTCTTCTTCTCCTTCTCCTTCTCCTTCTCCTTTTCCTTCTCCTTCTCCTTCTCCTTCTCCTTCTCCTCCTCCTCCTCCTCCTCCTCCTCCTCCTCCTCCTCCTCCTCCTTCTTCTTCCTTTTTTCCCCAACCAGAATTCACTGGCATTCTGTTCCAGCACCTTTCTGGTGAGCACCATTGCCATTATAAGGGTTCATGGTGAGTTCCAGCTCCTCTTTTTCTAGAAAAATAGCCATTATTATTATCATTTATTACAGTCATACCTTGGGTTGAAGTTGCTTCAGGTCGAGTGTTTTCGGGTTGCGCTCCACGGCGACCTGGAAGTAACGGAACGTATTACTTCTGGGTTTTGCCGCTCACGCATGCGCAGATGGTCAAAATGATGTCATGCGCAGAAGTGGCGAATCGCGAGCCGCACATGCGCAGACGCGTGTATCCAGAGGTACCACTGTATTATTATTTTATCCACCCTTCACCCCAAGGTCCCAGGGTGGGTTACAACAATCAAAACACAATGTTAAAAGACACTTTAAGACAACTCAGAACTACAGGAATGAGGTTCGTCCGAAAACTATGCATCAAACGCCAGGGTCAAGGGAAGTTGAAAAAAAAAGGTGTGTGTGGAATATTTCAGGGTGGGACTGTACCACCTCAAACCATTTTCGGTTGTTCCCGCCATGTTAAGCTCTTAAGTTACATTGAAGGAAATAACCTGTTCAAAATGTTTCTTGAAGATGACATCACCTCTTATACAGATTAGTTTCTGCACTGTTGAATTAGACTCTTAAGGTGGGAGGGGCATGAAAGGTTTCATTGACGTGGTATAGTCCCTTCCTAAAGTGCTGTTGACCTCTCCTCTCACCACATTTCATTAGTGTAAAAACTAAACTGCTGTCGATTTTCTCTATTAAAAAAAATAGGGCCCCGTTTATTCTGAAACACTTGGTTCTCTTCCACCTTCAGTTCCCAAACTTTCAACCACCAGACTTGGTAAAATGGCACAGAGGAGAATGGGAGACGCCCCTCAACCACCTACTCAAGAGGTGCCCACAGGAGGCTGCAGATAAGACTTTCTCTGCCAGCCATTTGTGGACATGAGCTCTGAGGAGACATCAGCCAGAGAGAAGAGGCCTCCTGAGATGGATGGAGGGGAGGAACTTCTAAACAACTCCAGGCAGCTTCATCCAATGGGAACCTGGTCAGAGAATTCTGGGAAGTCGTTGGGTTCTAGGTCTTCAGATGGATTCTGCTCATCTCCATCAGCCAAACCAGTCTTCACTGGCACACCTCAGGACCAAGAGCCATCTTCCATGAAGCCCGTTAGACGCTTCATTCCACCATCTTGGAAGAACTTCTTCCACCGCTGGCAGAGACAGCCCTGGACTGAGACTTCTCTCTTGACCTACGCTCCAGAAGACTTCAAACACACCCAGTTTTCCGAGCCCCCTCAAAGAACCACCTTCGATGGTGAGGAGAGCTCCACTGACAATGGAAATGATGGCGATTTTAAGGAACCCCTCTCAGCTCCCACCACCCCTTTGGAACCTGGGAAGACGCTGACTGCTGAGAGCCAGGGTGCCTTGTCGAGTGGTCCACCCAGCTATAAGGAGAAGTTGGAAACCTACGACCACAAATATTCCTACATGAAGTCGTGGCCTGGTCTCCTGAGGCTGATGGCAGGTCTGGAGCTAATCTTAGGAGGGATGGTCTTTGCCTGCACAGCCGCTTACATCCAGAAGGACTACCAGTGGTCGGCACTTTATGGTGGCAACTCTCTGCCCTACAATGGTGTCTTGGGCGGAGGGTATGGATACAATTACTACGGCCCGATGACCCCATTCGTGCTGGTGGTGGTCAGCCTGGTGTGGCTGGTGACCGTGATCTTGCTAGGCCTGGGGGTCACCATGTACTACAGGACGATCCTCCTTGATTCCCACTGGTGGCCTTTGGCAGAGTTTGGCCTCAACCTCGTCATGTCCCTCCTATACATGGCTGCTGCAATCGCCTATGTCAACGACGTCAACCGTGGAGGACTCTGCTACTCCGTATTTGCCAACAATCCGCTCGTTGTTGCCTTGTGCCGAGTCGAAGGGGGGCAAGTGGCCGCCATCGCCTTCCTCTTCCTCACTATGCTGCTCTATCTGGTCGGCTCCCTCGTCTGTCTCAGGATGTGGAGACATCAAGCTGCCCAGAAGAACGCAAGAGCTCTGGTAAGACCCCACCATTGGAGAAGGCAATGTTGGCACGCAGAGGCTCCTTATGACCTCTCCTATAGTCATGGCCTCCAGAACAGTCAAGAGCAGGGGTCAGCAAACCTTTTCAGCAGAGGGCCGGTCCACTGTCCCTAAGACCCTGTGGAGGGCCGGACTATATTTTGAAGAAGAAGAAAAATGAACAAATCCCTATGCCCCACAAATAACCCAGAGATGCATTTTAAATAAAAGCACACATTCTACTCATGTAAAAACACGCTGATTCCCGGACTGTCCGTGGGCCAGATTTAGAAGGCGATTGGGCTGGATCCGGCCCCCGGGCCTTAGTTTGCCTACCCATGGTCAAGAGTTATGACCCACGAGAGAGTCAAAAAAAGCCAGCTGTGTTGAATAAAATATTGGGGGGCAGGTAAGTCCCACCCCACATAATGCATAGCATGACACAGCACACCCACATCATTTGAATGGCAATGCCCATCAAATTTGGGGGGACCTGCCCCTCAGATATTTTATGGGAGGTAAAGGGACCTCGGCTCCTAGGAGTTAGCTACTCTGTTTGTGTTGATCCTGAATTGCAAGGGGTTGGACTAAATGCCCTTTGGGTTGCCTTCCAGCTCTACAATTCTATAGTTTTATGCTCCAGCTGTGTGTGTGTGTTGCAAAACACAATGGGCAGGATTCCCTGAACAAGCCCCATCAGCAGAATCTCGGTGCAAGGACACTTGCGCAGTGGGACTTTCCCCCCTCCTCCCCATGCTTCTCCCCACTGAAAATTCTCCCCTGGCAGTAAGAGCTGTTTGACAGTGGAATTTGCTGCCAAGGAGTGTGGTGGAGTCTCCTTCTTTGGAGGTCTTTAAGCAGAGGCTTGACAACCATAGGTCAGGAGTGCTCTGATGGTGTTTCCTGCTTGGCAGGGGGTTGGACTCGATGGCCCTTGTGGTCTCTTCCAACTCTATGATTCTATGATTCTATGAAAATTGGCTAATGGGACAAAAGAGACCCCCCCCCAGTACAGCACCCTGGAGGAGGAGAGAGGAATTGTTGCACCTGACCAGCTGAAATGCTCATGCAGGCGAAATGTTTTGCCATAGTGTGATGTTGAATTCCACCCAGTGGGTTGTCTTTGGCCAAGTCAAACTCAAAAGTAGACTTAAGTCCATTGATTTCAATGGGTCTACTGTGAGTCTGACTTTCACAAAATATCTTCGGCAAGCTGGAATGCAAACTGTGGGCCTTGTTTGTTTGTTTGTTTGTTTGTTTTAAAATTAGAAATGCAAACCACCTTGCTGCCGTCCAAACTGCTAGCATGACGTGGGAACCCCATCAAAGAAAAGGAAGGATGTACCCAACCTCTTCTAGATTATTTTTTCTCATTCACTGGCTAGGGCTGGTGGGAGCTGTTGTCCTGCAACACCCGGAGGGCATCAGATTGGGGACTGCTGGGATACTTGGACCAATCATGGAATTTAATAAAAGGCAGTTTTTTGTGCTCATGACATGTTGAGTCTCTCAACAATATTGATGTCCACAACACCCTCTTTCCCCCTTGAAGGTTGGGCAAATGAACTACGAGCCTCCCTCTCGCCTTGTCTCCTTCCCTTCGTCTCAGCGAAAGCCCATCCTCTTACGAGGTACGCCTCAGCAAGTCATAGACCAGGACGAAGTTACGCCCAAGGAGAAAGTTGCAAGACGCGTTGAGTTCTCAGAGAAGGGAGGGGACCCAGAGGTGTTAAACTTCGCCATTCCGACGGGTCACCACCCCAAACCTCACATCGTCCCGGATTATGTGTCGTAAGTAAGCAGCAATGGTCCAGGAATGCTCAGGAGGTTTTTCTGCACCCCTATTTGGACAGGGATATCTTAACTTCTCCTGTCTATGTTCCGGGAACCTCTAGGTTAGATTACTGCAATGCTTTATACATAGGGCTGTCTCTGAAGCTTCAGCTTGGACTACTGCAATGCGCTCTACGTGGGGCTACCTTTGAAGGTGACCCGGAAACTGCAATTAATCCAGAATGCGGCAGCTAGACTGGTTACTGGGAGTGGCCGCCGGGACCACATAACACCGGTCCTGAGAGATCTGCATTGGCTCCCAGTACGTTTCTGAGCACAATTCAAAGTGTTGGTGCTGACCTTGAAAGCCCTAAACGGCCTCAAAGGCCCAGTATATCTGAAGGAGCGTCTCCACCCCCATCGTTCAGCCCGGACACTGAGGTCCAGCTCCGAGGGCTTTCCGGCAGATCCCTCACTGCAAGAAGTGAGGTTACAGGGAACCAGGCAGAGGGCCTTCTCGGTAGTGGCGCCCGCCCTGTGGAATGCCCTCCCATCAGAAGAAAAAAGAAAAAAAACAACTACCAAACTTTTAGAAGACACCTGAAGGCAGCCCTGTTCAGAGAAGCTTTTAATGTTTAATAGGTTATTGTATTTTAATATTCTGTTGGAAGCCGCCCAGAGTGGCTGGGGAAACCCAGCCAGATGGGCGGGGTATAAATAAATTATTAGTAGTAGTAGTAGTAGTAGTAGTAGTAGTAGTAGTATTCAGCTGGTGCAGAATTTGGTGGCCAGGATGCTCACCTGGCCAAGACGGTTTGATCCTGGTCTGACTGCACTGGCTGCCAATGAGCTTCCAGGCCAGTTCAAAGTGATGCTTTTGACCTATAAAGCCTTAAACAGCTCAGGACCGCAATCCCACAAGCATTGCCTCTCTCCATATGAACGTACCCGGACCCTGAGATCCTCCAACACCCGTCTTTGGGGTCCCACAAAAGGCCTAGAGCAGCCTTTCACAGGTTGCTGTGGGTCCCCAAATGTTGTTGAACTACAACTTCCATCACCCCTAGCTAGCAAGGCCAGAGCTCAGGGATGGTGGGAGTTGTAGTCCAACAGCGTCTGGGGACCCACAAGTTGAGAACCACTGCAATAATAATAATAATAATAATAATAATAATAATAATAATAATAATAATATTTATACCCCGCCCTCCCCAGCCAAGGCTGGGCTCAGGGCAGCTAACAACCAATAATAAAAACAAGTTGAATGAATACAACTTAAAAACAACATTAAAATATTAAAATGCAGCCTCATCACAGGAGGAGAAAGGAAAAAAGAAAGAGGGGGGGAATCAAATTGGCTCCAAGCCAAAGGCCAGGTGGAACAACTCTGTCTTACAGGCCCTGTGGAAAGAAATCAGATCCTGCAGGGCCCTGGTCTCATGAGGCAGAGCGTTCCACCAGGCCAGAGGTCTAGAGGGTGGCAACACGATAACAGGGCTTTTTCTGCAGTGGCTCCCCGCTTGTGGAATGCTCTTCTCAGGGAGGTTCACCTGGTGCCTTCATTATATATTCTTAGGTGCCTGGCAAAAACGTTCCTCTTCAACCAGGCCAAAGAGAATTGCGCTCATTCATTTCACTGGGTCTCCTCTGACTGAGTTGGACACAATAGGTTGAAGTTAACAGGCCCAAGTGAGTTGTGTTCATTCATTTCAGTGGGTCTACTCTGAGTCTGGCTTTAATTCTCCTCCCCACTTCTTTTCTCCTTCTTGACTTTTTGCTGCACGGCGTAGAAAGTACCCAGCCATCGGAAGCAGGGATGAGCGTGAAAAATACAAGGCCGTCTTCAATGACCAGTATGCAGAATACAAGGAGCTGTATGATGAAGTCCGCACAGCGCTGGGAAAATTCAAGGAACTGGAGGCGATGCTCTCCAAGCTTCCTCGCCACTATCAGAACCAGAAGGTAGTTCTTAATACACATTGATGCATTTTTAATATATATATATAAACAACAAACCTTAACCAGGCATTAAGTTTGCAAAGTACGTCGAACAACAACCCCTTTCTGAATTTTGCAATGCAGTTTTCCAGGCAAATAATGAGGACAGAAGTGTATCTACTGGAGCAAAACATCCATGAAAATGAATATCTTAATGAAGATAACGTACTGCAAGTGCATTGTATTGGTGGAAATGTGCATAGGAGGAGAAATTGCATGCAAACTTCGCACTTAAATGATGGCGAACTTTCATGAAGTTTAAAATATATATATATGCACCTTGTTGTTGCAAATGTGGAGAGCTGAATTTAAGTTTGTGGAGGGGAAGAAAAACCAAAAGTGAGAGATCCGTCCATCCTTAGCTTGGAACAATGATTCTGAGAGGTTCCTTTGCTTGCTTGATTCAGTGAGGGGTTTTAAATACTTCTCTTTTCTCTGCAGGAGGAAAGCCGGGTTTCCACTGTTTGGAGAGATTACCAAAGCAAGAAGGAGGTAAATACAAGTCAGAAGTGAGTGTCGTTTCAAGATTTCCCTAAGGCTGCAAATGGATCCCTAACTCCTATTTAAAGCCTTCTCACACCACTTTAAACAGCAAAGGCTTCCCTCGAAGTATCCAGAGAACCAGTTGTGGCAGCAGGGTTCCTGAGCCCAGCACACCGTATGTCAGTGGTGCTGCCTGCCAAGTGCCAAAGCATTGGTGTTTTCTCCACCTTTTGTTTTATAACTTTCTTTAGCAGTGTCTAATTAATATAGTCATAAAATTGTAGAGTTGGAAGGCACGAGGGTCATCTAGTCCAGTACGTTCCCGAGCACAATTAAAAGTGTTGGTGCTGACCTTGAAAGCCCTAAATGGCCTCGGTCCAGTATACCTGAAGGAGCGTCTCCACCCCCATCGTTCTGAGGTCCAGCACTGAGGGCCTTCTGGCGGTTCCCTCACTGTGAGAAGCCAAGTTACAGGGAACCAGGCAGAGGGCCTTCTCGGTGGTGGCACCCGCCCTGTGGAACGCCCTCCCACCAGATGTCAAAGAGAAAAATAACTACCAAACTTTTAGAAGACATCTAAAGGCAGCCCTCTTTAGGGAAGCTTTTAATGTTTAATAGGTTACTGTATTTTAGTGTTTTGTTGGAAGCCGTCCAGAGTGGCTGGGAATATAGCCAGATGGGCAGAGTATAAATAATAATAATATTATTATTATTATTATTATCCAATGCCCTGCAATGCAGTAATCTCAGCTAAAGCATCCCTGATAGATGGCCATCCAACCTCTGCTTAAAAACCTCCAAGGAGTCTGCCACCGTGCGAAGTAAACCGTCCCATTGTCGAACAGCTCATACCACCAGAAAGTTCTTCCAGATTTTTATTCGGAGTCTCCTTTCTCGTAACTTGAACCCATTGGCTCAGGTCCTCCCCTCCAAGAGAAAGCAAGCTCATTCCATCTTCCACGGGACAGCCCTTCAGGTATTTGATTGAAAGATAATAAGCGTAGAATTGTAGAATTGGAAGGGACCACAAGGGTCATCAAGTCCAACCTCCTGCAATGCAGGAATCTTTTGCCCAATGTGGGGCTCAAACCCACAGCACTGAGTTTAAGAGACTCAGGTTCTATTGACTGAGCTATCAGTTTGGGGCCCCTGCTGGAACGGGGCCCTATACATGTGTACATTCCTCCCTGTCAGCAGCCCTGTTAGGAACTGTAGTTTGTTAAGGATGCTGAGATTTGCTAGGAGACACCTCGTTTCTGTTAGAATTCCTGCTCCCTGGTTGCAGTCATGGGATTGTTGTCTATCACATGACGGTGTATGTTTTGACTCCACAGAGTGGGAAGTGACGGAGACAGGATGTTTGTGTTGCTGTGTTCTGCGAAGTGGGACTGTTGTCCTTTGTTCTTTTTCTCTTTGCTGTCTGATGCTAGAGAGAGAGAGGGAGCCATGTTGCAGTGCTCCGGGTGTGTTTATATGTAAATAAAGTAGATTAGCCAAAGTGCTGAGTTGCTGAGGTCTGTCACGCAAGGTGTGCAAACTCTGCGGATCCCTAAGTGTGCTGATGTCTGTTGGCATCTGTCGCTGTGATGTTCGGGAAGAAGAAAGCTTTTGAAGCTCCAGAACAAAAGACCAGGAGGGAGAGAACATGCCAGTCGGGCATGTGTCTCTGCCAGGGTCCTACTCGAGTGTAGGACAAGCTCCCTTGCAGCCGCAGCTTTCTCATCCTCCTCCCCAGGCCTGGCACTGGTGGGGGAAAATAATAATTATTATTTTTTAAAATTTATTTATACCCTGCCCTTCCCAGTTCAGAAAACCGGGCTCAGAGCAGCTAATAACAAATTTAAAGCACTTAATTGATGCAACAAAAAAACAGCATAAAATACAGTATAAAACGTGACTAACAATAAATTCAGAATTCAAAAATCAATTTAGGGGGGAAATCCATCCAATAAACATTAGATGATCACCAGGGCTAGCTGGCTGAATTAGTCCTATTTGGGCCAGCGAGGAGACCAGGGGAGAATTAGCTGTGGGATCCCAGAGTGGGTAATCTTAATAAAAAGGAAAGGAAGGGGAATAAAAGATCAGGCTAAATTCAAATTAAAGGCCAGGTGGAATAGCTCTGTCTTACAGGCCCTGTGGAAGGAGGTTAAATGCTGCAGGGCCCTGGTCTTGTGGGACAGTGTATTCCACCAGGTCGGAGCCATCACTGAGAAGGCCCTGGCCCTGGTGGAGGATAGTCTGGCTTCCTTAGGGCTCGGGACCTCCAAACAATGTTTATTCACAGACCTTAAGGTCCTCTGCAGGGCAGACCAGGAGAGGCGGTCCCGTAAATACGAGAGCCCTAAGCCACAAAGGGCTTTAAAGGTCAAAATCAGCACCTTAAACCTGACCTTCTGGGATCAAATCAGGAGTCGGGATGGCTTTCGTAACTCCGGCGCTGTCCCTGGAAAACTGGGTGGGTATTTGGTTCACACTGCAAATGCATTTTGACGTCTTTCCGTTTCCCCCATCTCTCTGCCCACCCTGCAAATTTCAGGACCCGGCTTTCCTGGAGAAGCAAGAGCGCTGCGAATACCTCAAGAGGAAGCTCACCCACATCAAGGCACAGATCCAAGCCTACGACCAGAAGACCAGCGAGGGCTCTGTGTACTTCTAAAGAGTGTGCGAAGATGCCTACTGGTTGCATCTTTGACTTGGAGTTTCTTCTCCAAGGAAACGGCAGCATCCCTTGGGAGTTCTGTGGTTTTTTTACAGGGGTGGTCCAGGTCTCCTCCTTGGTCTCGCAAAATCCCTTGACACCCCACGAAACTCCACAAGGAAGAACAAGGGCTGAACTGGTTAGCGTTCCTATGTTTTTGCTGGAAAATAAGTGAACACCTGCTCTGAGGTTTTCCAAATAGGATGGCAATTTAATTTGGCCTTTAATTTGAATTCAACCTGATCTTTTATTTCCCTTCTCTTCCCTCCCCCTCTCCTTTTATGAAGATCAGCTGCTCTGAGACCCCACAGCTAATTCTCCCCTGGCCTCCTCGCTGGCCCAAGTAGGACCAATTCAGCCAGCTAGCCCCGGGGATCATCTAATGCTTATTGGATGGATTTCCCCCTAAATTGATTTTTGAATTCTGAATTTTATTGTTATTCATGTTTTTATACTGTATTTTATGCTGCTTTTGCAATTAAGTGTTTTTAATTTGTTGTTAGCCGCCCTGAGCCCGGTTTTTGAACCGGGAAGGGTGGAGTATAAAAAAATAAAAATAAAAATAATTATTATTATTTCTGGGGATCATAGAATTGGAGAGCTGGAAGGGACCCCAAAGGTCATCCAGTCCAGCCCCAATGTAAGGATCTCTGCTAGAGCATCCATGACAGATAATGCCATCCAACCTCTGCTTAAAAACCTTCAAGGAAGGTAAGGTAAAAGGTACGGGATCCCTGGATGGTCAAGTCCAGTCAAAGGTGACTATGGGGCAAGGTGTTCATCTCGCTTTTCAGGCAAAGGGAGCCGGCATTTGTCCACAGAAAGCTTTCTGGGTCATATGGCTAGCATGACTAAACCGCTACTGGAGACTCCAGAAAAGAGTCCATTCCTGAGGGAGTCTGGTCCATTGTCAAACAGATCTTACTGTCAGCTGCGAGAATATTACTAGCGAAGAATTGGAAGAAACAAGATTCACCAGCAGTCGAAGAATGGCAGATGAAGATGATGGACTATATGGAACTTGCCGAACTGACCGGGAGACTCTGGGACCAGAGAGAAGAGACGGTGGGAGAAGATTGGAAGAAGTTTAAAGAATATTTGAAAAAACATGTTAATATTTAAATCTTAGAATAGCTTTGGAAGTGGATATAGGCTGTAAGGTTAGAAGGAGAAGATAGTGTGTTTTAAAATAGTATTATTTGTAAGAGATAAAATGTGAAGGTTTTTATGGTAAAAGTGTGATAAAAAATGATTTAAAATTATGATATATGAAACTGCTAAAGATGAGGTGGGGACGCGGGTGGTGCTGTGGGTTAAACCACAGAGCCTAGGACTTGCCGATCGGAAGGTCGGCATTTCAAATCCCCGCGACAGGGTGAGCTCCCGTTGCTCAGTCCCTGCTCCTGCCAACCTAGCAGTTCGAAAGCATGTCAAAGTGCAAGTAGATAAATAGGTACCACTCCGGCGGGAAGGTAAACGGCGTTTCCGTGCGCTGCTCTGGTTTGCCAAAAGCGGCTTAGTCCTGCTGGCCACATGACCCGGAAGCTGTACGCCGGCTCCCTCGGCCAGTAAAGCGAGATGAGCACCACAAACCCAGAGTCGGCCATGACTGGACCTAATGGTCAGGGTTCCCTTTACCTTTAAAGATGAGGTAAAGAATGTTTAGGAAAAATAAGGATAAGACAAGAATTTGTTTGTATTGTTTGTTTTTCTGCCTGTGTGGTTTAGTTGTATTATAAAATGAATAAAAAATTGGGGGTGGAGGAAACAGCTCTTACTATCGGAAGGATCTTCCTGTTGTTTAGTGGGAATCTCCATTCTTGTAACTTGAAGCCACGGGTTCGAGTCCTGCCCTCCGGGGCAGGAGAAAAGCTTGCTCCCTCTTCCACGTGGCAGCCCTTGAGATATCTGAAGATGGCTTTCCTATCTCCTCTCAGTCTCCCCTTTTCCAAGCTGAACATCCCCAGCTCTTCAACCCTTCCTCATCACGCACGATCGCTTTGCTTGCCTCGCCAGCACACCTTCCAGCTTGCCAACATCTTTCTTAAATCATGGCGCAGTATGTGGTTCAGAACCGAGAGGACTAGCATCTTTATTTGTGGGGGCTTCGTTTTGAAGGGAAGGTTTGGCTGGCGATTGTTCAGGAGAGAGGCTGTCTCAGGAATCGTGGGAAGGGCTAAAAGCTAAAAGCTAAAAGCTACCTCTCTAGCCTTTGGGAAACAGAATGCCGCCATCTTCCTTGGCAGAGAGCCCTGGCAGGGTCAGTGCCTCCCCTGCCAAATTTCTCTCTCCGTCTTCAAAGCTGGTGCCCCGCAGAGAAGGTACATTCCAGCCTTGAAGTCACAGAGATTACGGGGGCGGGAATGATCTTGGCAAAGGCCCTGGGAGCCGACTTCCTGAACAAGGGGCCTCAGTCAGCAGAGCCCTGTTCCCACGTTGGCTGTGAAGCCCCCATTATTGGAAGGGGGAAATCCGTTGTAGTTTCAGACCTCTGAACGTATTATTATTATTATTATTATTATTATTATTATTATTATTATTATTATTTCATTATGCTTTAATGCAGGGGGCAGCAAACTTTTTCAGCCATGGGCCGGTCCTCCATCCCCCAGACCATGTGGGGGGGCGGAAATATATTGGAGGGGGGATTGAACAAATTCCTATGCCCCACAAATAACCCAGAGATGCATTTTAAATAAAAGGACACATTCTACTCATGTAAAAACACGCTGATTCCGGGACCAGCCACGGGCTGGATTTCTAGATATCTGGGAAGGTTTGTCTATATAAAAACGTCTTCAGCGGGCACCAAAAGGAATATAGGGAAGGTGGTTGCCTGATGTTATAGAATTATAGAATTGTAGAGTTGGAAGGGGGGTCTGAGGGTCATCTAGTCCAGCCCCCACAAGGCAAGAATCTTTCACCTACTGTGGGGTTCGACCCATGACCCCAAGATATCACACACACACACACACACACACACACACACACACACACACATTTTCTTATCTTATACAATGTTTTGGACTTCCATCAACCACATCTGAAGATTTTTCGCTTTTTATCAATTAATCTGCGTTTCATTCATTTCACTAATACTTTTAATAGTCCTTCACGAATAGTTCTCTTCATACTTTCCTCTGCAATATTTCACACAGTCCTCCTTACAAAACTTCTTGCAATCCCAGCAGCGTAATCTGTTGATGACAATTGCTTTTCAAATAATTCACATATTTACTCCAGTCCTCTGAGAATCTCCGATCCCGTAGGTTTCGAATCCTTCCTGTCATCTAATTCTGCATAGTCCATTAATTTCGGCTGCCATTCTTCTTTCGTTGGTAGTTCTTCTTGTTTCCATATCTGTGCCAATAGTACTCTTGCTGCCGTTGTTGCATATAAAAATAGTTAATTATCCTGTCTGTTAATATCCTCCCCTACAACGCCAAGTAAAAATGCTTCTGGGTTTTTTATAAATGTATATTTCAACATCTTTTTCATCTCATTATATATCATTTCCCAGAAGCTTTTCACCAAGATCTCATGCTCTAAAGGTAAAAGTAAAAGTAAAGGGACCCCTGACCATTAGGTCCAGTCGTGGCCGACTCTGGGGTTGCGGCGCTCATCTCGCTTTACTGGCCGAGGGAGCCGGCGTACAGCTTCCGGGTCATGTGGCCAGCATGACTAAGCCGCTTCTGGCGAACCAGAGCAGCGCACGGAAATGCCGTTTACCTTCCCGCCGGAGTGGTACCTATTTATCTACTTGCACTTTGACGTGCTTTCGAACTGCTAGGTTGGCAGGAGCAGGGACCGAGCAACGGGAGCTCACCCTGTCGTGGGGATTCGAACCACCAACCTTCTGAGCAGCAAGTCCTAGGCTCTGTGGTTTAACCCACAGCGCCACCCGCATCCCTCATCTCATGCTCTACATTGCTGCTAAACTGAACTATGGAGTTCTTACTTATGCAGTTGTGTGTATCAACAGTAAAAGTGCCCGTTTCTGCTGACCAAAGCAAAGGGTCATTTAAACTTTTCAAACGCCATGAAATTATTCTTGTTCATTTTAAATTATTGTGATAGTCTCCTTTTGGTAAACCATTTAAAACAAAAAGCAAAAAATAAACAGGCTATGTGCCATGAAAGAAAACAAATCTGACCCAATCCTGAGAGCACTTCTTGCACCGGGGGAGTCTCCCGAATCCTAGGCTGCAATTTTTGGGCACTTAAATGTTAAGCGTACAAATTGCTCTGGTTGACGCAGGTTTCCGGGACCCCACCGGCCTGTCGTGGTGCTGAAGGCTGGCAAGGAACAAGCATTCAGGGGATTAAGAAGCCTGGAATCCAGTCGCATTATTCGATAACCCCTTTTTGGGGGAAAAGGAAGAAGAATAACGATAACTGGGCAGTGGTTTGGCAGACCTTTGGCTCACATTTTTTGCCCTGACCGATTTGCAGAGACAGAAAGGTGGAATCGGGTCTCCAGGGTCACCTTAAGTGGTTGAAGCAGAACCCAGTGAGGTCTGGAATTGGCACCGGGCCCTGGAAAACAGTCTGGAGAGGGAGTGGAGATTTAAATCCCTTTGGCAGCAGGCCTTTCTGCGTCCATTCTTGTACCAAGCACGACTCGGAGTCTGAAAAGTTGGCTCGGAGCTTGAGGAAGCAGGCAAGGAGTGTTTCTGGGGAGGGAGAAGGGGGGGTGTTGTTGTACACACACGGAACAGATTTAACAACTGCACAGAGCTGGCAATTATTAATCTCTTCCTTTTCGGAGGAGCGAAGGAAGGGGCAGAAAATAAATAGAAAGGTGTGTGCTTCGGGGAGCGGGCAGGGTGGGGGCACCTCTGCAGCCAACACCTTCTGGTTGGGGGGGTCACATGACTCACTGCTCCAAAGGTAACAGGAAGTTGTGGTGATTAAGGTAACCTTTGCAATCATGAGCTCCCCGGAGACAAGGGAATAGGAGCCGTCCAGGGATCCAGGAGGGACGAAAATCAAGGTAAGAGAGAGAGAAATAACTGTGTTGTGGGTGCCCCTCCTGCCCTCCTCACCCTTGATGAAATGATCCAGAAAGGGAGGGTTTGCTTTTTGCAGCGAAAACCTTGCAGGTCCTGGTGCACAGAGGGGTGCGTGCCATTAAGCCCTACTCAGAGTAGACGCTTTTGAATAAGGGTGTATCTTAGCCAGTGTGGACAAGGCTGGGTGAGATGGACCGAGGGTCTGTCTCAGTAGAAGGAAACCTCCTCGGTTCCTATTCAAACCAGCTCTTTGTTTAGAACAATGAGGACTAGGACCTTGCTTTATTTTTTAGTGGTAGAGCACCCATAGACAATGGCATTTGGGTATATTGCTTTCACTAATATATGCATGTCGATGTATAAGCTCCTATGTGCCTTTGGGGCGGGGGGACATTCCTTGCCCAGAGAGCCGCATTGCAAAATTTGGTTTTTAATTTTGAAGGGCAGCTGTGATTCAGTTCAGGCGTTTTTTTAAAAAGCGAAAATTCAGTAGGTTCCTGTTTAAATGCAAACTGAGATTCTTCGCCCATCCCTAGTGGTCAGAGCGATGCGTTTCCCCCTCCTCTCATCATGCTACAATTTGGGGAGCATCCGAGGGAACGAAGCAGAACACCTGTTTCACATGGTCCCGAGTTCAAATCCCCGGATAGAGCTGGGGGAGAGTTTCTGTCTGAAACCCTCGAGAGCTGCTGCCAATCAGTGCAGGGAATACTAAGGTTGATGGGCCCAAGGCAATTAACCCACTGTTAATTGCTTGCAAAAAAGATTCACACCTCCGAATTTTGCAATGCAGTTCTCCAGCTGAGTTGTTGTTGTTGGCATCTGAGAGACAATGGAGTGCGCCTCTGGGGGAGAATTCAAACCATTCAAGTGATGTCCCTGGGGCGCAAGTCTGGGCAGCGTGTCTGGAGGTCCTGGGCTGCCCAGGTGAAAAGACCCCCCTCTCAGCTTTGCTGACGGGGTCCAAAGGAAATCAGAGCAAGACGTTTGGCACCAGTTTGGCTGCAGGAGTTGCTGGAAGGAGGCGGTCAAGGTGCCATCTAAACACTTTAGGGACTTCACTCTGGATTTGTGGGGGTTTAATTATTTGCCTTCTATTTTTTTGAAGAAATCCTGCAAGGCAGCCGAGGTTGAGGACCAGAGTTTTCCTTCTCCAGCTGAGTAATGCATATAAAAATGTGTATATGAGGGCAAAATGCACCAAATCATTTTTTATTTTATTTTTTAAAAAGCATTCAAATTCATTCTATTAAGGGAATTGCTTTGCAAAAACATGTCTATGGGGCAGAAATTGCATCCCAAATGTGTATGTTAGGAACAATTCGTGCTTTGAAAAATGCCGTTGAGTTTTCACAATGACTTATACAAATATATCACAAACTGAGTCTGAAATGCTGGAAAGCTGCTGTGTAGGAGGGCAAAGAGCCCTATTTAAACTCAATGAGGACTAGAATCTTGATTTCTCTTCAGGGCGAAGGACCCTAGATCAGTTGGAGAGACTCCAGCTTGAAAGTAATCAGGCAAAGTGCTTTATACAATCCCCAAACAGAGCACCCACGCTCTGAGCTGCAGCCACCCAAAACCCGATTTTGTCCCTTCTTCGCTCTGAGCGACTTTTTAAACTGGGGAGTTTTGATTATCCTTTTCTCATTTCCCTTTCCCAAACTTGACGCTGAACCACAACGTGGCTCAGAAATCCAAGGGCCGCAAAGCAGAACGGGAGGCATCTTTAAAAACAATTAAATTTAAAAACCCATGCATGCACATACACAAGGAAAATTCCTTGCAACTGCAAAGAATGCAGCTTTCAAACAAGCTCAGGGAGCGTATCTCAAGCTCCCAGAAATGCACCCATTGTTTGGCAAATTGCTCCCTTCCCTGAGCAATGATTGTTGCCTTTTGGGACCTCGGGTCTCAGCCAGGAGGACGGGGAGAGCCCAGCTTGCAAGGTCTGAAAAGAAACATTCCTTATCGCCAGTTTGCATTCGTGGAGGAAATGTTCTGCGCTCTCTCTTTCTCTCTCAAACTGAAAAATTGTGAACGCCAGTAAATTAGAAGTCTCAAGGCTGGGAGAGAAATGTGGCCTTTGGAACTGGGAGAGCCAAAAGCAACAGAGCCATCCTAAGCACTAACCATGTCTACTCCGGAGTAAATCATATTTAATTCAGTGAGGCTTGTTCTTAGACAACAGTGGAGAGACTCCCCGGTGAAGAAAGTTGGCAGTGTTTTTGTTTTAGACAAAAGGTGAGTGGGAACATGGTAAAGGTAAAGGGACCCCTGACCGTTTTGTCCAGTCGTGGCCAACTCGGGTCGCGGCACTCATCTTGCTTTATTGGCCGAGGGAGCCGCCGTACAGCTTCTGGGTCATGTGGCCAGCATGACTAAGCCGCTTCTGGCGAACCAGAGCAGCGCACGGAAACACCGTTTACCTTCCCGCCAGAGTGGTACCTATTGATCTACTTGCACTTTGACGTGTTTTTGAACTGCTAGGTTGGCAGGAGCTGGGACTGAGCAACGGGAGCTCACCCTGTCGCAGGGATTCAAACCGCCGACCTTCTGATCGGCAAGTCCTAGGCTCTGTGGTTTAACCCACAGCGCCACCCGTCTCCCCAGGACCATGATAGAAATATGCAAAATTGTGTGTGGCCTGGAGAAAGGAAATAGGGGAGAGTTTTTCTCCCTCTCTAATAAGACCGGAGATGGTGGGCATCTAATGTTGGAAGAATCAAGGCGGTGAAAGAAAGTGCATGCAGAGCATGGTTAAACTGTGGAGGCAGTGATGCCCTGGGCGGCATTAAAAGAGGAGTAGACAAATTCACATACCCTCTAACATTTCGGGCAGGCAAAGTGAGACACACTCACGCCTCACCATCAGGATCTCTGCCCTGTTTCTCTGGTATGTTCCTGATCATTCTCAGAATTTCTGCCATTACAGTGGTACCTCGTGTTAAGTACTCAATTCGTTCTTGAGGTCTGTTCTTAACCTGAAACTGTTCTTAACCTGAAGCACCACTTTAGCTAATGGGGCCTCCTGCTGCCGCCGCGCCACCACCATGCAATTTCTGTTCTCATCCTGAAGCAAAGTTCTTAACCCGAGGTACTATTTCTGGGTTAGCGGAGTCTGTAACCTGATGCGTATGTAACCTGAAGCGTATGTAACCCGAGGTACCACTGTATTATTATTATTATTATTATTATTATTATTATTATTATTATTTCCCGCCTTTTTCCTTGACGGGGACTCAGCTTACCGCTAAAAATTTATTCCAGTTCTGTTTATCTGAGGGAGGTGTTGGACACAATCCCTTCCCTTGCACGTTATTATTTTTTCCTTTGCGACAACCCTGCAAGGTAGGTGAGGCGGAGAGGTTACCATTGGCTCAAGGTGACCGAGGTCGATGGCTACAGTTTTGCGAATGGCCTTTAATTGTAAAGCCTCGCTTGACGAAAACCAGGCCCCGGATGACGAATTGTCTGGGGGCCGAATTCGAGGATTCGGTCGGTGGAAGGTTGTGCCTCTTTCCATTGGTGAAGGGTTGGGAGAGAGGGAGAGAGAGAGAGAGAAAGAGAGAGGAAGGAAGGAAGGAACTTCTGAATGCTGGGAGGTGTCGCCGGCCACTAGTCCCTAGGGAGGAAGCCTCGTCCCATTCAGAGACGGCTCCTGTCCTGGCATGCGCTGGGCGGACGACAGCAGGGGACGCAAACAAGAGCAAGGGGATCATTTATTTAGCAGGCGAAAGGCGAGAGCCGGGCTCCGGTGTCCGGCTTTGTCTTCGCAAGAAACGGCCTTGAGATCCAGGTGGCGGAGAGAGAGGAAGGAAAGGGACCCAGAGGGGGCGGCCCGACTGGCGCTCTGGGGCTGAGGTCGCCGGCGGGACAGCTGGCAGGGGTAAGAGAGACTGCAGACAACTCTTTTGTGAGACTGGGGAGCTCTGAGCTGCCGCGGGGGGGGGGAAGTGACCCCCTTCTTGCAACCATCAGGCTCAGCGGTCAGGATTTCCGTTCAATTCTTTGCGGCACCTTTTTCTCTCTTTCCAAGAAGTTGGGCTGGCTGGGCTGGACATGGCTTTCTCCTCTCCACAACAACCCTGTGAGGTAGGTTAGGCTGTGAGAGGTGCTGTGACCCAGTGAGCTTCATGGCCAAGCGAGAGGATTTGAACCCTGGTCTCCCAGGTCTTAGTCTGTTGTGGGGGTGGGGAGAGGCAATGGCCAGTGTCCGAAGGGTCTCGGAGGAGGAAAGGCTCTCAAGTTTGATCTCCGGCATCTCCAAGCAGCGATTTGGGGGTGGGAGGAGGGACTCGATTCAGTTCGCATTCAAAGGGCCGCCAACTCACCTCGTTTTTGAAAGAATACGCGAACAGCAACACTACTGTCGTTGAGAAATTGCCCCTCTTGAAACTTTGGTCGACTTTAGGGAAAATATTTAAGAATGAATGATGAGGTATAAGTATTGATGTTGAAGGTTGGATAAGTCAAAACTGGTTTTTTAAATGGTTTAAATTAAATGAAAATAAGGTTTGCAAAATACATTGAGGAAATGGAAGAAAGAAGAAAAGTAAAATAACAACATGTCAGAATAAATTATTAAGTTAAAGTGGAGAAATAAGTTAAGGACTTGCTGAGCTGATAATTTAAATTGGAATACAAGAAGGGGAGGTGTGAGGAGGTCTGAGAAACAAGTTAAAAGAAAAGAAGTAATTGAAATTTTATGTGTTTTTAATTGTTTTTAAGTTTTGGATTTTTGGATTTTTGTTATTTTTTTGGTCTATTTTTGTTTTTGTGTGATTTTTGAAAATGTTAATAAATATTCATTTTTAAAAAAAGAGAGAGAAATTGCCCCTCTCCAAATTTGCAGCAAAGCGAGGTGTAGAAAAATGCATCGTATGTATATGTATGTACACACACAGAGAGAGAGAGAGAGATGATGTATCAGTGAAACTGAAAGATGAGTAGCAGGGAACTGCCTTGCAAAAAAACCCCAGCGTGTTCGCCAAGCAAAATTGCATGTGCTAAAATAAAAAATTGTCCAGCAGCACCTTAGAGACCAACTAAGTTTGTTCTGGTGTAAGCTTTCGTGTGCATGCACACTTCTTCTGATGCATGCACACGAAAGCTTATACCCAGAAAAAAACTTAGTTGGTCTCTAAGGTGCTACTGGACAATGTTTTTATTTTATTTTGTATTGACTGCATCAGACCAACACGGCTACCTACCTGAATCTAGATGCATATGCTAAAATGCGGATGAATTTCCATAAGGGTGTTTTTCCCTCGTGAAACTTCAGCTACCCACATTTCCACATCAGTTCGTGGGTTTTTTTCTTAATTGAAACATAGGAGGATTGTAGAGGTGTAAGGGATCCAGAGGATCATCTCGCTCAACCCGTGCAGGGATCCTGCCCTGGGGGGGCTCAAACCTTGCTGACCCCACTGCACCAGGGAACAAATAATAAATAATCAATCCACTACCTTTTAAAATATATATATATATCATGGGGAGCCTTCCAGAGTGGCTGGGGCTACCAATAATTTATTATTATTATTATTATTATTATTATTATTATTATTATTATTACTATTATTTTGTAGAGGTGCTGCAACTCACTATGAATGCCTCCCTTGTTCTCTTATAATGGCAATGGCACCCACTTGAGTTCCAGCGAGTTCCTGCTGGGAAAAAAATCTATTATTAATATTAGGCTGTGTATTCAAATACACTTTTGTAATCGATTGCCATTATTATTATTATTATTAGGCTGTGTATTCAAATTCAGCAGACACTCGGGTTGCAAACATGATCCGTGCGGGATGCACATTCGCAACCCACAGCATTCGCAACCCGCAGCTGCTCACTTGCGGGTTGCAATTCGGCACTTCTGCGCATGTGCAAAGCGCGATTTTAGCACTTCTGCGCATGTGCAACTGCTGAAACCCGGAAGTAACCCGTTCCGGTACTTCCGGGTTTCGGCAGTCTGTATCCCGAAAAAACGCAACTTGAAGCGTCTGTAACCCGAGTTATGACTGTATGCCATGGTAACTGCCTTCACTTGCGCAAATGAAAAGCTCTCAGAGATGCTCAGCAGATCCCTTTGTGTTCCTCTCCAGGTCTTCTCCTCCTCAAAGGTCCTTCCCGGAGGTCCGTGACACTCTGGCCGCCCGGCCGCCCCCCCCCTCTGAAGCATGTATAGCACCAAGAAGCCCTACAACAGCCCGCCCACTGGTTATGGGCCCCCCGGCGAGGACTACGGCTATTACATCCACTCCCCTCCACCGGGCTCCTACTACATCGAAGACGTCCCGCAGCACTTCTACAAGTGGAACTCTCCCCCCGGGATCGTGAGGATCCTGGAGGGCGTGGGGGTCCTCCTCTGTGTCGCCATCTTTGCCTGCGTGGCCTCCACCCTGTCCTGGGAGTACGGCTACGGCTATGGCAATCTCTACGGGGGCTCGATGGGCGGCTACTACGGCGGAGGCATGGGAGTCTACGGCAGGAGCACCTACGGCGGAATGGGCATGGGGTACTACGGAGGCATGGCCAACCCGCGCTCGGCCAACGGCTTCATGCTCGCCATGTCCATCCTCTGCTTCATCGCCCTGCTGGCTCTCGCCATCACCAGCCTCACGAAGTCCAGCGGCTCTCGCTCCCGGAGGTTCTACCTGGTGGTGCTGGTGTTGTGCGCCGTCATGGCGTTCGTCATGCTGATCGCCTCCATCGTCTACGTCGTGGGGGTCAACCCGCGGGCTCAGATGTCCAGCAGCTACTACGTCAACCCCATGCTGGCCATGTGCAACTCGGTCTACTCCACGGGGGTCTACGCCAACCAATACCTCTACCACTACTGCATGGTGGACCCTCAGGAGGTAAGGGAGGTCCTAAGAGCAGCAACGTGGAAACAGGACCTTTCCTTGGAGGTTCCCCACTTGTGGGACACTCTCCCCGGAGTGGCTTGCCTGGCGCCATCCCGTCAGCAGCCAGAGCCAGGCCAGCAATTAAAAAAAACTCAACTCTCAGTGAACTCTTTCATTCAAAGAAACCAAAACGGTGCAGGCCTAGTGATCACAGCAGCTCTTCCCTGTAGGTCACCTGCAAGAACTGAAGGTCCCTGCCTTCCCACTGCTGTCTAAGTCTTCTTCTCCTCTCCTGGGTCTTTCTGAAGCAATCTGAGACTTCTTCACCTTGCTTATCTCTCCTCCGCTCTTTTCATGCCTCTTCTGGTTCTGGGAGAGCAGAGGGGAGGGGGCTGGTTGCAGCACGAGGGGGAGACCCATGACTTCTTTGACAGCTTGTCTCATTTCTGACACTTGGCCTCTGTCCTCTCCAACCTGCCTCTGATTCTGGACTTCTCTCTGATACCAACTCTCCCTGCTCACGAAACCCTGTTACCCTTTCAGCTTCTGACACCTCCTCCCCCGGTAAAGGTAAAGGGACCCCTGACCATTAGGTCCAGTCGTGAATGACTCTGGGGTTGCGGCGCTCATCTCGCTTTATTGGCCGAGGGAGCCGGCGTACAGCTTCCGGGTCATGTGGAGGGTAGGACTCGAACCCGTGGCTTCAAGTTACAAGAATGGAGATTCCCACTAAACATCAGGAAGAACCTTCTGATAGTAAGAGCTCTTTCCCCCACCCCCAATTTTTTATTCATTTTATAATACAACTAAACCACACAGGCAGAAAAACAAACAATACAAACAAATTATTGACTTTTCCTTATTTTTCCTAAACATTCTTTACCTCATCTTTAAAGGTAAAGGGACCCCTGAACATTAGGTCCAGTCGTGACCGACTCTGGGGTTGTGGCGCTCATCTCGCTTTACTGGCCGAGGGAGCCGGCGTACAGCTTCTGGGTCATGTGGCCAGCAGGACTAAGCCGCTTCTGGCGAACCAGAGCAGAGCACGGAAACACCATTTCCCTTCCCACCAGAGTAGTACCTATTTATCTACTTGTACTGGAACTGCTAGGTGGGCAGGAGCTGGGACCGAGCAACGGGAGCTCACCCCGTCGCGGGGATTCGAACCGCCGACCTTCTGATCGGCAAGCCCTAGGCTCTGTGGTTTAACCCACCTCTGACCACTCATCGTTGTCCCACCACAAATCCCCTGGCTCTGAGCCTTCTTCCCCTGGGGCTTCCCCAGCTGGTGCCTCCCACCCCTCATCCATCCAGCCCTGACACAATGCTAGATATCTTCAAGCAGCTAACAAAATCCTTCCATTTCACACCGGCCTTGGGCTTTTAGCTATCTACATGGCCCTTTAGGGTGGGCTGTTTTGATGTGTGTATGCTTTTAAGGTGTGTATGCTGTTGTTGTTTCGTAAGTCGTTCTGTGAGTCAGCCCGGAAGAAGAAGCAACCAATAAAATTAGCTAAGAATAGTAATTACAATTCCCAGCAGAATGAGCTGGTGTGAGCAACAGACAGAGAGGGGATCCAATTTGGCCCCTGAAGGATTACCTCGTCCAGGATTACCAGCCATGCTGGACCCAGGGGTTTCTGGGACTTGTAGTCCAGGGAGCCTCCATCCCTGCTCTAAGCAAACTTCCCTGACCCTGATGCTCTTCAGATATGCCTGGACGTCTTCCATCATGCCTGACCCCTGGGGACAGCTGGCTGGGGCTTCTGGGAGTTGGAGTCCAACAGCATCCCTGGGGCTGCTGGTTCCCCCTCCATTCATTCTCCTCAGCCTTTTGGTGCTCGTCTTGGCAAGTTGCTAGACCTCATGAGTACTTGGATGGCACCTGTAGGATTCCAGAAGCTCATTTTTCTGGCTGGAGGAAGATTCCCAGGGAGGAAGGATGGGGGGGGGGAGGTGAGTATGTGGGGAGGCCTTGATACCTGCTGCCTCTGCCCTGTGGCTTTTCTGTATTGCTCAGAGGTCTGGCCCCAGGAAAAAGAGCCAGACTGGTTTATTTATTATTTTTTTAAAAGATATTTATTGAAATTTCAAAGGTTATACCAAAAAAAACAGTAATAAAAACAAAACAAAAACACAAAATACAAAACTATAAATTATTTAAAAACAAGTAAGGTTTCATTCCTTTATTTTCTTATAACCTACTTCCCCGACCTCCTCATACCTCCCCTTTTTGTATTCCAATTTCTAATTATTAATTCAGCAAATCCTCTCCCTTAATTTACATTTAATTTTCAACCTTTCTTTTCTTTTTACTTAATCATTACAGCTGAAAAACCCCTTAATTTTCTAAACCATCATCATTCTAACATTCATTAATCTTGCAATATTTCCCAATATAGTCCTTAAATTTCTTCCAATCTTCTTCCGCCGTCTCTCTTCCCTGGTCTCGGATTCTGCTAGTCATTTCTGCCAGTCCCATATAGTCTATCACCTTCATCTGCCATTCTTCCAAGGTGGGTAGATCTTGTGTCTGCCGAGCCAGGCTGGTTTAAAAGCAAACACCAGGAACCTATTTTGTTTCAAAGCAAAAGGACAAATCGGAGAGGTCGGTTTCAGGGCTGGGCAGCAAAACAATCGGTCCATTAAACTGGGCACACCCAGAAACTGCCCAGTGGGGCAGATAAGATAAGAGCGTCTGGGTGCGATCCGCACCCAATGCAGGGCGAACGGCCATGGGGGACCCGTGAGTCGCCCAGTCCAGATGGAGCTGAACCATTAGGGCGAAAGGGCTGTGTCCCAAGAGTCTGCTCTCAGCCAATCAGCTCCCTCCTCTTCAGCCTGGGAGGAGTGAGTGGGAGAAAATGAGTGTCATTTAGCTCCGCCCTTCGCAGACTCTGGCTCCGCCTTTCATTGACGCTGGCTCCGCCTAGTTTTGGGCTCATTTGCCTTCCATCCTCCCAATCACAGTGGGTACCGGCCACACTCTGCTCCAATCAGAGCTTCTCACATTCCTGTGAGTCATGACCTCATTTTGTTTACCTGCGAGGTCACCTGGCCCCATATTTGCCCCCTTGGCCACTTCATTCTGCGGAACCAACCCTATTATTGGTGCCATATAAAATACCTATTTCACAATTGTAAGCACTCGGCCACTGAGTACGGCAGCAGCCAAACTTTGAAACTCCCTGCCGATTGATTTCAGGCAAGCATCTTCGCTGTGCTCTTTTCAGCGCCTGAAAACATTCTTGCTTGGAAAAGCCTGCCCATATATTCAGAGAAGTTGATGTGAATTCTAATCTGTTTTTAGTTTATTGTCATCTCAACTTCCTGAAAGTCTTAGGTCATTATTATTATTGTTATTATTGATGTTTTAATTGCTTTTTTTTTTTAGCGCTGCTTTGAGATTTGTTTTGTTTTTTCACAATCAAGTGGGGTGTGCATTTTAGCAAGTAAAGGAATAGCCACGTCTATGTGCATCCCAAATATGGGGGGGGGAGTGAAATGCGCTCTGCACATGCTCAGAGACCAATGTGCTGTTATAGGCCTGAGAACCTTGGTGTTTGATGCTTATACACACTTTTTTCCCCACCCCACAAAAACAACACACCAGGCGATCGCCATCGTCTGTGGCTTCCTCCTCGTGATTCTCCTGTGTGTCATCTGCTTCTTCGCCCACAAGACGCGTCAGAAGATCTGGCAGTACGGAAAGCCCAACGTCTACTGGGACAAGCCCTTGGCGTTCCAGGAAGGACCCAACGTGGAGGAATGGGTGAGTGTGGGGCTGTGTTTGGGGCAGAGGAGCTATTCCACGGCCCCATGATCCAGGCATTCCCCTCCTCTCTCTCTTTCTCTCTCTCTCTCTCCTTCCTCTTCCAAAGGACAGTAGAGAATTCAAGTGGAGAAAAGCTGGAGAGGAACCATAGAATTGTATAATAATAATAATAAAAATTAATAATTAATAATAATAAATTTATTTATATCCCGCCCTCCCCAGCCGAAGCCGGGCTCAGAGCGGCTAACAACACTAAAACAATAAAACGTTCTAAAATCATTTCATTACAAAATTAATTCCAATCAAATTAATGGCAACCATTGGGCTAGAAGTTCTGTGAGGATTGCCAACGGAGGGAGTGAGGCTATGCCCTGGCCAAAGGCCTGGTGGAACAGCTCCGTCTTGCAGGCCATGCGGAAAGATGTCAAGTCACGCAGGGCCCTGGTCTCTTGTGACAGAGCGTTCCACCAAGTCGGGGCCACAACCGAAAAGGCCCTGGCTCTGGTTGAGGCCAGCCTAACTTCTCTGTGGCCTGGGACCTTCAAGATGTTTTTGTCTGAAGACCGTAAGTTCCTCTGTGGGACATACCAGGAGAGGCGGTCCCGTAGGTACGAGGGTCCTATAGGGCTTTGAAGGTTAAAACCAGCACCTTAAACCTGATCCTGTACTCCACCGGGAGCCAGTGCAGCTGGTATAGCACCGGGTGAATGTGATCTCGCAGCGAAGACCCCATAAGGAGTCTCGCCACGGCATTCTGCACCCGCTGGAGTTTCTGGGTCAGTCTCAAGGGCAGCCCCACGTAGAGCGAGTTACAATAATATTTGGAAGGGACCCACAAGGGTCATCTAGTCCAACCCTCTGCAAGGCAGGAATCCTACCCACAGCCATTCCTGGGTGGGCTCAAACCACCAACCTTCTGGTCAGCAGCAAGACGCACTGACCCATTCCGCCACAGCAGCTTTCTTAGGAGGGCGGCTCTTTTGCTCTTTAAAATGTGGCCCTCCTGATCTCTCCATCTGGCCCTCAGAAACCCCCTCCAGCCACACCCCCTCTCCTCAGGCCACACCCTCTCTCCTCAGACCACACCCCTCCCCAGCACAGCTTCATTGCTCCGCCCATTTCCCCTTCTCTCCCCGCCCACCAGTGGCGTGTGACCTCTGGAAAGCTCATTTGACGGCTTTTATCAGCAAGGCTGAGCCAGATAGATCCAGTGGCTGAATTGGCAACTGATCGTATTAAATTTCCCATGAGGATTAGAAACTTATGTTGTTTTAACGTAGGGTTACAGCTCCATAGTCGATTGTGCACAAGGTCTCATGTTTAACCCCCAAGACTCCCCCTTTGAAAGCCAATCCTTTTTAAAAACCATGCAAGTCGCTGGCCTCTTGTTAAATTGTCACTACCTCTTGTTAAATTGTATTGCAAAGGCGTCACCTGGCGGGATTTCGGCCTGCGACGTTCAACAGGGAGGGAAATCCGTGTGTGTCTGAAAGAGACTCTCGCTCTGCGCTATTTGTTTGCGATACCCTCTGGTTTCGGTTGCGTCAATGATTAACCAGGCCCTGATGCACACTTTACACACAACTTCATGCTCTGAGAATTCACGCCTGCCAAACACCCTACGGTTTGGGGCACCCCCAAAGCAGAGAGCAAGTCCGAGAAACCTTTGCCCAATTTCAGGAGGGGTGGGGAGGCGGAAGACACCCCCCCCCCCAGTTGTTGAGATCCTTGCAGCAAATTGCTGGATGAGACGGACCTCAAACTTCTGCAGCCTCAAGAGTGCTGAGTCAGGATTAGAGCGTGTAGATCAGCCAAACCAAAGCAGAGAGGCCTGTACCATAGCTCTCGAATGGTACAGCCCCCACCTCGCATGCAGAGTGCCACAGGTTTGCGCTCCCCCAGGGATCTCCTTTGGAAATGTAATAAACGGAAACCTGCCCTTATTCCCTTATGGGGGGCACAAGAGCCCTTATAGAGTCCTTTGCAGGTTCTCCATCGGTCGGAGAAAATAACAGAGGCCAACCAGAGAATATTGAGAAGCAAAGCAGCTAGTAAGCCTGATCTTTATTGAACTGTTGCAACAGGGTGCTCCTCTCACATGCAGGAAAAGAGGAGGACCCAGAACCAAGGTTTGCCCACCCTTATATAGACATTTTAAATTCCCTGCCCTGGAGCTCCAGACCACCCCTCCTCTTCTGCCTCCCGGAACTGTAGCTCTGGGAGGTAGAAGAGGAGTCTTCTAGCACCCTTTAAGGAAACTACAGTTCCCAAGATTGTTTGCGGGGGCGGGGAGCCATGTTTAAAGTGGTACAATGCTTCTTTAAATGCAATAGGGCAGGTGGGGCCTGAATAATGTCTGTCGGTTCCGCTGGGTCTTCTCTGCAACATTATTTTGCTTTGACAGACGGCTTCCTTAGACTGGCAGGAGATCGTTTGAAGCCTCTGGAGCCCCAGGTGGTCGTGGCTCTGTAAAAAAGCCCGGAAGGAAAGGAGGAAAAGCGTGGGGGGGGGGAGAGAAGCAGCTGCACCCTCTTCCCCCAGTTGAATTCACTGCTGAGCAAATAGTCTGCCCCCCAGATGCAGATCTCTGCCTGGTCAGGAAAGTCCAGCAGGAGACTTGAAATGCACCCACGCCTCCCCCCAGCCCAGGCCGTTCCTCGTGAGGAAATGCCACGGGTGTGATCCGGCCTGCAGGTTTTCCAGCAAAAACCCTGGCACGTGTAATAAACAAAAATCTGCCCTTACAGTACAGTTATACCTGGGGTTACAGCCTCTTCAGGTTTCGTTTTTTCAGGTTAGGTAAAGGTAAAGGTACCCCTGCCTGTATGGGCCAGTCATGTCCGACTCTAGGGTTGTGCGCCCATCTCACTTAAGAGGCTGGGAGCCAGCGCTGTCCGCAGACACTTCCAGGTCACATGGCCAGTGTGACGAAGCTGCTGTGGCGAGCTAGCACCTTAGCAGCACACGGAAACGCCGTTTACCTTCCCGCTATAAAGCGGTACCTATTTATCTACTTGCGCTTAAGGGTGCTTTCGAACTGCTAGGTGGGCAGGAGCTGGGACCGAACGATGTGAGCTCACTCCGTCGCGGGGATTCGAACCGCCGACCATGCGATCGGCAAGTCCTAGGCGCTGAGGTTTTACCCACAGCGCCACCCGTGTCCCTTTTTTCAGGTTACGGACCGCCAAAACCCGGAAGTAGCGGAACGGGTTACTTCCGGCTTTTGGCGGTCGCGCATGCGCAGAAGTGCTAAATTGCGCTTTGCACATGCGCAGAAGCACTAAATCGCAACCCACGAGTGTGCAGACGCGCAGATGTGGGTTACGAACACTGCAGGTTGTGAACGTGCATCCCGCACGGATCACGTTTACAACCCAGGCGTCCACTGTATTCCCTTATGGGGGTCACAAGAGTCCTTATAGAGTCCCTTCTAGGTTCTCCATCGGTCGGAGAAAATAGCAGAGGCCAACCAGAGAATATTGAGAAGCAAAGCAGCTAGTAAGCCTGATCTTTATTGATCTGTTGCAACAGGGTGCTCCCCTCACACGCAGGAAAGGAGGAGGACCCAGAACCCAGGTG